>NC_136069.1:883555708-884218694 GCF_964261635.1 Lissotriton helveticus | reverse complement strand
AAAGTCAAGTCAGCAATATTGAAATCGGTAGTTCACAGCGAACTTCGTTTTCCATAGGTAAGGTGCGAGTAGTCATCTATGAAAGGAGGTGAGAGGGTACATTGTATATCAATGTGATTTGATATTGGATGTATTTTTTGGCAGATGTTTATTTTTATTTTATTATTTTATTTTTTGCATTTGTATGACGCGCAGCTACCCAAAAAGGGTTTCCCGGCGCCTTTGGCATAAGGATGAACAAAGGTATATGATGAGCATTGTTTTAGCACAGTTGTTTCTGGAAAAGCCAAGTTTTTATATTTTTCCGGAACATGGCATAGTTTTCCTCTTTCCGGATATGTAAGGGAAGTGTGTTCCATAGAATAGGTCCTCTGACAGAGAACGATCTTCCACCCATTCTTTGCAGTCTAAACCTGGAAACAGCAAAATTTGCTGCAGTTTGAGAGCGCAGGTTTCTTGCTGGTAGGTAGGGAGTGGCTAATGCTTGCAGATAGGTTGGTGCCATTTTATATTTGATCTTAAACATGTAGCTCAGGGTTTTGAAGCTGATACGGTGTTCTACCCTGAGCCAATGTAGATCATTCAGATATTTTGACACTCTTGCGGTTTTTGGTATTCTACATAGGAGTCTTGCGGCTGAATTTTGGATCAGTTGAAGTCGCTTGACGACTGCTTGGTTTGAACTCAGGTAGAGGATGTTGCCGTAGTCAATACGCGATGTAATTAATGCGTTGACTACGGTCTTTTGTGTGGCGGGGGGCAGCATCCATATAATTTTTTTCAGCCATTTTATTATGGTGAAGCATAGGCCTGCGACTTTGTTTGCCTGCTGTTTCATAGACAGAGCATTATCTATGATGAATCCTAAGTTTCTTACCTGGGTTGCTGGAGTGGGGAGATTACCCAGCTCGGGGGGCCAATGAGAGGAATTCCAGAGTTCTTTATTTTTTCCTAGCAGGAGGATTTCGGTTTTGTCACCGTTTAATTTCAACTGGTTGATGGTCATCCAGTTGAAGATTTTCTGGAGCCCAGTTTTGAGAAGAGAAGGAACTGAGGGATTTGACTCTGATAATGTTATAAGGAGTACTCAACAGGTCAGTGAGGCATGTCATTTGTAGAGTATTTAGTATACCACCAGGGTGTTGGTTGGCAAGAACTAACATTTTGTAATGTCACTTAAGGGAAGGTTCAGTTGATTCACTGTTTGATTCATCAGTTCGGCATAAGTTCACTAAACTAATCTGCAATACAGAAACAAAATTCACACTGGTTTGTCTTGATGTTTACATATGGTATATTTATAGATATACTGATGAGATTTATTAAATATATTATTGTAGTATTCCCCTGATGAAGGTATAAATTACCGAAATGCATTCAGAATCAGGTTGTATGCAATTCATGATGTAATGAATTAAGCAAAGAAGTTTGAACAAAAGAAAAGAAAAGAAAAGAAAAGAAGAATAAAAGAAGAAATTCTGAAGAAATATTTGTTTTTTGTTTGTGAATACATATTGTTTACCAATGTATAATGTGTGCAGATCATATGAATAGGATAAGTTCATATGTTGGATACATTATGAAGAATTCATGAGGATTGTATGGTAGAAAATATTTAAAATAAGGCACCTTCGGGGCTAGTGGACGGTGCTTCTCTTTACAAACAGGTTCTGTTTGGGATAGTGGAGTATAATGAAACCGACAGGAGCCAGTCGGTGATTAGGGACAGCACCAGGATCACGAGAACAAAAAGAGTTTTTCTAGTGTATAAGATTGTTAAAAATAAGGAGTGCAGGATATCAATCCTATTAAGTACACTTGCAGTAATCTACCACCATGTTTAGCTGATGAAAACACCTAACCGTCTTGGTTCCAGGACGTACTTGACCCCTTTTTTTGTTTATAAAAGTACATCAGGAGTTTAACCGCTGAGTAACCCCACTGTTGGTGTAATTTGGATTCGGTCTAAAAATAACCCTAGAGGGACCCGACATAGGCCTGATACCCCGTTTTTTGCCAAACTCTCTCACCCGTAAATAATAACAAAAAACAATTACCCTTAAACTATTTCTTTGGTTTTCGGTAAAAACGGGTAGTTATGATTAACATTTGCATCCTATTTGAATAAACTTTATTGATTCCTTCACACACGTCCTCCCAATATGGCCGCTGCACCTATTCGCGGGCAAAGGCCACTGTTCGGCAACGGTCTAGTCGTTCTGCATTTCCCACGTGCTCCCGCAAACCAGGAAATACTTTGCTCAAATACTCCCTCGCCGGAGACACGCCAAGATGCGGCCTGGCGGGGAAGCAGCATAGGTATGGCCACGCGGAGTCACCAGTAGGGAAGTAAGTGTACCGTTTCCTCCCTACAGGTCCCACGCATCAAGGAGACGTTTGGAGCTTAACAAATCCAAGCAATTATGACCTAGCGCTAACCTCGAGCTTTAGCCTGCTAATAAAAAATGACACTATGTTTCAAAACTTTTTTCCGCACTACCAGGAATTTTCCAACGGGTGACCCCGCCCCCCCCAGAGACCATGGAGTGCTAGTACGCACGGTGCAAAGTAATTATTGAGAATCTTTCTGTGTTAAATGTGTCCATACATGTGTCTGTCTCCAATGTCACATCAAGTCCAGTGTTGTTTTATTGTGTGAATTCACGCCAAAATCACTATGTATTTATTTTTCTTAGCACAGCACCGGACTTGAAAGCCTGCACGCACCGATATGGAGCAAAATCACATATATTTAGCGTGCAGTATGAAGGAAACTATGTACCCTATCTCTATGAGAAAGGGACAGTGTACCACTAATTGTGTATTATTGTTTTACAGATAAACAGCATTGAGTCAGATCGTATGTATTAATTACGCATGCCTTTATTAGTAGCAGCGTTGTATGTTTTGGATATAATACTTTATATTCCTATTTAGGATTTACAGGAGTGGCATACACAGGGCTGGTCCCTGTGTGGTCCTGAAGAAAAGCTAGGGGAAGCTTGAAACAAGTCGACCGCACACTGATCCCACCTTCATTACAGGTCGGAACACAGTGTCCTACCCCATTTTTAAACATACCAATTTAGGAGCAGTAATAAATTTGTTGAGGCCCACTAGCACGGTATTTTTTAATCACTTACACCCTCTCCACTACACTTTGCACCACACATAGTCCTTCACAAAATAAGTGCTCCTACGTAATTCACAAGTTGTAGCACGCCCCTTTTCGTAGAGAACTGGGATGGCCCCAATGATGAAGCATGTCACTGTGGGGCAACCCCGGTGAGTGAGGGGACTCAAGAAAAAATGTTACTTTCTTTTTTGGTTCTACCTGACCACACCGGCCAGTAGCCACAACATAACCTAGGTCTCAGAACCCAACACTTGGGGCTCTAACTTTCATGTTATGTCGTAGGAGGGCGACCTAGTCTTATATTCCTCCTTCTCCCCCTTCTGTTAATTTACTATTCTGCTGAACACACAGATGGCCTGACAGAGCACATTTTGGCCTATTTCCAAGGGTCCAAGACTGGGGTAGCACCACCTGGCAGGGTAGGTCTCACAGATGGTCCAGGTGCTAGGTTGAAGATTGTAAGAACCTTCTTTCCTGGAGACTCTAGTCAGTAGGGCAGTCATCCCACCCTTGGAGTCACCTTGGGATCCTGTGTTAAACAAGGGCAGGCCCAGTCCCTTTTACCCAGGCAAGAGAGTAGCAAGCAGCAGGGTGGCACAGCAGAGCAACAGTCTTTCAGACAGTAGTCCAGCAGAGTGGCAGTCCTTTCAGCAGCACAGTAGTCCTTGTTCCTGGCAGAGTCTCCACCGCTCCAGAAGTGAAATGAAGTGTTGGTGTTTGAGGACAAATATTTATCCCTAATGCCTCCTTAGACAAGGAAGAAATTCTAGACATTTCCATTTGAAGTGCACAGTTTTCCTGCCTCCCCTATCCTGGCTCCATACTAACTGCAGGAGGCATGCACCCGTTTGTGGGGAGGCAGGACACAGCCTATTGAAGTGCAAGTAGGGCTATGCCCAGGTCCTCCCTTCCGCCCTGCCAGTGATGGCCCACACAGGCACACCTTAGCTCTCTACTGTGTGTGGCTGCCCAAGTAGAATACACAAAGCCAAACTGTCAGCTACACTCAGTCATGTGACCCACTAAAGGACTAAGGTAGGAAAATGCCAACTTTCTAACAGTGGCATTTTGAAAATTCTCATTTGAAATGCGACTTTAGTATAACGACGGATTTTTCATTACAATTCCAAAGACAGCAAACATTAAATGGTTATCTGTTCCCATTTGAAAATAACAGCTTAATATATGTAAAAGGGTAACTCCAAGGTCATCCTAAGGGAGAGTTAAGGGCTTGCAATATTGAAAAACCAATGTATACGTTTTTCCACAATCAGGATAGGTACAATTTAAAAGTATGTCGTACTTTTTAAGCACATTGCACCCTGCCCTCCAGTCTATCCAGGGCCTACACTAGGGGTGACTTATATGTATTAAAAAGTATGGTCTGGGCCCACCTAAAGGTTTATTTTGCCAAGTCGAAATGGCCATTTAAAACTGCACACACACAGGCTGCAATGCAGACCTGAGACATGCTTCAAGGGCTACTTAAATGGGTGGCGCAATAAGTGATGCAGACTTAGCATTTATTTTACCAGCCCTGGGTAGATGTAGTACCACTTTACTAGAGACGTATCAGTAAATTAAATATGCCAACTGGAGATAAGCCAATGTTACCATGTTTAACAGAGGGAGCACACACTCTTTAGCACTGGTTAGCAGAGGTAAAGTGCACAGAGTACTACGGCCAACAAAAACGAAATCAGTAAAATTCGAGGGGGAAGGCAGAACCACTGGGGGGAAACCCCCTCACGATGACAGGCCTAACAATAGCTATTTATTCAAAGGAGTAAACAGACAGTCACATGCAGGCAACTTCAATCTGCAAACCACAGTATCAGTGGCGCTTTGACATGCACTTAAGCAAATCGGCCAGAAGCACTCCTTGAATATAGATACAAAAGTTGATGCACATGTTAGTCAGGATACATCGTTCACTCTCTTGTGTCATTTACAAAGCACTTTTCCCTAGTGGTGCAAATATTATGTATCACAACCCCAATTGTTAAACCATGGTGCTATTTGTAGCATTTCTGTACTGCCTTGAAGACAACGCTTGAATGTTTGCTTCTGCATAAGAAGCTGGGGTTTAGATCACTAAGTCCTCTTCACAATTAAGAAATGAGCTTGCAATCTGCACTTTACCACCTCAAAACCACTGACCCAGACCGGTCTAGTGATCAGGATTCCAACGACTTTCAGGTGAGTCTCCTGTGATCCTGCAAACTCATCAACGTACACATTTCTCACCACCACATACAAACCATGATCATGCAATGCCTGACCCCAGACCGTGCCTGCAGGCTACTAGATTCATGTTGTGGTGGGCTTTCCTCCACTTCAATCTATTCCTTACATCAGGACTCCGACCCACGCCTTCATGAAGGTATCTGTTTATTCACCCGTGGGAAGGGTGCATCTGAGCTATTGAATGTACACAATTCCTCAGGGCTTGCCTGACTTTAAGATGGCACCTTCAAGCTACTCACCGCCACTCCAGAGCATTCCTCCCACTGGTAAACTATACCTGGTCAATGCTACAAAGTTGTTGCGGACTCCTCTCTTCAATGCAAGACTGAATTAGCACCTTAAGTGGAACCCTCACTTACCTCCCTGATCATCTGTGCTGAAGTTCTCCTAACTATGTATACACCTTGGCACCACAGCAAATCAGTATTGAGAAGGAAGTTGCATTAACATGTAGAACTCTCACTCTTGAGCTACTCACTGATGAATGTTGATAGAACATACATATTCTTTGACCCCACCAAGTTACAGGTGACAGGTAGATGTGCATAAGAATTTCATGAGACTCTCAACAAGCAAAACATAAGTCTCACAACTTCCTACTTTTTGCAGGATTCTCCCTTCAATGTATGACTGGTTTTGGTACCCTAATGGGAACACATTTGCATGTTTAGCACCGAAGAGCTCCTGACTCTACATAAACCTGAACTCCAAAGTAAGCAAAATCGAGAAGGACGTAAAACTAACAAGAAAAACTACTCTCATTCATGAGCCATACATGGACATACTGATATAGCATTTATATATACTTTAACCTCAATGTGTCACTGGTGATGGTTATGTGAACATAAGAAGCAAAGAAGAGTCTTTATAGCCCATGAGTTCATTTGTATACCCTTCCACTGAATGTCTGAGTTGAAAATTGGGTTACTGGTTGAGAGGGTGAAATTCCACTAAAGCAGCAAATACCATTAGTGTTGGGGTGAACTTCAAGCAAACCCCAAATTACCTTATGCTTGACACAATAGCAGTCAGGTTTAATTTAGAGGCAACATTTACAGTATTTATGCAGCGCTTCAAACAGTAATTTCAGTAAAAACACAGCACAAGTAAACTATCACACCAATTTAGAAAAATATGGTAAAATTTAATAAAGTATTTAAGACCTAAATGAGAAAAATCCAATCTGCAGACCCAGAAATATGCAATTTAAAAAATTTTCATTAAACAGTGCTTAAAAGAAAAAAGTGCCAACTGTGTTTATCTGCTTGCACCAGACCGGGACACAGTCACAAGTTAAGGCCGTCTGCGATAAAGCTCGTTGAATACCGAGGCCAAGTTAGGCCCACTTAATATAGTACATTAAATCCTCGTTTGCACAGCATTGCAAAATCCCCCAGCAAGGATGCTTTGCACAGTGATGGTTTCAAGGGGCTGCAATGCAGAGTCCTGCGTCAATGTCAAGAAGCCACTGATGATGAGCTTGCAATGCGAAGTCTGACTTCGAGAAAGTGTCATGCAGTGGCACTAACTAAGAAAGTGGGGGACTGTGTCAACATCTAAGAGGGTGTTGACGAAAGGCTTGTGATGTGCAGCCCTGCATCAGTGATGCAAAGTAAAGCGGTCGTTCCGAGGAGACAATAAGTGTGATGTAAAGTCAGCCATTGGGGATGGTGGCGCTGCTGTACTTATGTAGCGGGGCTACGAGGAGATGCATTGTGTTGTGTCAGTTCTGCTCACAGGACCACAGCCGGGCTGGCAAATCACCTTGAGGCCCACTTGTAAGGATCTGGTGTTGCGTAAGTTATGACTTTTGTGGAAATCTACTAGGGGTGCTTCCTCACTCACGGGTGACACTGGTGAACTTGGTTCAATGCACCAGTGATGCATCTGAAAGGCAACTTATTTTAGCCCGCAAACACTACTCAATGTGTAATTGATATAGATGTATTGCTTTTGGGCTACTAACAATCCCATAAAAGGATCAGGGGCACCTTGGAAACAGCAAGAAACCTTATTTTGCTTTTCACAGTATCGCATCCACTGTACTAAGGAGAATGAACACTTTCAACATAAAAGTATCTGTTACTACAGGAACAATCGGTTTCTCAGTACATATAAAACAACTATAAATATTATTATAAAATTATCATTGAGAAGTTATAAATAACAAGAATAATCTGAACATTTACAGTATTATTAGAATGTCATTAAAAATATTGTTAAAAAGTTAACACCCTACCGCCTACTTCTAAGTGCTATGTTATGAGATCATGAAAGGCAGAGCAGCTTGCAGTTTAGAGTTTCTAAGGGAGAAGAGACGCACTGCATACCCAGCAATGGCTGTCTTTATTAGCACAGGCATGAAGACAGTGTTCCTCATGAAGGGGAAACAATCACTGCAGTAGCAGTCAGTCAGTCTTCCTCTGAGATGTGGCTTTATCAGCCTCAGGGGAGACATACCCTCTGCGGAGTGTTTAGTTTGATAGCAGCAGGAGAAACTGTCTCTGCTAGAATCTCGGGGCGATAATCTGGGCAGAGGACCACTCCTGACAAGTGGTCAAGTAGCAGTCCGTATATTCAAAACCTTATCAGAAATTGAATTTCTGACATAAGTTTAGGAATGTCTGACATAGATTATGTGCAGCAAGGTATGCCTCCCAGACACTTCCTTATGAACATATATATTAAAAATGGTGTCAATTCAGACTACAATATTTTGGGTTATATGCCTGTATGTGTTATTATTAAACCTTGACATAATGAGGAGGAGACATTTGACCCAGACAAATGTTGCAGTAGATGTTGTATCTCAATAATAAAGAACTTGATGATATTACAGTTCTTGGAAAGATACGGTCTAATGGCATCTGCCTTTCAAAGGCAGATATAACAATGATTCTCCATAAATCCTGGATTATGGTGGTGTCCTTTGTCTAAATTGAAGCAGTTGGTGACTTCCATGGACTAAGTTGGACTCAGATCCTACACAAGATAGATTTAGATCTTAGAGGCCTTAGGGACTCGCCATAAGTGGGATGGCAACACATGAAATGTAGGACTCACAGTAGATAGAGTCCAGATGCTGGGTTAAAGGTGGTTGGAGCTTTTATATCCATGAGGCTCTGATAAAAAGGCCAGCCAACTAGCCCTTGGAGCCTCTATGGTGGTCCTGGGTTCAAAATGAAGATCCAGTCCTTCTCACTCAGGCACCAGGGCAGCAAGAGTAGAGGCCTTTTTGAAGAGCAGCACAGAAGTCCTTCTGAGTCTTCCACAGGACCACTGAAGTGTTGGGTCTGAGAGTCCAATATTTAAACCTTGTGCCCACTTTGAAGTAGGAGAAGGTTCTGGAGGTTTTCAACCCCAGAGGTGTTTGAAATGTCATGCCTCCCTCCCCTGGCCTCCTTCCCTGGCCCAACTTGTCTGGGTGCCCCCAAGGACTAGTGTCAAACCCTTTTTGGGTATGCTCAGGCAGAGCATTTGTGATGTGCGGTAGGTGACAGCTCCTCTCTCTCATCATGTCAGAGATTGTCCATATTGCCAACACGTATTCCCCTTTGTCTTACTGTCGGTCGACAATACTCAAAAGACTACTCCCAGCTAGACCTAGTCATGTGACCAAGGATAATGGCTGCAGGCACCAAATGGTTAAAAGTGGCATTTTCAGACCTGTAACCTAAAATTCAACTTTACATTAAAAGAGGGTTTTACATCACAATTCTATAGATATCAAGCTTAAGATTCCTATCTGTTCCCAATTGAAAGTTAGCACATATTAAATGTAATGAGGTAACCCAATGTTATCCTATGCGAGAGGTAGGCCTCACAGTAATGAAAAAAGAATCTAAGCATTTTTTGGCTACCAGAACATGTAAAAGTGAAAAGTACATGCCCTATGGGCTTTTTAGGGCCTACCCTAGTGGCGACTTATATGTAATAAAAAGGAAGGTTTATGTCTGCCAAAAGGTTTATTTTGTCAGGTTAATTATATGTGCCAATCGAGTGTAAGCCATTTTCACCATATTTAAAGGAGAGAGCACAAGCACTGGCTAGCAGCTAGTCCTAAATCAGGCAAAACAGAGTCAGCAAAACAGGGAAATGGAAGGCAAAAGGTTGGAAGAAAACAACTACAAGGATGTCAGGTCCAACAGTCTGTACATACGTGAATTAACCATAATTGCACAAAATCTAAAATGGCATACATTAAACAACATGATTCAAAAGAATCAAAAGCAAGATTCAAAGATTTGAAAGTAGGACAAAAATGCCCCAAACAATACCCACTAATATAGACTCACAAATTAAAAGTAAAACAGGCCCAAACATAATTCTGGAACTGATTATACATAAACAGTTCAGAAAATCAAATACAGATACCTTGCAAAAACATTTATCCTGTATAAAAACAGACCTACACTCTCTTGGAGGGAGAATGACTTAGGCAGAGTCCTGTATAAGCTCTCTTGGAGATTACAAAGATAACTCTGTGAATTATTGCTCTCTACTTAATCAAACAATACCATTTTAGAAAAAAAAATTGTGAGCTGAAATCAAAATTGGAGGGGAAAAATTTGCATTGTTGTTCTACCTGTGGGTGCTGAAGATCCTGCCTCTTCTTGCAGAGTGTTTGTGGAAAAAAATAACTCCACAAATGTTGGGCATCAACTTCTCATGTTACTTCGAAATCACAAGAAATCACTGAGTCCCTTTACCCTAAAGCACTCATATTTAAACACCTCTTCTACGCCTATATGGAAATGATAATCAATTATCTGAAGAAAAAACAAAGACTATTACATGGGAAGGCTTTACATCAGTATCACCAATGACAACTCTAAAGCCACTGTACTGAAAAGGAAAGGATTTCTTTCCAGGAGGAATACTCTCAGATTGTTATCTGTACAATTCTCCTTCATTGACCCTGCAGAACTATGTACAACAATGAAGGGAAAACAAACAATCTTTAAGGGCCCCACAGAGCTGGATAAGTATATTACTGATCGCAATGACTCAGAACTGATCACCTTAAAGGACTACTTTGCAAATATACCAGTTACATTTGGATACAGATTACCTGCATGGAATACCAGCTAAATATACATATATATAGCATTGTAAAAAGAACAACAAGAAATACTGCTGCAAGAAATGCAGTAAGAACTGCACTTCTCAAAGGTAATGTTAATCCGATATCCTCCAAAAGAACTACTAAGCCTAATAAGAGCCATATTCACAAGGAGCCATCACCAAATTAACAGCACTTTTGCACAGCCAAAGTCGTGATAAATTTACAGCGCCATTCACAAGCTGGTGCTAACAGACCCCTGCACCAGTTTTACCGCAATAGCAGCCTCAAAAAACATCACCACAGAGGACCCCCGCAACCGTCGCTAATGAGATGCGGAGTAGGCGTTCCTGTGCCAAAACCCGCGACAACACCCCACCTCAACATTCACAATGACCAAACAGATCGGCGATAAGAACACAAAATACGCAATAAGGCATATTAGCAGCAGGAATTTTACACCTGCTCTGACCTGGTGTAAAGTCAGACGGCAGCCTGCACCACAATAGGGAGCCCTGTCCAGGGCGTCATCGGAAGGGCAACAGTTGCCATGAAGCAACTGAACATGCAGCACGGACACTCAAGAGGGCCACAACACCCACCCGGCACCCCCCCTTTGACCACCACAGAGGCAGCGCAGACAAAGACAGTGGCCCCCCAGGAAATGCACCTGGCTCACAGGCACAACATCTGACAATGTCACTGTCCACTACAGGCTGAAAGGAACAACCATCCTACACATCCTGGCCGTCATTGCCCAACAGGCGAACTTCACCAACACAGCGGACAACTGACATCCCACCCCTCAACAAGCTGCTGGCTGTGTAGCACCTGTTGGCCCCTGGCAAACCTCAACCAACACCAGCCAGAGTTGGCAGAGTCTCACATCCAGCCACATCCAAGACCCCCTCACTGGTCCTGGACATCACCATCACCCTGGCACCCATTCCCTGTATGGCCAACACAATGTGCAGGAACTGCTGGAGACCAAGCAAGGACCATACGTCATAGGCGGATGCACGCACGTGTTGGGGACAATCCACTGCACACATGTCCCACTTGTCCCCTCTGGTGACACAGCACTCAATCAGCACAACAGGACGCAACAATCACACATCAATGTGCAGGCAACATCAGAACACTGTGGGACCTACAACAATCTCGCCTCCAAAAACACAGCCAGTGTACATGACCCCTTCCCCCTCCGACAGTCCAACAGCAACCAGCCGTCCCAGGATGGCACCATGGGAAATGCACAGCCCCATTGCAAGTTCCCAATTAAAATTCCACTCACCTCAACTCCACAACCATGCAATCCACAACTCTGGCAATGCACACGTCACAAGTCCACAACCAATATGCACAACTACATGCCCACCCACCAGCCACAATAGAACAACTCACAATGGTAACCTGGCCAAGCCGTGAACATGACCAATCAATGGCATGACACCTCAGCCATACAATAGACAAATGTGGGAAAAGGAGGCAACCAGGCATGTGTGAAGGATGCAGTAGAAGCATGATTGGGAAAGTACACAATGCCAAGAGTGGCGGTAAAGTGCTGAACAGACTGCATTATGCAGAACACACTCATATCCACTGCTACATACACCTCTGGTGAATGGAGTGTAGTGAACAGTGGATGCAACCATGTCATCCCAGCCAGTGGGGGTCCTTGGAGAAATGTTGCCTGTTACGCCCCCCTGTAAGCATAAGCAGAGTTGGATGGGCCGGCGTACGCCAGGCCAGCGTAGGGTGTGAATAAAAAGCACGCAGCACAGGGCGTTGTTCTCTTCCGGAAAGCCCAATGTCTCATCCAGGGCGGCGCTTCCCACCCAGCCACGAGGCCGACACCGTCTTCATTAGTGGAGTTGCCTGAGATCCTGTGTGCCTGCCATAACCCGGCCCGGTGGACCACAAACCCATCAGGCCCAACCCTACGCAGCCAGGCCACACTAATCAGCATCCAACATCGGCATGTGTCATGGAGGGCCCACCATGTGCCCGTGTAAGCTCCAAGCCTGAGGCCTGCAACCCAGCCAGCCATTCAGACCACCGCTGTACTCTGACGCTGGCCCACATTACTCCTTCCTCGTTGACATATTCTACCAGCGACCTCTGCAGCCCAGTGGGTCCCAAATGTGACACTGTGTCCTGGCTCCTGAATAGCAGTGACCCCAAATCCGGGACAGTGGCCACAGCATCAGACCCACTTCGATCCATGAGGCATAGTTCCATAGGCACATCTTGTGACACATGCTGCCACAAACCCTGTCCAACACCAACCAGCAACACATGCTGCCACAAGCCCTGTCCAACGCCAGTCGCCGACACGTGGATGAGGGACCAGGACTACCCTGCGGACCAGTAGATCTCACATCCAGCACCTAGTCGTGATTCACGAATGTCCACACTAGTGGTCGCACGGAGAGGAGTAAGAGGAAGATACGGCTCAGTCTGGATGAAACCAGGGTCACAGTCACGGAGGTGACCGAATGCGTAGTGCCACTGAACCTGAACTACGCAGGCCGGTGGGGCCACAACCTGACCTGACCTGGTCAGTCCGGTCGCTCCTCCTGCCGCGTGGCCCACCCCGAGTGTGGCCGTTCTCCTCCCGCTGCCGCCGCCGCTGCCAAGAGTAGTTTTGTGCCCCTGTTAGGTCTGGCCCCCTGCCCCTGACTTTCCCTCTGTGCCTGCTTTGTTTTTCACATTGTATTCTGTATTGTTTCATTGCCGTTTTTCTCGTCCCTCCTCGTGTTGGTTTTTGTTGCCCCTTGTCGCTCCAGTTCTCCCCTGCACCTCGGTGCCGCTGCCCCACCCCGCTCCCTGCCGCTGCTCCCCCGCGGCCCCACCCCCGCTCCCTCTAGCATCACCGCATCATTTCCCCCACTTGCCACCCCGCTCCCGCCTCCCAGCTGCTCCTCCCTCGCCCCGCCCCCCCCACTCTCCACTTATGGCAGAGTGCATGCGTACGCGCAGCGTAGACGCGCAGCGAGCGCGCCGATTGTGCGCTGAAGACGCGCCAAAGGTTAGCCCGTCTGCGCCCGTCCGTGCATGGACCGCACCCAGCGCCAGAACCCTTGGCCCCCGAAGAGGCCAGCCCGCCCGCCAGACTTACGAAATCGCCACCCTCAACGCACTCAACTCTGGCCGAATCTCCGGCTGCCACCGAGCCACCCCAGGACGCACCCACGGTCCCTTCACCTGCCAATCCTGCAAGTTCTCCTGCATCCGGACCTGTACCGCACCGGCCAAGCCGACCCCCAGCAGCAACCACCAGAAGTGCATCCTGCTCAACACCCGCTCCGTCCACAGACACGCCGTGGAGCTCTGGAACCTCCTCGACTCCACATCTCCAGATGTCGCCTTCCTCACGGAAACATGGATGAACGCCTCCTCAGCGCCCGACATCGCCATCGCCATTCCGGACAGATACAAGATCACCCGGAAGGACCGCGTCAACCAGACAGGAGGAGGCATCGCCATCGTCCACAAGAACACCATCCGCATCACGACCAACTCCGACGACACCCTCACAGCCGCCGAACACCTGCACTTCCAGATACACACCGACCCCAAGACCACCCTCAGAGGCACCCTCATCTACAGACCCCCGGGACCGTGCACACAATTCAGCGAAGACATCGCCGACTTCATCAGCCCGCATGCCCTCCCCTCTGCTGACTACATCCTCCTAGGGGACCTCAACTTCCACCTAGAGAACAACAACGACAGCAACACCACCACCCTGCGGGACAACCTCGCCAACCTCGGACTCAAGCAACTGGTTACCACCCCCACCCACTACGCCGGCCACACACTTGACCTTGTCTTCTCCTCCAGCAAGGACATCTCCTTCAGCCACGCCACCGGACTCCACTGGACAGACAACAGCTGCGTCCACTTCAGCTTCAGAAGGACCACGCTCCACCACCACCCGCAATAGGTTCCCCGCAGAAGCTGGAACAATATCACCACCGACCAGCTAGCCACATCCCTGAGCCAGAACCCTCCCGCCAGCTCAGCGAACCCCAACCAAGCTGCCAACAACCTCACAAGATGGATCACCAACTGCGCAGACGACCTCGCTCCACTGAAGACCCCCCCCGTCAGACCCGGCAACAAGAAAGCATCCTGGTTCACCGACGAACTCAAGAGCTCCAAGAAGAACTGCCGTGCCTTCGAGAAAGCCTGGCGCAGAGACCCGACAACAGACAACATGACCACCCTCAAGCAAGCCACCGGAAAACACCAGCAGCTGATCCACACCACCAAGAAAACCGCATTTAAGGAACGACTAGACAACAACGCCCACAACACCAAGGAACTCCTCAACATCGTCAAAGAGCTCTCGAACCCTAGCGCCGGAAACAACGACAAGACCTCTGCAACTCGCTCGCCGCGTTCTTCCACAACAAGATCGCAGATATACACAACAGTTTCAGCACACAGCCGACGCACCCCACGACCGCACCAACGCCCCCCACCACCACCCTCCGCGCCTGGACCCCGATCAACACCGAAGACACCATCTGCATGATGAACTCCATCCACTCCGGATCTCCAACTGACCCCTGCCCGCACCACGTCTTCAACAAGGCCGACTCCATCATCGCACCCCATCTCTGAGACATCATCAACGCCTCCTTCGACATCGCCACCTTCCCAAAGAGCTGGAAGCACGCCGAACTCAGCGCCCTACTGAAGAAACCTTCAGCGGACCCCACCGAACTTAAAAACTACTGCCCCATCTCGCTTCTTCCTTTTCCTGCCAAAGTCATCGAGAAGACCGTCAACAGACAGCTGGCCGCCTTCCTCGAGACGAATGGATCCCTCGACCACCCGCAGTCCGGTTTCCGAGCCAACCACAGCACCGAGACCGCCCTCATCGCAGCCACCGACGACATCCGAGCCCTGCTCGACAATGGGGAAACAGCGGCCCTCATCCTCCTGGACCTCTCCGCAGCGTTCAACACTGTCTGCCACCGCACCCTAGTGCAGCGCCTCAGCAACGCCAGAATCCAAGAGAAGGCTCTGAAGTGGATCATCTCCTTCCTCGCCGGAAGAACACAGAGAGTCCGCCTCCCCCCGTTCTGATCAGAGGCCACCGAAGTCATCTGCGGCGTACCACAAGGATCACGGCTCAGCCCCACGCTGTTCAACATCTACTTGAGCCCCCTCGCGGCCATCGCATGCCAACACAACCTCAACATCATCTCCTACGCCGACGACACCCAGCTGATCCTCTCCCTCACCAACGACCCCGCCACCGCCAGAACCAACCTACACGAAGGGATGAAAGACGTAGCAGAGTGGATGAAGAACAGCCGCCTGAAACTGAACTCAGATAAGACGGAAGTCCTCATCCTGGGATCATCTCCCTCCGCCTGGGACGACTCCTGGTGGCCACCTGCCCTGGGCAGCGCACCCAAACCGACGGACCACGCAAGCAACCTGGGCTTCATCCTGGACTCCTCCCTCTCGATGACCAGACAAGTCAACGCCGTCTCCTCGTCATGCTTCAACATCCTACGCATGCTACGGAAGATCTTCCGGTGAATCCCCACCGAAACCAGGAAGACGGTCACCCAGGCGCTCGTCACCAGCCGACTGGACTACGGTAACGCCCTCTACGCCGGAACCACAGCCAAACTTCAGAAAAGGCTCCAGCGCATTGAGAACGCCTCAGCACGACTCATCCTGGACATCCCCCGACACAGCCACATCTCCGGACACCTGAGAGACCTGCACTGGCTCCCAGTCAGCAAGAGAATCACGTTCTGACTCCTCACCCATGCACACAAAGCTCTCCACAACCAAGGCCCCAGATGCCTCAACGACCGCCTTACCTTCTACACCCCCACACGCCAGCTGCGATCGACCAGCCACGCCCTCGCCGCCGTTCCCCGCATCCGACGAGCCACACCGGGAGGAAGATCCTTCTCCTACCTGGCTGCCAAGACGTGGAACTCCCTCCCTATCCACCTCCGCCTGACCCAACACCACCTCTCCTTCAGGAAGCAACTCAAGACCTGGCTGTTCGAGCAGTAGCGGACCCCCCCCAAGCGCCTTGAGACCCTCCGGGTGAGTAGCGCGCTATACAAATGCTTGATTGATTGATTGATTGAACCTATGCCGGTGGCACTTGGTGAATGGCCCGTGCTGCTCCTGCCTCCCACCTACACTGCCCTTGGCCTAGGCTGCGCTTGAGTAGGTCACAGATTTGGAACGGAACCTCGAGTATGCAAAGGGAGATTACATATGATTGCTTGCAAGGAGAGGCGTAAGAGGTTGATGCCTTGCATCTTGGTGGAGAGAAAATGATCATCGTTATGGAGGTGGTCGTACACTACCGACAATTGCCCTGGTGTCACTTGATCTGTACATCGCGGGCAAATGGCATGTGGCTGTGAGCCACTGCTGACTGCTGCCTACAGCCTACACTGCGGTCTAGTAGGTCACAGAGTCATCATTTAGCAATGGCAGAGTCCATATCAGTGTACCAGCATCATCACAGTCTGCATCCCCACTCAGCCCCGGTGCCACTAAGTCTGTTCCCCGACATTCATGGACACTCTCTGGTCGAACAGTGGTGGAGTCTGAGCCTATGGACTAGGGGGCAGTTTTCATCCCCATGTAGCTGATACAGAATTGGTGGTGGCAACGGGCTGTCGCATTCCACTCCTCCATTTGCTGCTTCTGGATAAAATCAAACCTTCTGGCGTCTTGGTCTGGAGGATACCTTCCACTGTCCCCTAAACACTCAGAAACATACACCTCAAACAATGATGGTTACCCGCTCAGGTCGCATGGCCCGTCTGACTGCATCGCAAGTCACCGTCCCTTGGCCGGGTGCCTGTGCCAGCCACTGTGCATCCGGGGCCACTAACTCTGTGCTGGTCCTGTCCGACACCCCTTCTCCAGAGACATAGGCTGGCCCCTGAGGCATAGGCCTTGGGGTCATCAATGCAATGACTCTGTGGCCTTGTGCTGTATGCAGCTTCCAGGCCCAAATGCATCCCGCCAAGGCTCACACACCAAAGTGAGTCCAGACCGGCCCGGACTACGCATCACCGCAGGAGGCACACACCACCACCACAAGGGCCACCTCCAAATGCCATCTGAGAGAGTTGAAGCGGTAGTCCTGACAGACTTCGGGGTTGCTCATGCCTGTCGTGGATGCCATCATCAGCCTGATTCCCTGCTCAGCATTCCAGGCGCCAGTGACTCATTGCACCGTAGGCCATTGTCCATTGCTGAATGTGTTTTGTGCTGTGGAGTTGTTGCGCAGGTATGTCACCTCAAACAGTGTGGGGCCCTGAGACATTGATGGTAAAGATGATTTAGGTCTGACACACCCCACTGCATGTGCATCAGGAATGTATCAAAGGGACATAATCTTTTCTGCACATGAGCGCGCTCATCTCTAGTATCCACAGCCCAGTGGACTGCAACTCGCGGACACTTCTGTTTGCATGTTGGCTGTCCTCTGGACTTTATTCGGCTCACCACATGTTGCTCAGCAGTTGACTCTGTATTGCATTAGATTTCTTATTCTGTTGCACTGGTGTCCAATGTTCAAGAGGTTGCCCACACCAGACATTCCTTGCAGGTTTGCTTACACTCACCCGACACACATCCAGCGCAGGCGTCACTTTACACGTGGCCCTGCCAATAAAGGGGCCGGGCGCATGTGCCCGTAGCCAGTTCAACATGATCTGTGTGTGTGTCCCTGTGGTCTCGTAGTAGGCATGTGGGCCCTGGGACTTACGACTTTACATTGTGCTGTGTACATCGGATGCAGGTTTTGTTCCTTGGACATGTAGCTTTGTTGTCACCCACTCAATTCGTGAGGGGAGTGGCCAGGGCCGTCGTACTTGCAGCCAACTTGGTGGCGTTACTACTATTTGCACACCCCTGGGCATTCTTCTGTGCCGTGAATGTCCAGCTGCATGTGTCTCTAAGGCAGTGTGGGGGTCTTAGTGGGGTGTGGGTGGGCCCTGAAGGGTGATAGACCCCTATGTATGTGTCCTGGTTCGCATTCCATGGGTTCGGCCCCCACCTACACCTGTTGGGCCACCTCCTTTTGGTGTGCTGACAAATGCCATTGGGGTGCCATGTGTGGGTGAAGTGTTGTGAGCCAGCTGTGCTTGCGGGTGCTTCCTACTGTGTGATCTGTTACAGGCTCGATGTTTCCCCCTGAGTTGCTTGGCTGTCTGGGTCATGGTGGGGGGTTGTGTGAGATGTCCAGGTGCTATTGTAGTACGTCGGTGTCGACAGTGTGGTGGTCCTTTCCGGCATCACTGATGTGTTGTGTTCTGTGCTCTGCTGGAGGTGTTGTGTGCCCCTCTGCGATGTGAAAGGGAAGTGCGTGTGGGATTTGTGTTGACTTATGTGTTGGCGCATTGTGCTGCATTGCATGCTGACTGCATGGCAATGCACATTGTGACTGTTTGGGGGTGCTGGAATCTTCTGTGGGACAGTGTACATTTGGACTACATGACGGATGTGAGGTCATACGCGTACCTTTCCATTTCCCTGTTTCCGGCACTGTCAGATGTAGTGGGCATATTCGTGTGCATCTGCGGAGCCAGTTGTGTCCTCTGTTCTGAGGTGTCGGCTATACGCATTGTTACACGTTGTCGTCAATATGGGTTTGCTGTTCATGCTTTCTGTGTGTGTTGCAGTGTGCCAAGGGGGTCTGGGACATGATCCTGGGTGCTTGTGGGTGTACATTTTGCTACGCCTCGTTGTGCATGTATGCCATTGTGCCCATCTCCCCCTGTCCCCCCAATCCCTGTTTATTGCACACCCTGTTGATGTTGTGTCAGGTCATGCTCTGTGACTGTACTCCCTACTCCTTGCACCGTCTCCACACTGATGACTGTGGCCTGGGTTTCCTCCAACTCCTCCAGTGGTGCTAGACTGCCACATCCTGTCGCTGTTGCTGACTTCCTGTTGGCAGCCTGTTGCTGCCTGGTTTAGGTGGTCACATCATGCCGGCGCCTATTGACCTCCTGGATTAGCCTCCTCAGCACTCC
Source organism: Lissotriton helveticus (assembly GCF_964261635.1). NCBI lineage: Eukaryota > Metazoa > Chordata > Amphibia > Caudata > Salamandridae > Lissotriton > Lissotriton helveticus. The sequence continues at coordinate 884,199,205 of NC_136069.1, read as the reverse complement.
GACTGCAATCCAGGTCGTCTGCTAGTGTGTCAGTTGCTAGTAGTGTTCTGTCACCTCCGTGACACTGGTCTTGTTTTCCTGCGGTCTGCACCCCATCTTCCTCTTCCTCTTCTCCTTGGCCTTCCCCAAACCCTGTTGTTCCTTGCTTGTAGTCTGTGGGGGTTGTGCGGTTTGAGTTGGCCTCTGCGCTGGGTCAGGGTGCATCCACGTTGCAATGTGCTTTGGCTTGTTTCTGGTGTATTTTCCTAAGGTTTTCGTGGTGCATTGTCCCACCAGACGCGTGGGATTTGGAGGCCTGTGGCTGATTTTCGCTACTTTTTGTACCGCGTTTGGTCTCATCACATTGTAGCGGCATGGCGTTTATTTTCACGCGGACATTTGCTGCGTTATCGGGTGTCTATCGCTTGCTACCGCCACGTTGTGAATTCCACGTTGACACAGGAATATTTTCCCGCAATGGGCTGTGATGTTGAAAGTTGCGTTACACTACTCTTGCGGTAGTTATCACATGTTCTTGTGAATATTCCCCTAAATTTACTAGCTATATTAACCAAATATGCTAATCCAACACCATATATTCCCACAAAATCATCATTATTAAACCTCTTTGTTGACTAATATATACACTCAATCTTGTACATACACACTAAATGTTCGACTTATGTAGATAAACTACCTTTGTTACTATAGTGATCTTCGCCATGTTAGCCAGTCACTCTCACTCCAAGGTAGGCATAGCATATTTCTCACAATTACCAACAAGCATAATATACATTTTAACCGGCACCAATAACCTTCCTTATTAAATTACTCTTAGGGGACCGATTTTTAACTATGCACCATAAGCTTAAGAACAATCTTCTCTTATACCTTTCAGTTTACTCACACTCCCAGGCTACTCTTACATATTAACCGCCTAAAATGAAAAACGAATTTAGAAAGCAGAATCTTGTACTCTCCCTACTTTTGAACAGACTACTCTCTAACATCTCAAACATGTTAGTAATATTTCAGTTATATATGAAAAAGTTGATATTCAAAAACAGTTTACAATTGCCTATTCACATCTCATTAAGGGCATTCCTTGGTCCGCCTACACTGTACACATTGTGCATTTTTGTCCCTAATCTCTGTACATATCTTACATTTGAACAGTCAACATTCAAACAACGTGTATTAGTTATAACCTCACGCATATAGCATACATTGTTCTAATTGTTTATACTATCACTACCACTTTTGGTAAGGCCCAACGGTTCTAAATGCAGGTCACTTGTGGTCGCCACTGTTTCACTCAAATACTAACTAACCACCAGCACTGTAAAACCGAATTTAACAAATAGAATATTGTACTTTCCACAGTTCAGAACAGGTTCTGTGATATTGATACTCTTTGTTATATCAAATGTGTTCACATTTTCTCAGTTATCTATAAATAAGTTCAAATTATAACTGCTTATACTTGTCTCATTAGGGTATTAATATGCTTGTCTATGTTGTGCAAGTTCTGCATTTCTGTGACCCTAGTTGCTGAACATAACTTGCATTTGAAACGTAAATATTTTAGCAACATGTACTAGACCTACCATCACTACTCTAAATGTTAACCATATTTCTACCACTCATGGTGTGGCTAGATGGTTCTAAATGCAGGCCACTCGTTGTTTCTACTGTCTTACTGTATTCTCAGCGATAGATAGGGTGAGTTGGGGTGGGTGGGCTTTTCAAATAAGAGGGCTTATATTTGTCCTTTTTATCTCTATTTCTTACTCTAACCTCTCCTTATCTTCCCTAACCCTTGATGGGCAACGCAATTTCACTTTCAGGATAGCTTATCATAATACCAGAGATCAACCACATACAGTTAACCTCAATGAAACCTAGCACAACACACACTTTATAAAAATTAGATTCAGAATACAGACGATCTTTACAATGCTCAAATGAATAACATAAAAATGCTGTCCCTTAATACAAAGGGATTAATCAATCTAATTAACCACCAAATAGTTTTGGACTAGCTTCATAAGCTGAAAGGCAATATTCCTTCTTCAGGAAATGAGAGTTGAGCTAAAATAGGCTAACTTACAGAGGAAGGGCTGGGTCTATGACATAACCTATGCAGCACAGTTAAGAAAAAAACTGTCTTATCACTCTTATATCTAAAAGGACTAAACATTATAACTACAGAATCAGATGCTAATGGTAGATGGCTTCTTACCAAACTACAAAAAAAGAATATCAAGTTTTATTGTATGAACATTTACAGCCCCATCTCGGACTATGGTATGGACAGAGGGGTCCCAGACAGAGAAAAAGAAATATTCTTTAACCATAGAACCAAATACAAACACAAATTGCCAGGCAAAGAACAAATCAAGGTACCATGTTTTATTCACAGGGTACTCGAAAACTTCTTATTAGTTATATCAATTTTACATCACAAAGATCAAAAATATTTGTGCCCAAATAGGTGAAACGGGTGGTGGGGGGTGTGCGGTGAAATCCCCGTTCAATTAAATGGTCCATCAGCTTCGCAGATTCGTCCATGTAATCCTCCTTTTTGGTACAATTTCGACGGATCCTCAAAAATTGACCGGAGGGCAAATTGTCGCTCAGACCCCTAGGATGGTGGCTGGAGTATTGAAGTAACAAGTTGTGTTCGGACGGTTTTCTGTAAAGGGTGGTATGGAGTACTTCATCCTCTGCTATAATAGATAGCAAGCTGATGGACCGTTTGATTGAACGGGGATATCCCAGGTGACTAACAAAGAGGGCAAGAAAAAGAGTGTGGTTCAATCATCGAGAAACACTCTTGGAACCAAGTGACCGTGCCAATAATGTGGACTCACGCCTAATCTGTGTTACCACCTACACCACCAAGAGTAACGCCATAAAAAAAAGAATCAATAAACATTGGCCCATTGTATCGGAAGATCTGGACAGTAGCACTGTGCCAATGCATTTCTTCAAAAAAGCCAGAAACATTCGAGACCAGGTGGTTTCCTCCTATCTGGAGACTCCACCTTTGCCTACCATAACATCGCTTTGGAACCTTCCACCGATCCTTGGCCACTACAAGTGTGGCAAGTGCAAAGCCTGCCCCCAGGCAATTCAAACTAAAGACTTTCATTATAAACATCATCAGATTAGACTAAAATCACACACCAATTTTAATACCATGGATGTGGTGTATTGCATAGTTTGCGCATGTGTTTTAATCTATGTTAGCCAAACGCAACAACGGGTAAAAACACGCTTTCTTCAACACTGCAGTCGTGTTAGATGCCACGTAACTGGCGCACCAATGGTTGAACACTGTTTGAACAAAGACCATTCACCGGAAAGTCTAAAATGGATTGTTTTAGAACATGTGACACTTGGCCCTAGGGGCGGAAATATAGCCCCCATTCTTAACGTCAGGGAATTAAAATGGATTACATTTTTTTATTCCATCCAAAGTGTCCTTAATGAGTCTGAGAGCAGTTTTGCACAATTAGCCAATCTGTGATTCCATCTCTTTAATCTGTTTCTCACACTATGTTTACATTAAATTCTTTGCAACGATGTCTACCATCACGACACATGCGCCTTATACCACCCTGTGTGGCAGGTACGCGCTTCAAGATATGACAATTGTGGCTATTTGGTTGATATAGCTATGACTGATTCACTGTTACTCTGCATGGCATGTGCACGTCACGGTTCACAATGACATGTCTCACAGTATTCTGCTGGATGATCATGTTCCCCTTTTTTATTGATATGATTTGTTCCTTTTCACAGTCTTTTTGAAGCAACAGGGGATGTTTAACCCAGCCGGTCTGTGGCATTTTCACTGCCCTGCGAGGTTTGTGCAACGCACGACCAACGGGTTTCTATTCATATATAGTTTTGTTTCTCCAAAGAATATCTCGTTTACGAATATTCCACCCCCATAAAAACTCTGTTTTGGAGTCAGTTCAGGTATGTCAAGTTACCTAGCAACCTGAACTCCCTTGAGTCTTTTCACCATTTCTAATGCGACTATAGACACGCCCCTCCTTGCAATCACTTCCTAGTTACTTGACTCCAGGAGCTAACTCAGACGCGAGTTTGACACACCACGTCTATGGCCTCGCTCCTTCCGATGTCTTCTCACGGCAGATAGGTAAGCAGGTCAGCCGTACCGCTTTGAACTCCATTCCCCGACTAGGTCCATGGTTTTACAACCACGCGGCCTAATCAGCCAGAAGATCCCTTCCCCTTTTATGATGTGTTTTTGCCGAATCCGAGCGCAGCGGTTAAAGTAATGCACCCGCTTGAGCTCCCTGCTTATTTATATTTTCCCATTCCTTCTAGCAGAGAGCCTGCCATATATTTGCCCAGTTTGAATCGAAGAGGACATTGATCCAAATTCCTCTGACAGGTAAACGTGCACACCTTCTCCCTTTCCTGATTACTAGAATAGTCATGCTACTCCGGTATGGCAAATTAAGTTCGTTTTTTTGATTTCCTTATGACAGCATCGCGACGATGCTTGCCCTGAGATGCAATATTTTGTCAACCTTCTGAAATAACCAGGTACCTATTTCATTGTTTTAGTACTGGTGATTCCCTAATTAATTGGTTTCTGAGCAAGCACATAATTTTGCCTTTGCTTTTGGATCCCTTAGATTAATTGTGTGGAAACAGGACCTCTGACCACGCCCACCTACTGTCTACCTTACGATAGCAGGTAACAAATGATTATGTGATGACCTTCACATTTACTGGCTTTATGCTGATTCAGCTTACGTATAATTTGACGGAAACAACACAACCACCCCCCCCCCTTTTCTTGGTAACGTTCCCCGGTAGTCAAGTGGGGTACCTTGTTCCCTATGTAGTTCTCTAAATATGTGTATGGTTTTAACCTTTTTTAACCTTTTTTATCTTTAGTCCAAGCGGGTGATAGCCCAGCCCACTATGGCCTAATAGGGATCGTTCATATAGACCCTTATAGAATTTTCTTTCATTTTTTTCCCTAGGAGGTTTGCCCACTTCACCCTCTTTGTCCTGAAGAAGACCCGCTCTGTAAGGGAAACTGTCCCGACCCTGATTAAGGTCGAAATGTAGACTACTTACCCCCGCGATACCAGCTATTAACTCTAGCAAGATTAATACAGCTGTCCATAGAAGTCTGGTTATCAAGGATCGTTGGTTTTTGTTTACCCATAATATGTGGCCCCTATGAGGGGAACCACTGTGACATTGTACAAATTTGGTTTGTCTCTTAATGACGATTTGTTTTTCTCAATATCACCAAATCCCCTCACCGCACATCCCCCCACCACCCGTTTCACCTATGTGGGCACAAATCTTTTTGATCTTTGTGATGTAAAATCGATATAACTAATAAGAAGTTTTCGAGTACCCTGTGAATAAAACATGGTACCTTGATTTGTTCTTTGCCTGGCAATTTGTGTTTGTATTTGGTTCTATGGTTAAAGAATTTTTCTTTTTCTCTGTCTGGGACCCCTCTGTCCATACAATTATCTACCCAGGTCCCTAGACTTTTTTGGGTTCAACCCTGTTTGATATAACCATCTCGGACTACCCAGACTTTTGGATTCAGGTAAATAAGAAACTATCTCCGATAGTTTTAGACTCAATAAGTCACTTAAACAAATGCTAACTTTCTTAAACTTAAGGCCTTTGTTGCCGAGCCAAACCTACGTATAAAGTATTTGTGCAACACAAAGACACACGCACATTAGCACAATGAAAACACCACAAAAAGACTCCACACGGGTCTAGAAAAATAGAGAATATTTATCTGAGCAAAATGAGACCAATACGACAAATATTCAATGCGTAGGCGTCAAGATATGAATTCAAAAACAATTAACCAAAGTAACACTTTTAAGTCCGTAGCGATCAAAAGGTTACTAAAGGTTGCAAGGGACCGCTGCAGGTTGGCTACAGTCTAAAGAAGTACATTGGATGGGGCAGAGTGTCAACGTCGAAGCCTCAAGGCGAACAGTCAAGAGGTGCTGCATCGTTCGCGATCTGTGGATGAAGATGAGCATTGGAACCAATCCACGCTGTCAATGGAAGCTTTGGTGTTGAATCCTTTGTGATGCATGTGCTGCGACGATGTCAAACTGTGCTGTCCATCGGTGTCGAGCTGCACCGGCTGTAGAATTGCTGTTGTGGAGCAGCCGCTGCTTTGGCGTTGAATGAGATGCATGGTTCCGATCAATGCAAAGTCACCACTGCATCAATATCAATGTAGAAAAAGTGCAAGAACCCACTTCTGAGTCCCTGAACTTGGAGAGAACACCTAAGGCAAGGGTAGGAATCACAGAAGGTAGAGTCCAGCAGCACCAGCAGAATGTCAGGGAGGTTTTGTATCCCTGAGACTTCAGAAAACATGAGGCAAGCCAGAAGCCACTTGGAGGGTAGGTAAAGTCTTTGCAGCAGAGTCAGGGATCAGCAGACAGCAAGGCAAGAAGCAGGAAAGCAGCCCTTCCAAAAAGCAGTCCAGTTGAGTCATTTAAGCAGTACAACAGTCCTTCTGACAGAGGTTCAGCTCAAGATCCAAAGTTTGTAATTTTAGGGTGTCAGTGACACAGTATATATGCCCAAATGTGTATTTGATGTAGGGGTGAATTCAAAAGATCTCTCTGAAGTTTTCAAGGATCCCTTTCAACCTGAGTCTGTCTGCTAGGTTAACCCTGGGAAGTATATCAGTGCTTGGTGTGTGGACAAGACACAACCTATTGAAGTGTAAGTGTCAGCCCCTCCCATTCCTACCAGCCCAGGAAGACCCATCAGAATGCAAATGAATGTAGATGAGTGCTCCGAATGCAGATGAGCCTCACCTTCCTGTGTTTTTGGCAGTCTGGAGGGAATGCACAAAAGTGTTGCTATCACCAAACTCAGGCGTGTATTGGAGATAGCCTGTCAAGCGCAAAGTGAAGTAAGTACAGAGAAATGTCCTCTTCCTAAAAGTGATTCAGAAAAGGGGGTGGTGATGAACAGAGTGTCTGAATTAGGCAGACCACTCTTACCCAGTCCAAAGATCAGGGCTTGATCCATCACCGTTATTTAGCTCACTGCCCCATCCCAGCTCAGAACCTGGCTATATGCAAATTAGTCTGTCCCTGGCCCAGTGCATCATGGGAACAGGGCAGACCAAACTACCAAGCCAATTCTTCACCAGAAAGGAGACAAGCTTCCGGGGACCGGTTTCTGCCATTTCAGGCGTCGTCGGCCCGGCTTGCTTGAATCCTGATGGAGCAGTGAGCAAGGGACTCATGTCTGAGTATACCCTGCCACATCTATAGTGGCCAAAAACGATTCAGAAAAGGGGGTGGTGATGAACAGAGTGTCTGAATTAAGCAGACCACTCTTACCCAGTCCAAAGATCAGGGCTTGATCCATCACCGTTATTTAGCTCACTGCGCCATCCCAGCTCGGAACCTGGCTATATGCAAATTAGTCTGTCCCTGGCCCAGTGCATCATGGGAACAGGGCAGACCAAACTACCAAGCCAATTCTTCACCAGAAAGGAGACAAGCTTCCGGGGACCGGTTTCTGCCATTTCAGGCGTCGTCGGCCCCGCTTGCTTGAATCCTGATGGAGCAGTGAGCAAGGGACTCATGTCTGAGTATACCCTGCCACACCTATAGTGGCCAAAAACGATTCAGAAAAGTGGCATTTTTAAAACAGTAAAGTTAAATCCAACTTCACCAATAACCATTCAAAACATATGAAACATGAAAAAGCCACTCCTCTCTGATCAGGAATTACAGCTTAAAAGTGTATTAAGGAATACCCAATGCTAAGCTATGAAAGAGGTAGGCCTCACAGTAGTGAAAAACAAACTAGGCTGTTTGTCACTACCAGGACATGCAAAACATAAAGGTACATGTCCTACCTTTTACTTACATAGAACTTATGGCCTACCTTAGAGGTGAATAATATAGTAAAAAGGGAGTTTATAGCTTAGCAAGTAGTTTTAACTGTGAAGTCAATGTGACAGTAAACTGCACACACCAGCACTGTAGTGGCAGGCCTGAGAGAGGTTTGAAAGGCTACTTCTGTGAGTGACACAATCAGAACTACAAGCCACATTCTAGCATTTGAAGTACAGGCTCTGGGTATATGGCATGCCACTTTACAAGAGACCTACCAGTAAGAAAAATATGCCAATCAGGTATACACCAATGTCATCATGTTAAGGGGAGAAATGCATGCACTTTAGCACTGTTTAGCAGTGGAAATAAATGCTCAGATTCCTAAGGTCAACAAAAAGAGGGTCTGAAAAATCAGAGGAGGAAGGCAACAATTTGGCAGGACCCCTTAAAGTGGGTCACTTCCAACAAACAAATTCAAAATTAAAACAAAACTTAAGTATGAATAATGAAACATTGAAGAAACAATGTCTCAAATTGCTTCCTCCTTTAGTGCAATGGTTACATTATCCTGAAAGAAAACAGATAAAGTAGAGCTGTTATAAATATTTAGCACCATTTACAGGCTAGAATGCATACAGATTTCATCCTAATTGGTGCCTTGACATTTCAGCTGATTTACATCTTCAACTCCTCAATCTGTACAGCATGTTAAATAAAATTACAAACATTAGTTCTCTGATGCATTCAAACACTGAAAGGTGCAGGCACAAACATGGTGAACTGGGATAGTGATTGGAATTGGTTGGTCATATTTCAAAAAGCTACAAGTCAAAGTAAATTAAATGATCATTTTAAACCAGAGGTGATCTACTGAACTTAATAATTACTAGGGATATCAGCTGGCATTTATTTATTTGAATGTTTTTATAGCATGCTTATGGCCACAGTGCTTCAAAGTGTCGTGGGCATCAATGCGGGAGAGGTGGGTGGTGACCTTGATTAAGAGGGCAGGGGAGCAATTGGAGTTTTAAAGTAATTTACTTATGGAGTACTATAGCTCAAAGACAGCATACTTCTAATATATGTTCTAGTTAATACTATCATGGCCCAGGAAGAGGATGGTCCTGACTATTCCTCTGAAGTATAGCGGAGGTGAGTGCTCCAGCTATGATCCAAAATAGTGTTCCATGCATTAGCAAGTATGCTTATGAAGGGAGCGGGTTGTGATATAGTGCATTAAGGACAAATTAAAACTCTTTGATATGGAAAAGAAATCCAATCTCTAGTCAATATTTCCTCCTCAGGATGGTGGGAACAAGTTTTTGTCTAACGTTGACAATGATAGTGTGGTGTGTGTTTTCTGGGATGTAGCCTTTGGATCTGTACCAGCATAGATTAAATTAAAATACTCAGTTCTTAGATCTAAAACTCCTCTTGCTGTAGAACAGATTACTCAGTGACATAACGCAAGATGACCCCCCACCCACAGAATCGGATGAGGGGCTCCTGCTTTTCCTATATCTTACAGATATTCATTGACCTTTGGTTGAATAGGGGGCCCCCTAGAGAGTTGCTCCCCGCTTTGCAGGACTTACAGGGGCCTGGATCATGGTATTCATGAGATGCTTATCTGGGCACGGTTACTTTATATATAATGGATCTAAATGGAAATTGTTGCACAATCATTGGTCATCTGATAAATCTATCATTTGTACATCACTCAAGTACATACATTAAAAACCCTTGCTACGGGAACTCAACACTTTTTGAAAGTGAAGACTTACTTTAAAACTGAAATCTACCATTCAGCTTAGGTCTAATTAACATACATTCTCTTTTTCCTCTTTATGTGCCTTTTAGGGATTTATACTGATAACTAAGACCAATCTCAGTGTTCCAGCACCTTTGTTCAACCTACAGATTTACCATTGTATCTGTACAGGTGTTTGAAGTATTAACAACCTCTATGTCTACTATGTCCCTTCTCAGTGTATAATCCTACATCTGTGTTTCCATTCTTAAGTACATCCTAGACATTTATTGGTAGATGAGGCTACTTGATCGAAGTGAAACACCTATGATACATGACGTTAAAGACAATGGCCAGAATTGAAGAGCTGTTGTAGGGTAATAGAGTTGACAGTGCTTAATATGTGTCAGTAGATTGCGTTATTCATCTGCTGTTTATTGGTGGAAGCAATTGAAAAAACTAAATTCCAACCTCAATTTGCCTAAGTTAGGCAGTTGCACTTTAGGCCCTCCTAGGACTGAATTTTCTTGAATGCCAACTGGAGATGAGTTGGGGGATTTATAGAAGATTCAGTTAGCTTAATACTATTTCAGTGTTATTGTTTCAGTTCTGCAACTGCACACCCACATCTTCAAGAAGTGTCATGAAGGGTAAATGTATAGATTTGAAATCAGGGGTCTGATTCAGGAAACTTGTCTTTTGGTTATCTCCCAGACTAACCTGCCAAGATGAACGGAATTTGAGGAAAACTATTCTGCTGAGGCGAAGGACAAATATAAAGTTGAAAGGTCTGTTTACAAAAATAATTGGTTGCAAGAGACCTAATATTACCTCTGCTGGTAACCTGCTGCTTTTCAATTTTTTTGTGAATCCACTCTGCTGGGAGTTTACATGACAGCCCTCCCTCTCAAGAATGGTGTGAACTACTCAGTCATTCATTTATTGGAGTGATCTCAGCCATTTGTTTAGAGTTACTTGTGATGTACCTTAGGGTGGTTAGTTGTCCCCCCCTTTCCAACATATACATTTTCTCTCTTGCTCAAATGGCTTTCAATTTATACAAGAAAGCTGATGACATTCAATGATTGGTTTGATTAGATAATAATCCTGCTTCCTATCAAGCATTCCAAAAGTGTGAGATCTACCTGTCTATGTATGGCCGGCAAAAAAAAAACTTAAATGTTGGCAAATCTGAAGTACTAGTCATCAACATAAACAAGGGGCAAGTTCCAGGAGGCTGGGTAGAATTAAAGAACCATGGCAGAAGCAAAAAGATTAAGTAATGTAGAATAATAACAAAAATCAGAAGGCTATGGGCTGCACCTGACTGTTGATATAAGGAAGAAAGGGAGTAAGGAAAAAGCAAGGCTTAGAGTAATCTGCAGCAAGCTTCACAAGATCAGGACACAGGCTCTGATGGAATCAAGGCTAGAATAAGAGGGAAAACAGGTAGACCAAAGTTTAAACTTCAATGCATGATTTGGAGTTTCAGGAAAGGGCAGCTTATAAGCAGTTCCAGGCAGCAGCATACGACTGGGCTGCACAAGGCAATTCTCACCTCTCACAAGTCTTGGAAGAAAGAATTCAGTGCTCACGAACAGCAGGACTACCCTAAATTAAAGTATTGCATTGAAGATGTTGGGTCTCTATGAATAATCAACAGAGCATTCTGAAATTAATAGTCCATGGAATCAAGCATTGAATTTCCATTCTGCACAGGATTGAAATGGGAAGCAGGCAGAAATTGTACAGGTATTTTAGATGCAAAATCCTTATCCTCATTGAAAAAGTACCATTGCATCTTCCCAACCTCTTAGATGCATGAACTAAGTTCAAACTTAGATGTCTAATTTACAATACCTTAACAAACCCTCATGTCTGACACATATAGGAACTAATCAAAATGGAAACAATCTATCATTATCAAAGGTTCTCGATTCAGAATCTCTGATGCCCAACAGCAAATATTTTCAGGGGCCTGTCCCACCTTGTTGAAGTCTCTTTATAGCAACCTGAACTTGATCCCCAACTTCTTGTCGTGGTGCAGGGATTCTGCACATTCACTGAACTATGCACAGGATTATGGGACCTCGGTGTATAGGGGCTAAGCCTTCCTATCACCTTAGTACCCATGAGCCCAGGACCGACTAGCTGTAGTGTCTCACTCGCTCTCCTACTCACAAATGTAAAACCAATGATTAGACACCCCAGAAAACAACACTCCGAGGAATCGCGGTATCAAGAAACACCTTTTCGCTTACACTCTCGTATTTGTCCACAATAAAATCTGACAGAGACACGAAAATTGTTTAAAATATTTATTTTAGCTACCATGCTCTAAAATGCAGCACCACCAACAGCAAGTTGCATACTATTAAAACAGTTAATATTGCAGCAAGGCCATGTATCATAAAAGGAAATGTAATTTTATAAAGACAGTGGATAAAGGACTATAAGGCCTAACCACCCTCCCCTTGGTAAGCAGAAATATTATTATATAGTAGAAGATCCCTGGGCTTTTTCAGCAGACCCTATACCTCAGGCCATAGATCGTATTTCTACATCACAGGTGTGGGTTTCTCTTCTTCCTGGAAAGGTCCCTCTCCAAGTGTGTATTACCTAAACATTCCTCCCCATAATATCAAAGTACGAGTCTCCAGCAAAAACAGCTGCTTTGGTATGTTTTGTCTAAGTGCTAGGGCCAGAACAGAATAACAAGAGTCAGTGTTTATCAACCTTGCTCACAATGTTCAGACTTAACTCCAGGAACAGACAGAGAATGAGCACAGCAGCGAGTTCTCATGTGAAAGGCATAAACAGAGTCTTGCAAAAATAAAGACATGTAGTGTTGTGCACACAAGCAGCATCACGCTACCGGGCTTATGCTAGCTTAAAGATGTCAACAATGACTCTAGCAACCATGCGACAGTCAATCTGTTGACGGCTAAACCAATCAATCAGGGTTCTTGTAGAGTCCTAAAACCCATTAGGGTCTCATGGTGATGGGGTGGGTGTTCTGCAGTTCATTCGAAAAGCCAGGTCTTGAGGTCCACCCTGAATTGAGGCATTGAGGTTAAAGACTTACCTGTTCATATTTGACTTTCCCAACATATAACCCCCTACCTCTTACGCTGTATGTTTATTCTGTGAGTTTGTCTTATTGGCTGAAGGATGATTTCTCTGATGGTGAATGTAATTGCTGTTGACGTGTACTATATTCATGCATTTAAGGGACAATGCACAGTAGAAATCGGTAATATAAAATAATGAAATATTATGCTTGTATTCAATTTTATGGAACCTATAAATGAGTTTATAGAGTTGATGCGCTGTAGAATGTATCTATACAGGTCAGTTTTAATCCTTTTTGTCAGATAATTCTGATGATATTATTTGCAGTTTGCGTGAGCCCTGCCACATATTCCTGCACCATATTTTGCACCATATTTTGTTATTTTGTTTTGTGAACCTAATACAAACCTTTTAAATGAAATGTATGCACAGCATTCGCAGCATAACAATTTGCCATTTTTGATGGAGTTGGACCATATGCTAGCCCTGTCATCCTTCTGAAAAGGTAGCTTAATGTGACAAAGTCAGTCACTTTCTCTAGATGAGAACGTGATGAACAATCGTGAATTACCTCATGAGTCAGGTGCAGTATTCTCTATTCCTGTGGTAATTCCCCGTTTCCCAGTGAATTCATAGAGGGAAAATTGTAAAGCTGCAATATTTCTACACCCCGAAAATAGAGATCCACTGAATTAATTAATATTACAGTTATCCCTGGAATGATAGTAATTTGTTGTTACTGTTTTTCTCCTTCACAGTGATCTTGTCAGTAGAAAATCCCAGTAAAGGTACTATGTATCAAGGAGCAGAGCAAAGGGTAAGTTGTAGGGAAAATTTCGAAATACAGTTTTCAAGCTGCACGGTGTCCATTAAACTGACAATTATTTCCCTAGGTTTAGAAGCCAGTTGCATAGGTGAAGATAAACTACAAAAGTTCTCAATTCAATTCAAAATACTTTATTCGGTTAAAAAGACAAGAATAACCATAAAAGTAGCATAAAGAAAATACAGTTTACACGGGAGTCATGTATTCGTTGTTTAAAATACATATGTACAATAAGGAGATTAATTCATTAAAATCGATTTACGACATTTAAAAATAGATTTAAAAAATTCACCCAATGAGGCTACCATAAAAACAGTTTCCATTTTCTGGCACTCTAAGAATGCTAAGCGACATCTTCGTATATTTAAGTCTTTGAGAACAAAAGTTCTCAAACCTTTCAAAGGGTGAAAACAAATGCAAAAAAAGTATTGGACACAATTAGTCCAACTAAATTCTTTCTCCAAAAACAGATTAAAATGTTCTACAAATTATAAAATAGCAATTCGGTGTTTTCTCTAATATTGTAGTTGACTTTTGAAATAAAAGTGATAAAAACTCTTACTCTTACCTACTTATTCTCAGAGCCAATACTTCGACTTTACCAAAGCAAAAAATTAACTTAGTTGCTTGTTAATGCGATCTAGAAAATATGAATAAGTTATCTATGTTCATTAATTTTTAAAATGTCTCAGCTAGAAAATAAAAATTATATTAATTCTTCAAACTGCTTCTATAGCTCAGTTTAAACTCAAACCACATCCATGTGTGATTGATTAATCACTTTGCAGATTATTTCGACTGTTTACAATCTATCATGAAATAGCTATTGTTGACTTGAAAAAATAACTGCTGCAGGTCTGCCTAGAGCATCATAATCTTTGAAACATTACTCAGAGGTGGCTCCTCCATTGAATCGCAGGAGCGTCGCCACACTTAAATGCCCCCGAGATGAAAAATAAAATGATAATTCATTTCCAGTTTATTTTTCAGCCCCCTCCGAACAGAATGTCAGGATGGGGGCAGGGCCGGTGCTGAGTGACAGGAGGGTGGGCTGTGTATGCTCTGTTTAAACTGCGCATGTCTTTTTGGCCAGCCGGTGTGAGGCCACTGGTTACCTTTTCCAGAATGTGTGCTCACTTTTAGGCTAAAGATTTTCTAATGGAATGTATGGCTCTCTCCATTCCCATTTCTGATTATAGTTCAAGTTTTTAATTGGGTTAGGCACATCTTTACCCTTCAATGCCCAGATCTTACAATCATCTAATAGAAGGTGCAGCATTTTGGGTTATGATCTTCACAAGTGGGAATCGCAATTGTCATAGGGCATTGTAACAAGGAACAGAGTATAAAAAAATGAAGAACATATGACAAATGAATACAGCAAGAAAAATGTCGGGTGAGAAAGTTCCATTAAACAGCTCTCTGTGGAGCTGGGATAGTGTGATGAGCCAAAGGACTGTCAAACTGACATGGGAAAATAAATTACAACGCAGAGCACTAAGCAGTAGGGGCCTTATTTATGAAGGTCTTGCGCCGCCGGTACGTCACTTTTTCCCATTTCAAAAGTGACGCACCGGCGGCGCAAGGCCTTCATAAATACGGCCCTAGGTCTTCATCATCTGGAAAAAGGCAGTCTTTCATAGGGTTTCAAAGGGTTTCTTAGGGTTTCTTCAGCTTGGTGTGTATTCAATCAATTATTGGTAAGGGCAGAGGATTTAGCTGTAATGTCCTTTTAAATACAAACAAGTGCCTGTATAGATGGCTCTTATTGCAAGGCCCCAGGACATTAGCACCATAATAACAGGGACTAAACAAAACAGCAGCCGAGCAAACGTGCACATCATAAAACAAGTCCCAGACACAGGAGGCACAGAAAGGAAGGGGAAAATTGCAGAGAAATATGGCACAATTAGTTTATGCTTATTTGTGCATGCATTAGCACATTAAAGCCAGACATATTGACTTTGCTAATGGTTGGTAGTTTATAACAATTACTTTGGAAGCTGTAGCCAGATTTATCAAAGTACTAAAATTCAGTACAATTTTTTTTAGAGCATTTGACACCGCTCACCCTTGCTCAAAAGAGCAGCGGAGTACTTTACTATGTACATTTTTATTGTAAAACTACTATGGCAGATATGAAACGTGTGTAATTTCGGAGACCTCTTCTGTACAAAATCCGTTCTTATGTTGCCTATTTACCGATGTCAACACAACAGTTAAATGCAGTTTTAAAGTGTAGCTAACATAAAAAATGATTACTCTTTGTAGGAAGGGAAAAATACTTATTTGCTCAATGAATAAGAAATACTTTTGAGTTGTGTCTAAAGAATGTTAACGTGAAACAGTGGAATAGTTACAACTTCTCTTCTGAACTTCATCACGTTCTATAAAAGGGCAGGTTTGTGTTAGCCCTATTTGGCTCTACGTTGCTGTAAATCTCTTCTTTTAGAAAATGCATCTCATACACCTTCAACATACAACTACAAACCCAATAAGTAGCTATGCAGGATTCGAAAAGGTAGCCTGCTGATGACATTATATCCTGAGAAAATAGCAGAGTTAACGGGCTCAAAGAAATGCCACTGGTTGAAGATGCCAAAGGGTGCTTATATTGTAACATAACACATAAATCACAATGTATCTCTTTCATGGGTGCTAATTGGCTCAACGTTTGGTGTAAAGGATAGATGAAAAGGGAAGCATATGAGTGACAGCAATGACAATTGATCAGAGGAAAATGTTTAAAGACATGTAACAGAATGTGGTATGTGCTTTGTCAATAGTTGTACAGGCTCAGGTGCCCTAGCCAATAAGACGTTCAAGTTAGGGAAAGGGCTAGCCTCAAGAACTACAGCATGATTAATATTAAAGGCGTTGCATCAGTTATAGATATCAAATTAGAGTGCCACATTGAAACTGACTAGAACTCTTCAGTGGCTACACTATTACCTGACATAATCCTGTAATATTCCAGACAGGGTGGGCTGTAGATTGTCATATAGAATTTCGATGTACAAAGAACTGAAATGCAATTAAAATATAAAGGGAGAACTTTGATATATTTTCCCTTTCTTCCATAAACGAAATATCCAAAGAGATCCTCAAAATTCCCCCGTGCAGTGGTAATGATGATGCAAGAGTATAGACATTATGGGCCTGATTTAGATCTTAGCAGAAACGGTCCCTCTGTCACTTTTCCATCTGATTCCCAATCCACCTACTAGGTTGTCCGCCCGCTCTATTTAGTCCAAAGACGAAAGACGTTTGGAGTGCTACCGACTCTACCGGGTATGTTGACCAACGTCTAGGACTTCATAGGTAAAAGCAGCTTTGGGAGGACGGACAGCCAGTTTGTCCATGGGCCAATCACGATCTGGATTCCCGCAGACATGACTGTGATGGTCAAACCTCCACACCTGAGTTGGTGGATTGAAAGGGATCCCCTTTTTTCACTTTCACACTTCTTTTTCTATCATGAACCCGATCTTCCAAGTGCTGCCTCTGCTGCTGCTGCTCAACCATGAAGCAAATTAAGTACGTCATGGCCGAAATCAATGTTAAGCTCCTCTGTTACCTGTTACCTTTTGACTTGTCTGCTAACAATTGCACTGGAATCATGCATTTTTAAATCTCTCTTACAAGCAATAGCGTACCAATGTGCAATGCATATGTGTGTAATGTTATCATTTAAGAAAGCTAAAGAAACACACTTGCATGATTACATAGGGTTCCTCCACTTCCTTGAGTACGCCCTCCCATGTGCACACTGAAGCTTGGATTAGCCAGCTCGGTGATTTCTTCATAAATAAAATTAAATCCATTCAGGATTCCTTCCCTGATGCTGGCCCTATTTCAGTTGCCAGCCAACTGACCACTTTACCTTTTTCATTGGAAGGGAAAGGTCCTTTTCTTTCTGTTTTTCCTCCCATGTCCTCTGTTACCTCTCTTGACCTCCTGTCACGGCTTCAATCCGGCTCGCCACTTGATCCCTGCCAGGCAAAATGCCTGGGGAGAGTAGTGCCTGCAGTGAACACCTTGCTTAATCCGCTGCTTAACTCCTCCCTGATCACGGGAGAGGTGCCTCTGGCTTGGAAACATGCCTTGATCTTGCCGCTGCTCAAGAAGCCCACTTTGGATCCCCTTATTCATGCCAACTATAGGCCGATCTCTCTCCTTCCTGCCCTGGCAAAGGTGATTGAGAAACATGTGCATCTCTCCATCTCCAGCTTTATCGAGAGCAATAACATCTTGCATGATTCTCAATCGGGTTTTCGTGCTAATTTTAGCACGGAGACAGCCCTTCTCGAGATCACCAATGCCATCAGAGAGACTCTTGACTCTGGGGGTAAGGCTATCCTGGTTATGCTGGATCTGTCGGCGGCTTTCGACACCGTTCCTCACGACGGTCTCCTTTTAAGACTCTGGGAGATTGGTCTTTGTGGAACGGTGTGGAATTGGTTTAAGTCATTTCTGACCGGCCGCCGACAAGTGGTCTGGGCACCTCCTTTTTCCGCCGAAATGCCGCCGCTGGAGGTGGGGGTGCCTCAGGGGTCTATCCTGAGCCCGACCCTCTATAATATCTATATGGCCCCTCTGGCGGCGGTGGCGGAATCCTTTGGTGCCCGGATCATATCCTATGCTGATGACACCCAGCTCCTTTTTACTTGTAATAAGGATGAGGCTTTTGACGGCAGTCGAATTAAGGAATGCCTGGGCGCTGTTTTTGACTGGCGGAATAGTCTAAAATGCAACTCCGATAAATCGGAGTTGCTTTTTTTCGGATGCCCGCCCGATCCCGGTTGGAAGACATGGAAGACATGGTGGCCTCAGGACATGTTTCCTCCTGACGTAGCCTCTTCAAAAGCCAAAAATCTTGGTGTCTTGTGTGATGACGGCCTTTCATTCAGACCTCAGATCATTGGGCTGTCTGGGAAATGCTTCGTCATTTTGAAAATGCTGCGGAAGTTTCTTCCGCTGTTGTCTCTGCAACACAAAAAAATTATCGTTCAAGCTTTGATAGGCTCACGTTTGGACTACGCGAACGCCCTCTACCTCGGTCTGCCCAAATATCTTCTGGCACGTCTGCAGATTGTGAAGAATTCTGCCGCAAGAGCTATTTTTGGTCTTCATCGTAGGGCAAAAGCCTCGGAGCTGCTTAAGAGACTGCACTGGCTTCCTGTCTCTAAGAGAATTACTTTCAAGGTTTTGACCCTTGCTTTTAAGGCCCTTCATTCGATTGGCCCTAAATACATTGGGAAGCGTATGGCCTTCTACACACCTAGGAGGACCTTACGCTCGGCCTTGTTGGCCAAAACTGTGGTTCCCTCCATCAGACGCACTCGTATTGGAGGTCGCTCCTTCCGATACTTGGCACCCCGAAGTTGGAATGAGCTCCCCGTTTCCCTAAGAAAAATCAACAGCTTATTCTCTTTCAGAAAGGAGTTGAAGACTTGGCTCTTCTCCCAATAATACTCTTCGGCCCTCTGTGAAGTTGCTGTGTTGTGTACTTTTTCCAGTTCTCTTTGCCAAAGCGCCGGGACGCTCCTTGGAGCAGCCGTGCACTATAAAAGAGACCATATAAAATAACATAACATAACAAATATTGGTGAAAGCTGCCTATCAAAAAAAAGACAGTTGCAAAAAAACATCAATTCAAAGATCTAAAAGTGACCATACAGATATGTTTAAAGAATTTGTGTACAATAGAATAAAAACATATTCATTGCACATCACTGGGATAAGTAAAATGCAACATGATGTAGAAATTGCACCAGACAAGGTGTAACATTCACTTTTTAAATACCTGTAAGATCACTGTCAGTTCCAAACTTTAATCAGTTAAAATATTTATCCATATAACATTGGGTGAGTGTTTTTGGCAGGTGTATGTTGCTCGATTAAGTGTGGTACAAAAAGGGGGTGGTGATGGACGGAGCGTTTGAACAAATCAAACACTCACCCCCAGTCAACTGATCTGGGTTTAATCCATCACCATTCTTTAGTTCACTCAGCCACCCCAGTTCAGACATGGCTATATGCAAATCAGTCTGACCCTGTGCCTCATGGGAACAGTCCAGCCCGAACTGCCAAGCCATGCCTTCCCTGGACCGGAAACAAGCTTCCGAGGACCGGTTTCTGGCATTACAGCCTTCTTCAGCCCGGCTTGCTTGAATCCAGTGGCAAAGTGAGCAAGGGACTCACGTCTGAGCATACCCTGCCACACTTATAGCGGCCAAAGCAGTACAAAAGGGGGTGGTGATGGACGGAGCATCTGAACCAATCAAACACTCACACCCAGTCAAAGGATCTGGGTTTAATCCATCACCGTTCTTTAGCCCACTCTGCCACCCCAGTTCAGACATGGCTATATGCAAATCAGTCTGACCCTGTGCCTCATGGGAACAGTCCAGCCCGAACTGCCAAGCCATGTCTTCCCTGGACCGGAAACACACTTCCGAGGACCAGTTTCTGGCATTCCAGCCGTCTTCAGCCCGGCTTGCCTGAATCCAGTGGCAAAGTGAGCAAGGGACTCACGTCTGAGCATACCCCGCCACACTTATGGCGGCCAAAAGCGGTACAAAAGGGGGTGGTGATGAACGGAGCATCTGAATCAATCAAACACTCACACCCAGTCAAAAGGTCTGGGTTTAATCCATCACCGTTCTTTAGTCCACTCTGCCACCCCAGTTCTGACATGGCCATATACAAATCAGTCTGACCCTGTGCCTCATGGGAACAGTCCAGCCCGAACTGCCAAGCCATGTCTTCTCTGGACCGGAAACAAGCTTCCGAGGACCGGTTTCTGGCATTCCAGCCGTCTTCAGCCCGGCTTGCCTGAATCCAGTGGCAAAGTGAGCAAGGGACTCACGTCTGAGCATACCCCGCCACACTTATGGCAGCCAAAAGCGGTACAAAAGGGGGTGGTGATGGACGGAGCATCTCAATCAATCAAACACTCACACCCAGTCAAAAGATCTGGGTTTAATCCATCACCGTTCTTTAGCCCACTCTGCCACCCCAGTTCTGACATGGCCATATGCAAATCAGTCTGACCCTGTGCCTCATGGGAACAGTCCAGCCCGAACTGCCAAGCCATGTCTTCCCTGGACCGGAAACAAGCTTCCGAGGTCCGGTTTCTGGCATTCCAGCCGTCTTCAGCCCGGCTTGCCTGAATCCAGTGGCAAAGTGAGCAAGGGACTCACGTCTGAGCATACCCCGCCACACTTATGGCGGCCAAAAGCGGTACAAAAGGGGGTGGTGATGGACGGAGCATCTGAATCAAGAACGGTGATAGATTAAACCCAGATCTTTTGACTGGGTGTGAGTGTTTGATTGGTTCATTTGGTCACAGTTTTGTTATTAATCATGATAGCTCCTATATCTTATATGATCTTGTTTTTTTATTCATTTTAGTTTCTTTCCAGGAATTGTTTAACTGTTCAGAATGGTTGGGCTGTGAGGTTTAGAATAGTGTACTCATGTTACCAGAAAGGATCTAAACTAAAAAATACTTTTGTACAGTGTGTTTACAAGGCCAAATAATCTGCAATATTTTCATTCACAAAAAGTAAACTATGAATCGATGTGTGTCCACAAATATTGTAATGTTGTCCCAATATTTGTATAAACTGAAAGGTAGTTTCCTTTGTTTGGACATTGAACAATGGTAACACTTACTTCAAGTAACTAAAGTATATTTAAAATGACAAAAATATATATGGCTTCTGTAATGAAGTAGCTTGTCAATGTATCATGCATTATGTAGATACCTATGATACTGAAGAAATTAAGAACAAATATGTTGGTCGATTGACAAATTACTTCTACAGCATAAGTGAATACATAGTCCTTGATACCTTTTGAATCCACCACAGTACAGAGCAAAAACATTTTCTTATTTGACTTCTAAACAGCTTTTAATCTGCAGCCATATCTGGTTTTTGTTCCCAGCATTTTTGACAGGTTTTTATTAATAAGATTTAGATTAGGAACAATACACAGACTAGTTTCTTTCCCCAATATGAATGACTGGACAAGGGAGTTACAATTATGTCCATGCGATTGTTTGTCAAATGAATACTCCCTACATCTGGTCTTATTCTGTAAATTCTATAAGGAGCTAAGAAAGACCTGGATAGTCCTGATCACACAGAACTATGGCCTCAGACAGTGCCGCCCTGCGTTCATTAAGCTCCATCTCTTAGAAAATGAGCATGTAGCTTGGAGGATGTCTATGTTTTAAAAATAAATATTGCATCAAAGAAAGAGCATTGCAATCTAGGTATGAGGAGGTGGCTTATCTTGGATGTGTTGTTTTTATGCGTTTACTGTACCTCTGATTATGTGACTTAAAGATACATGAAATGTATTTTTTATCAGATAGAAATGTGTATCTATTTTTAAATTTGTAATGGAATTTTTTGTATGTACTATGTATTGTATCTGTGCTTTTCATGACTGTTACAATACAATCGAAATAAAGCTTTGTTTGAATTTGAGTTTGAGTTTGTTTGACTTCTAAATAACTCTAGCTATTTGAACTTTGTTTTACCATTGTGAAATTGTTTTCCAAATATGCTCAATTTTCCTTTAGCGAAACAATTGGTACACCATCAAATGCAATGCACAGTAGGCAAAATATTGCACCTTAATGCATTTCTATATTTGCTTAATTAGTCATGATTTGTGCCTGATTTTGAGTTTTCCAGATGGGATACTCCAACATATACGTTATGGAACATTCCATCTGCAAACGTCCCCTTAAGTATCCCCTTTTCCTCCATCATTGATTTATCGTCTGGACATAACCAAGGACATTGAACAATGGTTAGGGTAATGTGTTACTAATGTGTACTCATTTCTGTCTGTGTTGTTCCAAAAATTGTATGCCTCTCACAATTATTTTTCGAAAAAACAGACTGGCTTACATGCACATTTGTGAAGGAGTAAGACATCATGCAAATCTCTCACTTTTAACATGAATGAAATAGTATTTTGTAATCAAAATAAATCTGGGATATATTTTGATACTAAAATGTAGCCATTTAATCTGATGTTTCTAGCCATTTTGGCTCACTTTCTCACTTTTGTTTTGTATAAAACATACTTACCAAAGTGACGTTTGGAACATCCACTATATCATAAGTCCATTGTATGCTATGTCACATGTAATAGTGCTAACCTTACATCATTCACAATAGTGAAGGAGCATCACATCTGACACAATAACGACTAGTGGCCTGTTTAGTACAACTGTTCATTATAACATAAACAACCGGAAGCACTTTGTTGTTTAGGCAGGCATGTGTCTCCTGAAACCAGTCCTTTTGGCAGTGAACAGAAATCAGGTAGTATCCTTTTCCACAAATGCATCTACAAAAAACATTATCATATACCTTGTGCAAAAAGTACACTTTCAAGAACTCTTCTTCTGCATTGGACATGTGTCAACCTTATTGTTGATAGCAAAATTAGTTGTAGAAAAAATAATTATTTAACATGTTCTACTCACACAAGAACTTACCCCTTTGATGCTGCTATAGAGCTCTCAACTGCCTATCAAGGTCCGAATAGGCCACCGCAAGTATGCAGGCCATTATGGGGTAAGGGTGCGGTGCATGTGCTTTGCACATTGGGAGGGCTTCCCGAGCTGGACTTCTGATGACTTCTTGGTCAAGCGTTGTAGGTCCTCTCACCTCTTCTGACAGTGAATGCTGGGTTGCTTGTAGACCCCAAGGGCCTGCAACTTCTTTGTGATGGCCTTCCATATCTTTTTTTTCTGATGGGCGTTGACTAATATGGATACAAGAATGCTTAGTAACTTGTTGTTTGTCTGTATTGATGTAAAACATTTTTATTACTTCAATCACAAGCATAACTCAAGAGCTACTACATGATATATTTATGTTTATCTTTTTGCCAAAATAAAACTATAAATAATACTTTTGTTCAAAACTGTTGACTACCCTTATCCCCAGTCATTTCCTAAATTCTATAACCCAGGCAAGTGATATTATCTAAGTCAGGGGGCTCCAACTCTTTCTGTAATGAGAGCTCCTTCTCATTAGTGAATGTCATGGTGAAATACTAAAGGCTAAACAATTTGCGCATAGTAACCAGACACTTCCACCGCCAGCTACATTGATTTGAGTCCTGATTTCCGTAGAACCAGATACTACTGTTTGGACTTCATACCATGACTATGTGCACTATGAATGGGCTGCCATGTGTGTCACTGAGAACATGCTCTTTGGCGATTTATGAACATGTTTGCATATGAAGGGGATATATATGTATGGGTGGCTGACAGTCGGAGAAATGTAAGCTGTTTGTTTAATAAATAGCTCTCCATTTAATTTTCTGCTATTTAAAAGCATTCAGAATCATCATTTTGTTCACAGATCTAATGTTGCTTCAGTGCATCAGTTGTTCACCTCTGTGACTCAGTCCCAGCCTAGCCGCAAATCTGACAGTGCACTGCTCATTGTCATTCCCTGCTATCTGCAGCATGATGAACATGATGTCGGATGAAAAAAGCCAAAAATTTAACAAGAGGGGGGAGAGAGAGAGTCAGTGGATTCGGCCTCCCTAGTTATATGCATAAACAAAGTAGAATCCACTCAGAGTGGTGGTGATCCCAAACAAGATGGGGAACACACAGTGTTGTATAAATGCCCCTCACACACCAACAGGCCCCTTGGTGTCATGCTTCATCATCGGGGCCTTCGCACCCCTCTACGGGATGCGGCGTGCTACGACTCGCGAATACGCAGGAGCACTTGTAAGTGAACTATGTGAGGGGGTGTGTGTCTACAAAAGTGTGAGTGAGGTGAGGTGAAAAAATGGTTAAAAGATACCTGGCGCGTGGGTGAAACAAATTTATTAAATCCCCGGCTGGTATTATTAAAAAGGTGCAAGGCGTGGTTGAAAAAATACAAATTAAGGTATTACAACCACTGTGAAAAGTGTCAACATGTTTCGGAACTCAGAGGTTCCTTCTTCAGGACAAGGATAGCACTTACCCTCCCCTTACTCACATGTAAATGTAAAAGTGTAAAATTTAATTACAACAATGTGTAATGTACCTAACCATGTTATATATGTAGGTGGGTGTCGTTGCGCCCAATTGGCGATGAAAACCTGTAAAGAGAAAGCATACATAAACACCCTGGTCTAAGATGCACAGGTCCTAGGAGAAGAAAACAACTTCCCAAAATACAACTTCTCAAAATACAACAGGGTCAATCCAAAAATAGTGGAGCCCTGTGAAAAATGCAAAAATTTAAATCAAAAATAAAGTACACACACAAGGACATAACACAATGCTCACCGATATGTCTATGTATACATATACAAACACAGAACACGAACTTAGTCTCTACTCTGATGGAAATAGAGCACAAAAATAGATAATTTCACAGCTTACTTCAAGTTCTCAAAATTAAGACCTCATGAGCCTGTGCGTGTTATTGGGGGATCCTTCCTTTCTGTTCAGAAAATGACCTATAGAAACATTAGTATATGGGATTCAATTTATAGTAGGTACCAATGTACCAATGCGCCATACTCAAGCTCCTATTTCTAACCCAAAACTCACGGTTACTGCAATGGCTAGTTGCCTGCCTTCCCTCAACGCGGCTCCGATGAAGTGAGCGTGCATCGCGTCAGTACCCTTCTTTATACTCTGCCATTAGCTCATTATCGTTGGTTAATTGAATAATGAGGCCCGGTAGATGCCCAAATAGGGACTTGGTAATCCGAGGAAGTCCGGTGCTGCGCGATCTGCCACCGCTATACATTGCGCATGCGCCTCCCCAGCAGGAAGAGTGTTAACTGCGCATGCGCGGAAAAATACAGTCACCGCGCATGCGCAAAGGAGCGGCACTGCCGCTCATGTCAGAACGCCTGCAAAAGAGACTTGGAGGTGTTTAAAGCATGCGCGCTCTCTTTCCAATGTAACAGGAAGAGAAAAGGCTACGTGAAAAAGAGACTTGGAGGTGTTTCGAGCATGCGCGCTTTCTTTCCAATGTAACAGGAAAAGAAAAGGCTACGTGGGGATTAACAAAGCGGTGATTCGCCATACATTCTAGAAGGGGTAATGGTTTTCTATGTCGGAACAGGAGACATACAGGAATGGGGTGTGTTTTTAAGAACCCTGATTGAGTTATAAATGGCCCCATCAGCTATCTATTGTTCATAATTCATAGGGGTGATGGTAAAGAGGAAAGAAGTTTCAGATTATCCTATTGGTGATGATATAATTTGATATACCCAAACACAAGGATTCTCAGAGGCCATTATGACAAAGTTTGAATAAAAGGTCCGAATGCAGTTCATCTCAAGAGATTCCAAGGAATGGAATCATTAAGCCCAGTGACATCAGTGCCAAGACGGAACACCCATCTTTGTTCTTTTTCCAGGAGGCCCACATCTGAGGGCAGTTGTTCTATTACCGTCCACTGTAATTCGTTGACACAGTGTTGGTGTTCGATGAAGTGGGCAGACATTTTAGTTGTAAGTTTTTTGCACCTGATATTACTTTTGTGCTCATTGAGTCTTATTTTGACTTGTCTCGTAGTCATTCCCACATACTCTTTCCCACAGGGACACGTGATCAAGTACACAACATTCTTACTGTTACAATTCGTGAAAACACGTTGGTCCCACTTAGTCCCGTTCGAAAAAGTCAAGGACAGGCTTTTTTTGGTGAGGTGACAATTGTTACAGTTTCCACATGGGTGGTGGCCGTGAATGCCCTGCAGTCTTGGCTGGTCACTTTTTTTGGGCAATGGTCTCGTGTGGACAAGCATGTCTCTTAAGTTCTTACCCCTTCTGTGTGCAAACAGAGGTTTTTCCAATGACAGACTTCCGCTCGTCAGTGTGCGCCAATGTCTATTGACCAGTTTTGTCACCTGGTTTGTAACTGGGCTATATGTTGTGACACATACTGTTCTTTCCCCTTTATTGTCACTCCTTGGATTGTCCTCCAGGAGGGACTCACGGTTGTTATTTCTAGCCCTTTTCATTGCTTTTTGGATCACAGTTTCTGGATACTGTCTCTGTCTCAGTTTCGTACTAAGGTCCTTCGCCTGAGTTTTGTATTTGTTGATGTCACTACAATTCCGACGTAGACGCAGGAACTGTCCGTACGGTAGATTCTCCCTCAGATGACGCGGATGAAAGCTGTCAAATCTGAGGAGACAGTTCCTGGCCGTCGGTTTGAAGTGGGTCTCTGTTTTTAGGATGCCCGCTTGATGATAGATGTTTAAGTCCAGGAACACCATGCTCTCATTTGACACCTGATGTGTGAATCTAAGAAATGCATTCTGGGTGTTCAACCAGTGGATGAATTCAGATACTGTGGTCTCATCTCCTTCCCAGATGACCAAAATGTCATCTATATACCTTCGCCAGGTATGAATCCTTGCCCTGTGTGGATTGTCTGGATGCAGAATCTTAGTGGATTCAAGGTGATGGACATATAAACCCGCCAGACTTGGGGCAAAGGTGCTACCCATACTCGTACCATGTTTCTGCCAGTAAAGGGTGCCCTCGTACTCGAAGAAATTTTTGGTAAGGGCCAGTGAAATACATTCCAATACTACATTCCTGGGAGTGTGGTATTCCCAATTAGTAGAGTGCAGTACTTCCTCCATAATTTGCAAGGTCTCATCGTGTGGGAGGCTGGTATAAAGGCTCTCCACGTCCAGACTGAGGAGCATTTGAGAGGCGGAATCAAAAGTTTGGTTTTGTAATAGTTGGAGTACCGCTTTGGTGTCTCTCAGATATGTGTCAGTGGCTTGTACAATAGGTCTCAGAAAGGCATCGGCAAACTTGGACAGAGGTTCCAAGATTGACGATATGCCAGATACGATGGGCCGTCCTGGAGGGTTGTCTAAGTTTTTGTGCACCTTAGGAATGGTGTAAAAATAAGGAATACGTGGATTATTCTGAATCAAAAACTCAGACTCTTTTTTGGTTATCCAGTCATGTGCAAGAGCCTCTTCGACCATACCACCTATCTGCACTCGTAGTGATTCAGTGGGGTCCTCAGTTAAGACCTGATAGTTCCTATTGTCAGAGAGCAGTCTCCTGCACTCTGTGTCATAGGCCTGGGTGGTTTGGACAACCACTGCCCCACCCTTATCAGCGGGTTTTATAGTGAGATTTTTATTCAGCCTCAATTCCTTGATTGCCTCATTTTCCAATCGGGTCATGTTTTGAAAAATCTTTTGCTTAGTTTCCAAACATTTCAGTTCTTGCATTATGGCTTTTTCGAAGGCCAATACCTCCACCGGGAGTTGGTGATCCATCGGTGTGAAGGTTGACCTAGGTTTCAAACCTGTGTCTGAAGTGTCTGTAGATGGTTCCTTGTCTTTGAAAAAAGCCCTCAACTTAACTGTTCTGATGAAGTCCTGCATTTCCTTGTGCAGTAGAAAGAGGTCTGGCTTATTGGTGGGGACATACCCCAGACCTTTGTTGAGCACCTTGTTTTGCAATTCAGTAAGGGGCCATGGGGTTATGTTAATGACTAGGTCCCCCTGCTGCTCGTGGAAGCTTGATTCGCCGTCATGCTCCTCGTCGACACCCGTTGGTCTGCCTCCTCTGTGGGATGCCAGTTGACGTTGTTGCCCTTCTTGTTCCTCCCCCTGCGGGATCCCTGGCCCCAGGATAAAAAAGGCTGTGCATTCTGGGGTGCATTGGTTTGGTCAGGGACCCATTGAGGATACATTTGTCCCATTTGTGGGGGAACGAACTGGTACTGTGGGAATTGAAAAGGCGGCTGGTAAGGATTGAATTGAGGACCTTGATAACCACGCCAGCCTCTCTGGCGTGGGAATTGGGCTCTTCTTTGTCGAAAACCACCCCTTTGCTTGTTCTGTTGGAAACCTCCTGACTTTGTACTTGAGTTGCTACCATCCGAGTTCACACTGTCCGTGTCGCTTGTGTTATCTTTCTAGCTGATGTCAATCCCTTTGAAGGCCTTAGCAACAGTGATCAAGGTCCTCAATTCAATCCTTACCAGCCGCCTTTTCAATTCCCACAGTACCAGTTCGTTCCCCCACAAATGGGACAAATGTATCCTCAATGGGTCCCTGACCAAACCAATGCACCCCAGAATGCACAGCCTTTTTTATCCTGGGGCCAGGGATCCCGCAGGGGGAGGAACAAGAAGGGCAACAACGTCAACTGGCATCCCACAGAGGAGGCAGACCAACGGGTGTCGACGAGGAGCATGACGGCGAATCAAGCTTCCACGAGCAGCAGGGGGACCTAGTCATTAACATAACCCCATGGCCCCTTACTGAATTGCAAAACAAGGTGCTCAACAAAGGTCTGGGGTATGTCCCCACCAATAAGCCAGACCTCTTTCTACTGCACAAGGAAATGCAGGACTTCATCAGAACAGTTAAGTTGAGGGCTTTTTTCAAAGACAAGGAACCATCTACAGACACTTCAGACACAGGTTTGAAACCTAGGTCAACCTTCACACCGATGGATCACCAACTCCCGGTGGAGGTATTGGCCTTCGAAAAAGCCATAATGCAAGAACTGAAATGTTTGGAAACTAAGCAAAAGATTTTTCAAAACATGACCCGATTGGAAAATGAGGCAATCAAGGAATTGAGGCTGAATAAAAATCTCACTATAAAACCCGCTGATAAGGGTGGGGCAGTGGTTGTCCAAACCACCCAGGCCTATGACACAGAGTGCAGGAGACTGCTCTCTGACAATAGGAACTATCAGGTCTTAACTGAGGACCCCACTGAATCACTACGAGTGCAGATAGGTGGTATGGTCGAAGAGGCTCTTGCACATGACTGGATAACCAAAAAAGAGTCTGAGTTTTTGATTCAGAATAATCCACGTATTCCTTATTTTTACACCATTCCTAAGGTGCACAAAAACTTAGACAACCCTCCAGGACGGCCCATCGTATCTGGCATATCGTCAATCTTGGAACCTCTGTCCAAGTTTGCCGATGCCTTTCTGAGACCTATTGTACAAGCCACTGACACATATCTGAGAGACACCAAAGCGGTACTCCAACTATTACAAAACCAAACTTTTGATTCCGCCTCTCAAATGCTCCT
This sequence comes from Lissotriton helveticus, assembly GCF_964261635.1. Lineage (NCBI taxonomy): Eukaryota > Metazoa > Chordata > Amphibia > Caudata > Salamandridae > Lissotriton > Lissotriton helveticus. Next base: position 884,169,577 of record NC_136069.1, on the reverse strand, counting down.
CAGTCTGGACGTGGAGAGCCTTTATACCAGCCTCCCACACGATGAGACCTTGCAAATTATGGAGGAAGTACTGCACTCTACTAATTGGGAATACCACACTCCCAGGAATGTAGTATTGGAATGTATTTCACTGGCCCTTACCAAAAATTTCTTCGAGTACGAGGGCACCCTTTACTGGCAGAAACATGGTACGAGTATGGGTAGCACCTTTGCCCCAAGTCTGGCGGGTTTATATGTCCATCACCTTGAATCCACTAAGATTCTGCATCCAGACAATCCACACAGGGCAAGGATTCATACCTGGCGAAGGTATATAGATGACATTTTGGTCATCTGGGAAGGAGATGAGACCACAGTATCTGAATTCATCCACTGGTTGAACACCCAGAATGCATTTCTTAGATTCACACATCAGGTGTCAAATGAGAGCATGGTGTTCCTGGACTTAAACATCTATCATCAAGCGGGCATCCTAAAAACAGAGACCCACTTCAAACCGACGGCCAGGAACTGTCTCCTCAGATTTGACAGCTTTCATCCGCGTCATCTGAGGGAGAATCTACCGTACGGACAGTTCCTGCGTCTACGTCGGAATTGTAGTGACATCAACAAATACAAAACTCAGGCGAAGGACCTTAGTACGAAACTGAGACAGAGACAGTATCCAGAAACTGTGATCCAAAAAGCAATGAAAAGGGCTAGAAATAACAACCGTGAGTCCCTCCTGGAGGACAATCCAAGGAGTGACAATAAAGGGGAAAGAACAGTATGTGTCACAACATATAGCCCAGTTACAAACCAGGTGACAAAACTGGTCAATAGACATTGGCGCACACTGACGAGCGGAAGTCTGTCATTGGAAAAACCTCTGTTTGCACACAGAAGGGGTAAGAACTTAAGAGACATGCTTGTCCACACGAGACCATTGCCCAAAAAAAGTGACCAGCCAAGACTGCAGGGCATTCACGGCCACCACCCATGTGGAAACTGTAACAATTGTCACCTCACCAAAAAAAGCCTGTCCTTGACTTTTTCGGACGGGACTAAGTGGGACCAACGTGTTTTCACGAATTGTAACAGTAAGAATGTTGTGTACTTGATCACGTGTCCCTGTGGGAAAGAGTATGTGGGAATGACTACGAGACAAGTCAAAATAAGACTCAATGAGCACAAAAGTAATATCAGGTGCAAAAAACTTACAACTAAAATGTCTGCCCACTTCATCGAACACCAACACTGTGTCAACGAATTACAGTGGACGGTAATAGAACAACTGCCCTCAGATGTGGGCCTCCTGGAAAAAGAACAAAGATGGGTGTTCCGTCTTGGCACTGATGTCACTGGGCTTAATGATTCCATTCCTTGGAATCTCTTGAGATGAACTGCATTCGGACCTTTTATTCAAACTTTGTCATAATGGCCTCTGAGAATCCTTGTGTTTGGGTATATCAAATTATATCATCACCAATAGGATAATCTCAAACTTCTTTCCTCTTTACCATCACCCCTATGAATTATGAACAATAGATAGCTGATGGGGCCATTTATAACTCAATCAGGGTTCTTAAAAACACACCCCATTCCTGTATGTCTCCTGTTCCGACATAGAAAACCATTACCCCTTCTAGAATGTATGGCGAATCACCGCTTTGTTAATCCCCACGTAGCCTTTTCTTTTCCTGTTACATTGGAAAGAAAGCGCGCATGCTCGAAACACCTCCAAGTCTCTTTTTCACGTAGCCTTTTCTCTTCCTGTTACATTGGAAAGAGAGCGCGCATGCTTTAAACACCTCCAAGTCTCTTTTGCAGGCGTTCTGACATGAGCGGCAGTGCCGCTCCTTTGCGCATGCGCGGTGACTGTATTTTTCCGCGCATGCGCAGTTAACACTCTTCCTGCTGGGGAGGCGCATGCGCAATGTATAGCGGTGGCAGATCGCGCAGCACCGGACTTCCTCGGATTACCAAGTCCCTATTTGGGCATCTACCAGGCCTCATTATTCAATTAACCAACGATAATGAGCTAATGGCAGAGTATAAAGAAGGGTACTGACGCGATGCACGCTCACTTCATCGGAGCCGCATTGAGGGAAGGCAGGCAACTAGCCATTGCAGTAACCGTGAGTTTTGGGTTAGAAATAGGAGCTTGAGTATGGCGCATTGGTACATTGGTACCTACTATAAATTGAATCCCATATACTAATGTTTCTATAGGTCATTTTCTGAACAGAAAGGAAGGATCCCCCAATAACACGCACAGGCTCATGAGGTCTTAATTTTGAGAACTTGAAGTAAGCTGTGAAATTATCTATTTTTGTGCTCTATTTCCATCAGAGTAGAGACTAAGTTCGTGTTCTGTGTTTGTATATGTATACATAGACATATCGGTGAGCATTGTGTTATGTCCTTGTGTGTGTACTTTATTTTTGATTTTAATTTTTGCATTTTTCACAGGGCTCCACTATTTTTGGATTGACCCTGTTGTATTTTGAGAAGTTGTATTTTGGGAAGTTGTTTTCTTCTCCTAGGACCTGTGCATCTTAGACCAGGGTGTTTATGTATGCTTTCTCTTTACAGGTTTTCATCGCCAATTGGGCGCAACGACACCCACCTACATATATAACATGGTTAGGTACATTACACATTGTTGTAATTAAATTTTACACTTTTACATTTACATGTGAGTAAGGGGAGGGTAAGTGCTATCCTTGTCCTGAAGAAGGAACCTCTGAGTTCCGAAACATGTTGACACTTTTCACAGTGGTTGTAATACCTTAATTTGTATTTTTTCAACCACGCCTTGCACCTTTTTAATAATACCAGCCGGGGATTTAATAAATTTGTTTCACCCACGCGCCAGGTATCTTTTAACCATTTTTTCACCTCACCTCACTCACACTTTTGTAGACACACACCCCCTCACATAGTTCACTTACAAGTGCTCCTGCGTATTCGCGAGTCGTAGCACGCCGCATCCCGTAGAGGGGTGCGAAGGCCCCGATGATGAAGCATGACACCAAGGGGCCTGTTGGTGTGTGAGGGGCATTTATACAACACTGTGTGTTCCCCATCTTGTTTGGGATCACCACCACTCTGAGTGGATGAAAAAAGCCTTCACTTAACTTAGAAATGAAAATATGAAGTTGTGCTCATTTAAAAAAGAACTCAAGGATGTGAGCTACTCAGAAGATAGTAATGAATACGATGGATAATAGTAATCCCCAGAAAGGGATAAGCTGCACCTCAAGATAAAAAACAATTAAAATATTTCACTAGTAATAGCGTTACTGTAATTAACAATTGGGGTGCTGGATAAACTAATTGCACCAAATTACCCTACAGTGCTGTTGGCAGGACACAAAACCTGCACATCCAAATGCAAAATAATTAGTATTAGCACTCCCTAATCCAGTCACATTTGGATCTCTTCAACCAAAATCTATGATAACGGTAAATTGAATTACACCGTTGAATGACACAATTGAACAGTTTTTTAAGTGACTATGATGCTTCAAAATGACCAATAGGTTCTCATGGATTCTCCACACTGGATGTCAGTTGATCTTCTTTATTTTTCTATAGCAAATTCCCAGCAATGGATACAAGCCAACACGGGTTTTGTCTGTACAGTAATACGTATTCAGACTTTTTCAAGGCAATCAAGCGAGTCAAGTCAGAATTCACTGAAGCCATCAAGGAATTGAAACTCAGGTGTCCAAATATAAAAAGCAAAGTATTATGCACCGTCAGGAAATAGTTTGCAAGCCGATCCTATTAATGAATAAAAACACCTGACTCGTTCTCAATCGTGGCCCATTAGAATCAGAAAAGTTTAACTGTCCCCGCCGAATAAATGACGATAGTGCGTTGTATCTTAGGAAAATAAATGGTGTACAGTAGCGTCAAAGTAGAACTTCACCGGGCAGGCAAACCATGATAAGTTGGCTCCCTGGACTCTTGCAGTCAGCAAGTAAACTAGTTCCGTGTAGATTGCTCCGTGCCGAACTCAGAAGATGTCTGGGAGCTACTGGTAGCTCCTGAACAACTAGTTGGAGACACCTGATATAGGTGGAGTGATTTCTGGGATAATGCACAGAGCAAACACCATTTTAATTTAGTAAGTAAAAAATTACATATATACCTACAGTTGTAAAAAAGATATATTGTGTTTTAAATTTTTAGGTGATGTGAAATTTCTACATGTATTTATTTATTTTTGTGCTTTTATGGCGCAAGCAATACCGAGAGGTATCAGAATGCTTTACAGGTTATGTGAAAAGTTCAGTCACACTACAGTCGAGGCTTCGTGTGGGTCAAACGGTTCAAAAGTGTAAGACAACGCAGCGTAAAGTAGTAGCATTAACGACAGTTAAAGACTGAGTAATTCGGATGACTGCAGCATGGATTCTGTCTATGGGGGTTGGATATTTACAAATACATAGATATATCTCAAAATACACACCAATACAATGTAGGGATCAAAACACACAAAGAATACTAATGTTGTTCTTTTTTCTATCTTAAAGTGCTTACAAATTCAGACAGTCATTGTTTTATATAATGTAAAAAGTAGATGACACTTCACTTTAATCACTATCCTTCATTCAGGAAATTAAAAAGACATTCAAGCCTTGTTTAAAAAAAAACGTATACAGATTCACTAAAACATTTTAAAGATGTAGCTGTTACTCTGGAGAACCATAGAGCTGGCTGTAGAGGGACAGGACCTTTGTTGCCAGCAACTCAATCTCGGCTAGCAAGAAGGCCGGGACTGTGTCATCCTCTTGCTGGTCTCCTGACTCTCAGAGGTCAGAAACAGCAGCAAAAGTAGAGGAAGTCTTGTTGGATGCAGTGTTAGGAGGCAAGTGAGTTTTTTTCAAAACGTGGTGTACATATACACGACGTATGAAATCTTCAATGGAGAGGGACACAGAGATTAGATTTTGTAGGTTGCTTTCACTTATGTTAGCTTATGGCAGTGTCCACAGTTGTGTTTCCCACCCACAACCTGGCCAACTTCCGGCATGGCTGTCTAATTCTAAATGTCCTGATGGCGATGTCAGGCACCCGCCATTTTAAATAGTCAAATATTGTGTTTGTGAATGTTTAGTGTGTCATCACCGCTAGAAATGGTGGCTAGCCTGTTTACAGATACAAAACTCAAATATCACTCATTCATTTTTCATATAAACATTTATAAATAGATCCTTACTGTAGTTAAATGCAATAGTTGTACGGTGTTGATTGCACTTCCGTTGATGCAATTTTGGATAGAAAAAAAAAGATTATATAAATGATACATTTAAAATGTATGATTTCCACATTGTTCTTTTTTTAATCAACAGACAGGTAAAACTTTACCTAAACAAAAATAAATGTCAATATTTCGTTCTCTGTTAAATTATGTTAACAAACCGTATATGTTTTTAGCAAAATATTAAATGTGTGTTCTATTAAAATAAAACATTTTGTTAATGTTTTAATACATTGATTTTTTTTATTGCAGACAAATGAACCCAGGGAGAGTGGGGAGATGACAGCCACAAGTGTTCCGACGATTTCCAAACTTTGCCACCATAGAAGATTGGAATATTATCAAAAAATTCAAAATAATTAAGCAAACAATAGTGGATTTATGTAATCAGCCGGAACAAGATTTTATGCCTCATAATACTAATCCCACATATATTATACCCATTGTTAAACTCATGGCAGTACTTTATCATGTGGCCAAAGGATCATTCCAATACAATGTGGCAGGATGTGGTTGAATGTGGTGGAATGCCACAACCAACTTTCAGTGGTGTGCTACAAGAGGTTCTGTTTTCAATGATGGGACATATCAACAGCTTCAACCAGTTTCCATGACATGAGGATTTGGTGAATGTGAAGTTCGAATTTTAAACGCCTAGGGTTGCATACCACATGTGATTGGAGCAATTGATGGCACACAAATTGCCTTAGTGCCACCACATGCCAGGGAACAATTTTGCTGGATTCAGAAGCTCTTCCATTCAATCACTGTGCAAGTTATATGCTTAACTGATTTATACATCACAAGTGTTTGTGTGTGTTTCCCCGGATCAGGCCATGATTCCTTCGTACTACCGAACAGCAGCATACCACTGCAAATGTCACATCTTGGACCTGAGAGGGGCTGGCTTTTAAGTACAATCTGTTAATATATGTTGTTTGTTTAATTTCAAGTTTCATTATCAAGAATAGTAATATTTTATTGGACTCTTTTTTGGCATATATGAGAATCAACTTTTCCTAACAGACCATGGGTGGCACCTTAGAGGAATCCAACGACGCCAGAGAAAGTCTCTTTCAATGAGGCCCACTGAAGAGCACAGAAGTCAGTGGAGCAGGCTTTTGGATCCGATTTTCTCTCTGGATAAGACTGGTGGAGCACTCCTCTACTCATCCGATAAGGTGGGCCAAATCACCATGGCCTGCTACATGTTGCACAACATAGCTCTGTGACGGAACATCCCATACATTGCAGAGGATGGAGTCTATGAAGAGCCACCAGATGAGGATGTTGAAATGCCAAATTAAGATGAAAGTGTTGAAGAGAAAGGAACTGACTTCTGTCAAGATGTTAATGACAACTTCTCCACATGAGTGTGAGTATATATTTAGTTTTTGAAAATAAATGTGAAATCCTAATTTCAATCTAATAAGGATGACAGTCTGTGCTGGATATTTTTATGCAATAAGGAACAGGGTCAAGACTGGCTTGCATATGGCTGGGTCTGAACTGGGTTGGCGAAGTGAGCTAAAGAATGATGATGGATTCAAACCAGATCTGTCACTGGGGGGTGAGTGTCTGAAAAGTTTTAGCTCCCCGCCCATCATCTCCTTGTGTTTGCTTTGTTCGCCCTAAGTTGGCAGGGCATACCCAGACATGGGTCCCTTGCTCACTTTGCCACTGGATTCAAGCTAGCCTGGCTGATGAGGGTTGTTATCCCGAAACCGGTCCCACAATGCTTGTTGCCGGTCCAGGGAAGATCTGGTTTGGCAGTTCGGGCTGGACTGGGGAGCAATCTAGCCCGAACTGCTGGGCCAGGTCCTCACTGGACCCGAAACAAGCATCCTGTGACCGGTTTTGGGGTATCACCCCATATCAGCCAGGCTAGCATGACTCCAGTGGCATGGAGAGCACAGGATCCACGTCTGGGTATTCACATCTCACTCTGGATGACAAATGCGAAAAGAACTATTGATGGATGGATGCTGAACAATGTGAAACATTCACCCCCAGTATCTGGGCCTTAATCCATTGTTTTGTTGCTCACCATGCCATTTCCGTTTGGACCGTTTGGACCCAGCCAAATGCAAATCTGTCTTGAACCTGCTACCCATGGAAACAGTCCAGCCCGAATTGTCAGGCTAGGTCCTCCCAGGACCGGAAACAACCATCCTGTGACCAGTTTCAGGGTATCACCCCTGATCAGGCAGGCTATCTTGACTCCAGTGGCATGGAGAGCATGGGACCTACGTCTGACCCACTCGGGGTGACAAATGCAAAAAGAACACCTGATGGACAGAATGCTTAACAATGTCAAACATTCACCCCAGTACAGAGATCTGGGCCTAAATCCATCATTCTGTTGCTCTTCATGCCTATCCAGTTTGGACCCAGCTGAAAGAAGTGACTCACCTGGGGCCACCTGGATCACCTCTCAGACTTCTGTACCAAATGAAGAGTCGGTGAGACATTAGAGAATACAATCCAATAAGCAAGGCAAGGATTACCGCTGCCTCTAACAAACAGAAAGAGACTTTCAAAATATTGAGAGAACTTAGCTAAAAAGCTGAGGTGAAAACTACCGACGTCTCTTTGGGCTGTATTCCTTCCAGTCTTACTTCCTGCAAAAAGTCAAGGACATCATCATTGAGATTGACAACATCCCAATCAATGTGCCAGTCCATTTTCAGGCAGATCGCCCCACTGGCCATCAACTTACGGCTTTCCCTCCATTGGAACATACCTCACTGACTCAATTAATGAATTGCACTAAATCAGGTTCCCCGGCTGTCCCCTGCCCCCCAAGGATCTACCGGATGGCTGCTCCTGACTTGGAAAACCAGCTTCTGGCACTACTAAATAGCTCCTTGGAGACCGGTTACCTGCCTTCCAACTTAAAGGAAGCAAGAGTAACTCCCCTCCTTAAAAAAACGGGAGCCAACGCTGCCAGTCTCAAGAACTATAGACCGATTTCCCAAATTCCCTTCCTTGCTAAAGTGATAGAGCAACACATTCTAAAAACACTTTCACTTTTTCTGGAGGAACATCAACTACTACAAAAGCAACAAGCGGGCTTTAGAGCACACCACAGTACTGAACTAGTGATGCTCTCGGTCCTTGATGACCTAAGAACTATGGCTGATAAAAAACAACCAAGCGCCCTGATTTTATTAGACCTATCAGCGGAGTTCGATACGGTCAATCACACTCGGCTCCTGGACCGTCTAAAAGCCTTAGGTCTCCAAGGATCGGCTCACCGGTGGCTGGAATCCTTTCTCACAGGGAGATCCCAGAGGATTCAGCTGGGGGAAAGGGTATCGAACAGGAGCGCCCTCATCTGTGGTGTCCCACAGGGCTCTGCCCTATCCCCGCTCCTTTTTAACATCTACCTACAACCCCTGGTAACAGCCCTGGCCCACATAGACTGCCGTGTCTTTAACTATGCAGATGACACCCAGCTAATTTTTTGGATTGACAACACCGCCCGCGCCCTGGAAACGCACAAAACATTCTCAGATTCACCATAAATTGGATGACCAAAAATTCACTGAAAATGATCCCCGAGAAAACTGAAGTTCTTGTGATCCCAGCAAAAAGCAATCCATGGAATGATTGTTTTTGGCCCCAGGAGCTGGGTACTACCCCCACTCCCGCCACCACCGTGAAAAGCCTAGGCATTAAACAGGACCAAGAGTTCTCCACGACCAACCAAAGCACCACGGTGGTAGGCACCTTTATAGGGCTTCAAAGACAACTACGGAAACTTGCCCCCCTTCTCTCCACTACTTTCCTTCAAATGATTGTGCAAGCCACAATTATCTCTAGACTGGACTATGGAAATGCTATATCTTGGCCTTCCTCAAAAACTCAATAACAAACTCCAAGTAGTGCTTAATGATGCAGCCAGGTTGATCTTTTGGCTGCCCAGACGAGCCCCTGCCTCCCCTCTGATGCACAAACTTCACTGCCTTCCTATCAGGCAAAGAATGAAGTGTAAAGGCCTTTGCATTGCCCATAAAGCGATTTATGGAAAACCTCCGGCCTACATAAAGGAACGCCTGAAGATCTACGTACCAGGGCACACACTGCGGTCAGCGGAGGCCTGTAACCTGGCCACCCCTAGATGCACCCTTTCATCAAAAGGAGGTAGAACCTTCTCCGTAGTACTCCCACAACTCTGGAATCAGCAACCAGACCATCTACGCAAAGAACCAGCGCTCCTCTCATTCAGGAAACAACTCAAAACGCTTATGTTTAGGGAAGCACTGATCACCTTCTAAATCGCCTCATCACTGTAGGACCTCTTGATCTGTCCACGACTCCTGGCCTCACCTCCAAAAGCGCTTAGAGACCTGTCGGTGATTAGCGCTATACAAATACAAATACAAAATACAAACTATCGATTCATATGCACTCAGAGTAGAGCCTCATCACTAGGAGTGCTACAGAGGGAACTGAAATCAACAAGCATTGAGATACATTATGTATGTTTCATAGCTTGGTAAAAACATGCCAACCGTGGAATTTTCCAAACAGATGCAGCTGGGCAGTGAAATACATAAATAAGGTTTCCGCACTCATATCTTAAACAAACTTGCATGGTCCAAGGTCGTTCCATCCTTGGCCCCCTACCAGACAAGTGGGAGAGGGCATCTATCTAGTGAGAAAGCTATGCTCTGACATTAACAGTGTACTCATTTCTGAAAAAAATCAGAATGTTGCAAACATGAAATTCAGGAGAGGACATTTCTTGGAATTGAACAAAATCAGTTTTGAACAAACCAAAAATGGCATCTAAAAAGAAAAGGGTGCAGAGAATGCTAACTTACAAAAGGCAGTGCATGAGCGCAAACGGGTCCATTCTAAAACAGCCATATGCTAATCAGTCTTGACCCTGCTCATCATGGGAACAGTCCAGTCTGAAGTGCCTGGCCAGGTCCTCCCTGCATCGGAAACAAGCATTCTGGGACTGGAATCCGGGTATCACCCCTCATCAGTCATGCTGTGAATGTAACGTAATCTATGAGGGGAGTACAGTCAGATTCCTTAAAGCCTGAATCCAGGAACATGTCCAGACTGCAAGAAACAGGGACATGAGATACCAGTTGACATTCCACATGATGGAGCAACATGCACACAATAGCGAGATATGGTTTCATGGCATTGATCATGTAGCCCCTAACCCCTCAGAGAGGGGGTGACAGGGAGCTGGTACTGAGGCGTAATGAAACATCTTGGATTGTCTGCTTGCGCAGTGTGGAAATGGGTCACAACACTGATGAGGAATCGTATTTCTTTCTATTAATTATATTGTTGCAGGTTCTAGGTATCCATCAGGAATACGACTCCTTGTGGGTATGTCTGAAATTGACCAATGGAGACTAAAATAGAATTTAACACTTCAGGATCAAGCATGCCAGATGACATGAAATGAAAATACTCTTGTGTATATGTCTGAAACTGACAAATGGGGATTATAACATTGCTGAACCCTTTAGGTTTATGTGTGTTAGGTGTCTTTGGCACGAGGTATAGCAATGGACTGTCACACTCCCTTCTATAATTACCATCCTGCTCAGTCCAACCTCTTTGGGCAATCCAGTTATTGATATTGCTGTAATCTCGACCCTTTCCTGCATCAGGGAATGTGACATGATGATGGCCTTAATAGTTTATTCCATGAGAGGATCTCTGTAGAATCGCTTGGTGTACAAAGGTATTGTGCTCGTTATATGCAATATCTCTTTTTGTTCTTAACTTTTGGCATTTTTGGTAATGTTCATAATGGTATCGGGTTCCATGATACAACTATTTTCGAATCTGTCGAAAATAAAATGGCTTTTTTCACAGTCGGGTAAAACACTATCTCCTTACAATAGGACTTAGACATTAGTAGGGGATTTGACTTGTTACCAAGGCTTAATCATACTTTTTTCGACAGGATGGGACTTGGTCTATAATCTTAACCCCGTTCAGATTTAGCCTACTTGATTGAAGGGCTTTCCAACTTGAACAATTACTTTTCCTTTAAATTTCGGCTGGTCAATGTTTATCCCTTATTGGACCTTGAGTACAATGAAAATCTGTGCTGAATATTTGGTGTAAACATATTTTGAATGAAATAATGTCTAAAGTTATTGGGAGACACATATTTTCATTCTGTTCCAGTAAGTACCCTTGTGAAACACCTGGTCCAACTCTAATATGCCCAAAGCGTTTTTTTCTTATATATTCTGGCCAGTGGTTGATAGAGAATGGTTGATCTGTTGGGGAACATGTATGATGTGTTTTGAGGAAATTATGGGTAACTGACAAATGGGGACATGACTTGGATTCTAACATCTTTTGAATGAATTGGCAATCTCACTGTCAGGAGATAAAAAAAATTCAGTTCCAGTATGCTGGCGAGGCACGTACCTTAATTTTAAGATTACCAATGCAGTTTCCCACAGAGCCACAGGGTTTTGTTTAATTGCAGATACTGATTGGCTGGCTTGTTAATGAACAGGTGTAATGCGTTTGGAGGGAATTATGGGCTTCCTTAAATATGGATGTGTACCTACGCTTGGGATTCCTTGCTCTTTCACCTTACGCGATGTGTAAAGGACGAGTCCATGCAGCCATCAGCACCATTCCAAGCAAGTACCAGCCGAGTACCAGTAGGTTGCTGGTACTGAGGCTTTTTAGCAACCTGTTGTCAATGTTAGATAACAATATACATCCCCTGGGGTATTTAACCATTATGTGACTGGCTGTGACAACATTGCGATGCATTATTTATGATCGCTTTCGCTGCACCTTATTATATATTGCTGATTTGCCCCTATATTTTTATAATATCTTATATGGTCATAATTTACACTGTGGTATTCTGACATCCACGATTTCCCTCATTTTGTAAAGGTTTGTTGTCTCCATGCATATCACTTTGAAGAGCTTGAAACATTTTTAACCAAAAAACACTGCATCTTGGTTATCCTTTCTTGTCTCAATTTAATGGAAAAGGTCGCTTGAGTCTTCACAGCCATTCTCGACTCTGCCCCAGCCAGCAATAAGAATGTACAGTGGTTTTAAATAACGGCACCCCTCGCCAGCCGTGGGTCAGTCGTTCATATGTGCTAGCACTGAGGAGTGACTATCGGTGACCTTCAGTTAGTGACAAAATGCAATGTTGGATTATCTTCCACTGGCCTTATATGGCGCTTTTTGAGGTGCACTCTATAAAGAGATGTTGTCATCTAATGATGTGAATACACACATACATTTTAGTTACAGCATCTTTCATTTTTGTGTCCATAGGTGCCATTACGTGGCAAATTGGCCCAAATCCTTTATGTAGCAGAACTCTTAAATGGACAGTAGCGGATTTTAGACATTAGTGAAGTATTGGACAGTATAATTGATTTTTGGGGCCAGATGTAGGTCGCCAAATACCGGTCGGTAACGGCCGATTTTGGCCGTTAGCAACCGGTATTTGACTTTTGAGATGTAGGTGGGTCTGAATTTACAGAATTGGTATATTTACCGATTCTGTAAATTTACCACTTCGGTATTTTACAGAATCGGTAAATATACCGATTCTGTAAATCCATATGTAGGTGACACTCCTAAGAGTGCCACAGGCCCTTAAGAGTCGGTATTTTACCACCCAATCCTATTGGGTGGTAAAATACCGAATTCAGGTGTGCATGCACATCTGTGCATGCACACCTGTGCCATGTGACACACAGACATGCCCTTAGGGCATGTATGTGTGCCACATGGCACACATGTCTGTACTTGGGGTGCTAGAGGGTGTCAAAGTGACACCCCCTGCACCCTTGCAGGATTCGGTATTTACAGAATCTGTAAATACCGAATCGGTATTTCACATTGATTCCTATGGGCTTCAAGGCAAATAGGAATCAATGTGAAATATCTATTCGGTATTTACAGATTCGGTAAATACAGACTCTTACAGAATCGGTAATTTTTTACCTACATCTGCCTCCTTCCTATTTACCGACTCTTAAATACCGATTCGGTATGAGTCGGTATTTAAGAGTCGGTAAATAGGAATTACCTACATCTGGCCCGATGTCCCTAATGGTACTTTATTGAAGTGACTGCTGTTCCAAACATAGTATAATGTCCTGTACTATTCTTTAAACCAATAACTTTACATTATGGGCTTATCCTTATGATGGCAATCATTTTATGTTGCTAAGGGCCACATGCATCAAAGCATTTTGCGATTGCAAACGGTGCGATTCGCAAAAATTGGCCATTTGCAATCGCAAAATTTGCTTTTCAGATGCATCAAGGGTCAAGGCCCTCGCAATTTGAGAATTCGCAATTAATTGCAAATTCTCAAATTGCGATTGCATTTAAGGAATTGCATTTAGTGATTCCTTGAATGCAATGCATGACATTTTAAAAATCTGCGATTTCGCAAATAGGGGGAGCAAATTACCATGAAGTTCAACTTCATGGTAATTTGCAAAAACTTTGAAAAATGCACTTTTATGCATTTTTCAAAGTTTCATGTTGTGCACACACATGCCCTAAGGGCATGTGTGTACGCAACATATGTGCACTGATCAATATGGGGGGTGCAAGAGGGTGTCCTTTGGACACCCCTGCACCCTTGAAATTGCATTCTCAATTTGCGATTCTCTAATTGAGAATAGCAAATTGAGAATGTCTTCCCATTAATTCCTATGGGCCTCTAGGCCCATAGGAATGAATGGGGAGCTATTCCTTAATTGCGACTCGCAATAAAGAGATGTGTAGACCTTTCACCTCAGCCTTAACGGTCTCCTTTTTTACTATCTAGAACACAACTTTGCTAGAGTTCTGTATATAAGGAATTAAAATTGAATGAAAAGGATCAAGTTGTGTTTGAGGCAAATTGGTACCCATGGATATTGTTCCACAATGGAGGCAAGAAGGGGTCTCGAATTACGATGTAAAAATATAAAAACACTTCAATCAAAAGGAGGAGGAGAATAAACCACAAAGGCTATATACCCGCAAGGGCTGTTCCAGGCCAAAACATGTCACCCCGAACACTAGGTGTCGTGGATCAGTGACTCATCCACTTTACACCGACTTTGTTTTTAGTCTTATACCTTTCCTATTCTTTTCCCTTAATAAAGATTCACATACACAATAGGAAGTAATTTTAATCCACTTACCACTGTCAACATCCAACATCCAAAAATCCAACATCCAAACATTCTCTCTCCTGGTGGAGGTTATGATACCACTTTAAGAACGGGACACTCAAGTGACATACCCTATGATGGCACTATCTACCAAACAACACTAAACAGAGATTATATACACCTCATACTGTGAATGTGTGGTTGAGGGTCTCCGAGACAATATTCCTGAGACTCTGCTATTGAGACCTTTGTGGATCATTCTCCACCTCTTCTTGATTGATAATAAACATTGCTTGGAAGCTGAATGAACCTCTGCTTCTCCCTCCCTCCATTTGTTTGATTTGAATCTCCATGTTTATGTCCACAGGTTATTTTTTCTGTTGATGAAAGCTACAATGTGTGTATATTGTTGTTGTTTTTTTTTAACACTGTTCGTTGTTTGTATAGTTTTTGTGGCTTTATTGTCAATTTGTGGTAGGGATTTTTGATGGCCTTGGGAAATTATACTATTTGTGCTATTGTTCAGATACAATTGAGTGTTTCTTATCTGTGTTTTAGGTGTCTTCTGTGCACTATATGGATTGTATTATTGTATGTGTATATATTTATATATTGTTCATACTCATTGTATTACAGCCCTTTAAGAAGTAAATTTATGTGGATGAAATGCATTGACTGTCTTCGCTGTATAAGCTTGACACTTTTAAGAAAATAAATATAAAATGAAGATTTGAACACAATCTAGAATTTGAATGGGACTTTCTGTTCATATGACAATGTTGATGTGGTGCACCTCTGTCTTGTGCAAAAACAACAGTTGATGGACAGAATGCAGAACAATGTCATTCATTCACCCCAGTACAGAGATCTGGGCATAAATCCATCGTTTTTTTGCACTCCACACCACCCCAGTTCAGACATGGCCATATGCAAATCAGCCTTGACCCTGTACCTCATGGGAACAGTCCAGCCCGAACTACCAAGCCATGTCTTCCCTGGACCGGAATCAAGCATCCTAGGACCAGTTTCTGGCTATCAGCCGTCATCAGCAAGGATAGCTTGACTCCAGTGGTGTGGAGAGCATCTCTGTCTTGTATCACTGCTTGGTCCTTGTTTGAAGGTTGCACCATGGCAGCAGATGCCTTTAGTGAGTGCATGCAGACAGGAATTGAAGCGTTCATACCTACCTTTTGGAACTGGGTATAGGTGAGGCAATTTATGGTCCGCTGACTTCTTCTTTTGTGTATTACCTTGGTCTTCTATTAAGGCTCCTCATAACCTGAAGTAAAACATCTCCCTCCTTGTGCAGCCTCTCCCAATTTCTCCTACAATCAAATAGCTGTGACTAAACTGTCACACACAATTTTTAACTAGCCCCAGCCTCAATATTTTCTGGTATCACGACAGACTAACTGTGTTGGACCCGGCCTCGTGGCGTGGTCCCGCTACACCCCGCATGGCGGGCCCGGGACAGCCGTGACCCCTGTCCTCCTCGACGAAGCTACCCTTCACAAGAGCCGCCCCTCCTGGTGACCCCCGGCTCTCCCCCTCCGGAACAAGGCGACCCCTGCTCGCCCCACTCTACTGGTCCAGACCCTACCCGGGCCACCATCGCAGGTCCCGACTCCAACTTGGACCCTCCACATCATGACCACGTGGCCTCGGTCCGTCCCCGGCCGCAACCCCACCAAGATCCGACCAGATGGTAGAGCGGCCACTTGACGGATCAAGGAGGAGGGGAGTTTCGATGGCCCTCCAACTGTCCCCGGACGCCTGGTTTCGATCGCCCTCCGGCCTCCCTGGGCGCTGGCTCCCCCCCTGCTGGGTGTCTGGACACTCTCATCCCGGCCCCTCTGGCCCCCAGGCGTGAGGGTCCGGACATCAAAGGACTCCAGGCCTATATCTGGGGCAGCTCTGGAATAGGTCGGGAGTTGTATCCTGGAGTCGAAAGCCCTGCTGACACTGTCGCGGCTGACCCCGAGAAGAACTCGCTACTTTGAACCCTGAAACCATCTTGGAGTCCTGCTGGCGCTGCCGCGGCCCAACCTCGCTGAAAATACCTTCGGAGCCTGCTGGCGCTGCCGCGGCCCAACTTCGCTGAAACCATCTTGGAGTCCTGCTGGCACTGCCGCGGCCCAACCTCGCTGAAACCATCTTGGAGTCCTGCTGGCGCTGCCGCGGCCCAACCTCGCTGAAACCATCTTGGAGTCCTGCTGGCGCTGCCGCGGCCCAACCTCGCTGAAAATACCTTCGGAGCCTGCTGGCGCTCCCGCGGCCCAACTTCGCTGAAACCATCTTGGAGTCCTGCTGGCACTGCCGCGGCCCAACCTCGCTGAAACCATCTTAGAGTCCTGCTGGCGCTGCCGCGGCCCAATCTCGCTGAAACCATCTTTGAAGCCTGCTGGCGCTGCCGCGGCCCAACCTCGCTGAAATCACCTCTGAAGCCTGCTGGCGCTGCCGCGGCCCAACCTTGCTGGTCCTAAGACTTTCCCGCTACCCCTTACCCTCAGCTACCAAGACTTTACGGATACCTCGATCCGCTTGTACATATTGCCGAGAGAACCAATCGTTATTGCTGATAAAGATTCTAAGAAGTATCCTCTTGTGTGGTGTCCCTTTGTAGTGGTGTGATTGCTCTGCTGTTTACGATTCTAGTTGAGGAGCCTCACCCAGGAGGCCTCTCGACGGCGCTCGGCCAACTCCATATGGAGAGTTGGGTCTCGGGGTGGTCAGTCAGACATCTTCTGCCTCCCCAGGGACTGCCTTTCTAACATTGGTGGCAGCGGTGGGATCCGAGCCAACGCAAATCGTACAGAGAGTGACTCACCCACTACTGACAGAAACACACCATGACGACCAAAGAAACCGGACCGACCACGGAGTTCCAGAAGGAACGATTAGAGGACTATAATCATAAAGAATTGAAACAATTCTGCAAAGACCTGGGCATCGCTACCACTGGACTAAGCACCAAGGGAGATCTCAAACTGGCCCTACAAGCATGGGTGGAGGCAGGAGCGACGCCACCCCAGGGCGAAGAAAACACGGTCCCAGATGTGCACCGAGAAAACCTCGCAACCGCAGCGGAGGAAAGAAATACTAACGGAGACACGGGCCTCTCCCACGAAGACGCCCGAGAGCGAGAAAGGAGCCGACTCCACGAATTGGAGCTCGCCCAACTCCGTCTGGACGGAGAACTAAAACTAGCCGAGAAAAAAAATAGCCCTGGAGCAACTACGACTGCAAGGAGACCTCGAGGAGAAACGAAGGCAAAGAGACTTGGAGGAGAAGAAGATCACGTTCGAGCATGAGCGGGGCTTAAAAGAGCTTGAGATCAAGGCCAAAAATGGGGAAGCCAGCGCCTCCGAGAACCGGGGCCTGCCTCCCCCTACAGACAATAAGGTCCACATTCCCAAAGATGTCGTCAAAGAACGACATCCAACAATGGTTTAAGGCTTACGAAGTAGCCATGACCTCCCATCGAGTACCCGCCAAAGACTGGGGCGCCGGCTTGTGGGGGAAGTTCGTCAACGAAGGGAGAGACGCCCTGCTAGAGCTCCCCGACGCCGAAATGACCTCTTATGCACACATGAAAGCCGCCCTCCTTACCCGCTATGGGCTCACCCCCGAGATGTACCGGCAGCGATTCCGAGACTGTAAAAAACTCCCCGGTACCACGTGGGTGGAGTACGTGAACTTCTATAGTAGAGCCCTAGAAGGGTGGATCAAGGGCAGCCAGGTCACCACATACGAGCAGCTGTTCAACCTCATTGTATGGGAACACCTCTCCAACAACTGCTTTATCGAACTCCGACAACATCTCCTCGACAGCAAACTGACCGAGCCCCGGAAACTCGCCGTCGAGGCGATCGATGGGTGAGCACCCGGGTCCCCCGGAGCCCGATGGGAGACTACGGTCGAGGTCCCCCGGGGAACCACCGGCCGCGGGGCGGTGGAGGATGTCAGAACAGGCCCAGGGACTTCCCCGCGGGGCTGCCCCTGACCCCCACTTCACCGTCCCTGGCCGGAAGGGGGGCCCCCCAGCACGGCCGGGGCCCCGCCCGAACGTTACCTGTCACAGATGCCAGTGGCCTGGTCACTATGCTAATGACCCCCTCTGCCCCATGAACCAACGACCCGGCTCCACCGGCCCTCCAAACCGCCAGATCGCTGCCGCCGCCCTGGGAGAAGAGAGGGGCGAAGAAGAGAACTATGACCACGAGCAGACCGAGTGGGAGCCCGCCGCTATGTCCCTAGTATGCCTAGAAGAAAGGGACATGATTCCCCGGGCCCCGATCCCGGGCAACACTCAAAAGTATCGCCAATGGGTCACCATTAATGGACACCGGGCCGAAGCCCTCCGCGACACCGGAGCCAGCGTGACGGACGTCCGTTGCCACTTGGTGACTCCCGACCAAATCCTACCCAATGTGTTGTGCCCAGTACGGTCGGCGGACAACTCCGAGAGCCTGTGCCAAATGGCCCGTATTCCCTTCGAGTGGGGAGGGGTGTCGGGCATGCTGAAAGTGACTGTCCAAGATGATGCCCCCGTGGACTGCCTCCTCGGGAACGACCTAGAAAGTTCCCCCTGGGCCCACGTCGAGCGGAGAGAGCATCTGGATTTGCTAGGCCTTCTCGAGTGGGTCTGTGCGACCACCCGCTCCATGTCCGCCCGAGCCTCCGTCCCGACGGAAAACGCCCCGACTGAGGAACCCGATTGACCCGCACCTCCGCCCGCAGTAGCAGAGGACGCCGAGCCAGACCCCGAGCCCCTAGGGCCCCCCGGGGGAGAAATCGCTGAACTCGGCAACCTCCTGGAACTGGCCCAATGGCGCCAAGAAGGTGGCCCCACCCGAGAACAGTTCCGGCAGGAGCAGAAAACCTGTCCCTCCCTCGAGGGAATCCACCAACAAGCCGTCACTCAAGCCGCCGGAGATCCATCGGGGTCCCACTGGGTCTATTGGGACCACGATCTCCTCTATAGCGAACAAAAGATTGCTGAACTAGGGGCCGGCCGGGTGCTGGTGGTCCCCCTCCGATTCAGAGACTTCCTCCTGAACCTGGCACACGTTGTACCTCTCGCTGGGCACCTGGGGCAGGACAAGACATACAGCCGCCTGGTGACCCATTTCTACTGGCCAAAGATGAAGAACGATGTGAGCAATCACTGCCAGACTTGCCCCACCTGCCATGCCAGCGGGAAGAGTGGAGGGAAGCACAAGGCCCCCTCCAACCCTTCCCAGTCATCAACAGCCCCTTCGAGCGGGTAGGAATAGACATTGTAGGGCCCCTGGAGCCTCGCACCTCCCAAGGACACCAGTTTATTCTCGTCCTGGTGGACCATGCCACCCGCTATCCCGAAGCCATCCCTCTCCGGGCGGTGACGGCCCCCGTGGTGGGTCGGGCGCTGATGGGGATCTTTTCCAGGGTGGGCTTCCCTCGAGAGGTCGTAAGTAACCGGGGTACGGCTCTTATTTCTCGATACATGAAGTCCCTGTGGCACCAATGCGGGGTCACCTATAAGTTTACGACCCCCTACCACCCCCAAGGTATTGGATTGGTAGAACGCTTCAATAGAACTCCTAAGGGGATGATTATGGGCCTGGAAGAGCCCCTGCGACGCCAGTGGGACGTGCTGCTGCCCTGCCTCCTCTTCGCCTACCGGGAAGTCCCTCAGAAGTCCCTGGGGTTCAGCCCCTTCGAACTATTGTACGGACACCCCATCCGGGGTCCCCTCAGCCTGGTCAAAGAGGGCTGGGAGGTTGCAGTCCGAGATGCTCCCCCCGACGTCTACAGGTACCTCCTGACCCTCCAAAATCAGACTCGAAAGTTCCGAGCCTTGGCCGAAGCCAACCTCGAGGCCAGCCAGGAGGAGATGAAACGCTGGTATGACCAAAACGCCTCTTCCATTGAGTTCGAGCCGGGCCAACCGGTCTGGGTCATGTCCCCTGTCGAACCATGTGCCCTCCAGGACAAGTGGACGGGGCCCTTCAAGGTGGTGGAGGGCAAGAGCCCTGTTACTTACCTGGTGGACATGGAATCCCCCAGGAACCCCCTCCGGGTTCTCCACTCCAACCGGCTCAAGCCTGACTCTGTCCGCACGGAGCTTAGCCTGCTGATGGCTAGGGATGGCGGGCCAAGGACGACTCAGAGCCCCTACCAGACCTCCTGAGCACCTCCGAGAAAGACGGCTCCGTCAAGGGAGTCACCCTCTCCTCCACCCTGACCCCAGAACAGCGCCAGGACTGCCGCAACTTGTTTGGACAATTCGCAGACTTATTTTCCCTCACCCCCGGAGTCACCCAGTGGTGCGTGCACGATGTCGACACCGGGGACAGCCCCCCTGTGCGACACAGGGCCTACAGAGTTCCCGACCGAGTTCGGACCTGCATCCAATCCGAGGTCTCCAAGATGCTGGCCCTGGGGGTAGTCGAACCCTCTGACAGTCTGTGGGCCAGTCCTGTCGTCCTGGTCCCCAAGGCCGCCGCCCCTGGCGCCACCCCTGAACTAAGGTTTTGTGTCGACTACCGGGGATTGAACGCCGTCACCCGGACGGATGCCCATTCCATTCCCCGGGCCGATGAACTGATCGACCGCCTGGGGGCGGCCCGCTACCTGAGCACCTTCGACCTCACCGCCGGCTACTGGCAGATCGGGCTCACACCGGGCGCCCAGGAGCGCTCCGCCTTCTCAATGCCTGATGGCCACTACCACTTCAGGGTGATGCCCTTCGGGATGAAGAACGCCCCCGCAACGTTCCAGAGGCTGGTGAATAAGGTGTTGGCGGGGCTAGAAGAGTTCAGCGCCGCCTACCTGGACGATATTGCGGTATACAGCCTCCACTGGGCCGAGCACCTCAAGCACCTCTGGGAGGTCCTGACGGCCCTCCGACGGGCCGGACTGACAATAAAAGCCAGCAAGTGCCAGATAGGCCAAGGGTCCGTGACCTATCTGGGACACCAAGTGGGGAGCGGCCAGGTGGCTCCCCTCCAACCCAAGATCGACGCCATCATGGCCTGGGAGCCCCCGGCCACCCAGACAGCAGTCAGAGCCTTCCTGGGGCTCACTGGGTATTACCGGCGCTTCGTGAAAAACTATGGGAGCATTGTGGGCCCCCTCACCGAACTCACCTCCAAAAGACAGCCCCAGAGGGTGCACTGGACACCCGAGTGTCAGGCCGCCTTTGAGACACTAAAGACAGCGATGTGTACCGCCCCCGTGCTCCAAGCCCCCGACTACAGCCGGGAATTCATAGTACAGACAGATGCCCGGAGCACGGTGTCGGGGCGGTCCTGTCCCAACTCAACGCAGAAGGAGTTGACCAACCTGTGGCCTTCCTCAGTCGACGTCTGCTGGCCCGAGAACAACGCTGGAGCACCATCGAGCAAGAGGCCTTCGCCGTGGTGTGGGCCTTCAAGAAACTCCGGCCCTATCTCTTCGGCACCCACTTCTGGGTGCAGACTGACCACCGGCCCTTGCGGTGGTTAATGCAGATGCGAGGAGAGAACCCCAAGTTGCTGCGATGGTCCATCTCCCTCCAAGGTATGGACTTCACTGTGGAGCATCACCCCGGCAACGACCACGCCAACGCCGACGGCCTGTCCCGCTTCTTCCGCCTCTACGAGGAGAACCCCCAAGAAGATGGGTGACTCTCCCCGCCTTCATCTGGGGGGGACACGTGTTGGACCCGGCCTCGTGGCGTGGTCTCGCTCCTCCCCACATGGCGGGCCCGGGACAGCCATGACCCCTGTCCTCCCCGACGAAGCTACCCTTCACGAGAGCCGCCCCTCCTGGCGACCCCCGGCTCTCCCCCTCCGGAACACAGCGACCCCTGTTCGCCCCACTCTACTGGTCCAGACCCTACCCGGGCCACCATCGCAGGTCCCGACTCCATCTTGGACCCTCCACGTCCTGACCACGTGGCCTCGGCCCGTCCCCGGCCGCAACCCCAGCGAAGCCCCGACATCGAGGCACCAAGATCCGACCAGGTGGTAGAGCGGCCACTTGACGGATCAAAGAGGAGGGGAGTTTCGATGGCCCTCCAACTGTCCCCGGACGCCTGGTTTCGATCGCCCTCCGGCCTCCCTGGGCGCTGGCAGCACCCCCCTGCTGGGTGTCTGGACACTCTCATCCCGGCCCCTCTGTCCCCCAGGCGCGAGGGTCCGGACATCAAAGGACTCCAGGCCTATATCTGGGGCAGCTCTGGAATAGGTCGGGAGTTGTATCCTGGAGTCGAAAGCCCTGCTGATGCTGTCGCGGCTGACCCCGAGAAGAACTCGCTACTTTGAACCCTGAAACCATCTTGGAGTCCTGTTGGCGCTGTCGCGGCCCAACCTCGCTGAAACCATCTTGGAGTCCTACTGGCGCTGCCGCGGCCCAACCTGGCTGAAACCATCTTGGAGTCCTGCTGGCGCTGCCGCGGCCCAACCTCGCTGAAACTACCTTCGGAGCCTGCTGACGCTGCCGCGGCCCAACTTCGCTGAAACCATCTTGGAGTCCTGCTGGCGCTGCAGCGGCCCAACCTCGCTGAAACCATCTTGGAGTCCTGCTGGCGCTGCCGTGGCCCAATCTCGCTGAAACCATCTTCGAAGCCTGCTGGCGCTGCCGCGGCCCAACCTCGCTGAAACCACCTCTGAAGCCTGCTGACGCTGCGGCGGCCCGACCTTGCTGGTCCTAAGACTGTCCCGCTACCCCTTACCCTCAGCTACCAAGACTTTACGGATCCCTCGATCCGCTTGTGCATATTGCCGAGAGAACCAATTGTTATTGCTGATAAAGATTCTAAGAAGTATCCTCTTGTGTGGTGTCCCTTTGTAGTGGTGTGATTGCTCTGCTGTTTACGATTCTAGGAGAGGAGCCTCACCCAGGAGGCCTCTCGACGGCGCTCGGCCAACTCCATACGGAGAGGTGGGTCTCGGGGTGGTCAGTCAGACATCTTCTGCCTCCCCAGGGACTGCCTTTCTAAAAAAACTGTATCTAGTTGCTGGACTGGAAACCAAGAGCAGCTAGCTTATACATTAAAGCCAGCCCGCTTCCTTCCTATATCTCACTTCTTTCATCCTGATTCTGTCTCTTTCATTTTCTCTGTGTCTCTCTTTCTCTTTCTGTCTCTCCCTCTCTCCGTATGCCCATCTGTGCCTAGCGCCATAAACTCTGGGAGTTGGGAAGAATGATGTAGTTGACCTTCACAAACATGCGCCAATGTCTACAGTCCCCCTCAAACATTCCCACTGGTAGAAAGAGCCAGTCAGACCCTGCCTGAAGATCTGGATAGACATAGAGTGATCCCTTGTGTGAGAGCACACACATCGTTTACACAACAAACACCACAGTAAAACCACACACCAAACCATAACAATCTGGAATCTGTGTTGAAAACACATTTAGACTAAATTCAAACCAAAGCACGAAGCTAGGCAATTTTCACTTCTGCCACACAGCTATCAGACATAAGCACCTTAACAGTACACTTTGAGTGTTCTCCACTGTGTGTGTAATGTGTACCTTATTCTGAGCTTCCATCCTTGGAGTAGGTGATAACTGACATGTTAGGCATTGTTCCACATTGTGAGGTGCACAAAGCATGTTTGCACTGTTTGCTTATCCATACAATGAAAATCCCTGCGGTGTGCAGTTTGGGAAAGGGATGTGATACAGGTTCAGGTGCACACCCTATCTCAGCAGCGGCTCGTGCAGGTAAGAGTGGTCTGGCGAGGTTTGGGGGGGGGGGGGCATTCGACAGACGACCAAGAGGGAAAATTAAATAAATAATTTTCCCTCGTCGTCTTCTGTCGAAATCCCCCCCACCCAGCCCTACCGCTCCTACCTGCACAGGCCGCTGCTGGATGTGTGGGGACCGAAAGAGAACCTTTCCCATTCTACTTTCCTGTTAAAATCAGTGCCAAATGATACCTTTCCTACTACCTTATTTTCACATCTTTCTATTAGATTTTACACATTACAGGCGAAAAGGCTGAAGGCCCTAATGATTCTAATTTTATCACTATGCACGTTGGCACTGACATACATGAGAACAAATAAAGACTCCCAAACACTCCCTAATTACGTTTTTCATTCTAACATTATATCTACCACATTATAGTTCGGAGGTGTCAAGTGATCTAACTTTAGAGTGTTTCTTTGTACAAGTGCTGAGGGTTTGGTGCGGGGCTTCTAACAAGAGGTTTCAAGTTTTACGTGTGTGTGTGTGTCTGTGTGTCAGAGAGAGTGCCCCTCTCAAGAAACCTTTCATATGTATGATTTTGAGTAATGTGGGATTGGGTTATTTATGTCAGTCGTACAGTTGCTTAGTCCTCACACATGGGGGGATTCAAGCACAAGTGCTCAGTTTTTGATAAATAGTCTAAAAAGAGTTTGCACCTCACTGTGAATTTATCACCTATGTGTGCTAAGTTTTGGGTAAGCTTTTCCATTACTTGTACGTACCACGGTCTTTAGAACCATAATGCGACAGAAGGGAAACCCTACTTTGTAGAGCTATAAGATGTTTTACTGCCACTAGCATATGGAGTGTAAGCACCCACTCATGACATGTCATATCCTCCAGGATCTTTGGTCGGACTCCTAACAGTATTTGTCTCGGTTCTCCAATATGGGGAATTTAATATTCTCTTTGCTGTGTCTGGGTGCTTCTTTACAAAAGGTTTGTATGATCTCACACCACCATCAGATTTGGAGGCAGGACTCTCTTTCCTTTTTGTTTCACCAGCAGCCCTTCATCATGTTAGGAAAATGTATCTTAAGCATACCAGGATAACATACATTACCGTGTAAGTAGCTTTTCTGTAGGAGGTACTACAGTATATTTTGGGAATAGATTTTCTTACTTTCTCTTTGTAATATGCTTTCTTAAGTTATTTTCCCATCTCCTTTAAAAGGGCAACTGCACCTCCTCTATGATAGTTTGGAGTGTTTTTATAGATGGTGGAAATCAGATCCTTAGAGCCAGCCAGAATAACTATGGGCTAGATTTTTGAATGGTGTTAGTGTTAGTAACGTTAGATGGGTGAAGGACCTTGTGTCCTAATTGACAATTTTGTAAGCAATCTGTTTCGGAGATGCAGAAGCTTGGTTTGCATTGGTCAAACCCCTGATGAAAAAAGATTCCTAATGATACTGCATTCCCAATTTGCCCAGCTAGAACATATCTTTTAACTAGGGAAGGTTTTTAAAACGTACAAAAGCCAATTAGCGATTCTGCACCGAATCACAATTTAGATTTGCAATTTGGTATTTGGAAGGGGCGTGTTTAGGGCGTCCCTTCCTAATACCAAATAGCAGTGTTACGTGTAATGTTTTCTGACCAAATTACGGTTGCAAAACATTAATATTTTGCCAACACCTCAAGGGTGGTGGTAACCATTCTCAAGTGGAAAGAGGTCCCCACAGGACCCCCTCCCCTTCGGGAATGATGAAATAAATATATTTTATCTGGAACAATAGTTTTAAACTGTGTCTTCCTCTTTCACTGGAAATTGACCTACCTTCTTTTTTAAGAGGCGACAGGGAACACTTTGCAGAGTTGTGCAGTATGTGACTACACACACTTGCAGGACAATATCTAGGGTGTCCTTGGGACAATGAGCCACCTCCAAACCCAAGGAGTATACT
Organism: Lissotriton helveticus; assembly: GCF_964261635.1. Taxonomy (NCBI): domain Eukaryota; kingdom Metazoa; phylum Chordata; class Amphibia; order Caudata; family Salamandridae; genus Lissotriton; species Lissotriton helveticus. Next base: position 884,143,549 of record NC_136069.1, on the reverse strand, counting down.
CTGGGGGCTCGCTGACTGTGTTCCACTCATATGAGGCACACAAGCAGTGTGCCTCCGAGACCTTTGTTGCCCTCGTGCCTTCACCTGTAATACAGCCACATGCAGAGGCATTCTCTGTGATCAGAGTAGTGCTTACTTTGCATCGAAATAATCATAACTAGAGAAGTAGTCATTTAAATGTCTACAGTCCTGTCAATAATGTAAAATGCCCCAGAGTGGCACAAAGTGGGTGCAATTGCCTACTGCATTCCCCTTTCACTGGTAAGAGTACTATGGTGCCTGATGTAACAAATTCATCCAAAAGTCATCGGTGGATGCTTTCACCACAAAAGCAATGGTCGCGCCTAAGCCATTGCCCTGTGCTGCTAAATTCACAATGGGCCAGATGTATGAAGCATTTTACCAGTCGTGTTTGCAACTGGTAAAATGCATTTTGCCACGTACAAAAGGCGAAATGTGACTTGTAACTTTTTACCAAATCCCATTTTACTTTTGTGATTCTGAATTAGGAAGGGGCGTATTTAGGGTGTCCCTTCCTAATGCCGAATAGCACTGCTATGTTTGAATGTTTTGCAATCGGAATGCGGTTGCAAAACATTAATAATTTACCAACTCCTTACAGGAGGCGGTAACCCATTTGCAAAGGGACCCCATACCCTTTGTGAATGTGGCTGAAAACATTTTTTAAGAGCAGGCAGTGGTCCCAAAGACCACTGCCTGCTCTTAAAAAATAAAAGGAAGTCTTAAAATTTTGATTTTTGTAATGCAGCCCATTCAATTCCTTTAAGGAAAATGGGCTACATTATGAAAAATATTGCTTTATTTTAAAAGCAATCACAGACATGGTGGCCTGCTGACCCCAGCAGGCCACCATCCCTGTGACTGTAGCCAATCCTAAAGGGTCGAAAATTGAGACCTGCATGATAAATATTGATGAGGCAGGTCCATTTGCAACTCATTTGGAAATCGTTAAATGTTTACTGGACACATTAGTACATTTGATTTTGCGAGTCACAAAAAAAAGCAATTAGATACTTGAAAAATCAAATGGCCAAAGATCTGGCCCAATATTACAAAAAAGGCCCAACATTATTTTCCTTAGGTCTCATCTCCAATCCGCTTTAGCAGTCTGTTGTTGAGAAACCTATTGTGTGAAATATCAATCCTTACAGTGGGCTTTGGGTCTGCCCATTGGATATCATTGGTCGACTTTTTTTTTTTATCACATCTGTTTTTTCCTTATTTGATTGCTTTTCTTTCTCTTCTTTTGCCCTTCCCCTGGATCACAAATCCTTGCATTCTGTTAGCTTCTTTTTTCATCTCTTCTTTTAGCAACTTATGGAAGTACATCTGTTTCCTTGTTCTGGCCCCTTCTCCTTTTGCCCTGTTCCCACTTCATTTACTCACCCCCAGGACTCTCCGTATTACTACTTCACCTCCAAGCTTGTGTGTTGCTTCTCCCACCCCGTTCTTCTAGTCAGTGCTTCCACGTCATCCTGCCAAGCTCAGCTTTTTTTTAATACAACTCCAGCCTCATCCCTTGCTCCCCTCAACACCACCTTTCCTCTGTTGCTCCTCTACCCCTCCCGTTCAATTTTGTTATTTTATTTTTTTTATTTTTGCTTTTCGAGAGCGCCGTTGAGCTGCAATTTGCTCCCTGGCTTCTTTCTCTAAATGCACTTCTGCACACTTTTTATATTCTTGAGCTTACGCCACGAACCTCTTCACAACATCATGGAATAGTAAATGAAAAGAAAAAAACACACTGAGTCATGATTAAGAGTCCTACTTTTCCGTTTTTAATGATTTTCACAGATAAATACAGACAGAAAATAGCTATGTTCCTGTCTGTATACGTATTTAATAATACCAACAAAAGAGTGTTCAAGCTCGTCGGGAAGGACGAGTTTCAGAGCACAAAGACAAGAAAATAGGGACACCCTCTTGGTGTTTATAGAAAGCCCTCACTCACTGACCTGGTCGGTGACATGCTTCATCATCGGGCCCCACCGGGAGTGGCCGTATGCCACCCCAGTGTGCTTTAATGCCAGAATTACTGCGGAGCGGGTAATGTGAAGATGTGAGTGACTAAGTGGTTGTATAAGTGACTAGAAAAAGTGTAGGTGGTGAGATTAAAAATGCCTTAATTATATCAAAAAATCTCTTTACTACCGGATCAATAAGACATATTAAAATATGTGTAGGAAAACTTAGCCAGATAAATTGGGTGGCCTGTTTCCTCTAGATTTATGTGCTGGTCAACATGTTTCTGCCAATATCAGTGTTAATTAACCTGGCATTCGTCAGGACCTATGGTGTAATAAACCATGGCGGTATGGACACGCTAAGGCCCACCCTACCAAGGGACGTGAAAGTGAAAATTAAAAATACTGTCAAAAAGAAGTGCAAACGATAGTAGGTACTCGCAGTTTAGGAGACCACACAAAAATTAAAATGCACCTGTAAAAAGAAGAAGACAAACACACATGAAATAACATACACACAATTATATATCTTGAATCAGAGGCATGTCAGTTGTCAACAGTGACTATGTGCTCTGGTGATTCCACCCACGCAAACCCACGAGGGGTGCTAGCTGTAAATTCGGGGCCCCAACTGTGGGTGTGCACAAGTCTGTGATAGAGTACTGCAGACCAGTAGAAGACTTAATCGTAGGACTGAGCTATTATCGATAGGCACAAGAGAGCGCCAATCAAGGCGCGTGTATGTCTGAGGGCGCCTGTAGCCGGTGAGCTATTGGTGAACATAAAATCATATCTTTACTTATCCGAAAAAGCGCTAGCATCCAGCGCGTGGGAGCGGGAAAAGGATCAATTGGCCAATGGCCAGTGAACCCAGTTACATACAAAACAAAATAAAAGATATAAAGATTATAAAATGTTTCTCACTTGACAGGTGTGAAGCTATCACACTATAGACCTCGGGAGGGGGGTGGTGTTGCAATTAGCACACGCTAGGGGAAGGGAAAAAGGGGGGAACACAAGGGTTAAACTACAAGGAGGTAAGAAAGCAGGGAGGTAAATCACTATCCTGGTGGCGATTCCATCGCTGTGTTAGTACTCACGCCCTCGGCATCTAGCACCCGCTTGATACCTACGTCTGCCCTCGGTAACCGGGTCTCGTGGATGCAGAGCTGGGACTGCTGCCCGGTTAATATTAACCTGAAAGCAAAGCGTTTCCTGGTTGGGCGGGGCCAAAGTGGAAGCGCATGATGAAAGCCAATCAGGGGCCGCGCTATAGTGAGGATGGAAAGGCGGCTGTCTGATGACTAGACCGCTAACGGATTTCCACGAACTTTATTGAATCCCGATAGTGGGAGACAATCGTACAATGCGAGTGGATTCTGAAGGCAGGAAGAAGATATGCAATACTGGTATATCGCCCTACACATACCGGGATGTGTGCAGCCCAAAGGAATTGGTACTATTAAGGTGTAAGACACCTCGGTTCTTAGCGCATGTCTTATCAAAGGTTGTGTCGATCATATGGTACTGATGGAGTGTGAGACACCTCGATTGGTAGCTATTAACGTATGTTTAAGATAGTGTGCCGAGATGATCACTCTGCCAACTATCACCTCTGTTAGCAGGCTGGCAAATTAGAAGCATGCAGTGATCGCATAGAGAATGACTAAATTAGAGTGTCAGAAGGTTGGACACATGTCGTCAGGGTAGCAGATAGTAGTAGTGCTACAAGGAAGAGTGGATTATTTGAGGATAGATGCCCATGGCATGTCATCATTTAGCCCATGTATGTGGGTACCCAACCGGTACACCCACCTCTGCTCTTTCTCAAAAAGTCTCTCAGAAATGTTCGTTCCTCCGTTTATTTGCTCAATTATAGTCCACCTGAGGTCGTTAGTGGTATGGTTGGATTGTAAAAAATGGTCACTCATTTTGGTTGTGGATTTTCTGCATCTTATGTTGCTCCTATGCTCACATATCCTCTGTTTAGCTTTCCTCGTGGTCATCCCGATATATCGTAACTCACAGGGACATGTGATTAGATATACAACATTGGCAGAGTTGCAATTGGTATGGGTTTTCTGAGTCCAGATTTTTCCTTGTTCTAAGGAAAGGGATTTATTGGCCGACATCAGGTGGCACACACTACAGTTGGAGCAGGGGAAATGTCTCGTGATTTTTGGAAGGCCCCATGCATCAGTGATGCTCCGGGTTGGAGTATCCGTGGTCTCTTTCGGTCGCCCCTCTGCACCTTGCAGCTTGCACCTAGCCATAGTCCGCCGAAGCGAGCTGTTATTGCGGAGAATCGGCTAGCTATCCTCAACTGACCCTCACTGGCCCCAGGGGGAGTGGATAGCGGAGTACGCTGCGGAAAGGGCGGAAAGGCTGAAAGGCGAAAGAGTCAAGGAACGCTTCAGGGGAAGCCAAAAAAGCCAAGCTACAGCCACAGCTGAGCTGAGCTGAGGCTGTGAGAAGGCGGTGTTTTTTTTTTCTACACTCATCAGCGGCCGTAGTCAGTATCAGTTCCAGAGTGGAGGAATCTCTCCTCCGCGCGTCTCTGCACTTCGGACTGAGCAGCTGCGGCGTCATCTGCTGCCTTCGGCGCATTGGCTCCGGCGCCAGGATCAGGATAGGGTGCATCGGATCATCAACACTAAGGAGGTGAGGTGAGGCTGTTGCAGAGGGCGGGACGAAGGACGTGAGCGCGGCTGCCGATAGAGGCAACCGCAAAGTAAGAGCCCGGGGGTCTGACCCAGGCAGATCTGACCAGGTCCGATCTTGCCCGAAAGTCCCCCCAGAGTGCTCCGCTCACTGACAGCTGCCCCTAAGGGCTTGCTTCCAGCCCCCTAACAGCCCATCACAGCCCATCACAGCCCATTCACAGCCCTCCAACTGCGCCCTCCTGTACCCTCCTCCCCCACTTTCCTGTCTGCTACCACAGGACCTACAAATCGCCTTTCCCTTCAAGGAAACAAGAAAGCAAGGGGGATACAGGATGAGGTCGGGGAGGCAAAGGGACAATACGGACCACACTGCACCCCAGAACCTCACGAGAAAGCCCAGGCAGACAAAAAAGAAGCTAAAGAAGGACCTGTTGGATACGAGTGACGCAAGCTGGGAGAACAGGGGGGACAGGGAAGAGAAAAAAGGAGAGGAAGAAGAACCCTCTCAGCTGTCTCCCCTTCTCCCTGGATTCGCCAGTCCGGGAGGCTCGGCGGCGCAAGGACACCGACACAGCCAAATTAGCAGCAAACTGTCTGTACAACCCAAAATCTACACAAAATTCACATTTATTAAAGATCCCAGCACGCTTCTCTATCTGAACAACAACTCCAATAAAAACAATCTTCCAAGCCCACTCAACCCAATCAAAACACACCGGATAACCCCCATGGAGCAGGGGCCAGAAAGCGCAGCTTCTGAGGCGAGCTATATCCAGAACTCAAAAAGGGGGGCCTCACCGGGATCTCCAGAACCAGCCTCGGGATCCCAGGAAAGTCAACCGGAACTAGAACAAGAACTAGCGCTAGCACTAGAGAACAGAAGAAACCCAGAGAGGAGGAACCAAGAAGCCACCATAACGGAAGACGTGAACATTAATCAAAAAAACGAAGACAAGGAGGTCCTAACGGTGGCCCCAACGGAGAATCTGGTGAATTCGGGGAATCCGGGGGGGAATCGAAATGCAAACCACGAAGCCACAGGAACCAAGGAGTGTTACAACATAAACCACACAACCCCCCGAAGTCCAGTAAGATCAAGAGACAACCATATTGGGAAGGAGGGAGAGAAATGCGACCCTCCAGCACACCAGTTGAACTCCCAGGAACCAAAGGGAATCCGCGAGGACCGTCCCGGTCCAGACACGTTGTCAGACCAAGCAACAAAAAGGGTCAGGACAAACAAAGCCCAAACGACAAAAGCACAAGAGGGACAAACAGAATCAACTCCACCCAAGTACACATGGAAAATGGAAACAGGGGCACAAGCGATCGCTGCCCTTGGCGACAAGCACGGCCCAAGTACAGCAGACATTGCCGACGTTGGCGACAAGGCCTGGCAAGCAAAGGATAAAACTACTCGGGAGCAACGGGACTATGGTTGCAGCCCCCCCCACATCACTGACCCGGAACAACTCGAAGAAATCAACCCAAAAAAGGAGGGGGGAGAGCCAGCACCACAGCTCCCAGGCTCAAAAACACGGACTCAACCAGTAATGTCTTCACCGCCCAGCACAGGATCCATAATTCCCACTCCACTTGACCTGAACATCTCGTACCTCACGTCGGAAGAGTGGGAAGATCTGGTAGCATCATATCCAGTGGAACCGGAGCAGGGAAAGCAAAGAAATGGCTCCCTTGACAGCCCGGAAAAAGAAAGAACTAAGAAGAATGCAGACATCTGGGCATCCCTCCTGCAGACAATGCAATCCACAGTAAACGCCATCCAGTACCAATCCGACAAGATGGATTTGCAACTTTCAGTCCTCAACACTCTGGCCACATACGTGGCAAACATTGACGGCAAGCTAGCTGACCTGAATGACCTGATAAAAAGGGCGCAAGCAGAGACTCAGCTGATAGCATCTAACTGCTCCTGCATCACCATAGTGGACAAACTTGCAACGCTACCAACAGCATTGGGAACTCTTCTATCTGATTTCAGGACAGTAGTTAAAAATAGCCATCCCCTCAAACAACCTGAGGTTAATCAAGTAAACACAACTACCGGGCAACATGATCTACAACAAGAGCCCCCAAAGACGCCTACCAATCCACACCCGACAATGGACAAATTAACTCAAATGAAGACACCGATCATCAGTAGTCATCAAACCGGTCGAGGGCAAAACTCCGCAGCATCCATACCAGAGTGGAACAAAAGTTTCCCAAAAGGGGGTGTAATCTCCCACCAAACACCGCAAGGAAAAGTGGGAAGAAAACAGAAAAGAAAGGGAAGAAATCAAAGGAAATTGACAGGGTGCATAGCCTGGGGTAAGGCCCGTAACAGTGACCAAACGGCAACCAACCCCTCACAAGCAAGTGCAACAAGGGTGATGGAAGAAACAAACCCCACGCCCATCAACTGTGAAAATACCGGCCCAGCGGACAAACCTGGATCCGGCCCAGCCCCATCCAGTGGCTTAACTATTTGCCCCGCGCCCAAAACCCAGAAAGACATGCTGAGCGCGCCAAAAGGGGGAAAAAATACAGGGCCTGCGGAGAACGACAAGGGGCATAACCCACAAAAAACTTCAGACTCACCTGACAGTGATACACAAGAAAGAGCTAAACAAAGCACAACACATCTCACCAACAATTGCCCTGATATCCGGGCTGTAACGCAAATCCCAGGAAGCCCCAAGTTGACCATAACAACAAGGCTAAATCTCTCAGGCCGCAACCAGAGAGAAAGCACAGTAAAAACCGACCAACCCAAAAAAACTGTACTAAAGGCAACCCCCATTCAAGGGGAAACCAAACCAGCTGACAAAGAAAACACTAAGTCAAGAGAGAGAGGGTCAGACGGTTCAACAACGACCGTAATATTCCACCCTGAATACCACTCTAGAGGTTCAATGGACTTTTTAAACAGGGGAAACATCTTGCGGCTATTAAAAACAGTAGAGAGCCTTAAAACTATTACATCAGCAGACCTGGAATCAGTCGAATTCATTGAATCTCGGAGCCACCCCGGGGTAGAGTCGACAAAAACCATATGGACCACAGGAGAATTCCCGGAGAAAATACTAAAAGAAAAGGAAAGATTTGACTCTTGGGGGATAAAACTTCAAACTCTCTCGCCCATAAGATATCCGGAGCCCCTCTTACATGACAGTCCCCAAAAGAAGCTCAAGGAGACGACTCTCAAAAGAACTATCTTAAGAGGAGCTCGAAGCAAAACGCCAGAGAGACAATCGCACTTGAGTCTGGAAGCAACAAGATCACTGACTAACGACAAGAGGGCTTCACCCAATTGGAGCTGGCTCGCAAAGACCCTTAATGCGAAAGAGACAAGCCAATGACAAACAAAAGCAAAAATAGTCAACAAACTTAACACCCTAAGTATATGCTCATGGAACATCAACGGCACTGGCGATAAGTTTTCAGACACTGACCTAGGCAATCACCTGACAAAATTCGACATCATCGCCTTACAAGAAACTTGGACAGAATCACCTCCAATTCTGTCAGGGTACACACTGCTCTTCCAACCGCCTACCCAGAGCTCACTTTTCGGCCACAAGAAAGGAGGCCTTGCCACATATAGCTCATTAAAAGCGATACTAAAAGTAGAACAGCTAGACTACAACTTATCTGCACCAAACGCAATGCTAGCTCTACGACTGTCACCCCGTGTGCAAGATCCAAATGAGGATATAATCTTTATAAACCTCTACCTGCACCCTAGGGAGAAAAAGAAGGGAGCCCAACAACTGAAGGAAGAACTTGTGAAACTGGTGAAGGCCGAGCTCACGAATAACATCATTATCTCAGGGGATTTCAATCTAAATTTGCTGAGCGATGCAGGCACGGGTACCAAATACGACGAGGACCCGTTCGCCTGGGATCCCAATTGCCAAGACAGCACCTCGGGGGGCAGAAGCACAAAAATCACAAGGACCCTGCTGGCTACACTAGAGGAGCTAGGACTCAGGGCACTTAACGGAAGATTTCCAGGGGATCAACCGCAGTCAGCAACATTTCACAGTTCCCAGGCAAGTTCTACCATTGACTTTACCTTTGTATCTCGCAGTCTATACCATAGAGTGGTAGACTTTAGAATCGGTCTCACTGACGGTAGTGATCATCTGCCTCAGGAAACAATAATAAGCACAGCAGCGATACTAAAGCCTCCCTGCTCGAACAACGTAGGCACAGACTTTACATCAAATGAAAGACGGGTACAATGCAAAGTCTCTAACCCGAAAAATTACAAGAGCAAGCAATACTCTCACTCAATGAAGCTCAAAGCATCACGCATAACCCGATAACAAGCTGGGAAGCGTTTGCAAAACAAATGAGAGACATCGCGCAGAGAAAAGAGCTTGTAACACGAACAAGAAACAGCTGCAATACGAAACAGAAAAGATGTAATTACTCCCGATACACCCGTAGGCTAAAAACACTGAAGACAATGATTAACCGGACTCTACGAAGAGTAAAAACAGATCCGTTCCACCTCCAAGAGCTCCGACAGCTAAAAGGAGAGTGCAAGAAACTAACATGGCAACAAAAAAGGGAAGAGGAAGAGGCATTTTGGGGAAAACTCCTATATGACGCCAAATCAAATCGCAGTGCTCAGTTCTGGCAAAAGATCAATGCTCAGATCAATGGGAAAAACCGAGGGATTGATTCCCATGTGACAGAAGACGACTGGATAATCCACTTTAGTACCCACTTTAGTGAGACTAAAGAACGGGGGAAAGAAACAGGCACAGACAATGGAAAGACGGACGAACATCCGGCCCTACATCAAGAATACTTGAGAACGAACGAAGCTGTAATAATTATGACGGAACAAATAATTAAAAGGATTGCAAAAGGTAGAAGAGATGGAGGCCCTGGTCCAAACGGAATACCACCAATATTATTTAAGCAGGACCCAAAATACTGGGCAACTAATCTCAAACCAATGTTCGAAAAAATCTGGCAATCATCTACAATCCCACAATCATGGAGGGGGGCAATAATATCCCCAATCTACAAAAAAGGAGATAGAAAAGACCCCAAAAGTTATCAGCTAATAGCCCTTCTAGATAACGAGGCAAAGTACTATGCAGGCCTCTTACTTCAGGAACTAACGCAATGGGTAGAAGAAACTTCAACAATCCCGTTTAACCAAACCGGCTTCAGGAAAACATGGGGATATCTACCAACATCCTAGCCCTGTCACTACTGATCGATTCAGCCCAAGAGGGAAACTACCCCTTGTATCTGTGCTTCATAGACTACAGTGCTGCATTCGACCGGGTAGACAGAAACCTGTTATGGAAAAAACTGAAAAGAATGAACATCCCAGACGATCTACTGAATCAGCTAATTCTCCTGCACAGCGACACGTGGGTCCAGGTCAAACTAGGCTCTGGGGAGTACCTAACTAAGAAAATTCAAACCTACACAGGAGTAAAACAAGGCTGTGTGTTAGAGCCAACCCTATTCAACCTCTTTATGGCCGACCTTTCCACAAAACTCAACGCCAACAACTCGCATGCTCCAAAACTAGGGGGCAAACAGCTTTCCTGCCTATTCTACGCCGACGACCTGGTGCTGATCAGTCGGACCCAGATTGGACTAAGCGGCTCCTCAACATCACTGCGGAATACTCCAAAGCTAATAAACTTTGCATCAACTACAGTAAAACAAAAATCATGCCCCTTAATTATCGCAAGCAAAAACTACCATTTAGATGGTACTTGAAATCGAACAAACTGGAAACCACATACAAATATTGTTACCTTGGAGTGATTATAGACGAAAGGGGTAGCTTCAAACCACAACTGGGGGAGATCAAGAGGAGAGGCCTAATGATAGCAGCATCACTCAGGAACCTCAAAAACAAAATCGTTGGCCCAAACCTTGCTCCGCTCCTACAAGTGATCCAAGCCAAGCTGATTCCATCTATCACATACGGAAGTGAAGCAATGAGAGGGAGGGACACGGGAACCCTGAATAGAGTAGTTTCAAAAGCAATGCGGATCATGTTCGGTCTTCCGAAATACATCTCACCGGCGCAGACCCGCCTAGAATTTGGGTTGGCCAAAGAAGAACTTGCACGAAAGGGAACTTACCTTAAGACCTGGCATAAAATAAGCAGAGGAGAAGAAAATGCCCTTAATGCACTCCTCTGGAAAGACCTACAAAGTAAAAGTGACTGTCCAGCAAGACATTTCTTGGAGGATGCCATCAATCACCTTGGGGCAAGGCAGTTATGGGATCTCCAAGGGAGCCCGTCAGGTTTCAAAAAAACTATAAACAAAATCGTCAAGAAAGAATCCCTCCTGCAAGACAAAGCCTCATTAGCCAAGAGAGCTCATGGCTGGCTGACGGTGCAAACATATAACAAACTTACTCCACAGGCATACCTGGTGAACAGTTTCTCCAAAACAACAAAAGAATCGTTCTTAAAACTACGACTTGGAGTGCTACCAGCAGCGGGCCACATGGCCCCGTGGCTGCGACCATCAAAACCAGCAAAATGCCGCCTGTGTGGAATTCACGAGGAAAATATTACACACCTCATAACTATCTGCCAAGCGCTGCAGCAAGACCGGAAGAACCTACTGAGACCCTTATTTTTAAACAAAGGAATCAGGTCCTGCAGAGAAGCAGTCTTGAGCTGCTTTAGAGGAGACGACGTGCAAATGGCCTGCCGACTGGTAAAATATCTTGGGTTGGCAGAAACTAGGCTCAAAACGATGAGAGCACAAGCGGACACTGACATCACCTATACAACATCACCCGCCTCCAGCCCTCAGATTGTGCAAGGGACCCATACTGACCAAGAACACTAAAGCACTTTCCCCAAGAAGCCCTAACACTCTGGGAGATGCCGGTCTTAAGGGGAGCGGAGGGGATAGAACAACCCACTTGCCGAAAGCAAGCACTCAGACATATACACAACTTTTAATCTAAAACAGAAATGTACCTGTACATAATGCTGGACGACTATTGTCCCATTTTTTAATGGTCTCAGACCGACCTTTTTAACCGTTTTCCTTTATCCGACCACTTTCTTTTACAACTGATAGCTATTTGTAATGGTTTTTATTAACTGTACAATAAAGCATTTACTTACTACTTACTACTTTCGGTCAGGTATGTACCAGGGCGTCCTTCAGGCTGCGTCCCTTTCTAAAAGAAAACAGAGGTTTTTCCCATGTTTTCTTTGTACCTGTGATGATCTTCCAGTTTTTATTGATGGATTTTTTCATCTGGTTGGAAAGACTGCTGTAAGTAGTCGCACAAGTTAACGGTGGTTCCTCGGGAATTTTTACACGAGTCTCGAGGAGACCTTCACGTGGTTGATTCCGTGCCCGTTTGAAACCCTTGCTGAGGATATGTCTAGGGTATCCTCTTGCATGCAGTTTGTCAGTGAGACTTGCAGACTGTTGTTTAAAGTCTTCAATGTTGCTGCAATTTCGCCTGATCCTCAGATACTGGCCGTAGGGTAGATTTTCTTTCAGGGGACGGGGATGAAAGCTAGTGAATTCTAGCAGGTTGTTTTTTGCGGTAGGCTTGTAATGAGTCCTGGTCATAAGCGAGGTACCCGTATTGGTGATGACCACGTCCAGGAAGACCACTTCTGTCAGACTGATTGTGTTGGTGAACCTAAGGTTTTTATCAGCCGTGTTGATCCAGTTAAGGAACTCATCAAGGTTGGCTCTACTCCCTTTCCAAATTAGGAGGATGTCGTCAATGTATCGCCTCCAAAAATAAATATTAGGAGCGAATGGTTGGGTAGTCGGCAGGATGTGTTTGGTCTCAAAATCATGAACATATAGACCCGCCACGCTCGGGGCGAACGTGCTGCCCATTGACGTCCAAGGGCACTGGAGATAGAGCTGCCCTTTGTACGCAATTTTTTTTTCTTTAAGTGCGATGGTAGCACAATCCAGGATAAACTTCTTAGGGGTGTTGTATTCCCAAGTTATTGAATCCAAAGCAGAGCCTAATACCCTGATAGTATCATCCTGTGGGATGCTGGTGTATTGACTCTCTAAATCCAGGGTAACCAGAATCACTGTGTCCTCTTCAAAGGACAAGGTTTGTAAGAGGTGGAGGAGACTTTTTGTATCCTTCAAGTAAGTAGGTGTGTCTTGGACGATAGATTTCAGGAACTGATCGCAAAAGGTCGAAAGTGGTTCAAGTATGGAACCAATGCCTGACATTATTGGGCGTCCGGGAGGCAGTAATTTATTCTTGTGTGTCTTAGGCAGTGTATAAAAATACGGGACGGTGCCCTTACTTGTTGTCAAAAAACGGCCTCGTTTTTAGATAGATGTCCATTCTCTTCTGCTTCCTTAACCAGTCAGATAATCCGACTCTGGAGTTCCGCGGATGGGTCTTGGTTAAGGGGGGTATAGTTCCTAGTGTGGTCCAATAGTTACTGACAGACTTTGTCGTAGTCAGCAGTGTTCTGAACTACTACCCCGCCACCCTTGTCAGCGGGTTTCAACGTGATCGTCGTGTTGTTCTTTAGGGTTTCCAAGGCTTGGTACTCAGCAGTTCTGAAGTTCCCAAATGTTGTTGGTTCCTGACATGTCTCAAGATCCTGAAAGACAGCTTGTTCAAAGGCTGTAATAGCCGCGGGTATCATGTGGGGTGGTGGTGTAAAAGTCGACTTGGTCCGGAGACCAGTGTCCGCATTCTGAAGAGTCGCATTGGGATCCTCCTTACCTTCGAAGAAGGCCTTCAATTTGAGTTTCCTGAAGAAATCGGTGAGTTCACAGTGTAATTTGAACTTGTCTGGGCGGGCCGTCGGAACAAACCCAAGACCTTTTTCAAGGACCTTTAGTTCAATTGGTGTTAGTACCATCTCTGATAGGTTGGACTAACTGTGTTTACATGCTGCTCGTTCCTGGGGCAAGAGGAGAGGAACCAACAACCAGGTGTCCTGGGCCCCAGAAGACCCGGTAGGCAACCACGCCAGAAGCAAGACACCGCTCCCAGGAATGAGCAGCATGTAAACACAGTTAGTCTTGGCACGCCCAATAGTGTCAGGCATTGGTTCCATACTTGAACTACTCTCGACCTTTTGCGATCAGTTCCTGAAACCTATCGTCCAAGACACACCTACTTACTTGAAGGATACAAAAAGTCTCCTCCAGCTCTTACAAACCTTGTTCTTTGAAGAGGACACAGTGATTCTGGTTACCCTGGATATAGAGAGCCTATACACCAGCATCCCACAGGATGATACCATCAGGGTATTAGGCTCCGCTTTGGATTCAATAACTTGGGAATACAACACCCCTAAGAAGTTTATCCTGGATTGTGCTACCATCGCACTTAAAGAAATTTTTTTTGCGTACAAAGGGCAGCTCTATCTCCAGTGCTCTGGGACTTCTATGGGCAGCACGTTCGCCCGAGTGTGGCGGGTCTATATGTTTATGATTTTGAGACCAAACACATCCTGCCGACTACCCAACCATTCGCTCCTAATATTTATTTTTGGAGGCGATACATTGAAGACATCCTCCTAATTTGGAAAGGGAGTAGAGCCGACCTTGATGAGTTCCTTAACTGGATCAACACGGCTGATAAAAACCTTAGGTTCACCAACACAATCAGTCTGACAGAAGTGGTCTTCCTGGACGTGGTCATCACCAATACGGGTACATCGCTTATGACCAGGACCCATTACAAGCCTACCGCAAAAAACAACCTGCTAGAATTCACTAGCTTTCATCCCCGTCCCCTGAAAGAAAATCTACCCTACGGCCAGTATCTGAGGATCAGGCGAAATTGCAGCAACATTGAAGACTTTAAACAACAGTCTGCAAGTCTCACTGACAAACTGCAAGCAAGAGGATACCCTAGACATATCCTCAGCAAGGGTTTCAAACGGGCACGGAATCAACCACGTGAAGCTCTCCTCGAGACTCGTGTAAAAATTCCCGAGGAACCACCGTTAACTTGTGTGACTACTTACAGCAGTCTTTCCAACCAGATGAAAAAATCCATCAATGAAAACTGGAAGATCATCACAGGTACAAAGAAAACATGGGAAAAACCTCGGTTTTCTTTTTGAAAAAGACGCAGCCTGAATGACGCCTTAGTACATACCCGACCGAAAGAGGCCATGGAAACTCCAACCCGGAGCATCACTGATGCATAGGGCCTTCCAAAAATCACGGGACATTTCCCCTGCTCCAACTGTAGTGTGTGCCACTTGACGTCGGCCACTAAATCCCTTTCTTTAGAACAAGGAAAAATCTGGACTTAGAAAACCCATACCAATTGCAACTCTGCCAATGTTGTATATCTAATCACATGTCCCTGTGAGTTACGATACATCGGGATGACCACGAGGAAAGCTAAACAGAGGATATGTGAGCATAGAAGCAACATAAGATGCAGAAAATCCACAACCAAAATGAGTGACCATTTTTTACAATCCAACCATGCCACTAACAACCTCAGTTGGACTATAATTGAGCAAATAAACGGAGGAACGAACATTTCTGAGAGACTTTTTGAGAAAGAGCAGAGGTTGGTGTACCGGTTGGGTACCCACATACATGGGCTAAATGATGACATACCATGGGCATCTATCTTCAAATAATCCACTCTTCCTTGTAGCACTTCTACTATCTGCTACCCTGACGACATGTGTCCAACCTTCTGACACTCTAATTTAGTCATTCTCTATGGGATCACTGCATGCTTCTAATTTGCCAGCCTGCTAACAGAGGTGATAGTTGGCAGAGTAATCATCTCGACACACTATCTTAAACATACGTTGATAGCTACCAATCGAGGTGTCTCACACTCTATCAGTACCATATGATCGACACAACCTCTGATAAGACATGCGCTAAGAACTGAGGTGTCTTACACCTTAATAGTACCAATTCCTTTGGGCTGCACACATCCCAGTATGTGTAGGGCGATATACCAGTATTGCATATCTTTTTCCTGCCTTCAGAATCCACGCGCATTGTACGATTGTCTCCCGAAATTGGGATTCAATAAAGTTTGTGGAAATCCGTTAGCGGTCTAGTCGTCAGACAGCCGCCTTTCCATCCTCACTATAGCGTGGCCCCTGATTGGCTTTCATCACGCGCTTTCACTTTGGCCCGCCCAACCAGGAAACGCTTTGCATTCAGGTTAATATTAACCGGGCAGCAGTCCCAGCTCTGCATCCACGAGACCCGGTTACCGAGGGCAGACGCAGGTACCAAGCGGGTGCTAGATGCCGAGGGCGTGAGTACTAACACAGCGATGGAATCGCCACCAGGATAGTGATTTACCTCCCTGCTTTCTTACCTCCTTGTAGTTTAACGCTTGTGTTCCCCCCTTTTTCCCTTCCCCTAGGGTGTGCCAATTGCATCACCACCCCCCTCCCGAGGTCTATGGTGTGATAGCTTCACACCTGTCAAGTGAGAAACATTTTATAATCTTTATATCTTTTATGTTGTTTTGTATGTGACTGGGTTCACTGGCCATTGGCCAATTGATCCTTTTCCCGCTTCCACGCGCTTGTTGCTAGCGCTTTTTCGGATATGTAAGGATATGATTTTATGTTCACCAATAGCTCACCGGCAACAGGCGCCCTCAGACATACACGTGCCTCGATTGGCGCTCTCTTGTGCCTATCTATAATAGCTCAGTCCTACGATTAAGTCTTCTACTGGTCTGCAGTACTCTATCGCAGACTTGTGCACACCCACAGTTGGGGCCCCGAATTTACCGCTAGCACCCCTCGTGGGTTTGCGTGGGTGGAATCTTCAGAGCATATAGTCACTGTTGACAACTGACACGCCTCCGATTCAAGATATATAATTGTGTGTATGTCTTTTCATGTGTGTTTGTCTTCTTCTTTTTACAGGTGCATTTTAATTTTTGTGTGGTCTCCTAAACTGCGAGAACCTACTATCGTTTGCACTTCTTTTTGACAGTATTTTTAATTTTCACTTTCACGTCCCTTGGTAGGGTGGGTCTTAGCATGTCCATACCGCCGGGGTTTATTACACATTGGTCCTGACGAATGCCAGGTTAATTAACACCGATATTGGCAGAAACATGTTGACCAGCACATAAATCTAGAGGAAACAGGCCACCCAATTTATCTGGCTAAGTTTTCCCACACATATTTTAATATGTCTTATTGATCAGGTAATAAAGAGATTTTTTGATATAATTAAGGCATTTTTAATCTCACCACCTACACTTTTTCTAGTCACTTATACAACCACTTAGTCACTCACGTCTTCACATTACCCGCTCCGCAGTAATTCTGGCATTAAAGCACACTGGGGTGCCATACGGCCACTCCCGGTGGGGCCCGATGATAAAGCATGTCACTGACCAGGTCGGTGAGTGAGGGCTTTCTGTAAACACCAAGAGGGTGTCCCTATTTTCTTGTCCTTGTGCTCTGAAACTCGTCCTTCCCGACGAGCTTGAACACTCTTTTGGTGGTATTATTGATGATCAGTGGGGAATAAGAGTGTTTCCTTCTCCCTACCTCTCTCCTTGTTGACACATGTATACATATTTAAACACGGACAAATACAGAAAATAGGTCTTCTTTGGAAGATCCTCACTACTGTCAGTCACGAGTATCATGTCAGTAAGTGTGCAGATTGACAGGTAGGGGAGTTAAAAAAGAACAAAAGATTTCCTAATTCAACTTAAATAAGTACAGATATACAGCTGTTTATGCTATTCTGAAATGCAAATGGTTTTAGATAACTATATTGTACTGTATATAGCTAAAACCTGTCCTTAATATGGAAATATACCAATTGCAGTTTCATTTATACAATAAATACAAAATAAAAATGGATAAAGACAGAAAACATTAACAAAAAATAAAACTGGATAAATTCAGACGGAAATGCAAAAAACATGTATCATGAAACCGGGAGCCATAGTCATGATATATGTGCATGCATGTTTGATGGCATTTGCACACACGATGCACGCAGAAGCATAAGCCATCACACTCTGGCCATGATACAAACTGCACCATGACATCTGCGCTTGCAGGAATACTGACTCTGAAGGCCACTTATGACCTTTTTTTGCTAATGCTTTTAAGCATCAGTTGTAAGCATGTTTTTTTTTCCTTTTTGCCTCTTCAGTTCTGCCTTAACAAGCACTGGTAAGGTTAAAGTTGTGCTCACACCTTTCAAATGTGAGCCCTACTGGCTTTACCAGTCAATGCTTGTTAAGTTTTACAGTTGTTCTCCAGCTGGCATAATTCTTTTTTGCCTGGAGCCCTGAAAAATACGCCCCAAAAAGAAGGTAATTTTATGTATTAATGCAGTTTAAAGATGTAATAATGAAAGTGACAAGGTATCCTGACATAGCACATGTCCAATCATAATTGTCTAATCCTTGTAAAAAAAACAGGCCTGTGTAACTTTGTAGTGTTCTATCAGTTTAGATTAAAAAAACTGTAACTGTGAAATGCAAATGCAGTAGATCAACTGTTTTCAAAATCATAGGATTTTGAGTTGTACATAAGCATTGGTTTCTCGAGGCATTTAGTAATCAAATTAGACTCATTGAAATGTCCTCATTCAGTAGCAGTTTACCCACTGCCTTTCTACCAGCATTCTTCTGCCAAAAGGAGTGCAGGGTGAACAATTATGCTTTCAACTTCAGAAGCAAAAAGCTTTTATGAAATTCCTTTAATGTACTTAACTGGAAAACATGTTTCTAGAATATGAAAAACAACTTAATTGCAAAATTCCCAGCAGGTAAAAAAAATACTGGCTAACATTTCACACGAAGGGTATTTTGTTTAAAGAACATAGAGGGAAAACATTGGAGAGAACAAAAACAGACGGTCTTCTTGAAGAGAACATTTTGCTACATGAACTGCATTAAGGTGCGTGGTAGTGCTTGAGGTTAATGCGTGGCACTGTTATTTTTAACAACACAATTTAATAATTCATCACCATATCTTGAGTCTGTTGTACTCTTTTTAAATGGAAAATTAGTTTTGTATTGTTGAGATGTGTATGATTTTATAGGATGTTTTTAATATGGTGTATCTTTTATGACCTGTCTTCGGAAGGACGAATAAAGAAATAATTGAATTGAATTGAGTCTGTAATACTTAAATATGGAGGAGGGATTTTCCTGCAGTTTTAAGCCAAGCGAGTAACAACAAATTGGGTTGAAGAAAAATGACTAGAAAATAATTTGTTTTGTATACTGCACTGCCCAGTAGATCAAGTTCACCACTTTGTTAAAGCTTTGTTGTGCCACCTATACATCCTTTACATTTCTTTGCAGGCCTGATGCATCTCTCTGCACAGGATCATTTAGAACGTGTTTTCTTTCAATACAGTGGTTCAGGATCCTGATGTTTATTGATATATTTTTGAGGTTACTCATTTCAATGTATAATTCACAATTGATTGTTAATCTGTCTATTTCACCCTTCTGTCCTCCTCCACGGGCTGTTCCATTGACATCAGTGTGGATAGAGTGGAGAGTTGATACTGTTTGAACCCAAATAGTATTGAAAACTATACTCTTTTATTCTATATTACCATTAGACTGTAAAACCATTCCCTCTGACGTCTTCCCATGTTGGGCCTAACTTCTGGTGTCTCTAGTATTACGTTTTTGACTAACTTAGTCTATCCTGCACTTAGTTCTTTCGCCATTCAGTCCCTTCATTCCAGGCCTGCTGGTGTATCTATGTTAGACTCACTGGTTCCTCTGTAGCTTTTCAACAAAATCTCACACCAGTCTACAGTAGGTGACAGGCAGTGTTATATTTCAGGGTTAGGTCCATGTAGCAAAGCAGTTCATTTCTTACATTGTCCTCACACATAACATTTCAAGCTGTGACCTTTATACACATTTGCATGCTTGACAATGTTGGATTAGTTTCTCTGAAACTAAACTTGATTTTACATCTAGCTTCCAACAACATTATCACAATGCCCTGAACATCATGTACAAGGTCTCGTTTCTCACTACGTACAAATGTCATCACTATCATAATACATAGGGCGCCAGAGCTCTCTATATATATCCATAACATCACTACTCTATGCGTACATTGCAAGGCTGCTTTCTATTATAAAAGATAAGCATCATGGTATATTAGTAGAGGAGGTACTTCCGCTGACACCGAGGGTCCTTACATACTTAGAAATTACCACACAGTAACCTGACAACTTGTGAGGGGTATCCAGTTTGTGACCAAGACAGGGTCCTTCACTCTATCCTATCAGGTAATGGGGTAGGTTCGTCCCTTGGGGGATTCTTGAATCTACACCTACACACATTCTAGGTACACTCAGAGTAGGGTCCGCATAGTAGGAGAATGCTAGATTACTGCCTTGTTTATATGCCTGCATATATACAAATATTTAGCACCATGGTTGAACTATATCTACTTTTTACACTTTTGGTGCTTGTAATCACATTTATCTGCTTCTGTCTACTAATCATTGCAGCACATGTATTTTATGCAAAAATAACATTGGTTCAAAAAATATTGTTGAAAACGTCCCACTGTGTATTCTCTGTCTGTTTCTCTGAGAATAAGTGAGCACTAGTGACTGAGCGAAAGGTTCTGTACTGTTTTCACAATTCCTGAGGAACTGGGTTGTCATGTTCAGTGGTTTCCAGAAACTACTCACTCCCTGGTAGGGTAGGGGGGCTTATGGTGGCACTGTGAGCTAGCTGGTCTATTGGCCAACATATCCTGCGGGGGTGTCTGCAATTAGTCTTGACACCAAGCCCTTAGTTTCTGTTGTTTGAACAATGTGCAGGTCCTACGGATTGGTAGGAACTACACAACAGCAGAATGAGGCTGACTTTTCATTTTTTTGGTCTGGTTTTACATAGCTTCTAACTCATCATAGCTTTATTTGAAATACATTGTAGAAACAAAAAGAATTAAAAGGAATAGCAATAAAATAGAGGTCATTTCAGCGACATGCACACAGAGATTTGGGGGGCCTCAGAAATACCTAGATGTTTCAACGATGGCTCTGTGACTTTCAACTAGGCATACTCTGTACTAAAAGAAAAACTCTCTGAAATAACCAAGCATTTACAGAATACAGAAAGGTGAGGGAAATTAAACATGTTTAGTTATTTGGACTTTTTGCAGAATACTACAAACCAGTCTCTTGTTGCCTTCGAGTGTGTAGTCGCATCTCTGCATATGATTTCCATGCCTTTAAACTAAGTACTCCCTATCAGAACCTCTTTAAAGTAAATATGAAGTTTATTCATGAATAGAGAATTGAGGTCCCAAAAATTAACTTGGTTTTGGTACAATCTCTGCTAGGCTTGGCATCTTTGGTGTGGTTTCCTCAGACTTTTTGCCTCTACCTCCTGTATTCTTCATGCTGTGCTGGCATTCGTTTTTGCTGGCTTAGAGGCTTTGGGCACTTTAGGACTGCTGATCAGTGTCAAAGTGCAAGTGCTCCCTGTGTAAATTGTTGCTACAATTGGTTCTACCTGATTGGCATATTTGATTTACTTGTAAGTCCCTAGTAAAGTGCACTGAAGTGTGCCAGGGACTGTAAATCAAATCCTACTAGTGGGCCGGATTGTGCCACCCGCAGGAGTAGCCCTCAAAAGGTATCTCAGCCCTGCAGTGTCTGTGTGCAGTTGTTAACTGCCATGTCGACTTGGCAAGTACACCCACTTGCCAGGTCCTAACCTTCCCTTTTCCTACATGTAAGGTACCACTATGGTAGGCCCAGGGTACCCCCCTGGGTAGGGTGTAGTATACATGAAAGGTAAGACATGTTTTTATCTATATAAAGGCTATCCTCCTCATAGGATAGAATGGGAAATGCTTTGTAACTTCTTGTCAGTGTAACTTCCCATTTGGACAATACAGCGAAATAACGTTTAGGTTCTCTGAACTGAGAATTTAATAACGCATAATTTATTAAAGATGGTTTTTAAATTGTGTGTTTGAAAATGCCACTTTTGGAAAGTAGGTATTTTCTTATTTACCCATTCTGTGTGCCTCTGTCTGTTTGTGTATTGACTGTAGACAGCCACTGCAAGGGTTGAGGTGTGCCTGGCCCTTCCGGGATGACTCAGAGCTGAGCTGAATGGGGCTTGGCTGCATATAGAGTAGTGAGATGAGATCTCTTTACACCTGAATAGTGCCTGTCTCCCTTGCACAATGCTGTCTCCAACCCCTGTGGTCATACTACACCAGTGAGGACAGAACTGCTTTGGACTGGGCTCAGAGACCCGTGCACAAAGAGAACAAAGACATTTTGGGTATAAGTATTATACCTAAAACCCCAGAACTTTAGACTACTTCTGGAATCAAGAGGAACCTTTGCCAAGGAGAAGAACTGGAGAAACTAGAGTGGGAGTACTGCCCCATTTGCTGTGTGCTGTCTGGGGTTGGACTTTAGTAGCTGTTTCTGCCAAAGAAAGGACAAGGACTTTGCTGTGTGCTGTGTCCCCCTGCTTGAGGAAGATCTCCAAGGGCTTGAGTAGAGCTTGCCTCCTGTTCTGAATTCTCAGGGATACAAAGACTACACCCCCAGCTACCCTGAACTTCCTTGCTGGGAGTTCTGACCTACCAAGTGCAGTCTGTGACTATGTTGGCCTCTGGAGGTTGTTTCTGCTGGTAGGAGCTGAAGAAGCAATGCAACCACAAGAAAATTGATGCATTGCTCTTCTTGCAGCTGTTTTTCCGATGCAGCGCCGCTGTGCAAGAAGAATATCCACTCATCGCAGTGCCACTGCCGAAACCGATGCAGCACCTATCGCCGCTGCAAGAATCGACGCATCAAGGGATTGTGGCTGAAGAAACCAATGCAGTGCCGCTCGAATCTGCTGCATTGATCGTTGATGCATCCCGATTTCCCACACATTGTACCTGTGCAGCAAGTTTTCCCGACGCATCACCCGCAGACCAGAACTGTGTCCGAATCAACATATCACTTCCCCCTACATACTGGATACGACACATCAATTCTCCTGCATGCCGCAGAACTGTAGCATCGACTCCTCATGTTCTCAGGAACTGATGCATCCCTTTGTTTTTCGACGCCTCCTATCTCTGCAGCTGTTTGGCCTTGTAAATTGTGTTGCAACTTCAGGTCCTTTGAGAGAAATCACGTATCCATAGTTATCTATGAGGCAATTTGTATGAAACCTTTTTAATGTCATATTATTATTACATGTTGTTGGATTTTTGTTGTTTAGGTTTTGTTGAGTTTAGATAAATCTACTTTATTTTTCTAAACTGGGGTGATGTTTGTGGTATTATCACTGTATTACTGGGTGTTTTGAGTACAAATACTTTACACATTGCCTTTGGGATTAGTCTCAATTAAAAAAGAAGAAGGTGGCTGAACTGAAAGTCAAGCATGCAGCATATATTTAGGAAATTGCTTCTGAGCATGGAGTGGGCTCTGGGCATGCAGGGCAGCATGACAGAAGTCACAATAGTTTTCTGGAACCTGATGGACTGTCTGGTGGAATTAGCGTTGAATGACAATATCCAGGTAGAAACACCGGATACCAGGATGAGTGTACCGCATCATCTATAAGAGATGCAACTCCAATTGGAGAGGGACATACCTAGAAACATGTTAGTCTGCTTGTGCGAGGCTACCCAGGGGGTGAGCAGGGGTTTCCCTGGCATGCTTTATGAGATTCCCGTCCCGTCTCTGGATTGACCCTTTGTCGAGTCCTCCACAATGTGAGTTAGTTTTCTCCTGTGTGTTCGTGAATATGTTAGCATTTTTGTTCGGGGCTGTTCCTTCCGAGTGGCCCTCTGATTAGTTCTCTCTGGGGAGGAGAGTGAGGGAACATAGAGAAGGGGAGCGGAACTAGTTTCACCGTTTAAGTCTTAAGGCCCCTTGTTCTAGTTTTCGCGGTTGCTTCATTGAATATTTTTTCTATCTTCACGCCAGATAACTCGAGCCCGTTGGACTCCATGTGTATACCGTCAACCTCAATCTGAGGTAAACTCTTGGTATAAAAATTTGTCTCTATGTCCATGCGATGATATTTCTATTCAATCAATGTTACACTGCATACTTTTTTGTAAATTTTATGATTTGCCAAGGAGAAGATTCCTAATATTTATTCTGAAAAAGTGGGGATTTAGACAATGTAGAACTGCACTTTTGTGGCTTCAAATGCTGGAGAATGAACTGATTATGTTGCTCATGTCGTCATTTTTAAAAGCTGTAATCAGACGCAGGATCACAATGAATGAATTTATAATTATTTGTCTGAGCCAGTTTAATATTTCTATGTACATAATATGAGCTGCTTTTGTATTGTATTAAGCTACCCAGGAGGTGAGCAGGGGTTATCTAAAGTGTGTATCCCCCTTACCCTGACTAGAAGCAAAGGTCCCTGTTTGGACAAAGTTACCTACCGCGGCCAACTAGAGACCCCCATTTCTAACACACTCTGAATGAATAAATGAATGAATGAAAATATAAAATTTAAAGTCAGTCTTAAATTCTAGAATGCTTCATAAAATCTTAACGACAATTTGAAATATGTGACAAATTGTCTCTCATCCCAGCAACTTGTTGCTGGATAAGGTTTCTTTTAGGCAAACTTGAAGCAGGACAACTGTAAAAAGTTTTGCAAGTGTTCAATTAGAGGTCTGAGATAAAGTGCCAGTGTTTTTTAAATGTCCCATATACCATGTGAAAGGCGACTTTACTTTGCTATATATATGACTATGCAGCCATACGTGAACTGTGTGGAGTCGAACGCCCATGATGGCATTGGTTCTTGTCAGCAATCGAGGGTCATACTGATGTCGGAGCATGGTGTTCTTCTGGCGTTTGATCGCTGCTTGCTATGGCCATTTTGTCTTTCAGAAGGGAGCGTGTGTGCTGTACAAATTTCCCAAATTTAGCTATGTCTGCCACAGTGTCCAAGGTATAAAGTAAGCTGATAGATTTCATGGCTTTGCGAGTGCCATGATGGAGAAAAATTGGCATGAGAAGTGTTTGATGGGCCTCTCGCATTGACGGGCAGCATAGAAGTATATTGGCCAATGATTCCCTTTTGTATTTGCACAGTCTGCACTCTGTGATGCATCCAAGGGACTTCCAGGATGGGTCCAGTTCTCTTATGGGAAGCTGGGACAGCCTTGCTGCTAAAAATTGATTTAAGTTTCACCCCCCCCCAGCCTGGTTGAGATGAGGCTTTGTTGTTTGGATTATTTGCAGCAGTTTCTTGGAGCTGCTTTGACTATAGAATTTCCAAGTCTAGATCATGAGACCGAAGACGTAATTGTTTTTTTATTATGGTTTTCATGGATGTATTGTCAATTATATTTGGGTCCCAGTTCTCCATCGCCAGTTGCAAGGATTCCTTTGCTGCTGTAAGATTTATGAACCAGGGTTTGTTTGATCTAGTAAAAATGTGTTTATGAGAGTTTTCATGGAATTATCAGGGGTTGCAATTGCCAGAAAAAAGTACTTTGCTAGAGCGGCCAGCCCTTCTAATTTTTGTTGAACGAGATCGAATTTTAGGCTGATCAGGGTGTTTCTTGTACAAGAAGCTAGGTGGAATAATCTCTTGTAGGCTGAACATTGTATTTTTTACAAGTCCACTGCTAGCATGCCGGGGAATGCAGGCTGCACATCGTTAAGGGAAGGGAGCAGCTTAGCTCGTATCACCCTTCGTATGGCCCTTGTCATGGACTTGGACTATCGAGGATAGCATTTAGCTTACAAAGGGCGTGTGTAGCCATCTTCCCTTTCGACCTCATTTTGTGCAGATGGAGCGAGGGTCGTCCTGATTCACGCAACCAAACACCCAGGTAGTTGTAGCATTGTAGGCATTCCAGGTTCAATGATCCCAGCTGCCATTTAGTAAGACTTTTTTGTTGGGTAGCTGCCAAAAATCACTATCTTGGATTTGTTTGCATTGGAAACTAGCTTGAAAGTTGTATTTTGTCAGAGAGTTGGCGATTTTTGTAGGCCTACTTTGGTGTGGTCCAGAAGGACTAGGTCATCTGCGTATTGCATCAGATGGATATTTTTGGTTCCAATTCTTGGTGTGGCAAGAGAGGCTTCACATAAAGCTGGGCCCAAGTCTGCAGTGTATAGGTCAAATAGTAGTGGGGACTGCACGCACTCCTGCTTTAGCCCTCGGTCCGTAGCAATTTTTGCACTGACAGTCTCCACGTGAGTTTAATCCTTACCCAGGTCCTGGATTAGAGTGACCTAATAGCTCGCAGTAGTTTCTGTAGTTACTTGAGTTGTTCTGTTTCGTAATTACAAAATTATTTGTATTGAAAATTATTTTAAAAAAACTATTGGACGTTCAAATGAATGATCTTAGAAAAGGCCAACATGTCTTTTGTGATCAAAACAATTAGCGTACTGCTTCTTCAAGGCTTGTAAATTACCTCAATGGTGAAGATTACATGGTAAATATTAAGGGTCCTATTTCTATTATGATATATCACCGTTTTCAGTTACAAATTATGAGAATGATAACTGGATCTCGTCAGTTCTACGTACAGTGTCCTACCGTACATATAGTGACGTTTATTGTAGTATGTGACAAAAACTACTATGTATATATAATAAGCTCAATCAGAAGTGACACGTGTATTAAAAATAAGCACCTTGTGCCCATGGAAGCCAGTTTATGCCTTATGTTATTCCTTCAGTCAGTTGGGGTGTTTTTTGCAATCTGTGGTACAAAACACACACCCAAAGAAAGGTACAGTCATCGAGTCATCTAGGTCTGAAGACTATAAATATTCATATCAGCAGAAAATATTTAAGCAACGTGGATGAATAAACTTAGATGATTATTTATTTTCATATAAAAACAATTCCAACAGTATCTTAACCTCAGACAGTGTGAAACTATTACTAGAAGTCCGTTTTAAATATATACATTTTATGACGAACAGAGCAAAACAAATGTATTAGAGCCAGAGTTTTCCAGGAGCTTTCATGAAAAGGTTTTGTGAATTGCTAACTGGGTTTAATAGGTTGAAGTTTTGTGTAATTAATTCTGCATGAAAAAAATGTCTTTGCTGTGGTATAATTCAATCTTTTAATTTTGTTTTTTTCAAGACAAAATATGTTTCCTCCTTTAAAATTCCATTCTTACATCACCATCAAGTTTTTTCATGGTTCACGCCCATTTCCCCAGGAAAGGAATTTGCAACTGCGTTGTCAAATCCCTTATCGGCGTCTGGAGCAAATTCCATTAAAAAACTGGGACTTGGTCGATAAAATGTTTATGAAGACTCATGATTTTGTGGGTCCTCCCACACTTTCCTAACACCCTTGTAGTTGAACAAAAACAGATAAAGCTTTCCTGGAGTACTCCTTGAAAGGTTCGGAATTAAAAAAAAAGCCTAATCTACTCCAAAGCAACATGAAATGAAAGAAGTACGGATTTTATTTCTTTAGAAAAATTATTTTGGCGATGTAGTTTTCTTGATGTGACTTTTGACATCCACCTATTCCCACTTGTGTCTGTTTCCTGATGTTATTGTAAGAAGTAGGCATTTAATGTAGAAGTCAGTAATTTGCAAAAATATCAGGGATGCTTAGTCTTTTTTAAATGGCCTTTGGCAATATTTGTCAGTTACAGGAGTAAGCAGTTGACGGAAATCTTCTTACAGCGCTGTCTGTCTCTGCCTGCTGTGATACCGCCACATACCTTATAGCTTCCCACCCTCAAGACTCTTCTTGCAAAGTCAGAAGAAATTGGTCTCCTGATTGCTTTAGATAGGTATACTCTGGTAACATTACTTGGCTTTGCTTTTTGACGAGTCAGATAATGTTAGATGTTGATACTGGTGACATTCCTAATGGCCCTGAATGTTATTGTGTGATGTAAACACACCCAATTCTGTTTCCTTCATCACTTGAAAATTTCTATTTTGATTGGTTACTAATTAATATGAGTCAGAATGAACAAACCTGGAAGTACGGAATGGAAAGGCGTGAGGATATTTTAAAAGCTTCGCGAAAACTACAGCCAACTCTCCAATAATGTACTTTGGTCACATGCAGAAATATTCTCAGTGGGAGACAATATATTGCACAGCTAAATAGTGGGTAGGGGAAAGGGGACAGGGAAAAAGAGAGTAACAGAGATACTGGATATTGTGCCTGGCTCACAGCTGGGTTTAATCTACACTACCTAAGCATTAATATCTGGAAAGCAAAAGAGAGTTTTAGTATAACTATAGTTGGAACATTGATGTTTTAACTTGAACTGTTGTCTATGATATACCTGCTAATTCGTTTGTTTTTCCATTTTCTCTTACAATACGAAACTCGACCATTCAGCTGAGCTGAAATACAGTTGAGTTTTGATATAGCAGTACAACTATCAGGAATTCAGTAGGCTGGTTTACCAACCAAATGTACCATCGAAAGATAGAAATAATTTAATGTGCTTAGTTTGCATTTAAGGTGGCAAGTGGACTACTGCAAAATGCAACTTTAGTTAGTATTGCATGTTTAGTTTCTAAACCTAGTCACATATGTATTCACCAACTTTGATAGCATACCATACAAGAATATGTCTCTACTAATATACTTCCATTGATGTTTACAATGGTCATAACCCACATTGTCAAATCGTTGCGGGATACACATATCAATAGCCATTATAATCCCATAGGTGACTCTTTTGAGACAAAAAAAGTGGTAAGGTTTTCAATATTTCTTGGGACAACACCTTCACAAAAAAGTTGCTGAAAAGTTTCCAAACCCTGTGGATGATTTCATAACTAAACAAGTGTTAAATGGAAGACTCTTTGAGAAACATGCAAGTGCAAGGATTCTTGGCAAGATACTTCTCTGCTTTCCAGATGTTTTGTCGATTAAACAGAAGTACAGATACCAGAATTCCAACACCAGAAGCAATTATATATGATGATTGTCTAACAAGCGTACTGTGGACCATGAGGAACATATACTACATGCTTAATAATGGAAGCCAACGTTGTGAAATCCTGATCAGATTCTCACAGCCTCATGGGCCATGTAAGTTTCAAGTTTATTTTATTTTTGCATAATTAATCAAAATGTAGTCTTCTAGCCTTTACTCAGGTATTTCATGTATAGAGTTCTAAGACGGAAGGCTTCTGTTCAGGCAGGACGCAGACCCTGCGCACCACTCCACTTTTCTCCGCACATGCAGACATGCATGCTCATGAGTCCCAGAAGAGCATGTCACGTGGGATCAGCTTGAAGTGATAAGCACATTCTAAGCTGCATCCCAACATCATGAGATGGCTTTCATGCTCTTCAAAAAGTAACTTTGGTTGCATCTGAGTCGGCTGGTAGGCTAGAGAATAAGAAACATTGAAACTCCATCTTCTTTTGAATGCTTGTTTTTTGGCCATAGGACTCCTCAAAGGAATCCAGGATTAATAGTAATTTCATGTTTCCAGTTGCATTCAGTACATCTATGACCTACAGATAAATCATTCTTACAACAATGTCAAATAATGCAGTGGGGTAGATTTAACAAATGAAACATGATTTTCAATGACTTATCAGTGGGGCACACCAAGAATGTAAAAGAACACATACATGGTATTTAAACATGAATAAAGTAAGAAAAAAAAGTAGAGGCGAAATCTTTCTTGCTCTCAGGGGAGCAGACTAAGGGTTAACGAGCTGAAGGACAGAAGTGGAGCAATAAGGATCAATACATAGCTTTGAGCAGAGAGTTTCTGTGCATCAAAAATTACTTCCTCATCAATAGCATAAGGGAGCCATTCGTAGGTTTGCTATTTTACCTGCTTGACAAGTATTTAAAAACAGGCCAAAACTTCTAACTTGTGTAGGGACTTCAACACTGTCATGTATTTCTCCAGAGAGGTAAACTCGGGAGTGGCATTGAACAAGATTTATAAAGTAAACAGCACGGTACAAATCCAGAGGCCAAAATGGAAATAGGAACAGCATACCTTCAAAAAGTAACGCATCAATAATTCTGATGGTGTGACCAGAGGAGTAAATTGACATGGAACATAAAAGTCAGCAGGAGTGTGACGCAAAGAGTCTAGGCAGTCCAATACATTTTGGAGGAAAGTAATTTTGGGAGGAAATAGAGTCTAATGTTCCACTTCCCGCTTGTAAAGACCAAGAGCAACAAAAATAGAGGCTGGAGCATGCCAGCTTTCTTCTGCAAGGCACCATTTACCTTATAAAGCAGGGTAAGTGGAGCAAGTGAGGCAATGAGCAGGTCTGCAAGGCGAATATTTGCAAAAGATAATTAACGATTGGAGAGAGAATCATTTTCATGGCTTGCGTTCTGCCCCAAAAAGATAAGTGCCTTCGTGACCAATTGGTTGCTGATAACTCCGTTAACATTTTCGACTTGAGTTTTATAGAGTTTTGATTCAATAGATCCCTGGACCAGGGTTTTTTTACAATACGCTACCACTGATAGATGTTGGTGAAGACACACATTTGAAGAGAGGGTCAATAGATAGGCAATGGATCTCTGTTATGAAAGGACAGCCTTATCCAAGGAAGTGCAGTATTACAGAGAGGGGAAGCATCAAGGACGTCATCTAAGCAATCCATATAACATCCTTTGAAATGTGCAGATATCAAGGCAAAAACTCAACTTAAGGTCATGCACCCCTTGAAGGAAAAGTAACGATGCTGAGCTGTTCTGCTTCAATCAATTTGTGTTAACGATTTCTCAATGTCTTCAAAAGATCAGATTTATACATAATAGATGTGAATATCTTCTACAAACCGTGCATACTTTGAGACTCTCTGCAAAAATGGGATATGAGACGATCCGAGAGTTAGCCTTTGTCCGTCTGGAAATATGAAACATAACCCCATCTGGGATGATACTCTACCTGTGATGTCCAGAAACTCGTCTGCAGGATACCAGACATGGTCACCAATATTGCTGAAAAGCTCTTTCTGGACAGATATCTATTCTGAGGACATGAGAGAAAAAGATTAAGCACCTTGTTGACATCCCACAGCATTGAATATATCAGTTCAGGGGTAATGATAGTTGAATGCCCCTCAGTAATTTCCGGCCAGCGGATGTTCGCCTACTGAATGGCTTTCAATTGGGGTATGTCCTACGTAGAGTGCTGAATGGAAGGCATTGACTGACCTGTAAGCCATACCCTTTGAAGCTAGTAATATAAGGAGATTTAGGATATGGACAATTCCTGTCCCCAAAGGATCCAGGTGCCTCTGATGACACCAACCTATCCATCTTAACCATGACAATCTAAAGCGTTTGACAGTACTACCTGTTCATGCCTTCAAGAGTAGGTCTCCAGCCTGGCTCGAAAGTCATCCCAGGTAATCCTCCATGCCATAAGCTGCAGAGAAACGTCTAAATTCAGATGGGGGGATTTCCTTGAGGGAACACAGAGGAAACAGGAAATAGGGGTAGGCTGATTCGAAAATCCCATGAAAGTGCCCTCATAACCAGACACCAGACTTAAAACCACCCGGTCGGGTCCCCCTTTCTGTCTCCACACCTCTGTTGAATGTCTCATTATCATGGATAATGGGGGAAATGCATATCCTGCCTCTGCTGCCCAACCCTATAAGAAGCAAAAGTCACACCATTGATGGATGGAATGCAGAATATATCAAAACATTTACCCCCAGTCAAGAGATCTGGGTTAAATTCATCATTCTTTTGTTCACCATACCACCCCAGAAGTCAAGCTATCCTGACTGAAGAGGGGTGAAACCCCAAACCCGGTCCTAGGATGCTTGTTTCCAGTCCAGGGAGGACCTACCCTGGCAGTTCGAGCTGGATTGTTCCCATTAGGCTCAGGGTCAAGACTGATTTGCATAGGACTGGGTTCTAACTGGAATGGCATGGGGAGCGAAAAACAATGGATTTAGGCCCAGATCTCTGTATTGTGATTTAAACATCAATTGTTGTTTTTTGCATTTGTCAACGCCAGTGGGGCGGGTATGCCCAGACGTGGGCCCCGTGCTCTCCATGCCACTGGAGTCAAACTATACTGATGAGGGTGATACCCTGAAACCGGTCCTAGGATGCTTGTTTCCAGTCCAGGGAGGACCTGGCCTGGCAGTTTGGGCTGGACTGTTCCCATTGGGTGCAAGTTCAAGACTGATTTCCAAATGGAAAGGTTCAAACTAGAAGGGCATAGGGAGCAATAAAACAATGGATTTAGGCCCAGATCTCTGTACTGGGGTGAAGGTATGACATTGTTCTTCATTCTGTCCATCAATTGTTGTTTTTTGCATTTGTCAACGCGAGTGGGGAGGGTATGCCCAGACATGGGTCTCGTGCTCTCCATGCCACTGGATTCAAGCTATGCTGGCTGATAAGGGGTAAAACCCTGAAACCGGTCCTAGGATGCTTGTTTCCAGTCCAGGGAGGACCTGGCCTGGCAGTTTGGGCTGGACTGGGCCTATTGGGTGCATGGCCAAGACTGGTCAGGTTCAAACTAGAGTGGCAGGGGGAGCAAACAAATGATGGATTTAGGCCCAGATCCCTCTACTGGGGTGAATGTAAGATATTGTTCTGCATCATGTCCATCAACTGTTCTTTTTGAAATCCTATGAGAAGGCATCAGTTTCCACAGCATTGGGATCCGGCCTCCAGCTGAAGTATATGCCCATTTGGTGGTCCAGCCCCATTTGGACTCAAGCGCCTGGAAAAGAGAATGATCCAACTTCCACAGGCTGATGTCCTGGAGATATTGTGACTACCAGTCTGCCTTTTGTTTGGCAGAACCTGAAGGTGTTCCTCCATGACCGAGATCTGATTCCTGAGGCAGTAGTCCAAGAAGCTCTGGACCAAGTCCAATAGAGGCTAGGACTTTGCCTCCCCCCAATGCCAATGGTTGATGTAATAGACCGCAGCCACATTTTCCATCTTGTGGGCAAGGAAGGAGCCCATCACTAACTCCAGGCAGTTGATGTAAAAAGCACATTCTTTATCGAACCATTTTCCACCGCTAGAAAATTCCCCACACCTTGCTCCCCAGCCTGTGTCACTGTCTTTGAATTCTATCACTAAGAGACCAGTTTGGAACCCTAGATGGATCTGCCATTCCAGGCCTCCATATGAGCCAGCCACCAGCGAATTTCTGCTTTTGCCTAGTCAGAAAGTGGAACCCTCTTAGAGTGCATGAGGTCTTTCCAGATTTGGCAGATCTTTAGTTGTTGCGGGCTCAATAATGATGGACACCTTAGAAACGGCCTGTATTGATGAGGAGAGGAGACCCACCTCCCTTTAAATTTGCTGCAGGGAGGTGGACAGTCTGGCCAGCATCCGTCATAGCTCACCTCTCATTTTGGCTTCTTTCCGAGATAGAAGACTCTAAGAGGCTTGAACTGAGTCCACTACAAAGCGCAAGAAAATTAGTGACTGAGTTGAAGTCAGGACCGATTTTGTCCTATTTGTGATAAAGCCCATGGATTGGAATAAGTTGACTGTCATCTGCAGCTGTACCTTCAAGTTTCTCGGGCATTGATCTATCGGAAGGAGATCAGCCAGATATACAATAAGACACATAGCCCTTTCTCGGAGGTGTCCCAACACAGGTTTCAGAACTTCGGTAAATCATCATGGAGCCAAGGACAGCCTGAAGTGTGGAACCTTAACCACCAATATCTCTTGATACCAAAAACAACGCTGATTTGGTGGGAAAATCAGGATCATCGATATGCGTCTTTAGAATCCAGACTCACCAAACAATCTTCAGGTCATAGGAGGACCGACAGAAGATGAATTCCCTCCATCTTGAAGTGGCGAAGACCAGTCACTCGTTGAAATCTCTAAGGTTTGTGACCGGGTGTTGGCCGCCATCTCGCTTTTCCACCAAAAATAGGCTGTTGCTAAAACCCCTTGGGTGAGGGGTTGTAGCAGTGATAGCTCCTTTAGAGAGAAGGTTCCCTACCTCTGCATCAACTAGAGCAGCCTCCTCATTGGAGAACCTAATGGGCAAAGGAAGAGGATGGATTTAGATGGGGTACCCATAAAACTGTATTCTGAACACCTGAATCATTTGAAGGACCCAAGAGTCTGACCTCCCTGTCCTCCATTTGTGGGCAAAATCTGCCAACCTCTTCCCCAATCTTACATGGGGAAAAAGGAGTATACTCACTGTGAGAGTAGCTTTAGCTATGGCCTCCTCTGGGTCTGCCTCTGTGACAGGGATATCCTCTGGAGGGCCAGAAGCCCTTAAATCTGTAATGGTCCTGCCACTGTATTTGTTTGGAGGTTTGGCCTCTGGAGTGAACTTGGTACTGGAGGCGGCCAGCGGAGTGTCCTCTACCATGGCAGGCCCTGGTGAAAACCTGAGGGTTCTTTATTAAACAGTTAATTCAAACCATAACACACTAGCTACATATTGATACTCAGTAACATATTAAAAATAGGTAAAATTAATAAAAGTTATATACACATTTATAGATCTGGAAATGCAGATGCATTTGAAGTCCAAAGGGCAGCATCACAAGTAGACATTTGATCAAGGGAAGATGTATAGTATGAATAAAGAAGGACAATAACAAAGAGTGTCACAATACTTGTTGCTGAAGGCCTAGCTTCCATCAACATTAATTTATGCAAAGAGAGAGTGGAGCTTGTCAGTTTCTTAACACTGGGTGTTGTGCAGTGCAGTTCAAATAATATTAACAAACTTCCCAGCTCTTGCTTGAACTTGGGCTGAATTATTACAGAAGCACAGATCCGATGTTTCCCTGCAATGTCTCAGTGACTTTTCCCGAAAAACTGGAACCAGTAGGCGTCGGCAATCAATGGCAAGATGGGGGCAACAACAAAACAAATGTAGCCAGGATTCGTATGGATAACTGCAGAGCCTACATGTTAGTTGGCCATTCCTCCGAGCCCACAGCGGGTTAAAGTCGAAAATCGGATGGGCTAGCAACCTCATATAAATGATTTCATTGCGAGTCTGTGATTGAAGGGGATAGTAAAAGTATGGCTTCGGTTTTCCCTTAATATAGGAGTCATTCAAAGCTGCAAGGAGTGTTTTTTTGGGGAGCCGAGCAACATCTCTCTCGAATGACACTAAAGTGATTTGATTTTTTATCGTTTTTTTCCACATTGACAGGGAAACAATTGGATTGGAAAAGTTAGTGATTTCGATCTTCAATGTGGAAATAGCCAAGTGCAGCTGTCTGTGCCAAGGGGAGAGTTCATCCTTAAACAATGATTGCAGTAGCTCTTTCATGGATTGAGCTGGAGCGCGTAGGATACAGATGTAGAATTTAATTAAATCTCCCAAACAATGAAGATCTGCACTTGAGAGGCCCAGCTCAAGTCTCAACCTCGCCCTCCTTGCATGCTGGGGAGCGGAAAATATTTTCTTGTAGGCCATTATTTGATAGTTCGCTAAAAATGAATCAATTTTGCCAGGGAAGGTAAATTGCCATAGGACATTGCCGGAAGTAGTTTGGCGCGTAGGACCCTTAAAATTGGGTCGGCTGTCGGGCTGTGCAATTGCCGATACAGGCGCCTCAGGCTATGAATAACCCCTGCTCCCTTAAAACGAAGATGTTTGAGATGAGAAGCTTGATTTGCCTTTTCGTTAAACCACACTCCTAGATAGTTATAGCTAGAGCAGGTAACTACTTGCAGGTCGCCTGCTCACCAGAACAGATTTTTCTTTTTTTTACGTTTCCCAAAAATCATGACTTTGGTTTTTGATTAGTTCATCGAAAGATAGTTTTTTATGTTATATTTATTGAGGGCAATGAGCGCTCTTTGTAGGCCTGTTTTTGTATGTTCCATGATGATAATGTCATCAGCGTATTGCATGACCTGTAAGCGTGTGCCACCCAGTTTTGGGGCAACCAACTGCCAGCTCTTTAGGCAAATCAGCAGTATAAAGATTGAATAATAGCGGAGCTAATACGCAGCCTTGATTTAGGCCATTTTTTGTTGCAATTTTTGCAGATACTGTCGTGGCACTTCTTTTGATCCTTACCCAGGTTTTCTGGTGCAGAGATATCAGTGCAGAGAAGAGAGCAGATGGTATCCCCCATAAGTATAAGAATACTATTTTCTGTAACCCAGTTTTCAAGTTCAGCCAGCAGGACTCGAGCGTAGGCCTTGGCTTCAATGTCCAGTAAAGCTATTAGCCTGTAATTAGCCGGGTTTAAACAATTGCCCTTTTTGTAAAGTGGATGTAATATTGAGCCCTGCCAGGTAGATGGAATTGTGGCAGTAAAGAAAGCTTGTTTGAAGAGAGGTGTGAAGAGCTCTGCCCAGAATGATCGGTTTGATTTAAAAACTGTGGCAGGTATTCCATTTGGCCCAGACGCGGCGTCATTCCTCATGCGGCTAATGGTCTTATTTACTTCAGCTTTGGAGATACCTGAGCCCTGGTTGTTATCAGTATTTGGTACTTGAGGTGAGGAGAAGACTAACGACTTCCCTGACCCGTTACTATAGAGCTGATTGATGTGATCCACCCAAACGTTTTTGGGTACCCCGTTCTCCTTGGACTGGCAACTGTTACTGACTTGGTTGATGTATCTCCAGAATGGAGCTGGCTTTTTTTCTTTAAGAAGAGAGAAGATTTTTAGCCACGCTTCCTCTATTCGTTTGGTGCATTGCTCCCATGCACGTTTCTTTTGGGCAGCTCGAAGCGATCTATTTGTGGCGCCCTGCAGTGCTTTTTTCTCCTTTTGTCTTGCATTTGGGGAGCTTACACGCCTCCATTTGTTTTCCGGCATTTCCTTATTTGGGAGCTGGTTTAGATTGTTTAGCGCCCGTTTTTGTTGGGCATCCAGTGTTCCCCCCAGTGCCCGATGCAGGTCTAGCAGGAGGGTAGGCCAATAGTCTAAGAGGGCTTGCGAACCAAAAGCTGTTTTTAAATGATCATTTTTAGTTGTCCATGCGGACAATTTTGTGCTAAGATTGGTAGCCCATTTTATCCTGCGTGGGACTTTGTCGCGTTCCTCGCCCGTGGATTCGTCGATGGATGTAAATTTGCAGGATGCGACAGTAGAAAGACTGAAAGATGCTCTAAGGGCCCTGTGGTCGCTCCCTACGCGATTGTCGATGTCAAAATCATTCAGATGCAAAGGTAATGGGCTACCATTAAAAATATAATCAATTGTGGAGATGTTCCTGTATGTTTCAGGCGGGGACATTGTTTGATCCTTGGCTTTCTTAAGTTTATGAGCAGAGGATATGGAGCAGGCATCAAATAGGGCTTGTAATATATCAGCCCCTTTGGGGTGCTTAGTCTCAATTCCTGTTTTGTCGAGGGATCTGTTACTTGAAGTCCCCGACTATGAGTGGATTGTGATGAGGATATCTAATGAGAAAATCTCCAATGATATCTGCCTGGTCATTAAGTGCTTGATTTCTCTGGTGCAGGGCTGGATTAACATAGCAGTTGAATAATAACAATCTGAGCGGATGAGAATGTTTTTTTTATCCATTAATAAGTAATACTTGAATCCCCGGTGAGGGGGGTGCGAGTGTGATTACTTCCAACCTTCGGGAGTGCTTGATAAAGATGGAAAGACCACCCATTGGCCGTCCAAAAATATTGCGTCTTAGAGCCAGGACATGGATTTCAAAGTACCCGGAGAGAACTGTAGTTGATGTTGCCCATGTCTCCTGGAGGCAAATTATGTCACTGCTTTGGAGGTAATGTAAGGTCGAATCATTTTTAATCAATTTCTGGAGGCCAGCCACGGTCCAAGAAGTGATTGTTGGAAAGTTGTTTTGCTCATTTGATGTATATTTGTGTTACCTTTGATAATCTTAGAGATGCCGTCTGGCCAAATAAGGGCCATGTTTGACCTGGTGTCCAAATTGGTTTGCGATGTCATGTTTGCTAGTGGAGACTCTTCTCTGACTAGTAGAGCAGGTAATCTTCAGAGGTTCGTGTTGGAAAAAAGTACTGGTAAGTTTGTTACCAGGGTGGATAACGTCAGCGCACTTTAAGATGGAGTACGTTTTTAAAGATGTATTGAGTAAAACGTGAGGATATCTATCTTGGGGTAAGTGCCTAATCTCAATGCCCTAGTCTGCCAGTTGGTTGACCTCACACAGCATTGCCGTTTGGTGTGACTGTTGGTATAGCCCGACCGCTGTAGATTCATCATGGGAGTCGCCTGACAGGCTTTGAAATTTGACCCAGGCAACATCTGCCGAGCCTATGTGCTCTAATGATGGTATGTGAGAGAATAGGCGCAAGATGTTGCCTCTGTTCAAAACGTCATAGTTGCCTTTGGCGTGATATCTTGGTGTAAGTACAACCTCCACCACTCCTGGTTCTGGGTGGTTACTGCTCGTTGAGATTCCCGGTGTGACTTGATTATGAGATGTTGGTGTTGGTTGATAAATTGGGAGGGTACTGTGTATCATTAGGCCTGGAGGGGATGTTGTCACCTGTTGATGCTGGGTGTCGGAGCTGGAGGCAGTACTGACCAATGGTTGCGTGCAAGCCTCCGCCTGTGGCCCTGAGATTTTGGGTAATAATATCGATCCGGGGACAAAACTAATCCTCTCATCTGTACCTCCCATGGAGGTGGTCTCAGTTGATGTTATATGAGTCTCCCCTTTCTGATTATCAGGTAGAGAAGTAGAAGTGAGACTGAAAAATGTTTCTCCTTGGGTTAGATCTTCTGGCAAGCTATTAAATGATGGTGGTTTGAGAGGTTGTAGGTGTTTTAATGACGCTCCATCATCTTTCTTTCCTGATGGCTTTGCTGAAAAAATTGGATAGAACCTGACAGGGCCAATAACTGGCTTGGTTGTATGTGTACGAGTAAGAAGCGACACTGCACAATTTTTTGTTTTTTCCCTTTTTTGGGCTTTCCTCAGTTTTTTCTTTGCTTTCCTAGAAAGCGAGCCTTCCTTCTGTTTGGTCTCTGGAGCGCCGTCTGTTTCTTCTGTTATTTGACAGCTAGTTGAAGGGCAGAGTGCATATGTTATAGGCCTTGTTGAAGAGGTTACGCTTGAGACAGTGGATGGTGGCAAGTTTTTATTTGGGTTTACGTTCAGATCTTCAAATGAATCACCTATGTTGTTAATGGGTTCAGTGCTTAATTTAGTTGGAGTTAGTTGTGAGGATGGACCAAAAGGGGCCCTTGAGGCCCGGACTGATTCAGCAAGAGTAGTCAAAACTGCTGGAAGATTTACCCACTGGTCCACAATAGCCGCGCATGAGCATGAACAAGTTGTTTGCGAAGTAGAGATCAGACTTGTAATGTGGTCCATTTTTCCTTTCATATCTGCCAAGCACAGAGCAATTGTCTGTAAAAGATCCATTTGAAGATCCATCTTAGAAGATTGCCAAAGTAAAGCTTTGGCCGTTATGTGTTGTGGATCAGTAAATTTTGGTGAATCTGAAGCAACCACGAAACTTTGATTTTCTATATTTTGAGAAGAGCAATAATCATGATTTGTTCCACTGGATAGTCTGTATAGTTGTGGCGTGAACTCCAGGGTTTGCTCAATTTTTGTTTCAAGTTGCTGTAAAAATAGGGCTGAAAGTTCTCCAAAATCTTGTTTTTTTGAAGCAACAGGGGAGTATAAGGTGGCAATAAAGGAAGGATCTTGCTTGGTGGGTGAACGGTGTATTTGTGCTTCAGTTATTATAGATCTTCCTGGCACACATAAAGCTGATGCACAACTATCAATAAAAGGTGGTAAGTGAGGGTCTATTGAGGCAGGGTTTATGTTAGCATTGGAGACGAAGTCTGGCGCCAAGGACATTTGGGAGGAACTATTATCCATGTCTGTATTTGGACAAGATGTGGAGCGGTGTTTTGTGATCTTAGGGCAGAGACCCCGAGATGTTGTTACAGAGGAAGAGAAGTCTTCCTTAACACTTAAGGTTTTTCCTGGGTGATCTGTCCTACCATTAGCTGAAATTCCATTTGAAGATTTTGGAAGCAAGTAGTTGGTTATCAAGCCAGTATTGGCAGTTTTTTCATTGGTCTGTGTCTTAGGCGTCCCAGAGAGTTTACCCAAATTCTGAATGTTTGTACATATTGTGCTAGAGTCATTTATCAATAGTCCTGCTGGGGCTGCCATGGCTACGCCTCTGCTGCCGTCAACTGTTGTCATTGACCTGGTAACTGGAATCCTTTTTAGCATCATTGGACAATATAAATGTAAGTGTTCAATGTAGTTTATTAGATAATCCTGGGGTGGGGTAGGATAGTAGGCTGTGGGGGTCAAAGTGGTTACTGGATGGGCGTAGGTTAGAGTGTGTATTCTTTGAGCAGGGCACACTGGTGACCCATTGGCTGCACCAAACCTAGTTGGGCCGCTTCCACGGGCTCACTGGGCACGCACTCAGCGGCTGCCCCTAATGGCAGCCTGGCTCACATTCCCCTGCGATCCTTTGTGCGTGGGGATTCTCTGAGCTCTCAGGGACTAATATAGCAGTATGGCTCTTCAAAGAGTCCCTTAATCTTAGTGACGCGGAGGGTCCCACCATGCAGCAGCTAGGCTTCCACAGTGCGCCCACTCCTCTGCTGCTGCTGTGCCGTGTCACCGTGAAAGCCCGGGCCGGAGTTCAGCCGGATTCACCTTGTTTTACACCCAGCTGTACTCGCAGGTAAGGTTTTGTTCTTTGACAATGTGCCTCAATATTGGGATTTGGCCAACCGAGTGGCGAGTAGTGGGGTGCAGATGAAAAAGAAAGAGCAAAGCTCACGAGGTGCGCAAGATGCGCAATGTCGCAGTGTCGCCTCTGCCACAAGCACTATTTTTGCTGCCTGCAGGCTCACCTGTGCTCCTGTTTTGCGTTTCAAGAGACGGAGGTCCGCACGCCAACGCTGCAGCGGCAGCCAGGAGAGGCGATGTGTTGGTTCTTCACAAGCAGCCCCGGCCGTGCCCCGACCGGCTGCTGCGGCTGCTTGCCCCCTCAAGGCCGTACGAAAGGCCTGCACAGACCGGAGGGTAGAGGACGCCACAAAACAGCAGGGGATCGGGAGCCGCACTTCAGTCAGGCGGCGGGGGCCATGGGCACAGCTACCCCTCCGCGCCTCCTTCCCTCAGCGAGGGCCGTGAGCAGCAAGAAGCCTGATCGGGACCGCAAAACAAAGCAGTGAGCCATGATCCGGCAGAACAGAGGGGCCGCGGCATGGTGACTGCCTCTTCCCCGCTCCTCGCTCCTCGCGGCCAACTAACCGCCGACCGCCAACTACTGACTGGTGGGCGGGGTTGCTTCCGATTCTGCCGTACACAGCACAAGGAGACAGCCGATTAGAGTCAATGATCTGAGGGTTGAAAATCTTTTTGATGGATGACTGAGCCTTAGCTAGAAATTTGAAGGTGACCACAAACTTGCTCAGCTCTTTTATTTAAGGGTCGCCAAAGAGACCACCCTGCGCAACCTGTCCAGCTTATGAGATGGTAAATTCCCCTAATTTGGGGTCAATACTAATTAGGAGGGACCTGCGTCGCTTCATGGAGAGAGCACACTTTGCCTTTCTCATGAAGATAATGGCCCTTTGGGCCCATCCCAATTCAATGCCTGTGGAGATAAGAGATCTCAAGGATTTGGCATCCTCGCCAATGTCCAGGATCTTAGTCAGAGGTCCAGCAATGTCAAGGAGTTTGTCTTGCCAAGACCACCAAGAGTGGTCGATTCCTTTCTTGGTATCCCAGATCTATTTGGCTAGGAAGGTGGCCATCTGCTTTGGGGGTTTGGGCCACCATGCCATCCAGGGATGGACGTGTGCATTCTGCTGTGAGGTGGTTGCGGGGGACTTTCAGAGCATCCCAGCAACATAGGTGGCAGCCTTTTCTGCTGGGCACATTTGGATGAGAGTGCGTGTAACAGGCCTTCTGAGTTTAGCATATTCGACCCTGGATCCTGATTATCTTTGCCAACACTAGACGACTTAGAATCGGAGGATGAGCACCAAGGCCTAATCGGCCAATATCCTGGGGAGTCATCGCTGTCTAGCTGGACTGGGGAGGTGGTGGAGTCTGCTGGAGTTTTCAGGGTGCCCTACAGGTGGAGGAGGGGCAGTTCTGGCACAAAAGGGGTAGTGTGGTCTACAACCATGCGTCTGAGCTACTCGAAAGCATCCAAATCAACCCCTGGGTCGCGGTGCGCTTTCCTTTTGACTTT
The DNA here is from genome assembly GCF_964261635.1 of Lissotriton helveticus. Taxonomy (NCBI): domain Eukaryota; kingdom Metazoa; phylum Chordata; class Amphibia; order Caudata; family Salamandridae; genus Lissotriton; species Lissotriton helveticus. Next base: position 884,101,808 of record NC_136069.1, on the reverse strand, counting down.
GGGGGTCCTGTGTCTCGCTGCCCTAGAGGTAGAAGGCATGAAGGCCCTGGCAGTTCCTCCCTCAGAAAGAGGGGTTTAAGCACTTCTCTGCCACCTTATGGAGCTACTGTTCTAAGGGCACCACAGAGTCAGAGACCTCTTTATGTAGGGAGGCATTGATCACCTCACAAACGTTATCTTCATTAGATAAGTAAGAGACGTAGTCCTCCTCCATATATGAGTTCCGAGACTCTTGCATGCTAAGAGCAATTGAAACTGGGGGTTTCCCAGGCAAGTATTTTATTTAATTAGCCCAAGTGGCCAATTGAGGTCCAGTAACCCGTGGACACCATACACCTTCTTATAGCAACAGGGCAATTCTGTCTATAAATTTGTATGTATAAGTGTGCCTGGCACCATGTACCCACCAACTCACTAGAAAAAAACACTGTAAGTGAAGCATTTTAAATGCAAACTGGAAATGCTCTGAATGAGACGGTGGAGGTCTCAATTACAGACCCCTTCCTGGGGCTTTGGTAGTGTGCTATGTGAGGTTCTAGCAAGACATGCTGCAGACCCCTTTTTGTGGCATAAGACTGGCACGATTTTCCAAAGGATCAAAAGAAATTGATTGGAGTGAACACACCAGTCGAGCATCTCAAGAGACGCCATCAAACCAGGACCCGACATGAGGAGTGTGGTCAGACTCTAGCAGTCAGAATACCGTACCACATCAAGCCCCGACATGCTTGAAGAAAAAAATAGAATAACATGTGGTTATGTGACCTGGAGGCCACAATCAACTATCTGTTGGCTGCTGGAGGAGCGAAGAGATAGGTGGCAGGAGAGTCAACCAGGGGCTATGAAGGGACCCCTGCATGCTGATTGGATGAACTGAGAGTTCAATGTTTTTCACTGTGGTTCATGGGATATGATGTTTTTTCATATTTAGAGATATGGCTGCTGTATAAATGAAGTGGAGAAAGATGACCATAATCCATGCCTCCAGTCTTGTCACAGAATTATATAAGAACGCTGGCTGTGATCAATTTGGGCTTTGGCAGCTCATGCCCTGTGTTTGCCTAGCAGAAAGCTTAAGCTTTCCTAAGGTAAGAAATTCAGGCACCGATCATACTAAAGCACATCAAAGAGGAGTACTGGCACCTTCTTAACTTGGGGGATTGAGACGCAACGATGTAGAACTACAACAGAATGCTTTAAGGGTCTGACAGCTCCTGCTACGAAAGACATTGCCTCATCTCGTTTCTCTGCATGTAACACCTCTACCCTGTGGACCTCTGAGGCTATCTGCAGCTTTGCTGTTGCTTTCCATCATTATGATGTATCTACTTCCTTTTCGGCCTGACACAGAAAGACAAAATAATTAAAAAGCATGTTTCTCTTAAAAAATCAACTATGTCTGCCATGTCAAAACAGACAATATGTGGCCTTCCTGTTTGAGCTGGCATTCTTTTTAGCACTACATTATGAATTTACTAGTGCTCCTATTTTCTAAACCAACAAATTCACTGCAAGTCAGAGAGGAAGTAATTTACTAACTCCAGTGTGAAAAGTGTAATCTGACATTTTTTAAATATCACGGTTCCATGAAATTCGAAATAAATGCACATCAAACAGAAAGTGTGTAGTATTTCACTTATCAGAGTTATGAAACATTTGGGATTATAAAACATTAGTCAAATTACAATTTAATAGTTAATGCTGTACTTGAGAAGGCTGACATCCTTCCTAGTTCTGACCTGCTCAATTATCACCCTTCTTGAAGATCAAACACATTTCTATTCACTTGGAACACAATAAGAGCTCTCAAAGAATTTGTGTATAATGACACAATATATTTGGTAGGTGTGTCCACTGGAGTCTTCAAACCTAGGAAAAAACCATGACTGTCGTCAAAAATATTTTTTGAAGCTGGCAAAGAGAATATCGACCACTGCTTACTCCTAAAAATGTTTGTAAAGTTATTGTTTTTTTTTAAGAGTATCTATTTTTTTTTTAAAGAAAATGGGCTTCTTTTAAAAAAAATGCTTTATTTAAAAACAATCACAAACATGGTGGACTGCTGAGTCCAGTAGGCCATCATGCCTGTGACTCTAACCAGTCATAAGGGATCTCATTTTAGGACCAACCTCAAACATAATGATGAGGTAGGTTGAATTGTGACCCATTAAGAATCGATATTTAGTGAACCAACCTATGAATACATAGGTTGGTTCATGAACCCCCAATACATTCAGTAGGAGTCGGTGTGAAAACTGCACCCACTTCTACAGAATCCATTTTCGTAGATTCCTAATAAGAAATTGGAAACCTTCATTTGATGCAGTTTACGATTTTTATCAGGAATCTTTGTACATCAAGCCCAAAGCTTTATATGTAGAGCAAATCTACCTAGTCTACGGTAGAGTACAGATGAAAATTGAGATGTTTGGAAGACCTCTAGACTTATCTTGGTATACCCCTTATATGTAAGATCTAATGGAACTCTTGTAGTATGTTGCCTAACTTTCTTGGCTTCACTGTTCAAAGATAGTGATATGCAACAGTTATAAGTCTTGGAACCATACATGTACCTTTGTATATTAAACAGACTATTCACAAACTGCATATTTTAGAACAAAAAGTAGTACTGCAGTAGTACTACTTACTTACCACAAAATGCTACTCACAAACGACCAAATGTAAATCTGCAAATCCACCTCAAATCTTTTTTATGGGGGAGATCCTCCCACCTATTTAGGGGTCTATTACGATGTCAGTCGGTAAGCCTCTGACCGCGCGTCAGAAGCTCACCGACCGGCACTGAAAGTTTACAGTCCGACTGGAGAATTACAATGTCGGCGGGTGGAGTGTAGACCGGCCGATCAATCTGACTGGCTTCTGATGAGCTCAAGGATCCCGATGGCCAGTTGGAAACCTCCACATAATCCTTTACGGATGGTGTTTCCACAGTCGGGATTATGATGTCAGTCTCCAACAGCTTTTCCATGTCAGCCTTTCCGGCATGGAAAGGCTGTCGAAGGGCGACTATTGGGGCCACTAACAAGGCCACCTTATACCTTGGCCCTCCAGTTAAGGGCCTGTAAATCCAAGCACCATGTGGCAGGCACCACGAGGTGCTTGCCACATGGAGCAGGGATTTACGGAAACTACCATTTCTCTATGGGAGATTGTGCTGTGGCCAGTTTCCAACCGTTTTCCTATGGGGGCTTGGCTGCGGCCCATCGAGAAATGGGAGTTGCAACCGCACCATTTGCGGTACCATTGTAACTGCAGTTTCGGGACCGCCGACCGGAGGTCGGTTGATTTTGCAACTACAGAGATGTTTTCATGCTACAAAATGCAACATTAGAACTCACCACAAGCGGGGCCCTGTATTCCAGCTGAAAAGCTCAGAGTTCTTGAAAAAATATGGTATGCTTTCCTGGGGTCATGGATTCAATAACCCAGGAGACTTACTGTGTTTATTTTTTTATGTTGCTGGGTGGCTGATTTGCTTCCTGCAGCCCTCCAGAGCATTAAACAATGCTTGCTGGTGCCTTATATATAACACGCTACTCTTCGATACCTGGCCCAATCCGGGGTGGGGGGCGGGGCAGGAAGTTATATGAAAAAAGAACAGTAGGACCCTTTTTTTTCTATGACCCAAGAATCCACATGCTGATAAATACATTCAGTTTTTGGTCACTGAGGGTCCCTCTTTGGTGCCCCCCACCAAGCCGGGGGTCAGTGTACCACTACCATACCCCTTGTATTTTGTTTTCACATTTTTATAGATACGTGACTGAACCCATGTGTCTTAAAATTGCTGCTGCCACATCTTTGTTGATGTGGTAGCAGCCAATCAGACAATATTTTTTGATATATTAGATTTGTGGATCCTTTGCATCGTGAACTATAAATACACTTTGAGCCTTAATTTCTCAAAAACGACACCAATTCACAAAAATCACACTTTCTGGACCAGGATCTAGTTTTCTGCCAAATTTGCTGAAATTCCATTCAGCTGTTTTGGCTGTAGCTGTGCCTACTTTTCTGATGAAATATTGTATGGGGGAATTGTGGTTTGTGGCCCCCTTTTTTGTAAATTTCATGCCACTAAGGATCCGTAGAACCAACAGATCTAAAGAAAAGATTTGACTGGCTGCTATCAAATCAATAAAGAGATGGTAGCAGACATTTTAAAAACTGGGATTCAGTCCCATGTTCTGAAAATAAGGTTACTAAAACATGTAGGGGAGAGGGTAGGAATATCTTAGGCCTGGTGGAGCAGTCCAAGAGGGACCTCCCCAATAACAATGTTTTTTGTTACATTTATACTGCAAATTTACTGTGAATCTGCAAATAGTGGAATTAAAAAATGCACTTAAAAAAAACACCCCCTGAGTAGGCAAAGGCCCGCAGGTCAAATATTTGACCATTTTGGGGGAGTAGGCATGCTGCTACCCGCCCCAAGCTTTTTTCTAGCCTCGGGTGTGTGTGTGCCACCTCCCCTTGCCATTGTATGGCCCCAGGAAACCCATTCCATGGAGCTGCCTCCATGACGTTGGCCCAAGGACTCTAACCCCTCCAGATACCATTGGTTTCTTTCCCATAGGAGCACAGGTAGGAAAGTCTTATGTGTTCCAACCTAGCAGTAGCAGAAAGCTACCCACATTAGGTGGCAGCACAAAAGCTTGTTTCTGCCCATGCTCTCATGGCAGGGAAACTTAGAATTGGTTCCGCTGGGTGGGAACAAAAGGAATTCCCTGAGACTGCAGATTGGGAGAACAGCTGGATAACTCAGCGAACTGGGTGGGTGCTGGCAGAGCAGCCAATAGGGCTGCGGGGACCTTTGATCTCCATCGCTAGCCCCCAATGTGGGAAATGTTTTGTGGACATGGGTGGGCACCAAAGCACAAAGAAGTGATAAATAAACAATGATGTTGCTGGTTCCTGCCTTGCCCATGGATCTGCTTTCAGGGGGCCTGCAAGGTCTAAGGGGACCATGGGCCTCCAACAAAAAATACATATTTGGGTATCCTGGGTGGGCACAGAGACAACCACAAAACAATGAAAATAAGAACGAGAATGATAAATGAGTGTCAGGAGCCACTCATTTATTATACACTGCTCCGGATTGGAGCACCTCATGAACAAGCTACATTCTACATAAAGTGAAAACAATTCTTGCTTTCCAAATGAAATGTTATATCATATAGGCAAAAGCAATTTCAAAACCAGAAGCCAATTTCTTTAACTTAATGCTCTTTAGGAACAGATGATATTTTCCCGTCTTGATATAAATTGAGTTGGGGGTTGACTGGGGTCCGAACACTAGGCAAGCAACAATCACAATCCAAGTAAGGGTAAGAGGCAGACAAACTCTAAAGTAACCAGGGCCCACCCTCTGGTAGCTTTGCACAGTACAGTCTGACTTTACTTTCGAGGCAATGTGTAAATTATTAGTGTAGTGCTTTAAACAGTAAAATAGTGTAAACACCACACAAAATAATCCACACCAGATTAGAAAAATAGCATTAATTTCAACTAACAAAACAGACTAAAATGACAAAAATATGTTATGTAGAACCTGAGATTTTGAATATGAAACTGGTTAGGCAAAAATTGCTCCTAGAATCAAAAAGCACTATTCAGAATATCTGGTCTCGTTGGACGGGGATAAAGTCAAAAGTTCAGGCCAACCTCGATGGAGCACTGTTTGGATACAGTGACCCAGTGAGGCCAGCTGAAAAAAAGTACTTGAAACATGGGGGCATTGACGTTGAAGATTTGTGGTACTGGTCCTGATCCACTCCGTGTAGGCTCCAATGAGCAACGAGCTGTGATGAGGAGGTTCATAATTGTCGTTGAGGCTGCCATTGACGGAGATGCAAGGACCTTGACAAGGGAAGAGTGTCACACATTGGTGGTTTAGAAGGTGATATGTTGGTCCGCTCCGTGCAGCAGTGGCGATGGGTCATTGTGAAGGCAGATGCTGTAGTTCCACTGGAACAAACAACCTAGCCCCTCTTCCAAGGGTCCAGGACTAGGGCAGCACCACTTGGCTAGGCAGACTTAAAGATGGCAGACTACAGATGCAGAAGCAGGGTGGATGGAATTCTTTTGTGTCCCTGAAACTTCAGATAAGGAGGCCATCCAGCTAGCCCTTTGAGTCACTCTGGGTTCAAGTGACGCTGGTTCAGTCCTTCTCAGCCAGGCAGTGGAAGAGCAGGTAGTAGGGCAACACAGCAAAGCAGGAGCACAGCAAAGTAGCAGTCCAGGAGTGTGGCAGTTCTTCAGCAGCACAGCAGTCCTTCCTCCTGGCTGAGTCTTCACAGGTCTAGGAGTGCACTGAGGTCAGTGATATCTGAGGTCTAGTACTTATAGCCAGTTATGACTCATAATTTCCGGAGACTTCAAAGACTTGCCTTTTAATGCACAGCATCCTCCCTTTCTGTCCTGGCTCCAGGCTCACTACAGGGGGGTATGCAGCCATTTGAGTGGGTCAGGACACAGCCTATTCAGGTGTAAGTGAGATTGGATCAATCACCTCCCTCCCATCCAGAAAAGATGGCCGATCATGTAACACCTAACTATCCATTGCATGTGGCTTTCTATGGGGAATACACAAAACCCAACTGTCACTCACCCCAGACGTGATCAGAGACAGGCAGCAGGCACCAAATTGATAAAGTAAGAAAATGGCTAATTCTAAAGCTGACATTTTCAGAACTGCTGTTTAAACCCTGACTGCACCGTAAGTTTAAATTTTAAATTGTAATTCCGAAACACCAGTCTTGGAAAGTCTGTTACTTCAAAATTGGTAATTACACTTAGACAACGGAATAAGGTAATCCCAATGCTGTCCTATGGTAGAAATAGGCCTTGAATTAGTGGAAAAAGCAATTTTAATATTTTTCACTACCAGGAAATGTTTAACTTAAACGTACATGTCCTGCCTTTTGAATACATTGCATCCAAACCTTTGGGCTGTCCAGGGGCTACCTTAGAGGTGACTTGTATATACATAACAATGGAAGGTTTGGGCCTGGCAAGAGGTGTATCTTGCCAGATCAACACAGCAATGTTAACTGTTCACCCAGGCTCTGCAATGGCAGGCCTAAGCCATTGTTAAAGGGCTAGTTAAGTGAGTAGCATAACCAGTGCTGCTGCCCACTAGTATCATTTATTTTATATGCCATGGGCACATATAATGGACTTTACTGAGGACAAATAAGGAAATAAAATATTCCAAGTGGGGATGAACCGATATTACCATGTTTTAGGGAGAGAGCACATGTACATTAGCACTCATTAGAAGTGGTAAAGTGCTAATTTGTTTCTTTTGCCTCTATCAGACACTACATTCTTGGGGAACTCAACACGGGTAAAGATTCCCATCAAAGCTCTAGCCACCACAGGTGTTGTCACAGACTTCAGAGGGATGGCCTTTGTGTAGCGGGTAGCATGGTCCACCAAGAACAGGACAAACGGTTGCCTAAGGCTATCTCAGGGTCCAAGGGTCCAATAATATTGATGCCCACCCTTTCAAAGGGGGTGCCAATGACTGGTAATGCGATCAGGGGAGATTTTTGCTTTTTCCCTGATTTCCAACTGGTCCTGCAGGTGGGACAGAACCTTCAGAAAGCATCTGAGGCTGTCTTCATTCTGGGCCAATAAAAGAGGGAGACAAGCCTGGCGATAGTCGTGTCTTGCCCTAAATGTCCAGCCAGGAGGATATCGTGAGCCATACTCAGTAGTAAGGACTTGTACCACTGGGGGACCACAAGCACACGGGCTGTCCCTGTACAAGGAGCCTTCGTCTCGCTATAGAGGAGATCATTCTCCCAGTAGATTAAGTGACCCCCATTGGCTTCACCTGCTGCATGGAGAGAGGTCAGCCACCTCATACCCCCAAGAGTGGGACACTCCTTCTGCATTTTGCAGAATTCCTCCCTGGTGGGCCCATCCTCAACATGCCAGCGAGCAAGCTCAGTTAGGTCACCAAAGGCAGCAATGTCCTCCCCGGTTGGTTCAGGGGCTTCCTCCTCAGGGGCCTCCTCCTCGGGGGCCCCATCAACATACATCCTGGGAACTTTAGGGGCTGATTTCCCATGCCCCATACCCCTCTCCTTGACAGTTGTCTGGGCCATTGCTCCAGGCTCCAGGTGCCCTTGACGCCCCTCGCGGGCAGTCAAGGACAGTGTGGTCATACAGACCCACTCAGGCAATCTCAACATCTCCAAGTGTGACCGGATCTCTACCTCTCTCCCAGCAGTGTGCGCCAGATCGTTGCCTAACATACACTCCATAGGCATGGCAGGGCTTACAACTACTTTAATAGAACATAAGACACCCGGCCCACTCAAAGGGAAACAGATGGCTCTCACAGTTGCAGGCCACTATGACTTGCTGGAATGTGGTGGGGCTTATGTCGGACATAGCGGCCCGGGTCTGCTCGCAGACCCCCAACAACCCATTAACAGACCATTGCAGAACTAAGTTGTTTACTAGCTAAATCATGGCAAAAAAGAAGGAGACTAGTAAACCCCAGCAGGAGAAAATGGACCGATATATTAAGGTAGTGCCCCTACAGACAGACTAAGGGACAGAAGTGTCTCCTTTGTCTGATAATGCGACGCTGCTTTAGGGGATACAGTCCTCAAGAGAAGTGTTGGAGGGCAAGATTGGATAGGTCGGCACGGAGGTAGCCCTTTTGTGTCAATATTTGCGCACTGAATCCGAGAGGGTGAATGTATTTGAAACCCGGCTCTCAGAGGTTGACGATGTGGTCCATGGTCTCAAGAAGGGAAGTGGTCCGCACAACTAAAAGTGAAGTTGTGTAGTGGCTCAAAGATGTGGAAAATCAGGAATGCAGAAAACACCTCTGCATTCTAGGCTTTCTGGAAGGTATTGAGAACAATAATACAAATAAGTTCTTGGCGACCTTCCTAATGAACACTTTCCCATCTGATCTATTCTCCACATGTTTTGTGGTGAAGTGAGCACAGAGCCCATGAGCAGACGTCCTCCGGAAGCCCCACCTCAGCCCATCATAGTGAGTATTCTCAACTTTCTAGAGTGGGACATGATCCTTCATAAGGCATATCGCAAGCAAGAGATAAGATGCAACAATTCTAAAATAATGGTTTTCCTTGAATATATCACTGCATGTTTGTCTCCGTCAAAACAAAATTGAATGCCCTTCAACTGCAATACATGTTGCTATTCCCAGTGAAGTTAAAGGTCCTTTATCAGTGGAAGTCCTTCTTCTTTCAGATGCCAGAGGATGCCTGGACTTGGCTGGAAGAGAAGCCCCAATTTCTACCACAAACAGATACAGATCTCAGAGATCCAACCTCCCAAGAAATGGGCACCAGGCCTAAAGACAGTCGGCGTAGGCCCTGGAGAAGAGACCATTGATTGGCATGAGTAAGCAGAGGGACTCCACATTCGACAAAGGGGTCAGGACGTAGAGTGGGTCTGTCCTCAGTAATGGAGGGAGACAGCAGATACGCCCCAAACAATCCAAGGGGACTCTGAATGGAAAACACTTCTTCATTGCCTTTGAAGGGGGTGCCCCAATTCCTGACTAATGGAAGGGAACAGAATATATTCCAGTTTTCAAAAAAGGCGATAGGAATAATCTGATTAAGTAAAACCCTATTAGCCTTATAGATTGTATTCGGAAGATATTTTGCCGTCCCCTTCTGGTGAGGATTCAGGATTGGATGGCTGAGGATAATATATTGTCCCCTCAACAAACAGGATTCCATCAGAAAACAGGAACAATTGATCAGGTTTTTTGTATTTTACTCGTTTACTGGAAGGTGGTGGTACTGGGCAAGGGGAGTTTATATGTAGCTTTTATAGACCTGAAGTCAGCATTTGACCTTGTGCCTTGAAGATCTGGCTGGTGTTGAAGGATATGGGGATGCCCTTAGAAATTCTTTCATTAGTCATTCGCCTTCATGTGGATGATCATGCCAGGGTACAATAGGGTGGCCAGGGCCAAGTCACTCCTCCCATTAAAATTAGCAGGGTGCTCCGACAAGGCTGTGTTCTGGCTCCTACACTATTTTCCTTGGGAAACATCCTTTACAACGTAACTGGTACAACGCGGTAACGTTACGACGCAGCTTTAACAACGAAAGTCGTTACAACGACTTTCGCTGAAGGGCGCTCTAGGATAGGGGATAGTTTAATTTACCATCCAACACCTTCCCTACTATCCATGGGGACTGGTGTTGGAATAGTAAATGAAACTATATTCACTATCAGTGCCCCCCCAACGCAAGTCGTTGTAACGACTTGCGTTGTTAAAACTGCGTCGTAAAGGGACGCGTTATAACGGTACACGTTGTACCGTCATACATCCATTTTTCTTATATATTAACCATGTTGTTGAGTTTTTATCCAGAACCCCAGCAGATGCGCCATCACTAGGGAATGAGAACATTGCAACACTTCTCTTTGCAGATGACACCCTGCTTGTCTCTAAAACACCTAGGGGGCTTCAGACATTATTAAATCAATTCAAGGCCTTCTGTGATGAGAGGGGCCTAGAAATAAATACTACTTAAACAAAGCTTATGATGCTGAATCCCCACAAATCATTCAAAGGCAGTCTTACTCTAAATAATATTCCCTTAGAGAGGGTGAGCAGTTTTGAATAATTGGGCATTACATTATCAGAAGGCATATCCTGGAAGCAACATCTAATTAAGGCAAACCTAACTTTTATGCAGGTAAGTGGGGCCCTAAGGGAGGATCATTGCTGCTCATACACAAAACTGGTCACACCAGCTCTTGTGAGTTACGAAAGCAATGCCGTAAGCTGTGCCCTTTATGGGGCTGAGTTGTAATGTTTCGAAAAAGTGAATGATCTAAATGTGATGGAGAACAAGTTATTTAGGAACCTGGTGTCACTTCCTTTAAGCACACCACTCCACCCTCTCAAACTGGATATGGGTGTCAAATCTGTCAAAGACTTAGTAAAAGTCTGTCCGCTTCTCTTCTGGCAAAGATTAGTGTCTTCATATGCCTTAGCTTTTGTCAATGTTTGATCCCTAGATACATCCAAGAAGATAGGATAGATAAGGAATATCAAAAACCTACTCAATCGTATCGGGGTAAATGGCCAATGGGGCGGTATTACTTGCCCAAAACTGACCACAAAAAAAGCAACTAAAAGTTATGTACTGGTATTGGGTAGCCCAGAATTAAATCAGGGGTAGCAAGCTGGGCACATTAACTATGGAATTTCTGTATTTTAGGCTGTTGTGTTCCCTGGAAGTCTACCTCAATCTTATTCAGCTGCCGGCTGATAGAAAGCTTTATATCCAATTTAGGCACAGCTTACCACCATTGTACTAATTAAAAAAATCATGGCTATGTAATGCTGCTCAGAACAAGGGCTGTCCGAGTTGTTCTGCTCCAATTAAATCTATTAGCCATGCTCGTTTTGGCTGCCAAGCATATAAAGGGCCTAGGAGAAAATGGTAAATCCCTATCTGTAAACAGCTTGGAACCAGGGACCGTGGTGTAGCTTTGCGCATTTTAAAATCAGATACAAGACCTCTGTTTGTTTGCACACTTGCAATTGTTTTGGGCCATTTGTGGAGAATCAGAAGGAAGGCTCAAAAGTCAAATTTACTATCCTTTCCAACATGCAAATGGTATGCCTTCTACTAGGAATTACTAGTAGGGAAACTTATCTTTGCTTTTATGAAGAGCAGTTAACAGAGAAATCCCTTAAGATCTTAAGGTCAGGTCCCTAGCGAAGGCTGAAGTTTTATTTCACCAACTAAATGGGAACTTTTTATGAATTAAGTTATATGAACTGATTAGTTACTACCTCACGAAGGGTGAGTGTATATCCAGATGTCAGTGGAATACACCTTGTTTGTTAAAATACCCCTCACACACCAAAAGGGCCCTCGGTGTCATGCTTCATCATCGGGGTCTTCCCGTCCCGCTGCGGGACGGGGCAGTGCTGCGACAAGCGACTACGCTGGAGCACCTTTAGATGGGGGTGCTATGTGTATGGAGTGAGTGTCAGTGGGGTCAGGAGTGATAAAGAGAGTGAAGTTAAAAAATACCTGGCCTAGTGGTAAGAAAAAATATTTAATAAACACTGGCTGGTATTATTAAAAATAGTGAAGCGGAGAGAACGAGCAGGTTAATGGGCTCTCTCTCCTGTGTGGGTCAACATGTTTCGAGGCGTGAAGCCTCTTCGTCAGGACCTAGGGGAAGATCCCCCTGTCACTCACTAGTGTTACTCCACAAAAAGTAGTAAAAAAGTGTATGTACAAAGAATATAATCTATCAATGTGTGTAGCTATAAATTTTATAATTACACAGTTCGTACTACTGTCAAACTAATGATGTAGTATGCCTGCAAGACAAGAAAAGGTGGTTATAGTTGCGCGGATCCCAAATGCGCTTAGCTCTTAGTCACCTGTGAGGGAGGAAGAGACACACAGACATATATACCGACTGAGGTACTGGGATCTTTCGTGAGAAGGAAAACACATTTAGGGATTACATTCACTCACACACGGTAATAGGACACATAGGAGGTGGTTTTAGCCAGGAGGGTAGTTGGTACCGAATACATACTTGTCAGGAAGAGGAATCAATGCCTCATGAGCCGGTTCTAGACAGAAGGGTAATATGGGATCCCAAATACAGAAGGAGAGATAAAAGGTAGAGAATACACACAATGTTGTCTTATTCAGTTCTTTTGGTCTCCATGTATCAGAGAGCAAGGGTCTAAATGAGAATACACACAATGTTGTCTTATTCAGTTCTTTTGGTCTCCATGTATCAAAGAGCAAAGGTCTAAATGAGGCTAAAAGACCGTCCCATTCGATCGGCTACGCCGTACTTACTCAGCCCCCAGCACGGCGGTGCTTCCTCCTTCGTCCGCGGCTACCGTGGATGTGGAGGAAGCAAGATAGACAGGTTTTTATATGCTGGGGTAATTGGTTAATTGTTTAGTTAACGAGGTATGTGAGCCGATACAGATGGAGCCATAGGTCTAGTAACTGCTGCGGCCATCGTTGAAAGGTGAATTTTCGTAAAGAGCTGTTGTTGATGCTACGTTAGACTCGGCAATAAATGATAACTACAAGTGCCAAAGTTTAAACTTGTCCGAGTCTATCTGTAAAGTATATAACTGTAGTATGCTATCTTCTGCCAGCGCGCATGCGCAGTTACATACTCCTCGTGATATGCAGAGAGGTCCAATCAACACACGTGCGTGTAGTAGAGCAGTGCGCTATCTGCGGCCAAGGCGCATGCACAGAGGTCCCGTCAACACGCGTGCGTGTAGTCGAGCCGTGCACTATCTCAGGCCGGCGCGCATGCGCAGTTACATACTCATCGTGATCTGCAGAGAGGTTCAGTCAGCACGTGTGCATTTAGTAGAGCCATGCCGGAAGACAGTTAATACGTTAGAGGCAGTTTGTAATGGTGAAACAAGCAAGGGCTCCTGGACCAATTGCATGTACATAGTGCACTGGTTGGAGCATGCTCATGTCAGTTGTGATTTTGATGGGATTACAAATACGGGAAGCCCTCATTACTCTTCTTGCATAGGTTATTTGCTCTACCCCTCTCTAGGCGCTGAGTTGGGACCAGGGAATATCATCGTTCAGGCCAGTCTGGTGTGTCCCCAGACGGTAGACCCAGCGTTGTTCTTTAGATAGGAGGTTTTTGTCATTAGAGAAGGCCTCAATGACTGTCCATTTTAAGTCATGGACACTATGTCCCATGGTAGCAAAGTGTGCAGCCATTTTTGTTGTTGTCCTATTGCAGCGTACATTGCTGCGGTGTTCCCCCATTCGAATCTTGACGGGTCTACTGGTCATGCCAACATATTCCTTGTTGCAGGGACAGGTGATCAGATACACCACATTGCGGCTATTACAATTAGTAAAAGCGCGCTGCTCCCATGTAGATTGGTTGGAGAAGGTGATGTTTTGGCTTTTCTGTGTGTATTGGCAGGATACACAGGAACCACATGGATGATGTCCACTGACCGCTATAAGTCTTTGGGGTTCATTGCTTCCTGTTTTCTTAGGTCTAGTGTGGACCAACAGGTCTTTCAAATTCTTTCCCCTTCTATGTGAAAACATAGGTTTAGGAAAATTCAGTTTACCACAGGTTAGCAGTCTCCAGTGTTTGTTCACAATCTTTGTGATACGGTTGGAATTAGTATTGAAAGTTGTGACGCAAATCGGGCGTAGATCTGGTTCTTTTACCTCTGTGTCTTCCAATAAAGCCTCCCTGTTGTTGTCACGGGCTCGTTTGAGGCCTTTACGAACAATGGTTTTGGGGTATTTTCTGTTCAGAAGTTTGCACTCTAATTCAGCCGCTTGTGTTTTGAAATCACTAATGTTGCTACAATTACGCCGCAGGCGGAGGAATTGTCCATATGGAAGATTCTCACGCAGGTGTTGCGGGTGGAAGCTATTGTAAAGGAGCAGACTGTTCTTAGCTGTCGGTTTAAAATGAGTGCATGTTTCAAGTCTACCGTCTTTAGGGTAGATGTTCAAATCAAGAAAAACTAGATTTTCATTGGAAGCCGTGTGAGTGAATTTGAGGAACTGGTCCTGTTGGTTCAACCAATTCATGAACTGGGTGACAGAGTCAGGGTCACATCTCCAGATGATTAATATGTCATCAATGTATCTTTTCCATGTAAGTACATGGTGCCTGAAGGGATTGAGGTGATTAAGAATTTTTGTAGATTCTAGGTGATGCACGTACAAACCTGCCAGGCTGGGGGCACAAGTGCTTCTCTTGCTTGTTCCGTGTCTCTGTAGGTAGTACGTGTCTTCGTACTGGAAAAAGTTTTTCTTTAGAGATAGGGAAATGCATTCAAGGACCACCTGTCTTGGAGTATAGTAATCCCAAGGTATGGAGAACAGTACCTCCTCTATTATTTCCAAAGTCTCTCTGTGTGGAAGACTCAAGATTCGAATGGGGGAACACCGCAGCAATGTACGCTGCAATAGGACAACAACAAAAATGGCTGCACACTTTGCTACCATGGGACATAGTGTCCATGACTTAAAATGGACAGTCATTGAGGCCTTCTCTAATGACAAAAACCTCCTATCTAAAGAACAACGCTGGGTCTACCGTCTGGGGACACACCACACTGGTCTGAACGATGATATTCCCTGGTCCCAACTCAGCGCCTAGAGAGGGGTAGAGCAAATAACCTATGCAAGAAGAGTAATGAGGGCTTCCCGTATTTGTAATCCCATCAAAATCACAACTGACATGAGCATGCTCCAACCAGTGCACTATGTACATGCAATTGGTCCAGGAGCCCTTGCTTGTTTCACCATTACAAACTGCCTCTAACGTATTAACTGTCTTCCGGCATGGCTCTACTAAATGCACACGTGCTGACTGAACCTCTCTGCAGATCACGATGAGTATGTAACTGCGCATGCGCGCCGGCCTGAGATAGCGCACTGCTCGACTACACGCACGCGTGTTGACGGGACCTCTGTGCATGCGCCTTGGCTGCAGATAGCGTACTGCTCTACTACACGCACGCGTGTTGATTGGACCTCTCTGCATATCACGAGGAGTATGTAACTGCGCATGCGCGCTGGCAGAAGATAGCATACTACAGTTATATACTTTACGGATAGACTCGGACAAGTTTAAACTTTGGCACTTGTAGTTATCATTTATTGCCGAGTCTAACGTAGCATCAACAACAGCTCTTTACGAAAATTCACCTTTCAACGATGGCCGCCGCAGTTACTAGACCTATGGCTCCATCTGTATCGGCACACCTACCTCATTAACTAAACAATTAACCAATTACCCCAGCATATAAAAACCTGTCTATCTTGCTTCCTCCACATCCACGGTAGCCGCGGACGAAGGAAGAAGCACCACCGTGCTGGGGGCTGAGTAAGTACGGCATAGCCGATCGAATGGGACGGTCTTTTTGCCTCATTTAGACCTTTGCTCTCTGATACATGGAGACCAAAAGAACTGAATAAGACAACATTGTGTGTATTCTCATTTAGACCCTTGCTCTCTGATACATGGAGACCAAAAGAACTAAATAAGACAACATTGTGTGTATTCTCTACCTTTCATCTCTCCTTCTGTAGTTGGGACCCCATATTACCCTTCTGTCTAGAACCTGCTCATGAGGCATTGATTCCTCTTCCTGATAAGTATGTATTCGGTACCAACTACCCTCCTGGCTAAAACCACCTCCTATGTGTCCTATTACCGTGTGTGAGTGAATGTAATCCCTAAATGTGTTTTCCTTCTCACGAAAGATCCCAGTACCTCAGTGGGTATATATGTCTGTGTGTCTCTTCCTCCCTCACAGGTGACTAAGAGCTAGAGCGCATTTGGGATCCGCGCAACTATAACCACCTTTTCTTGTCTTGCAGGCATACTACATCATTAGTTTGACAGTAGTACGAACTGTGTAATTATAAAATTTATAGCTACACACATTGATAGATTATATTCTTTGTACATACACTTTTTTACTACTTTTTGTGGAGTAACACTAGTGAGTGACAGGGGGATCTTCCCCTAGGTCCTGACGAAGAGGCTTCACGCCTCGAAACATGTTGACCCACACAGGAGAGAGAGCCCATTAACCTGCTTGTTCTCTCCGCTTCACTATTTTTAATAATACCAGCCAGTGTCTATTCTTTTCTTACCACTAGGCCAGGTATTTTTTAACTTCACTCTCTTTATCACTCCTGACCCCACTGACACTCACTCCATACACATAGCACCCCCATCTAAAGGTGCTCCAGCGTAGTCGCTTGTCTCAGCACTGCCCCGTCCCGCAGCGGGACGGGAAGACCCCGATGATGAAGCATGACACCAAGGGCCCTTTTGGTGTGTGAGGGGTATTTTAACAAACAAGGTGTATTCCACTGACATCTGGATATACACTCACCCTACGTGAGGTGGACCCTTTTGATTAACAAAATCCAAATAAAGAGGAGGACGTGCCCACCTTGGTGCCCATCGGCACCACCTCTTCACTCCCCCTTTTTGATTTTTTCCTATCCTGATTAGTTACTATTCTTTTATGTGAAAACAATTAATTTTTGTACATTTTTTTGCTGGATTGTATATATATTTTGCATTTTTATGGTCTGATGACAGAAATAAAGTTTGTTAAACTGAACTGACCTCTTCATTGGGATCAGGGGAGGAGGTCCTATCCTCAGATAAGGACAGTCTCCATACCTTGGCAGCCGAAATAGTGACCCTAGAACAAGAAATCAATTACCCGGAGCAACTGTCACAGGAACAGGCTCTGGATTCATGGCAGAAGGACCCTTGAGAAAGCACTGGAGAGCCGTAGAGTGGAGCAGTGGTCCAGCAAAAGAGGCTGCAATCCCCGTGGGAGGACATTGTTGAGTACTGACTCTTTATGCTTACTCTTTTTCCACACGGTTCTGTTCTCTCTCTTCCCTTTCCTTCTTTTCCTTTCCTCTCTGTTCCTTCCATAGCTAGTGGATCAACCTCTCTTTCTCTTCTCCTTTCTCTTCTTTCTTCTTCCTTGTCTCTTCGTGAAGAAGTTAGTTATTAAGAGTTCCTGAGTTGCAAGGTTGAAGGATGGGCTACAAACCTCTCAAACTCCCTTCAAGCATGGTCTGGTATGAGGTTAGTTGGAGTTGCAGCAGGGGGGTAAGGGTTGAGTTTAGTACCTGTTTGGTTTGTTAATTCTGAGGGCACATGGTCACAATGACAAGTACTTCAACGTGCACGCACCCACATGGAGACACAGTTTAGATACCATATCAGATGGCTCAGATTATTTTGAAGGGAGCTCCCCCCTAAAGATATTGACCTGGAATATCAATGGCCTTGGCAATTAAATTACGAGGGGCCTAGAAGCACAATATGTTAAACGTCTGCAACCCGATATAGTTCTCATCCAAGAGACCCATCTACTAGCCACACAATGTAGATTTCTGGGTAGAGAAGCCTATACCATGCTCAAACATGCCAGATTCACCAGAGGGGCTATTGGGGTAGCAATACTGGTGTGGAAAAGCCCCTACGTATAAGATCATGAGAAAGTGGGTGAACCCCCAAGGCAGATATGTGGGGGTGCAGTGCCTTCGGGGGCAGACTGAGATGACACTGCTAAGCGTGTACGCTCCTCCGAGACTCCAAGAGTCCATAATAGCTAAAATAACCAATATTTTACTAGTCTCCACCCCAGCTTTACACATAGTTGGTGGCGACTTTAATGGCCTAATGTTCAGAGATCTTGACCCCCAGGTGACCACACGGCACAGTTCACTGATAGGCTGGGTCTGGTGGATATTTGGAGCAGTCTGCAACCTGCTGACAGAAGATACTCCTATTTCTTGGGGATTCATCGGTTCTATTCACACTTGGCTTATGTCTTTGTCCCAGGGGAGAAGTGGGGAGATAAGGCAAGCAAACTACCTGACAATAGGTCTCTTTGACCACTTACCCCTATTGGTCCAAGTGGAATGTTTTCAGGGACAAGCAGGCTAATGGGAGGTAGTGAAATGCCTTAGATTTGAAAGACCGGCAAGTAGACATTGAACTATATTTTACTGAAAACATGGAGTCTATGGAGTCTAAAATTGTGTTATGGGAGGCATTTAAGGCAGTCCCCGGAATAGGGCCCTGAACTTAACTCCTCAGAAAAAGCAGAGGGAGGCAGCAGAGCTGGAGGAACTGGAACACCAGATTTTGCAGCTCGAGTGGTCACCCGGAGAGGAGACAAATTGCCTTATCCTTAGGCAAATAGCTTCCTTACAGACGGCTCAGTATGAGGGAACAGGAATCTCTGTGGGTACATAGTATTCGCAGCCTGACCGGGATAGTTTATGACACTGATGAACACATTGATGGTGAATTCGCTCACTACTACGAGGACTTTTATATGGTCCAAATGCTCCAGGATTTGGACACAATATCAGACAACCTGTCTATGATATACACCCCAATACTAGCAGCAGAAGAGAGAAACCTCTTAGAGGAAGACCTAATGTTAAATGAAGATCAGGGAGTCATAGCAAACCTGAAAATGGGGAAAACCCCTGGGCCCAACTGCCTCCCAGCTGAATTCTACAAAAGGTATGTGGGCCTCATTGAGACCCACCTGCTGAATTTGTACTTCGATGTGGGAGAAACTGAAGAACTACTCCCGGATGTTCAGAGAGCTACCACCATTGTTCTTCCTAAAGAGGAGAAACTGCAGGACCAGTGTGGTTCCTATCACCAGATATTCTTTGCTTAATATGAGACAAACTATTCTAGCAACCCGAATATTTCAAGTCATTATCCACATGATACATCATGATCAAACAGGCTTCATGGCCAGAAGGCCGAAAGACCTTAACCTGTGACGCACACTTAATTGGCTCAACATGGTGTGGACCCTCAGGGAACCACATGTCTTTTTTGTCTTTCTTAGAAACAGAAAAAGTGTTTGATGTGGTTCACTGGCCCATTTTAAATACACACGAATGAAATGTGGCTCTGACCCCACTTTTAGGAAATGGGTGGCTGTTCTCTAACGAAGTCCTGTTGCAATGGTGAGTGTGAATGGCTAGCTGTCCTCCAAGTTTCCGTTAGGCAGAGTGATGAGACAGGGCTGCCCCTTGTCCCAACTACAGTTTGCCCTCTTGTTAGAGTCCCTAGCATAAAAGGTGAGGCAACATCCCAGAGATAGGGGGGTTACTAATTGCAGAGGGCGATGATGTGAAGGAGAAAATGTCATTGAATGCCAACGATATGCTTCTGTATATTACTGATCCCGTGCACACCATTCCGGTGCTCTTCCAGATTCTGGGAGAATATAGGGCCTACTACAGGTGCAAGATCAATTGGGACAAGTCAGTGTTTTACACCCTGCTGGAGGTGCGGATAAAGTTTCCACTCCCGGGACTGCTAAGGAAGGTGGCGAAAGGCATTAAATACCTCAGGATATTTGTAATATCACTGTTTGCTAGAATTAATTGAGGCCTTAGGGTCGAGATGTGGGATGGGGGCACCCGAGGATTTCAGTTAAAAGTTTACAGTGTACTCAATATAATGAAGGGCTGGCCCTGCTGCACATAGAGGGATATTACTGGGTGGCACATTTATTAAACATCAATGACTGGATCTATACCCCACAGGACCACCCAACTTTGAGACTTGAGCATACTGTTAGGACGTTTGACACACCTATATTATGTAGAGAGGGTCATAGTTGCTGCTGCCTGCGATGCGGGTCACACAGAAAGTGTGGGAAAGGGTCACAAAGACACCAGGCTGGCCCCACAAGATCACAAGACAAACACTCCTCTGGAAAGGGACTTGGCTGCGGGAGTTTGCAAAACTGAAGCAATCTGGTGCATGGGACACAATTAGTATCTCCACTGTAGGGGACATTCTCTCGAGGGTGGGAATCTTATGCCTTTCTCCTCACCGCAGAGGGAATACCAAATACATCCAACCCAATTCCTAAAGTATGCCCAAATCAGATATGCATGGAAGGCCGAGGGGCTGGCAGGGAATGAAAAACCCAAATACTCCCCTGTAGAGGGTAGTATCTGGGTGGATGAACTACAAAGAGGCACAGTTTCCACCACGTATTGACTGATTAATAACAATATGCCAGATACACTACTTAAACTGTGGGAAAGGTGGGAGAGAGACCTAGATTAATTGGATGATATTGATTAGGAGGCAGCACTGATGCACTCTGTGAAGTCGCTATTAATTCCCACCTACACTGGTCAGTTCAAAATGTTCCATTCCATAGGGTCTAGTAAGACCGTTGCAGGCTGCACACAGTGGGGAGAGCACCTACACCAGACTGCTTGTGCTGTACTGAAGCGGCTGTTTCTTTTCTACACAATCATCCAGGAGCTCTTGATGGTTCTCGAGGTGACCCTCCAGCTAGAGCCCAATTTTGTCCTGTTCGGAATCCCAAATAATGTGGATGTCCCACTCTAAATTTGTCTTCGATGCTCTTTGTTTAGTCTCTGTACACTTGATACAGTGTATTCAAGTCTGTAGCCACAATGTATTAACTATAACTCACCACTCTACCTTGCACTGTGTTTTCATAAAAAATGTGGGGCCATATGTATCAAGCACTAATGCGTTTGTAAACGCCGAAATTCGCAGCATTTCGGCGTTTGCGAACGCATTACTGCTAAATGGTATGTATCAAAGAAATCTGCATGCAAAATAAGGAATCGCAAAATTTGTGATACCTTATTTTGCGATTGCATTTAAGGAATCGCAAATTTTGCGATTCCTTAAATGCAATGTAAGAAACATAAAAAAATGCAAATTGGCCTTAAGGAATCACAAATTACCACCAACTTTAAGTTGGTGGTAATTTGCGTATTCCTTGAAAAATGCACTTGAAGCACATGGGTGCAATGTATGGGGCCACATGTACACCCATGCTTATTTCAGGGGTGCAACAGGGTGTCCTTTGAACACCCCTGCACCCTTGAAATTATTCTCAATTTGCGATTCTCAAATTGCGAATCGCAAATTGAGAATAACTTCCCATTCATTTCTACGGGCCTCCTGGCCCATAGAAATGAATGGAAAAGTATTCCTTAATTGCGATTCGCAATGTGCGAATCGCAATTAAGGAATACTAAGAAATCACAAAAAATTTGCGATTTTGTACATATATCCCTATTTGCGATTCTCAAAGAGCGATTTCTAAAAAATTGCTACTTGAGAATCGAAAATCAGGTTGTTGATACATATGGCCCATGGTTTGCAATGTCATAACTGTCATTGTAAATATTTTTTTCTAGCTTGTATATCTGATATAATATAAAAGGGTATAAGCAATGGTTGAAGAAGGCGTGTGTTTTAGTTAATGTAATCTGGCTACCGAGTTGAATACACTGTTTCAGGAGGTGTGCGAGTTATAATATTTTGAAGGTGTTGCGTTAATTATAAATTAAAAGGTATAAGTATAATTCTAGAAATTTAAATTTTTGTGTACTTTAACTTTTATTTGTAGATAAAGAATAAATAAAGTCATATTAATTTAAAGGTGGTGCGTAAATTCTGAATTTAAAGTACCCATATCTGAATAGTTTATAATATTTGCATATTTTACATCTGGTTTGTAAAGAAAGGAGAAGTAAAGTTCTTCTAACTACAACAAAGGTTTAACCTTAGTTTTTTTTTCACTGAATTTCAATGTTTTGTTATTTAACTTTTTGAAATTGTGGATTTCACTGTTGTCAAGTGTAGTATGATTAAGTGGAGTGTGGTAGAGTAGAGTGTAGGAGAGTATCAAAAAGTGTACTGTCACATAGTACAGTGTCATAGAGTGGAATAGATTAGAGTGGAATGTGGTTCAGTGGAGTACAGTACAGTGGAATAGCATGCTGTGGCGTGGCATAGGGTAAAGTGTTGTACAGTGGAGTGCCATACAGTAGAGTGGCATATAGTGGAGTTGTGTAGAGTATAATAGTATGGTGTGAAGTGCTATAAATTGGAGTGGAGTGGTGTGGAGTGGAGTGGTGTACAGTAAAATACCGTACAGTGGAGTGGTCAACAGTGGAGTACCCTATAGTGTATTGTGGTAGAGTGTAATGGCGTAGAGTAGAGTAGCGTAGAGTGCACTGACGTACAATGGAATGAGGTACAGTGAAATGTTATACAGTACAATAGCAAAGAGTGGAGTTGCGTCGAGTGGAATAGCATAAAGTGGTGTTGTACTGGAGTGTTGTATAATGTAGTGGTATAAAGAATAGCATATAGTGTAGTGGTGTATAGTGAAGTGATGTAAAATGGAGTACCGTTGTGTAGGATAGAGTAGAGTGTAGTTGTGAGAGTGAAACTGCATCCAGGTGAATACTGTAGAGTGGAGTAGTGCTGAGGGGACTAGAATAGAATGGAGTGGCAAACAGTGGAGTTGCGTAAAGTGGAATGGTAGAGCAGAGTGACATAGACTGCAGTGGCAAACAGAGGAGTGGCTTATAGTTCAATACCATATATTAGAGTAACATAGAGTGGAGTGGTACAGAGTGGAATAGCATAGAGTGGAGTTATGTACAGTGCAATAGTGTAGGGTGTATTGGTGTACAGTGTAGTGGTGTACAGTAAAGTTGCATAGAGTGGAGTGGCATACAGTGGAGTGGCATATAGCTGACTGGGGTAAATTGGAGTGAAGCACAGTATAGGGGAATACAGTGAACTGGTGTACAGTGGAGTGGCATAGATTGGAGTAGCGTACAGTAGAGTGGCAGACCGTGGAGTGAGGTAGTGTAGTGCCATACAGTAGAGTAGCGTAGACTGGAATGACACTGCTTGCAGTGGCATACCGTATAATGGTGTACATTATAGTTTTCTAGAGTAGTGGTAAAGAGAGGAATAATGTACAATTCAGTGGTGCACACTGAAGTGGCATATAGTGGAGCGGCATACAGTGGAATAACATTGAGTGTTGTGTTGTAGAGTGGAGTTCCATGCAGTGGAATGACATAAAGTAGAGTATAATAGAATGTATGGGGTTGACAGTGTATTGTTGTGTACTGGAGTGTCATCAAATGGAGTGGATTATAGTGTAATAGTGTACAGTGTAGTAGTGTAGTTTGTAGGCCTGGGTGGAATTTGCGGATTTCTGCAACAGCGGAGTGAGGTAAGTTATGCTACTTGCACTGATTTTTAGCACCGTGCATACGTCCTGCGCAGTAAAATCAGTGCAAATAGCACCACATGCAGCCCCAGAGGGCACAGCTGCTTTCTGCCCCTCAAGCAGATGTTTTACTCAAGCGGCAGCTTCCTCATCGCGAGTGGCAGGTTTCTCAATGTGAGCGGTAGCGACCTACTGCGACCACCCGAGTTGAAAAAACTCGCCAGGAGGTCTGGCGTTGGATTTTCCTCACTTGCCAACTTAACGTTGGCCAGCCACATGAGAGAAAAAACTCTGCTCTGCGCAACTCCGTGGAAGTTTTCATAACTCCGCGCTCTACATGGAGCACAGAGTGGGAAAAACGGTATACAGCCTTTACAACTAAACTTTTACAACGAACTACCATTACAACGCAACTTTTACAACGCAAACCATTACAACGCATAGCGCTGGGGGGCACTCTAGGATAGGGAATACGTTTAATGTACTATCCAACACCTTCCCTACTATCCACGGGGACTGGAGTTGGAATAGTAAATTAAACTATTCACTATCCAGCGCCCAAAAGCATTATGCGTTGTAATGGTATGCGTTGTAACACTTGCGATGTAAAGGTAGGCGTTGTAAAAGTATGCGTTGTAACGTCATACATCTGGGAAAAACTCTGCAAACTCCACAAGCGGAGTTTATCGACCAGGCCTAGTTGAGTGGGGTAGAGTGTAGGGGTGTACAGTGGATTAGTGTAGAATAGACATATACTGGAATGACAAAGAGTGGAGTGGCATAGAGTGTAGTGGCGTACAGTAGAGTGTTGTAAATGAAACAGACATAGCCTGAAAGTGTGTTAATGGATGTAGATGTGGCAGGAAAAAAAAATATTTTGTGTAAATTGTCATTTTTGGTAGTATATGTGTGAAGAGTGTAAGTAGTGTAGAAGTTATAATTTTGAAAATACATCATTATACATTGTGCTGCTGTATACTGCTGTAAGTCCACATAATACCATGATACATGCGCATGATAAGGCAGTATGTGTTTGGCTAATGGCTTTGCTTACCAAGGGTAAAAGGTAGCCATATTAATTTCAGGGATTTTTTGTCTGCATTCTGCGTTTTTATGTTGTTCTCTACCTATCACCACTTTATTAATGTGTTAATAGGTAGAGAAATGTATTGTATTCATAATTGTCTACATATTTTTACAACAGTTTAGAGGAAACTGCACATTTAAAAAACTTTTTAAACAGCAGAGTAATTTCTAGGTATTACCACAGCACTGCGTAGACTTTACTGAAGATTTAAATATGATAAAAATGGAAAATGCACTGTAGTACGCTATATTTATCAAATATAGGGTACTACAGTGTATTTTAATTTTGTTTACATATTTTAAATTTTTTGGTACCTCTGTACCACAAACTTGTTAAACAAACAAATTACTTTTGACTGAGACACCCAATCTGTTTGTGTGTGTAGGCTAATCAGAATACGGTGCTACAATGTTCTTGTAACTTCTGAGCTCAAGTACATGGACGCGTACCGAGATCAATGACGTTCAAGTGTTGCTGAAAGATAAACAGCACGCGATGTAATAGCTACAAAGTATAAAT
The DNA here is from genome assembly GCF_964261635.1 of Lissotriton helveticus. Lineage (NCBI taxonomy): Eukaryota > Metazoa > Chordata > Amphibia > Caudata > Salamandridae > Lissotriton > Lissotriton helveticus. Next base: position 884,076,552 of record NC_136069.1, on the reverse strand, counting down.
GTTTAAAGCAAAACATTACATTTGTGTGCTCTTTGCGATGCACTCACTTCTTTCCTTTATGTGTCTCTGAGGATCGTTCTGCTGTATGTGCTGATCAGAATGCGAGGTTATATTATTCTTGTCAGTTTAATGTTCAATTGCAGTGGCACGTACCGTCATCAAAGGCATTCAGGCGTTACTTGAAGACAAACAGTGCACGATGTATTAGCTACAGAGTATTGATGTGTGACAAATCCATTTCACTTGCACTTTCTTGGCGATGCACTCACTTTTTTCTCTCTCTGTGTCTCAGAGGTTCATTCTGCTTGTGGCCTCCTGGCTGGATGAACACCTCATTTCCTGTTAAACTGTCTTCGTGACTTCCTTCCTCACTGCAAAGAATTTTGGTGTTTGTAGGCTCTTGATTTGTTGAACCTTGGTTGATAATGTTTTACAGCATGGCTGTTTTCGGGTCCTACAGCACTCAGATGTGGTGGTAATATCAATGAGGTACAGAATTCCAGTTACGCTTTCAAGTATTAAGAATCAAAAATGCCTCAAGGGAAGGGGGCATATTTGACCATTAAATTCAGTATCAAAACTCATGGCCTGAAATGTCTGAAATTGGAAAATCGTAACTAGACTTCTGTACCTCTTGGCTGAGCAACATTTTTTATCAAACCAAGGGTTGGAAGATTGGGTCTTAGACCTTGATTTACAGTCTCCCGCCTGTGGTTTAGTTCTAACGTGCAAGAAGCTTTTATGTTCTCTGCCAAGCAGCGATGAATTTGTGTAATGGGTATAGACTCTAGTTCTGAGTCAAAATAAGGGATTAGAGCTTCACAAAAGGCATTATAGATTTTTGTAAGGGGCTCAACTTGGTCAACTGTGGTGGACCATTTAACTGATCTCTGGTTGTTACTTACTAACAATTATGGAAACCTATTTCCTGCGTCAATTGGATGAATTAAATGGGTGTTGATCAACCTCTTGAACAAGGATAAACATAGTAGAAAGTGATCACTCTCTCCTCTATTATCTACCTTAAAACCCTGTATATGAGCCCAATGTGATATGGTTATCATCACACAATCTATTTGTGATTCAGATTTTCCACTAGCAAAAGCATTGGAGCATTCAATATCCTTAGGCCTCTTTCTATTGTGAGATGGACTAATTGCATTGCTGAGATGGAACACTACACCCGGTCGTCTGTGGCTAGGCGGGAATCTCACTGGCCAACTCTTCCTCCAAACAAATAGATTCAATACCTGCCAGTGGTTTATAACAACAATAAAACTAACACCCCACTAGAACAGCTCCATTAGGTTCAATAGATTCTAACCGATGGATGACAGATGATTCTTTCGAGAGCTGCCTCGGTCTTACATACATGTTAAAAATATATATCTGTCTCAAATTTGAAGGTTTCAATTTTAACCCTAAAATATCTGGAGAGGCAGTATGTCAAGATAGTGACATTTAAATGCATTTTTATCCATATTGTCAATCCCCCCGATGGTCTCCCTTTTTTTGAGGGTGGAGCCTCTATACTGAACATCATGTAACCTAGTTTATGTGGTGGCTCACTTAGCCAGGTCGCCTGGAAAAGACAAAGGTCAAAGTTACGGATGTATTCCTGCCAATCTGGTGCTAAGAGTTTTTCGTTGAGCCCAGGTATGTTCCAGGATACCATCTTCAGATTTTCCGGAAATAGATCAACAAAAGTGTTTGAAGCATGTTCAGTTATAGTTCTGCAGTCAGTGCTGTCAGTTGAATGGGTGTTGGATACCTGAATGTCATGCAAATGTGTGTCATGTGGGTAAGCATCATGTGAACCGGATATCCAGCTGTTAGTGGGAGGGAGACATTATCTGTGTACATAAATGTGCTATTAGCAGTTACATTTGCTTTGCCCCACTCAGTTAGTCAATCTATAAGGTCTGAATTGTTAGCACCCTCTGTGGGGTGCAGAATACTATTGCCCTTGTCTGTAGTGGCTGTATTCTGTCTAAAACTAATTCTGGATTTGAAAAGAAAATGGGTTCGCAGATTCAAGACTACCAAATTGTCTGCAATGAATTTTGAATAGAAGGTTAATTTTATTTCATCCATGTTTCCTGTTCTTGATGGAAACGTTCAACTTTTATTATGTTGGATCTTACAATGGATAGATATTTGTGCCTACTTCTGATCTAATGTATCACTTTGTTTTGTAATGAGTCCTCGTCATCTCCAATACTCTGGTTTAGTCTAGGTACATTTGTCATGAAGACATTGTAGGTGTTCATCTTGCTCTGATTTGAATATTGAAGTGCGGGTAGGATTTTAGGGGCTTTAGATTACCTATGTCCTATTCTAGAACTCTGCCATAATCCTTCATGTTTTACAGGATTAGGCCTATTAGGTGCCTGGGGACATTGCATAGGATCCCTTGTGTTTAATGGCAGGGGACATTCTGAGCTTTGGGTCCATATAGTGTAGATGGTTGCCTAGCGTGGGTAGACAATGATTTGTGTTGGCCAAGTAGTCGTTACTTCCACACGCCTTTAAAGAGAGGGGGAGAGGTGGACTAGGTGGGCGCCTGTCCCAGGGGCTGTCAATCTGGGTGTAATTTATTTTTCCAGTAGGATATTTGATGTTACTTTGCGCAACGTCAGTCTCACTCATAGTGGTATTAATTCAAAATGTTAAATCCCTAAGTATCTTTTTCAAGGCCAAGACTCTATCTTGTAATGAATTTAGTTTTTAGTACAATTCTGCCATATATTCTGGAGTATCTATACTATCTGTCTGGACCCCTATATCCCTACAACTGTTTGGCAGCAATTTGTTACATTGAGCCGGTTTTATTGGTCTGAGGTGGTCTTGCTCTTGCAGTATTACTAGTGGTGTATTTCTGTTAGAGCAATCTGCTGTTATGAGCTCATTATTGGTGTGCATGACTTGACTAATTGATGATATACCAGGTGTAGGAGAGTTAATTTGAGCAGGATTACTCGTCATGTGCGTTGTTGGAGAAGTTAAGATTTTTTAGACTGCCTAGCCATGATTATGATGAACAACAATACTGGAAGTGGGGTGTTGTAAACAGTTGTACTTATCCTGTTTTCTGTAATAGTAGGAGATCTTTTTTGTGCCAATATTTGTTAGCTCCTTTCCATTGTCTAATATTGTTTCTACCTCCTCGATTGGATCATCAATTGCAGTTCAGGTGCAATTGTCTGCTTCTGATTTGACTGATTTAATAGTCTTTCATACTTTGTTCCTTCCCACAACAGCCTCTACCGCCTTCCTCTTTCCCATTTTCTAGGGATGGTACAATAAGATCACTGCACACAAATATTTTAATACTTGGGTTTCAAGCTGAGGGAGGAGACAATGGTATTGTCTAAATATCTTTTGAATCTAAGCTAGTGTGTGGCCTAGTGTGATGCTTAGGCAAACACACCCTCTTGGAACGTAGAAAGCAATCAAATCGACAAAGGGTAAAGACTGTTCAGTTAACAATTTAGTCAATAACCCAACATCAAGTTCAACAGCAAGAGTGAAAGTGAACACATAAAAAGGACATTTTTGCCAGAGTCTCGATTTCTCACGTGCCCACTTACAATGAAAGAAGGATATCAACAGTCTTGTTTAGGGCCCAAAATAAAAGTTGATCACCTACTGGTAGGCTTGAAGCACATAGGGGTACATTAGGATGACGGGCGGACTTTGTCCGCCCGTCATCCTACCGGTGAATGGGACCACCCGCCATAAGGGCGGGGGTCCCGTTGTACATATTAAGATGCGCCCGCCACAGTGGCGGGCGCTTCCCGCATTTTTAACATTGCGGCGGGCGGTGCTGAAAGCACCGCCCGCCGCAATGCTAAAAATGCACGTTGTGCATTTCAATGCACAACATGACAGGCACCGCGAGGTGCCTGTCATGTTGTGCATTGAAATGCAGGGGGGTACCATAGGTACCCCCCATGTGCACCCCCCACCCCCACGGAGTCCCTGGGGGCCCGCAACGGGCCCCTGCAGGGGGACTCCGCCTGCCTTTCCGTGGCGGCATTGCCGCCACGGAAAGGCGTGCCAGAATGCGCATTGTAATATGGCTGGCGGTGTCTAACAGACACCGCCACCATATGAAACATATTCCGCCCCGGCCGCAAGGCCACCGGGGCGGAAAACAGGCGGGCGGTGATTTTCACCGCTGCGGTCCCCCTCGCCATCCTAATATGGCGGGGGGAATTTGGCAATGGATGTCGGGCGGATTGCCTCCGCCAGGCCGGCGGTGGCTACCGCCAGCCTGGCGGAGGCAATCCGCCCGACATCATAATGGACCCCATAGTCTCTGCAGGCGAGATGAATCAAGGGAGTGGCCCAGCCCTGGCTCCCCCTGGCTCTAACACGTGCGCTTCTATCACCGCGGGGGTGAGGCGACGCGTAAAGTGTATTAAGATCACTTCCCTCTCGATAGTAGGTGCAGATGGAATTGCGGATTGGCTCTGGGGCCTACAATCTCGCCAGGGTCAAGGGTGAACCAATAACATTACCGGGGCATTTGTACATAAAACACACACTAACACAGTGAAAACACTACAAATGGACACCACACCAGTTTCGAAAAATAACCAATCTTTATTTAAACCAAACAAAAACAAAACAACAAAAATCCAACATACAAAACAAAGATATCTCTTTTCAAAGAGTTAAGCAAGTTTGTCCATAGAAATCTATGAATGCGTTGATCTGAGCACAAAGCACCTTTGATGTGTCAAAATCCAAGGCAGAAAACAGCCACCTGAGGAGGGATGCGTTGAAAAGTACAAGCGATGCATCGATTCCTGAGTCCCAGGAGAATGGAGGCATCAGTTCTGCTGCATGCAGGGGAAGTGTTGCGTTGATTCCTTACTGGGAGGAGATGCGATGCGTCGAATTCCAAAAGCAGCTCCTTACTACGAGGTGATGCACTGGAAAGTTGCCACACAGGATTGATGCATGGAAAAGCCAGAAGCGCTGGGGTTGATGTGGCGATGGAAAAACAGGTGCTGCATTGATTCTTCTAGCTGCGAGCAGGTAATGCATTGATTCCTTCAGCTGCACAGCAGGGCCTGCGCTGGAGTCGGTACGGTGGTCTCGAGTATCAGACGCACAGTGTTCTGGATGCGGACTGCAGCAGTTCTTACAGCTGTCAACAGGTGCTGTGGTGATTGTTCGGCCAGACCGCAGCGATGCTTACGGTGGGATAAAAGGTTTTGAAGTATGATGCTTGGATTTTCAGTTCTTGAAGCAGCAAAACTATCTCCAAGGGTACAGAACAGGAGTTGGCACCACTTGGCAGGTCAGAACTCACAGCATAGGAGTTCAGGGAAGCTGCAGATTAATTCTTTGATAAACTTACAACAAGAGGCAAGAACACACAAGTCTTTGGAGAACCTTCATAAGCAGGATAAGAAAGTACAGTCCAGTCCTTCCTCAGCCCAAGACAGAAGCAGCAAGCAGTAGGCCAGCACAACACATGCATGGACTCCTTTCCCCCTTTTAAGTATGCATACTTCAAAGGATAGTCTGTGTAGTGCAGAAATCCTGCCTTGCCCTGTCCTAGCTCCAGGCAAACTACAGATGGGTGGAGACAGCATTGTGAGAGGACACACACAGCCCTATTTAAGTGTCAGTGACAACTCCTACAACCACTCTAGCTCAGGAAGGTCCCATCAGTCTGGTGATGGCAAATCAGGATATGCAGAGCACCCCTCAGCTCCCTTTGTGTGACTGTCGAGAGTGAATGCACAAACGGCATACCTGTCAGTCTAAACAAGATGTGCATTCCACTGGCAGACAGAGGCACAGGATGGTAAAAGAAGAAAATACCCACTTTCTAGAAGTGGCATTTTCAAACACAATTTAAAAATCAGCTTATCAGAAAGATGTGTTTTTTCTAATTCTGAGTAGGGAACGCAAACTCCAAATCTCCATCTCTTCCCAACTGAATGTTACACTTGCAAGGTGTTAAAAGGCAGCTCCAATGATAACCTATGGAAGAGATAGTCCTTGCAATAGTGAAAACCTAAATTTGCAATATATCACTATCAGGACATGTAAAACACGGATCACTGACAGAATATCGAGAAGCAAAATATCGACCTGGCAAAATATAGAGGAAAAAATATAGAATGCCAGAATATCGAATTCCTATCTACAAACAGGTAACTACAAAAATATTGAATCCAAAAGATTGTTGTAAATAATATAGTTTGTTAAAATATCGAACTTTTTTGAATGTCTTAAAAGTAATGTAAAATTAATGAAATAATAAATATTATTAACTAAAACATAATTAAAAATACTTGAATAACATTAAATGAATAAATAATTAATGTAAGTTTAAAAAAATACATGCATTTCTATTTTTATTACATATATATTAACTTAATATTAATAAAAAATATTCAATATTTTTAGTGTAGGATAGCGGGAGGGTAAAATTTACTATTACCACTCCAGTGAGTGCAACAGTAGAGAAAGCGTTGGATAGCGGGAGGGTAAAAATTACTATTCCCACTTCAGTGAGTGCAACAGTAGGGAAAGCGTTGGATAGTGGGAGGGTAAAAATTACTGTTGCCACTCCAGTGAGTGCAACAGTAGGGAATGTGTTGGATAGCATAGGGGTAAAAATGAATATTCCCACTCCAGAGAGTGCAACAGTAGGGAAAGTATTGGATAGCGTAGGGGTAAAAATTGCTATTCCCACTCCAGTGAGGGCAACAGTAGGGAAAGCGTTGGATAGCGTAGGGGTAAACATTACTATTCACACTCCAGAGAGTGCAACACTAGGGAAAGTTATGATTTAATACCTAAATAAATAAAAATAAATTAATTATCAATACCAGTAAAAGTTTCATTATAATTAATTACCAATTACAGCATATGTAATAATTAGTTAATTATAAATACCAATACATCGTATTTAATAAAAATTAATTACCTAATAATAATTAATTAACAAACAATTAATTTCGATGCCAACAATTAATAAGTAATAAAACATACCAATGAATACTTAATTAATATCAAATTAATTATCAATACACAAAAATAATTTTAATAATTACTTAATTACAATTAAATTACTTCCCACCATCTTTCCCTATAAATCCACAACCCACTCCGAATAATAAATTAATACAATTAATAGAATTATCAATTAATCAATTAATAAAAATGAATTACCAATTGTTAAAACAAGAATGACCATTTAATACAAATTAATTACCAAGTAATAATAAATTAAAAATAAATTAATGATCAATACCAATAAATAAAAATCAATTATTACTTAACAACAATTAAATTACTTCCCACCCTATTACCCCATATACCCACAACCAGCTACAGAACTAAAACGCAAAATTAAATTCAAAATAATTAATAATTCCTAAAAATAATATGTAATTTACTAAAAGCAAATGAATTCCCACCCTATTCCCCTAGCAACCCACAATCCGCTACCGAATTAAATTACGCAAAAATTAAATAACATAAAATTCATTACTTTAAAAAAATTCAAACATACATCTAAAAAATAATACATACTTTTAACACATATACTAACACTTAAAACACTATAAAAAATCAATATTTTTAATAACTGAATTATGACTGTCGATATTACTAACTACGATATTAGGAAATCAATATTTCTTACCTGAATTTCGATATACTGTCCATTCTACAATTCGATATTTCTTTTTTGATATTGTGACTGTTCACCGTAAAACACACCAGTACATGTCCTACCTTTCACTTACACTTCACCCTGCCCTTGGAGCTACCTTGGGCCTAACTTCGGGGTGTCTTACATGTAATAAAAGGGAAGGTGTGGGCCTGGTAAGTGGGTTCTGACCCTTACAATTATTTGACAGATTGAATCTCCCTCTGTCTTAGTTATACCTTTCATTCCTGACCTATGGATGCCCCATTAAAATGATCCGTAGCTCACCTATACTTTTGTTTCACTTACGTCCACCACACCCTGCTCATCTTGAAGTTTAGTATACATCCTCATCACAAATTAAACATCCCTGAGCTCCTTCCTCTCAGTGAGGAGGTTGTGGCTCACACTATGACTAGGTTTGTAGTGCCAGGAGGTCCCCAATGATGAAGAATGCCACCTAAGGGTGGGTAATGGGAATCGTCCTAAGAATGGGATACTCCAGTACTCCAATAATTAACTAGACCCAGGGGCCTACTATTATGTTTTGAAGCGGGATCACTTACCCGGTCGACATGGTAGTTTGAAACTGCACTTGCAGACACTGCAGTGGCAGGCATGAGACATGTTACAGGGCTACTCATGTGGTTGGCACAATCAGTGCTGCACGCCTATTAACAGCATTTAATTTACAGGACCTGGCACACACAGTGCACTTTACTCAGGACTGATCACTAGGCATGGGCAGTGAACTCCGCTCCGCTAGTGGAGTTTGCAGAGTTTTCTGCACTCCGTGTTCTGCGGAGCTTGTGGAGAGTAGAAACTCTGATCCGTGTTGTGCAGATGAGTTTCTCCCCCGCTCACTCTCATGAAACGTAAGTTGGTGACTACGAGCTGCTGCTCGGGTACAATTTATACCCGAGCAGCATGAAGATTAGCGCCAACTGCAGTTTGCACTGCTCTCCGCCACTTGTGGAACTCCAAAGAGTTATTTTGTCACTTCACGGAGTTCTGCGTAGTGAAACTTTGCAAACTACACCCAGACCTGCTTACCAGTAAATCAAATATGCCAATTATGGGTAACCACACATAATCACAATTAACACAGGTAGCACTTGCACGTTAGCACTGATTAGCAGTGGTAAAGTGTCTAGAGTTCAAAAAACAGCAAACATGAAGTCTGGCATACAGTCAAAAATACAGGTGGTGGAGGCAAAAAGACAGGGGACACCAAACCAATGAGGCCAGGTCTAACAACGACAACAGAGGGAAATGTGCTAGTTGTGACCTACATTAGATTCCTCATGATTTGGCATACTAGTGGCAATTCACAAAAGCATTTATGTTTCTGAGGATTAGTACTAATTCAAGTACTCATAAATGCAATGCATACTTTTATCACCATGGAGCTACTATTATGGTTATCCTATTTCTCATGTGCAAAGTTCTCATTCAACAGTGCAGAGATATTCTGATTAGCCAGGAATGTTAAAATGGAAAAGGAAATATGGTTGGTAATGGGGAATATCTATTACATAGTGGGATGAATAAAGGGAATGTCAAGGAGGGGACTGGGCAGGCCATGGAAATTCCAAACCACATCCACAAAAAGAAAGATAGTTGCAATTCAAAAACAGTATACCCTCATTTACAGAAGTTGTACAATAGCACACAAAGGCCCAAATATTTCCAAACCCAACTTTAGAGTAAGTCACACTGCACCCATGACCGCTCACAGGCACTGTGAGGGAATCGCATAGAAATTCACAGGGAGAGACAACACTAAAAGCACAAAGACAAGCATCCCCAAATAAATTGTCCAAGCAAATTGTCAACATGTACACATTCTCTACATGTGTACACATAACCTATTAACATATTTCGAAAATTAAACACATGGATATTTGTAATTGACTTTAATATCATAAATGTCTCTGTTTTCATCAAACACAACTCTACTACTCAAAAATACATGCAGCAGAACATTGCATATCAACATTGCAAAATACCCTCAGGGAATCCATTTGCTAGTAATATCACTTATTTAAATACATTGCTATAGAAGTAATCATATATTATGAAAAAAATCTCAATTTACTAATTTCAGTGTAAAAATGATAAGAAACAGAAAAATTAGGCAGGCTACATATACAGAACAGTAATTGTTGGAATTTTACCTAGATTAGAGTGGTGGGAACTTGTATTCTAATACGGGGGTAGTTTTACATTTTAACTTCTTCATTGCTCCTGAGCATAGAGTTTCTCACAGTAGTAGGCGTTCTATGCTTAGAAAATTATCTATGGAAATTGAGACTACCACATTTTTAAATTGTATTTGTAGAAAAGGGCCCTCTCTGATTTATAACCATGGTATATCTATCCACCATTTTAAATAAGTTGCATTCAAGTTTTTAGGAGGTGGTTCAATGTAATTCACTTTAAATCCCAAGTGTAAAAAGATATAAAAACGAAGGGCCTCATTTATGAGACTCCTTGCGCCTCTGGAACATCACGTTTTTTGGCGTTCCGTGGCGCAGAAGCCTGCATGATATTTATCCAGCAGCACTAAGCCACTTTCTTGGGCTTAATGCTGCCTGATGAATATCAGTCCCTTTAACGCAGTGTTCTGCATTAAAGGGGTGTGCAATGGGTGTTGCGGGGGGCGTTCCCAGAAACATCCTTTGCCTTTTGACACTGTCACAGATTTACAAGAAATCTGTGGCCTGCACAATTAATGGTACACACTTATCGACCACTGGGAACCAAGCACCCCATTATAGCGCTTGACTTTCATAGGGTAGTGTTACAGAACAGTCCAAGACCAGTCCAATCTCCTTTCAAAGATACACAGCAATAACATTCAATAAATGATTGTCCAGTCTGTGCTTTTTCTTTAAAAAAAGTAAAAAGTACATTTATTACACACACATGGATGTATGATTGAACAACTACTGCCTAACCCACAAATTCCTTTACCACAAAGGCTAAACATCGAGCAATGCCAAACAACTACATTTCTAACAACGAGTTCTAAACCACGAAATATATTTAAATTGTTCATTACCCATTTTCACCAATATGTTCTTTTTAATCCACATGTTTTGGACATTTAAAAAAATATATATATAATAATAGATCATTTTTTAAATAAACAATAGTCAGTTGATAATCCTTAAATTAGCGTATATTCTAATAGACAGTCATTTTTTTGAAAACCGAACTACATAAAGTCAGTAATTAACGCTAGGAAACAATGACCTTAGCAGGCGTTTGCCACCGGTCCTGGTCGCCTGCCGAGTGAGTCATGCCGGGTGGGGGGCAATGAGCATGACAGTTCTTATGAGGCGGATGGGAGAGACTCGCTAACGCCCTGTACCCAGTCACCGAACCACCAGCACCAATGCCAGACAATTCCCTACGAAGTTATTCCCCTGATGTGCTGCCAACCTGGAAGGATGTAGTCTGGTTGCAGCACCACAATGGTCTGTGCCCGCATGCCTGTTACCGAATAATTATTGTTTTAGGGGGTGCAGTCGTGGATTAAATTGAGCTGCTAATGATGAAGGCAGGCTGCAGCCCTGCAATAGTCAAACCACGCATGCCAGTTGCTGAGTAAGTCATGCCAGAGGGCAATGAGCAGGACAGTTCTTGTGATGCTTTTTCACTGACCTGCATCCAAGCTGGAAGGATGAAGTCCGGCTGCAGCCCTGCAATCGTCTAATCCAACCAGACATTTTTTAAACCGAGGTGCTAAGCAGGATGCTATTGCCCCGACGTGGAAGGATGAAGTCCGGCTGCAGCCGCTCAATCGTCTGTGCCCACACTGAGAGTGCAGACATTTTTTAAATCGAGATGCTACCCAGGACGCTATTCTCCCGACGTTCCTGTGGTTTTCGTGGTTTAAGTAAGTCGTTGTAAATTATGTCGTTGTTAACGGATTGGTCGTTGTTCGGGATTCGTGGTTTAGGTGACTAGTTATTCAAACTCCGTTGTTTAGGATGTTTCCCCACACACATACCACTCACCAATTTACAAAAATACACAAGCTGGTGGAAATGCTTTTGGATGATTTTGTGTATACTTTCTTACTCCTCCAAAAAGGAGGTCTGGAGCAACAAATCACATGTTAGAACATTCTTGTATTAGAAATGCAATAATGGAATATCACTTTGAATGAGCACACACTTAATATGGGCAATGAAGCATGTTTGCTTGGCATATGAGTGCTTGTTAGTGTCATCACTTCATTAAAGCATTCTTAATAGAAAATGTCTATGCATGTTTAGGTGATTTATATCATTAAAATGACTTTTAGCAGGAAATGCACACTTTTAGCCTAGCCCTGAAGGCAACACAAGTAGAATCACAACATGTATGCCATTATAGTTCTCATCCCTAGAGGGTGTTTGCAGCACCAACACTTTTATCAAGAATAAAAATGGTGCATTATGTTCCTTACACAAAGTCTCTAATGGACAATAGATTGGAAAATGCACATGTATAATAATCACCTTTCACCTCTAGAGAGCGTCTCTTCATATGAAAACTAATATGAACCTTTTTCAGGACTCAACTGGTTGCAGACATAGCCTTTGCCCCAGACAGCTCACCTTTCCCCAATGATGAAACAAAAGTTCCAAAATAGACAAGCTTGACAAAGACTTGAAAAGCCTTGAGGGTTTATCTTTTTACTGTCCCAGCCAACTTAGGATGAGGTCCTTTTAACTGTGCTTGGGGGGAGGCTGTGCTGCTCCTGCCCACCCAACCCACCCCGGGGGCACACCTGATAATGGCAGCGGAGCACCAGCTTTGTTGCTGGTGCCCCTGCAAAAGGTCAAAGGTCACCAAAACTTCTCCAGGGTCCCATCGGCCCAATTTTGCTGATCGTGGTCTCCTATTTCTCATGGTGGCAAGGCTTTGCCACCCAGAGTGATTTCTGCAGGCCTCCTGGCAGGGCACAGGTTTCACTTGCTCCCTGCACCAGCCTTTCACACTGGTTTCTCTGGGCCTCTCTCTTACTTACTTAAGGCCCTGTCTTTTCCCCAACTGGTCCTCAGGTAGAGTAAGGAGACCAGCTTGCTTGGTTAAAGGGAGTACCCCCACTGGTCCTGGGCTCAATCAAAGTTGGACTCCTGGGGCTTAATGGCAGTCAGGGGGTTCCTCCTTTTAATTGTCCATGGCGTCTGCCTAGAAGTCCAGAGTCCAGCAGAAAAGCACAACCAAGAAAGCTCTCTCCCCTGCGCAGGACCTTTTAAGTTGTGGCGGGACTGTCCAGCAGGGCTGTACCTCTGGTCTATCCTGATGTGCCACATCATCTCTCTGCCCCTGTTCCAACCTCCCTGCACAGTCTTCTGCCTTTGCTCAAGATGGCGACACCCAGGAGTCACTTGCCACATGGGCTCTCGGAGTCTCAGCTCCAACCCTCGCTGACATCACTGCTAGGGCCTTTCCTCAGCAAACCATCAAAGGAGCCTCCGTCTGGATTGGCTCCAGAGGTCTGGACTCCTTCCTTTGTGGAGTGGCCTGGGGCAGGTCATCTGCCTGGCACAGGATAACAGATGACTGATTGATGCAGAGTAGTTTACCCAATCCCGCACTCCTTCAGGGCTGGCTTAAGAACTGCTAATTGCTTCCTTTCGGGCGTGAGACCTTTATCCTGCAGTTAAAAAGAAATGTTATTGACCCAGCCCAGCAGGGTGACAACAAGCCTGGGTTCTCATCCTGAGCTGAGTCGGAGAAATATGACATTCCTGGTTGACCCATTAGCTGTACAGATATGCATTTGGACTAAACAGATTTGTTCTTTTACACAGGTTGCAGTGTACATCGGTATGACTCTGGAGTCTCTACCCTAAAGAGAACTGGTTCTGCACCCTAAGGCAGCCTTTCCCATAGGAGTCTAATGGAGTATCTCTACGAACAAACTATAAAGCACACTCACTATTCCTTACATGTATACACTCACATTATAAGGTCTATTTCAGGTCACTACTCAACTCTGCACAGTCCCTTCTGTGCCAGCCTACCTGTGCATAGTTCATGGGTTACACATGACAGGAGTTTCCCACGTGCGGCCCTCTCACGTGTGTACACGCATGTGCACATGTGTTCACATGTAACCAGCCCAGTGCCCCTTTCCCTGGTAGCATCGCAGCAGTCTTAGCTTAAAATGCAGAGACAGATGGAAAACACATGCTGTCCTGTTTACCATGAGTTTACCATGGGTGAGGCTTAGGGTCTGAGGCTCCCTCATGGTAAAAGGTTAAAAAACAAGGTAATCAAAAAGTCAAAAATCCAGGCCCATAGTATGGTCAAAACCAACTTCTCACAAAGGAGTGTTGTTGTTTAAAGACATTTTCTTAAAGCAGGGGCACAGTATGTTCCGGTCATATGGACATAGGCATATGTCAGATACATATTTGTGCATGGGAGCAGGGAAGGTTTACGGCCATGGAAATCCTTACAACTATAATTAATTTTGATAGTAGGTGCTACCTCCTCAATATTGTTGGTTTGGGGCTTAGGTGGAGCTTGTGGTCAGGGGTATGGTGCCTCGTGGTTTTCATGCCAATGCCAAATACTAGATTGTGTTATCACTGGACTTGCCCGTAAATAAACAAATCTTGAGTTGGAATTTAATTTTCTTATAGTTTTCAAGATATCAATGCAGGAATAGTTATATTTAAAATTAAGTCTACCCATAATAAAATAAAGAAATATGTACACCTACTGCTTGGTGAAATTGAATTAATTCATGTTAATTATCCTGCTTTGACATACTGTCTCCGTACAATTAAAAGAGAGCCCGCACAAAGCACACAGGAGAAAGGAGATGGCTGAGCTTCTCTATCCTTTAGTTATTTTATTTTTATTTCACCTTGTTCAGTTCAGCTTTGGATCACTTGCAGACTCACTGGGACACTTCTGCAAGGGTGATCTCTTTAGGGATTTTATTAGAAGGTGCTCACATTTCTCTGTAGTTGGCAGGCTCGATTTAGCAACCAAGGGTATATCTTAGCGATTGGGGAGTGCTCTAGCCTTAGGGATTGGGTAAAAAGATGTTCACCATCTTGACTTTTGCTGGCAAAGGCACCCTTCCGAAGCAGTAAACACATTACAATTAAGGAAAGCAAGAGTGAAAACAATTCATAGACAGGTAGTATTGTTTGGCAAAAAGTATGCAAAGTCACTTAGACCTGATAAAAAAGACTTTCATTTGAGAAGGACAAGAGTTTCTTGCTGCGTCTGAGATCAAATGATGCTGCGCCAACTGGGGTAAAACTGAAAAAAGTGCTCTAAGATCTAATTTAAATCAGTGCTTCAAGCAACTGCTCCACTAACTCGAGGAGATATTTTGTTGGAAAGGCCTGCAG
The DNA here is from genome assembly GCF_964261635.1 of Lissotriton helveticus. NCBI lineage: Eukaryota > Metazoa > Chordata > Amphibia > Caudata > Salamandridae > Lissotriton > Lissotriton helveticus. Next base: position 884,061,498 of record NC_136069.1, on the reverse strand, counting down.
GGATATTTCAGCATAGACCTGCTCAGAAGACCTGTTTGTCTGCTGCCGTATTTGTTTCATGGTAGTCTGTGGATTAAAAAGCAGACAAAGGCCTGTAACCAGAGAGAATCTGCTGACAAGTTGGGAATGAACCCAAGGTTCCAGTTGAGTTTCTAGAAATATCTGAAAGATTTTTGCCAGTTTCGAGAGTGGGATGGACTTTAGATTTCGTAAATCTGCAAAGGAACATGGCTCCTTGGAAACGAGGAAGTTGAAAAGTACTGCATCCCATTTGAAAAATATCTCAGTTCACTGGAGTGTAAGGACAGTTATGAAGATTTCTTTTAAAAATTAGAAAACTGCAACAGCTTTTTGTGAGCGGATTTGGTTTAGTGGAACCAGACCTGGAGGTACTTGAAAACCATCTTAAATCAATTGAGGAAGAATCAATTTTTTTTCCTATCCTTGAATAAGGGAGGGTCCAAGAGAATCATTATGGTACAGGCTCAATCTTGTTAGATAACCACTTCGGGATGTCCCACTCTGAGCTTCAGCTTTTCCCAGAAGAGTGGAAAATGGGCCTTCAAGCCAATGGTATCAGGCATAAAACCCACCTCTTGGAAGCAACATCACAATCAATCAATCAATATAAACTTTATTCGGATAAAAATACATATCCATAAAAGTACAAAAACAGGAAACCAATTAGGGCATCTATTAGGATTAAAATTAGACCTCCAGTAATACAGTGCACAATCTAGTAATGAAACAAATCATTAAAAAGACATTTGACAATTCAAGTTAAAACATGAAATAAAGTACTATAATTCAGCAGGGGCGCATAGAGTTACGGGTGCGCACCGCCGCCTTAAAAAAAGAGCCAACACGGAAGGTTAATTCATCATCATTTAGAGCAATGACCATCCCATAATCTGCCTTATAATCAATCTCACATGAAACTTTAAAATAAGGGATCAAAAACATTTTGGTGAAAATTAAAAAATAAGAACAGAAAAATAAAAAGTGCAGCATCGATTATTTGTGTTAGTTATTGCACGGACAGGACAGAAGGTCAAGATTAGGAATGATAACCCAAGGAAAATGAGAGCATAAATTTCATAGTGTCAGTCCTCAGCCGGAAAAGTAAGTCCCCTTCCCAACGGCGATTTGGTTTTAACAGATAACTGGAGAACGTGGGAGAGACATTCTCAATATGCATATATCTGGCGACTGATGTTTTTTTAACGCTCTGTGACCGGTCAAGTACTTTTAAACGATGCATAGAGGGTCCTTTGGAGGAATTTACTAGTAATGGTACCAAGGTCTGAGGGATTTAGGAATACGGATTCATGGTTCACACTAGCTAAACTTTTGTGAACCGTAGCCAGCCATGGTATGTCCATCCCCCTGTCACATTTCAGACAATCTAAGATTATCTCTCTGCTGAGTTGAGCCGCAGGGTTTTTCCAGATTCTCAACCAGAATAGGGCTGGGCGAGCCTTAATGAAGTCTTTAATGTATGGCAGATTTAGTTCACAATGACTAGCATATTTGGATGATGAGATGGGTGCACCCAGGATTTTACGACAAAATCTATTCTCTTCACCATGGATGCTAGCACTGTTAGTATGCCCCCGGACTTCAGCACCGTTAGTTGCAACTGGTATGCATTGGAGTCTGAGGATCTTAACAGTTGCGGACACCACCTCTATATTCCTCGGCATCGGAAGCTTAGGTATCGTGTTAATAGAATTTGTGAACTTCCTCCTACAATAGGCCACATGGTCAGTCCACAACCCGTTAGATGCAAATACCAAACAAAGGTATGGGAAAGTACGAGTGCTCTGTAAACAATTAGAGTTTAAAACTATTGATGAGTTAAAATACTTCTTAGACCCACACGCCATTAAAAAAGATTTTTTTTTAATTGGTGCATAGATCCAGGGCTGCCATAAACTCTACGAAACCACAGACCAAGATGCGGAGAGCTTTTGGGGTACACCCGATCAGCACTGCATTGTCGGCATATAACAATACAGGGAGTTTATTATCGTTGATAAGTGGGACGTCCTGAGTTAGTGTTACCAGAAACTTATTTAAATCGTTGATGTATAAGATAAATAGGAGGGGGGCCAGGACGCAGCCCTGCCTGATCCCCCTGCCTACCTCAATGGCTTTGGAGACCTCACCATCCCTGCTAATATGCTAAGAAGCAAGGGACTCTTCCAATCCATAATTTAAAAGAGTGGCCCACAGCCGAGATCTGTTAACAAAATCAAAGGCCGACGTAAAGTCCATCAATGCCAGATATACAGATGTTTTCTTGGCTATGTTGTATTTGCTAATAATCAAGTTGAGGTTGAGGCATTGTTCCACAGTGCCAATGTTACTCCTAAACCCCAACTGACACAGGTGTAAAATCTGACATTCTTCGGCCCATGACCTAATTTTATTATACAGTACCCTCCCCAAGATTTTCAAAGTATTATCGATCTGGGAGATCGGCCTGTAGCAACTCGGATTTGAACGGTCCCCCTTCTTAAAAATCGGCACTTTAAAACTGGAAGACCAAGTGTAGGGTATAGGAGAATTAGTTAAGTTATTAAAAACATTTAGCAATAGTGGCACCCAAAAATCTGGGTGGCTTTTGATAAGGTCAATAGGTAAGCCATCAGGACCGGGGGCTTTGCATCCCAGGCTCTGGTCAATAGCCTCCTCTACTTCCAATAAATCAATCGGGACCCTATTAATTGGTGTATTCACTTTAAAAACTGAGGGGGAAGCCGGGGCAGCATAGATCTTCCTGAAATGAGCCTCCCAAGACTCACTGGAAATGTTACAGCTGATTGATGACATAGAGTTTCCCAGAGACCTCATGCCTTTAACAGCCAGCCAGAAATCCTTGTCAGTTTTTAGACTGTTGGCCTGAACTAGGTTCTCCCAATGCTCTTTTGTGATCTCCTCCTTTCGGATTGCGAAAGCTCTCTTATAGCTCAACCTAAGTGATTTAATATGCGAGCTGTCTCTAGGTTTGTTGGCAAGTGCCCTTCGAAGGGCTCTATTAGCCGAGGAGCAGTCAGCATTAAACCAGCCTGGATCTAAGTGAGTTTTCTTATTGGGCCTGGACAACAAGGATTTAATACTGGTAAAAAGCTCTGAAAAAGCACCAACCACCTCCGGGTTGCATTCTCTGAAGGTCAAACAGGTGTTAATAAGGTCAGGGTAAGATCTTACCATACTATCAAATACCGCTTTGTTATCTATACCACGCAAAACCAGTCTAAGGTTGTGAGTAGTAGGAGTCAAATCACTGGCACCCTGCACATTGTCATAAATTGGTCTGGACGTGAGACTCAGAGTCAAATTAATCTGGTTGTGGTCCCCCTGAAGTGTAGGAATTACCTCCGCTTTTAACACACAGTTTTCTAGACAAGCGGTGCTGAAAATGTAATCGATAGTAGAGGCTGAACCCCTACCTCTATAGGTGGGTTCTATGTGGCCAACCCTAGTGGGCACAGCAGCAAGCTCCATAATATCTAAGAAGTTATTGGAACTTAGAAGATGTAGTAATTGGTCCCCTCTGTGACATATCCGTGTCGTGTCAGTGGGGTGAATAGCTGAATAGATACCCTTCGGGATTTTTACATTGAAATCACCACCTAAGCAAATGCCCTTGACTTTGACGCCTCAATTGACTGTTTGTAAATTAGAAATACATTTAAACAACTCGATAAAGTTCATATTGGGTACATTTTTAAAATCATTATTATAAAAATGAATCAAATAGAACGAAATCCCCTGTGTGTAGATTGTGGCCTGGAATTAATCGTTGTTGATATGGAGGACCCTTGCACGGCCCCCTGCCCTAATATTAACCCACGTTGAAAGGCCTCCAGCTTGCTGTCCTGAATCTCGGGTAGGGGATACTATGTTAAAACATTCAAACCCCTCCAAGAATAACTCCCGGGTTGCCCAGGTCTCTTGAAATATTACGATGTCTTGGCTGTGAATTAACTCCAACCAATCTAGTAAATTTAATTTATATGCCAGACCCGCGACATTCCAACTCAATATTTTGAGAGTAGAATCATCATTAAGTACAGTTGGAGTGTCGGACTCACAAGACCGGGGGCAAATTCTGCAGGGTACTGGCTCTTCTACCTCTGGTGGCTCTGGGTTTATGAGGGGAATAGGCAGTCAATCTTGACAATCCAAACCTGATAAGGGCATAAATCTATTCAGTAGGGGAAAAAGGCAGGGGGTAAAAGACGTATCAGAGTGGGATGCCTCTGGAGAGGGCTTATAAAAATAACCCAGTGGCAGGGCCCAAATACTGGTAGTTAAATTAGCTTCCTCCTCCTGCAGCAATAGTATTGCGTTTGCCACAGATGGTCTGCGAAAGTTAATAACTATACAATCTCCCTTGATACATTTTGGGGACGTACCCGCCCATTACTCTTTGTACCATAATAATATTCTCTATTAGTGACGCCCTAAACCTTTTATGTTTGGTGAGCCAATCCAAGCTCTTATAGCATATTTGCTCCCATGATTCTTTTTGGTCAGGTCTTAAAGAGGGCATACCTGCTAAAACCACGACATAGGGGCACGCCTCCGGAGGTAGATTTAATACCTCCCTATTGCCCCTAAGGTCTGACAAACAGGTGGAGTCGATAGCACCCTCTCGCAGTGTGTTGCCAACAGCATGAGACCGCAGAGGGAATACTAGTGAATGGCATGATTTGTGTCGCATTTGCAGAGTTCGAGTTATGCCACCATTCACAATATTCATATTTGCCCCACCAATAACCCCAGGTTTAAAACACAACCACATTTTGTTACACATATCACAATGAGTAGACCCTGGATTCAAATTGGGGACATCAATCGGGGTCTGTTGATGAGTTGGTGCGTTATTAGGTGGCATAGTTGGCATTCCCAAATCAGTGGACACAATCATACTGACATTTGCGAGTGGAGCAGTATTAGAAATCACAAGCTGAGGCAAAGGGGGCACTAGTTGTTCCAGAAGCAGACAATTCCTCAAAGTGGCAAGGAAACTATCAAGTGCACTCTTAACACTATCAGTAATGGTATCCATAATATGGCTTATGGCCACTTCACTCATATTGCTGCTATCAATAAAAAACAGGTCAGTCTCAGTCTGAGTTCCAATGGAGCAACAGAGGGGGTGCACCTGGGCCACAACTGTTGTATGATTAGTAGGAGGGCATATCCAAGAGTTCAGTGTTGTGCAAGATGAACAAGGACGAGTCATTTGCTTCCTCTTGGCGCTTACTGCCTTAACTGGCTGAGGGATAAAAGTTAGATTTTCCCTACATGAGGAGTATTAGACATATATTGTGTTAGCATGATGTATTTATATATCCTTTTATGCTCAATATGCACATTGCATAACCTCTATCTGCTTTAGTTAGTAGGAAAAGGTTTATTCTGTCCATCTGTTCTTTACTAATGCATGTGTTTGGGTATCCTTTGTTCAGTGCTTGATGTCGGCCTGTCGCACTCGAGCCTTCCTCCCAAGGAGTGCATGCCCACGGGATTCACGCTGTGTATACATGCATCCTTTCCGAATTGTCCTTGCGGATGTCTTTTGGTATTTTCCTTCTCTTCCTCCCTTTAGGCGGTTGAGGCTGCTTTACTATTAGGCATACATTGAATGTCCTGATGAGATCTGTAGAATGTGTTGAACGGATCGAAACACCGTCGACAACTATGAGCACCTTACACACATGGAATGATTTATTTGTCCTTTAAAAGTGTGAAGGTGTCAATATTGTTCTGTTTTATAATTGAAACTGTGCGATTGACAAGTTTACAGAACGTTGGGCTCTTGCCTAGGCCCTTTTGTTTGTTCCATTTGATTGTTCCCTGTCCTGATATTTCTTGTGTGATTGACTGGGTACGGGCTTGTGCCCGGTCTTGTATGTTGTGTGTTGTTCATGTTTTGCATTGGCTGAAAGTGAATGTCGGGACCTCTGCCCGGCTGGGCGTGTCGCTTTCGAATGTGGCAATAACTTTGTCTATGTTTATTGATTGAGCATTATTATTTGTAGGGGACCACTGTTGCCTTAATAATGCTGTTCAATCCCAGCACCCAGGATAATGTGCTACAGGGATAAACACTTATAAGGTCCAAAAGGTGAACCCTATTGGCTATGCTCATGCTTGTTTTTTCTTTCTTTCAGTATGTCGTGTTACCCTCTTGGTTATTTTGTGTGTTCACAAAGGGGGAAGGTGAGTTTTAAAGCGCCTCGAGCAGGAAGGTAGAACTTGAATGGTGGATAACGGAGGATGAGGTAGAATGTATGTGGGTGGAATAGTATGTGCTCAAGGACTGCTTGTATTTGAGATGGTGGTGGCAGGTGGTGCTGAGATGGAGTGCCTTATGTACACGATGCTGCATGTTCTCTTGATAGGTGTTTTTTTTAGCTTCACGATGACATCCTTCCAAAATAACATTGTCTACTCGCCATGCCAGGGTCTAGTGGTGATACCACAGGTAATGCTGATTTTTCTAAAATGGTGGAGTAGAGAATTACTCACAGAGGAAGTCAATTACAGGTGCCGTGTCCCAAGTGAACATCACTTATTTCACCTTCCTGAGCGGTTGCGGGTGGACCCGAGTAGAGTGCAACAGAAACACAACTACCAGTAAGTGTGCTTTATCTGACAAAGGTGGGCTTGGCACTTAGGCCTTTTCCGACAGTCTTACAAGGCAAGGTATTGTAGATCAGAGCTGCCAATACAACTGTAAATCATCATATTGTGAATCAGGCAGCACTTTAACCACATCTGTTGCAGGAGGCAAAATATGTTTGGCCCTTGGCATTCTAGAAATGGAACTCTCTGACAGCACATCATGCCTCAGGAGCACAGGAAATTTTAAAGGGCACTTTCAGTCACAGAGTGATAGAAACACATAGGTATGGAATTAGATCAGGACCTTAAGATTTCGTTTTCTGCAGGAGTGGCACACCAGACACCAGTCTGCAACGACAAAAGGTGGCAAAACTAGGAGTATGGGAAGGGCCTTTGAGGAATGCTATATTTATAAGTTTGTATAAGACACTTCCACGCAGAATGTCCTACTTATTCATCTCATACAAGTCATTCCGAAAAGGCAATCTTGAAAGACGACAGTCTGGTCATATGGGTGCAGCAGACATGATTCTCATTACTCCTCAACAATTTTCCATTTTATGAAAATAAAAAAGGCATGCATCGGCAAAGCCAAGGATCTACGTTTAATGTGCTCATGCATGGAGCGTAAACACATTAAAGCCAGCAGAGAGGGCTGCAGTTATGAAATATTCCCTTGTGCATTTCAATGCAAGTACTCGAGGGGAGCCTGAAGGATACAGGCCAAAGGCTAATAGCCCACTGAAGTATTCATCTCTCACCTAATGCTGAGTGAAAGAGCAGTTGACAAATCCTCAAGCCAGTGGATGAGTGAGGCTGGTCGAAGAAAGCAAATGGTTTAAAGGAACAGTCTCAAACCCCATTCTATGTAGATTGTAAGCAAGATGTCTGCTTGTTTAGATCTGGGTTTTGCAGCACATGCATCAAAGGGTGAAATGACAGTCTAAGTGTTCAGTGCATTTAGGCATGCTAGAAGAACGTATGTAGGAGATGAAATGGGGCACCTAGGGCATTCTCCAGATTTCAGTGAGCTACCTTAGGCAAATGAACATTCTCTAGCGAGGCTGTTAGATGTAAAGCAGAAACATGGAGTTCAATACACACCTTTGCAATAACATTATTGTATTAACACCATTTACCATTAACACGTCCTATTTCTAACAGCCCTACCCTAGCCAAACTCTTGGAAAAATGCGTTCTCCAACAACTGACAAAACACATTGACGACTTCGACATCCTGGACAATCACCAATCTGGGTTTAGAGCAGGGCAAAGCACCGAATCTGCCATGACTCACATTATCGACGACGCTTACAAATACTCGACCTGAATGGATCATGCCGAATCATCCTACTAGACCTCTCTTCTGCCTTCGATACGGTCAAACACGAGAACCTGATTGACCTGTTGAATCTATCAGGCTCAGTGCTCAACTGGTTTACCTCCTTTCTTCAAAACCGGACCCAAAAACTCAAGGTCAATAACTCCTTCTCCAAACCTGTACCAGTAACTCTAGGAGTCCCACAAGGGTCCGCATTATCCCTGACACTATTCAATCTATTTATAGGAACCTCTTACTGTCTTGCTAAAATCATCCAATGTCCAATTTCACATGTACGCAGATGATACACAACTCTACCTGAAAATTCATACTCCTGAAGATATCAAACTACTCAACAAAACACTGATGAACACCCAAACATGGCTAGCTGAGAACCATCTCAAGCTTAACACACTCAAAACTGAATTCCTACTTATAGCTCCACCATCCAAAATTCCCCACCTCCAGGATTGGTTCAAACACCTCACGGCATTCAACGTCCAACCAACAATCATTGACTCAGCTAAATCTCTGGGCATAACCCTGGATTGCAACCTCAACATGCATAAACATATTGGTAACGCTACAAAAGGCGCAAATTTCCAGATTAATATACTGAGGAAACTTAAACCCTTCCTACCAAAAAACGAGCTCAAGATGGCAGTCCAAGCTCTAGTTATCCCCAGGATCGAATACGGAAGTATCTCTCTTTGTGGCCTCCCCAAAGCTACAACAGCAACACTAAGAGCCACCATCAACGCGGCAGCCAGGCTCATCACAGGCTCAAAAAAAGGTCCCACATCTCCCCGGACTTGAAAGCCCTGAACTGGCTACCATGGGAAGCAAGAATTCACCTAAAATAGCCTGCATGACCCACAAAGCCATTCACCATAAAACACCCAGCTATCTCTCTCATAAACTGGTTATCTCTGGGGGCAAGAGATCCACTAGAAGTGCAGAAAGCCTGTTACTGAAGCTGCGCAGATTTAATAAGTCGAAAACTTACAAACGCTCCTTCTCAGGGATGGCTCCTAGGATCTGGAACGCATTACCCCCAGAAACCAGACTTATCACATCTACTGCATTGTTCAAAAAGGAAGTAACGGTGATTCTCATGGAAAAATTCACATGATCATCACCGAAAGATGCCATGACTTATAAAGATGCCAACAGACAATCCACATGACACTGATGTTCTCACAGCCCGCACCTTTCTCTGTAGCTTATTTTGTAGCTTAACGTAGCATGCAGATTTGATCTACCTCTCTCGCTTGTTTTATGTATACATACCGTTTTCTTTTTATGTTTACACACTATGTACACGTATATTTGTATTTGGTATTGTGATGTTTAATTTTCACTGTCTGTAAAGCGCTCTGATATCCGCAAGGATCTGGTTCGCGCTCTATAAAACTTTCAAAATAAATAAAAAATTCCTGGAGGCGCCGTGCCTACACTCCCGGGCACCAGGACGAAAGGGAGTTACCCTTCCTGACCTTCCCAGTAATAACTTAGCAAGGCTTTGAACCAATCATGTGTGCCATTTATGGTCCTTCCTCGGGGCCCAAGAGCCAAGTGGTGTTTTTCCATTTACAGTGACTTCATGTGTTGAACTGAAAGTATATATGTGTAGTTTTGAATGTAAGTCAGCAGCCTTCTCTGTGCACCTGATGGGTGAGGGTTGGAGAGGCTCCTCTATAGAGTATTTTGCTTAAGAAACAATTTAACTTTCTTCACTGCCAACTGACTGGTTATTTGGTAATGGTATTGGGGCTATTGGTAGGTATAGCTCTTTATGTTATTTTTATGGTACGTCAGTTGGCGACTCTGGTGGGACTCCGCGATAGGTTTGTACTTCCGTAACAGCGTAGAAAGGACAAAGAAAGGGGAGCTCTGGTCGAGTGGGTGCTTACTCCGCTCTCGCAACCAGGGAGCCCCAGCTGCTAGTCACCCTTCGCCAGAGTCCTACGTGCATAACTCTGGCGCTGACCGTGTTGGTCTTCAGGAGTTGGCAGTGGAGAATACGCAATTCTACCTGCGTGCACCAGGAGAGTGAATTGTTTTTCTATGAAACGCGCTGTTGAGCAGTGCTTTTGAAATAGTTGACTGTATTGGATTTGGTGGTCAGTGTACCACAGAGAACTTTGGGGGTCTGATGGCGCAGCATTGTGGCTGCACAGGTAGATGCTCCACGGACTTGTTTTGTGAACAATAGAGACGCTGATCGGACGCCCTGGTGTGGCACGTGAGGTGCGCGCCCGGCCAGACTGCTCTCAGAAAGGCCCGTGGTTGTACCTGGGTAGCCGTCTGGACACATCTGAAGCGATGCTAAGGCAGCAGGCTTAGTCGGAATAGTCCAGAGGGTGAACCAGGAACATTGCGGGATGGTCAATAGGACAGTCTGTGGTTGATACCTGTCCAACGGTCTCTTGGTAGTCTTTGGACTGCTTGATTTTGGTATCTGTTGGTCTGGAATCTGAATTGATTAGTTCTCCATGAACGGGAGTCAACGGGCTCTGTTCCTTTGTTTGGGAAAATTTGAAACTCTTTCTTGGTGTATATATGTACGTATTGTTTTGTTTGTGTTTGATTCTGAGAATAAGTGACAGTAGTAAGGATGTGTGGACATGGCCATGTTTGAAAGACTGTTTTCTGAATGAGATTTAACTGTCAACAATAATAATGCTGTGTTTTAGTAAATTATGTTTTTTGATGTTGTTGTCGCCGAAAAGGCACACGTTTGGATGAAAGTCAGCCTGCCCCGTCTGAGGGTAGCCAAGTTATGATTTGTATGTTAAACAAGGTATTTCACCCATTTTGTTTAATGCGTTATGGCATAAATATACCAAAGACAATGTGGAACTACAATGGCCCTTAACCAGGTCCTTTGATGAGAAAAAGATACATTTCTTACAAGATCGATTATTTTCTAAACGAAGTCGGCAGGTAATGTTTGATTCTTTAAACATGTGGCAGAAGGAACCAAAGCGTAGCCGTATCAGAGAGGAAAAGTTATGTAAAATGAAAGGAGATCAGATGATTACACAAAAAGCAATAGCTTACGATAAAGCTCAAACTGAAAAAGGAATTGATTGTACAGATAGACAATTCAGATTACAGGTGGATAAAAGCTACGTAACTAGGACGGAGCCAGAGGATGAGATAGAGGATTTATTGGATGCGCGTCCACCTTCTCCTTATGCTCCACAACGCATGTATCCTGCGATCCCTTTAACTCCAGCTCCGGATCCAACAGCTTCTGTGCCTGTTGTTTCCTGTCCCCCCGCCCCTCTGGGAACGTCCTCTGTTTTATCTCCCTCAGCATTTGGAACTGCCACTTTATGGTCCGATGCGTTGCCGTCTCCTACTGTGTCCACGGTTGTTTTGTCTCCCCCAACTTCCGCTTGGGCTTCCCAGTCCTCGAGCACAACGCCAACTCTAGCTGACCCTACTCCCTCTCATGCTCTGGGGGATCTTGGCACACGAAAATTGTTTACTCGTTCAGCGGTAGGACTAGAAGAAAAACAGACGATTACGTATCGGTCATCCCAGTGGATGCGCAATCCTATTTATACTTTAGCTGATGTATGGAGTACACTTCGAGATTAAGAGCCCCTCATGCAGCAGCATGCCCTAGAGCACATGGCCATAGCTCTTATTTCTCTATGGGAGCTGTGTTTCCCGGGAGATAAGGCCCCACAAGTAATGTATGATATACAGGGCCAGGCTCATAAATCTGAATTAGGACTAGAGGAAGTGTACAGGAACGTCGAGGTTTTATTGAATTATCGACGACAGATGCACTCAAAATGTCCAACTTGGGACTCCCAGCACCCTATGCCGGAAGTCCATCCTATTTACCGTCCTAAAATACCAGAATTAAGAGACAATCAAAATCAAGTAACTAGACCTCGTGTAGAGGCACGATTACAAGAGCAATAGGTTTATACCCCTTGGAAAAGGAGTGAAGTCCTTTCACTAAAATCACAACTGCCCGACCCCCGAAAAAACCCTACGGCTTACTATAAAGAGCTTACAGAAGCAGCTTCCTCAGCTGTTATGACCTTAGCTGACATAGAGCTATTTTTTGGGTTACTAGTCCCCGTTGACGTGTGGCGTCAGGTGCATGACCAGGACCATGCCGCAGAGTTGGGAGGGACTTGGGATCAGATCAAAGATTGGAACAAGGATCGAAAACCTGGTGATAAGCCGAAACCCGAAATATTGGCTTTACCGGGTCGGATTATTACCTACATGCATTCCTTAATTTCACCCTGTAGGGTAGATTGGGACAAATTGACAGTGTGTAAGCAGAAGAAAGACAAAAGTGTTTCGGATTTCTTCACTAGATTTGAGGGTGTATTCATTGACTTTAGTGGGCAAGATTTGTCAGTAGAGGGTGGTATACAGTTATTTGTTAATCGTTTTGTGACAAATCTGTTACCGGAAGTCTCCGAGCGGCTACAAGCCACTAAGAGTACTTGGACTACTTCTACACCTTCGGTCATACTGAATATGGCTCAGTATTACAAACATAGGGAAAATGAGAGTAAGGATAAGACGGAAAAAAAGCAAAGGACCTTAAGACACGAGTGTTGTTACAGCAAGTCATCAGGGGACGAGGCAGATAGAGAGGCGGTAGAGGGTTCGTCCCGATAGGGGCGGGAAAAAAGACGAAGCGGAGGACCAGCTGTTGTTTTGGGAATAAACCAATGCCCTTATTGTAAACAGGAAGGGCATTGGCGAGCTCAGTGTCCATTGTTGCTGACTCAGAATGGGGAAGTAAGAGAGAGAGGAAGAGGTCGAGGTGGTGTGGATCAAAGTGATATGCGGAGAGAGGAAGCTGAGAAGAATTATTTTGATCATCCAAGAGGTAGGCAGTACTATAATAAAGACTGTGTAATTGATGGGACCAAAGGGTATGCTTACACATAGGACAGCCAAGGACACAGTGGGGGCCAGGTGTCAGTGCCCGTTGATAAGCAGGGTCCTTATGTGCGAGGGCGGTTGATGGGGACATCTGAAAGCTTTTTAGTTGATATGGGTGTATGAATAGTTCTATTTCTCGTTCACTGGTCCCAGGGGCTGCTCTGTCCGGGCAAAATAATGTTTTGGTGGGTTTTTCTGGAATTCCGGTGGTGAGCCCCATTTCAAAACCTATTCCGTTTACAATTGGTCCGTTCACAGTGTAATCTCCGTTTTTGTTGACTTCACATTGCGGGGAAAATCTATTAGGGTTGGATTTGTTAAAAAAGTTGCATCGAAGATTCATTGTTCTCCTGACGGTGTTTATCTTACTATACAATCTCCTGGTACACATACGTTGCAGTGTTTGCTAAAAAAACACCCTCCCTCCTGAGCTTGCTGCCATCCCAGCGACACTGTGGGCCACCGGAGATACAGATGTAGGATTACTTAAGATTCCGCCTGTTTCTATTACTCTGACATGAAATGCTCGTTTACCACGTATACCTCAATAAAAAAATTTACCGGCAGATGAGAAGGCTTTACTCTCTATTATGCAAGATTTGATCGATAAGGGTGTGGTGGAAGAAACGGCTGCCAATGTATGCAACAGTCCCATTCTGCCGATTTTGAAAAAGGCCTCTGTTGGAAGCGACCCTGACCATGTTGACACTTACCGTTTCGTAATTGACCTGCGAGAAATTAATAAGATAGTGGTGATGCAATACCCTGTGGTCTCTGACATCACTACTATTCTCACTATGATCCCTCCCACTGCTAAGCTTTTTTCCATTATTGATTTAAAGAATGCTTTCTTTAGCATTCCGATTCACCCTGATAGCCGTCATATTTTCGGCTTCTCCTTCTCTGGTCGCAGCTTTCGGTTTTGTCGCGCACCCCAGGGGTATACTGAAAGTCCTAGCATTCATAGTCAGGCCCTGAAAGCATTATTTGATGATTTGACTCAGACCCCTGGTAATGTGCTCTTACAGTACGTTGACGATCTGTTGGTGGCTTCTGATACTGAATAGGGTTGTAAGGACGCCACTGTTAAATTATTGTCTCATTTGGCGGCTAATGGTAATAAGGTGTCTCTTTCAAAATTCCAATATTGTCGACAGGAGGTGACCTACCTTGGTCATCTACTGTCGAAAGAGTGGAGGAGACAAACCCCTGAGCGTGTGACTACCATTTCTAAGATGTCTGTACCTCGCACTCAGCGTGATGTTCGTGCATTTCTTGGCATAACTTCTTACTGTCGCCAATGGATTCCTAATTTCTCTCTTCTTACTAAACCTCTCTTGTACTTAACCACTAAAGATGTGCATGAACCTCTACTTTGGACTGATGAGTGTCAGAAAGCTTTTGATTCTTTAAAATCTGTGCTTTGTAAGCATGGGCGGATTTTGCAGATTCGCAATCCGCGAATTTGCGGATTTGCGAATTTGCGGATTGCGAAAATACGCAAAATCCGCGAATTCTCGCGGATTTTGCGGATTTATTTTGGGGTGTGTGTTCGCACAGGTTTCTGCAAGTTCGCGAGGGTTTTGTACAATTTCGCAAATTGCGAACTTACTTGTCGGGTCGCCAGTTTTGCGAACTTGTTGTTTCTACGTGCCCAGCCTGTTTGCAAGGCTTTCTTCATCACTGCCACCCTCTGTCACCACTGGCACTCTCTTTGTTCACCCATGCCACCCTCTGGCTCACCCATGTCACCCTCTGTGTCATCACAGCACCCTCTGGTTCACCAGTGTACAATATTGGGACAAAGCAAAGCACTGCCATCCGCTGTCAACACTGGCACTCTGGTTCACCCATGACACCCTCTGGCTGGCACACCCATGCCACCCTCGGTGTCATCACAGCACCCTCTGATTGACCAGTGAGTGTACATTATTGTGGTAAAGCAAAGCACACCTGCTAAGTGCTTTAAGTTTTGCAAACAACAACACCTGCCCTGCAACAACTGACATTAATGAAGGCTGGCACCTGCTTGTCTGCTCCCTTTCCTTTTTGTTGCAATGTAAAAAAAATTTAACAGGATGCAATGGCATACTTCTAACTATTCTGTGACTGTCAGAGCAGGGTCACACAATAGTTGCAAGTAGGCAACCGGATTCTGGAGGGCCCCTTCAGGAAGCACTACAGGGAAATGGTTACAAATGATGAGCTCGAACTTTTGCACCTGCTCGTTGGTTTTGCTTTTGCAAAACTCGTTTTTCGGTAATTTCGCCCTATTCGCGAGGCGTCGTGCGAAATCGACCGTGGAAGCAGCGAACTCGTGCGAGTTACCCCAAGGTTGAGTATGGGCGCCGCCATTTTGTTTGCGTGACGTATTTCCGTTTCCGCCCGCTATGTGTAATCTCGCGGAATGAGCGCCTTGCGAATGCAAGTTCGCACGAGTTCGCGAGAGAAATCGCGTGCGAACTTACTTACGCGCACATGATCGGGCCGCCATCTTGTTTTTCATTCATTCCTATGTGTCTGGGCATGGTGTTTCTATCCTCTCTATATCTCTGCCATCCTTTGCTTGTTTTAATATTTTTTTGATCTATTTAACTTTTTTCTATCCCTCTAGTTTTCTAGATCTATATTTTTGTGTTTTAGTCTACTTTTGTTTACTTTTCAACTACTTTTTTAAACTTTTATTTTCTTCTTCCCTAGTCTTATTATTTTTCATTTTGCCTCCTTGTTGCTAACACCTGCCCAGACCATGGTGAAGACAGCTGTGAAGCTGCCCAAGACGGGCCCCGCAGCCCGTGCCCGGCTCCCGTGTGGCCGTTTGAGGGCGGAAATGGTGGTGCCCAGGGAGATCTTCAGCCCTGAGGAGGTGGGCGCACTCGTTTTCTATGTACAGCGCCGCCTCCCCAGGACCATCGCGGCAGGCGGCAGGATTGCTGGTGGCTACACCAACCGCCAGGAGCGACGGAAGCGGTGGGAGCAGGTGTGCCGGGCCCTGTTTGACATCTCGGGGGTCCAGCGCACCTACAACCGCTGGACCGATATCCTGGACTGGGAGCGCGACCTGCTCGACCTGCTGGGAGTGGAGGTCCCCGGGCTTGGTGAGTAGTAGTAGCAATTTTTTCATCACTCACTACTCTGTTTTTTCTCCTGCTCTGTGTGTTATATTGCAAATGTTTGCTTTAACTTTTTTACAAAGAGCAATAATGCTGCCGATTACATTGATAGGAGAGGTAAATTAATATTTCAAAATCTTCTGTGCATTTCAGGTGCACTGCTCTCCTTCTCTGTGGCGGTGCCACTGCTTATTTGTTTTCTATTTTGTGTTCATTTGATTGGGCTGAGTAATGTATGAGTGTACTTTACAGAACTGCGTAATGCTAGACACAAAGGGGCAGATTTACAAGCCCCTTGCGGCACGTTTACGCTGCCTTACCTGACTCACAGCGACGTAAACGTGGCGCATCCCTGCGAGTCATGTACAACGTGATGCATCTAGGGAGATGCGCCACGTTAAGGCCTGGGCCTGCGCCACAATGGGTGCGTTCCCACGCCGGGGGGGGGGGTTGGCGGTCAGGCAGCTGTGCGCCTCGCAAAAGTGCCTGCGTGAAATCTACAAGATTTAACGCAGGCACTTCCGCGACGCTACTACGTCAATTCTTTATGCCTGCTTGCTTGAAGCAGGCGTAAGGACTGATGCGGTATGTTGAGTATTGGGCAGCCCTGAGCATTGCTAGAGTTGCATCGCGCCTGGGACGCGACTCTAGAGATGCGCCCCTCTTTCGTCACGAGATGCGTCACGCATCTGCCTACCCTTGCGCCAGGGTTTGCCGCATTGTAATTGCGGCGCATCTGCCGTGACGCAAGGTTAGTTTTGCGTTACGCATTTGTTCTGGTGCACCTCTGGAGGTGTGCAGCCCAGAACTCGTAAGTATGCCCCTAAGTGTCAGATTAGAAATTACCTGTGCATCCCTGCAAAGTGTGCGGCACGCCAGCACCACCCATGGTGCGCCGTATTTACAATGCGGCACACCATGGTCCCAAAACGTCACCGAAGCGTTACGCATCGGTGCCGTAAAGGCGGCTCATTGATGGAGTTGCGTTGCAACGATGGCGCAGCTCCAGCAATGCTGCGTCAAGCCTTACGTCTGCTTCATGCAGGCGCAGGGTTTCAGTGACGCATCATTGTCCTAAATGACTGATTGAAATTTTATATATTCCCCATAGCCACTTTTAGCATGCGTTCCTGCGCAGGAACGCCCTCCCTTGCGCTGGAACGCTCCCTTATGGCGCAGGGCTATAGAATGGGATGCATCTCCCATATGCGTCACGTTGTTAATATACGCCACACCATGGCGCCTCTCTTGTTGTGGCGCTGCGTCACAAAAGTGACGCAAGAACGGAGCAAAAGAGCTGCAAGGGGCTTGTAAATCTGCCCCTAGGCTCAGGTGCAGTCCTTCCTTTGTAGCCCTCTTTTTGACTGAAATAGTTGGTTCTTGTTCTTTCTAAATGTTTGATTTGGTTGACAAGGACATCGACAAGCAGCAATCATCAATGTTTTCTGTTCTTTCTTTCATGTTGTACGTCAGGTCCGCCCAGGGGCAAGCAGACGGAAAAGGAGGATTCTGTGGCTCCAAAGGAGGAGGATGCAGGCCAGGACGGCGAGTGCTCCTTTACTGGCCCCAGTAAGTTTTCATTTAAATATAGAGGACCCTATTGTTGTCCAAGCGTTCCTAATTTAATTTTTTCGAAATAGTGTTTAGATAGGAGCAAAATCCATAATACTACTGTTGCAGGGACAATTCTCCACAAACCGAACTATGGACACCAAAGACCAGAGTAATAATATTTCAGAGTGGCGTGTTTGGCACACTGTATAAACCTGGTAGTGTCAGCGGCACGGACTCCTCCTTGCAAAAATTGCAAAACCTTTCGCTCAGTCACTCTAGTCTGGAGGACCAAAAACCACAGAGTCTATTCAAGTTTAAAAGCTTTATTAAAAGTAAAAGTAAACACATATATTAAAATAAAGTTAGCTGGAAATGGAAAAGTGCTTGGTGCTGAGTTGATGAGTAATGGAACACATTTCTTGTGGTCGAGCCGAGCTTTCACCTGGTTTGAAGTTGATGTTGCTCTTGTCCTTAGAAGTCCAGCTTCTGTCTGTTCAGAGAAAAATGGTGTGTGTTAAAATTAAGCAAGCATTCATCAATTGTGACAAAAAAGTGCAGCAAGACAACAGCCTTCCCTGGAAGGAGGAACATTTTTACTTTAGACTAGAGTAGACAGTCAATTACTTTTTCTGTTGTTTTCACATTTCTTCATTCCTAGACCAAATACTAGTGAGTGGTGTAATCTAACATTCTTAAATCTACTTTGTAGGTGGAACATCTGGTGGCGGGGCCAGCTCGGATGTGGTGGTGGTGATCGACTCCGAGTCCGAGGACAACTCTGGGGAGGAGGCGGCGCAAGAGGGCCAAGAACAGACTGTGAGGAAGCAGACAGTGGTGGTGGCGGGTACAGGTAAGCTGGATCATGGTACTATCTGACTCTTAGATAGCATATGATGTGTATCTACAGAGAGTAGACGGTCACTGGATGAACTACGAAAATACTATGAAATGTTTCCGGGGGGGGGGGTGCAACATCATCACCATCTCCTGAGTCCTACTCCTGACATGATTGAGCACAAGTATTAAATACATTTTTTTAAAATCTAACACGACATAGAGCTTAAATAAACAAAGAACCCCATAGGGGGAAGAGAAAAATCTTGTGCGGCACCACAGCAGACGACCTGGCAACTACATTAAAACAGAGGGAAAAACAAAAAATGCCAGAAAAAAACAATTCAATCTAAATCAGGAGGATGTGGTTATAGAGCATGGGTCCTCACAAACTTTCTCTCGGGGCCAAATTGACAGTGTGGTTTGTGGCCAAGGGCCGCACCGAAGGGGGCAGGGTCAGTGGGGGAGGGGGGTGGATCTAGAGCAACAAAAAAACTATGACCATGAGGTTGAACTCATGCCCCTGCAGCGGATGCCTTCGTCCACTGAGCCACCAGACCTGGCATACACATTACACACATCTTTCTTTCTCTCTCTCCCTCCCTCTCTCTCTGTCTCCCTCCCTCTCTCTCTGTCTCCCTCCCTCTCTCTGTTTCCCTCTCTCTTTCTCTCTCTGTCTCCCTCTTTCTGTCTCCCTGTGTCTCCCTCTACCTCGCTGTCTCTCTCTCTCTGTCTCCCTTCCTCACCCTCCCTCTGTCACCCTCTGGCTCCCTCCCTCTCTCTCTCTCCTTCTGTCTTCCTCTCTCTCTGTCTCTGCCTCTATCTGTCTGTCGGTCCCAGCCTGCTGTAATTACCATATTGTAATTTGTCACTGGGCCAGCACTGGATGGACCTGCGATCCAGGGGGGGGCAAGCGCCCCCCCCTGCCCCTCCCTGCGGACGCCCATGATACTGGCCTGAATACTTTTGTACTGCGCTGGCTAGTTGCTAGTTGTACTGTGACTCAACTTCCTGCTGAATCATTTTGTGTTAATCATATTCTTAAAGAGCATTGGTTACAGATTATGTCTTTCTTTCTTCATATAGTTGGTCATACTAAAACATCAAAACCAACAAAGAGTATGCAGGCTGTACTGGCCCGGCAACGGAGGCTGGATGCTACTGTTGCCCAATATCGGCGGCTGGTGGAACTGGAGGGGGACGACACGCAGTCCAGTACATCGAATGGGACATCTGCATCCTCCTCCGTGACCCCACGTTCTGCCGGTCAGCGCAGTGCTCCGGCAAAACGGAGCCGTGCTGGCAGACGCCACCGCCGAGCAGCAAAGGCTGCCCCTCACAGTACTCTAAAGGCTCGCTTGCGCCGTGCAATCCACAGAGTGTCCGACCTGGAGGCGGAGGTCCGGAAATTCAAAGAATATCAAAATTTGTTGGAGGGCCTCCGCTTAGACCACGCCACCCTCCGGGAGCAGTACGATGCCCTGGCCCTAAGGCATGATGCCCTGGAGGCCAAAGTCAACACCATGCATCCCTAGAGTGTCCCTTGCCCCTTTTTTAGAGACTTTTGGGGGGTGGGAATTGGGAGTTGGTGTTTTTGGGGACTTTTGAAGGACTATTTATTTGTTGGGGTTAGGGAGGGTCTTGCGGGAGCTTATTTAGTTAGGGATATAAAAATGTACTTTTTCAAACTTTATCTGAGCATACCTGTTTTTTACTCCTTTTGAGCCTGGTGGGTGGTGGTTTTGCAGTAAGTTCGTTTTACTGAACACTGTCATCGTGTTGGTTCACGTGTAATTGGCCAAATGTTTTCCAAAGTAAATGCCTGTCACAGAGTTTGTTAATTCAAGAGTCCTAGGACTTTACTACTAGTACCACTGTCACTCTCTCGCCTCTCCTAATACTCCATTATACTACCTCCCATCCAAACGCTTATCTTACCTGTAATTTGTATTTGAGGGCTGGCTCCACCTGGAATTCACATTGTCCTAAAGCGTTCTGCAGCAGGGCCCCAACTGGAGTTTCCCGGCGTGGATTTTCTGCAAAACAAAAGCAATCAACATTAGAAATGTGGCAGCGGTGCTCACAGACCCCGAAAACCTAGAAGCCCCACAGACAGCACCCCTAAGACAGGCAAGCGAGCAATAATAACGCCTAAACATTCACGTGTAATTGGCCAAATGTTTTCCAAAGTAAATGCCTAACCAATTTCATCCCTTAATAGACCTTGCCAGCAATGGCCCAGCCAAGACCCGTAAACCCAAGCGCAAACAAGTTTGACACCCCCCAAACAGCCAAAAAGCAACTCGGGGAAAAAAAATCACACTTAGCAAAATGCATTTAAATGAGGACTCACTACTTCCAGTCCCTCTTTAGGGGACTCGTCAACGTAAGTTTCTTCATTGTGCAGAATCCAGGCATCAGCATTACGGGAAATGGATAGGGTGAGTCTGGAGGAGGAGGATAGACGACCAGGACTGAGTTCTTGTCAACTAACTGTTGTGAACCTGAGGAATGCTGCGGCATCAAAATCAAGACAGTTCTGCTGATGGGCTTGTTGTTTGATTGGGTGATTACAGTTTTGTTGTGAATGTGATGAAGCACTTGCTAAACAAAGAAAGACAGACACACAGGAATAAAAGTGAATAAGGACGAAAAATAAAGTTAATGAATAATTGACTCATTTTCAGAACTCGCTGTCAGGGAAGCAGAGCTCGTCCTCAAACTCTGCAAATTGAGTCGGTAGTACTTCTGGTAACTGAGGAGAACTTTCCTCAGGTAGGTCGGTGTCCTCTTCTTCCTGCGTGCATTCTCGTACTTTGTAATCTGGTGGTATGAAGTGCTAGTTCATCTTTATCATGGTGAGCCACTCCACATTTGCGGGCAAGAGGCGGGACCTTTTGCAAGTCACAATGCCACCAGCAGAACTAAAAACACGTTCTGAAGACACGCTTGCGAGTGGGCAAGACAAGTAATTGATAGCCAGGTTGGTGAGCTCTCGCCATATGTTTCTTTTCCCATGCCAATACGCCAATGGGTCCTCAGTAATATTGACCGCTGTTGAGTCATCCAGATAGGCCTGCACCATTGAAAGAATGTCCTCCCGGATTCCTGTACTTTGCACTTCTGTGTCCTTTCTGGGACAAGGAAACCCTAGCTCACTTAGCCAATCCGCTTCAGACATATCGCCTGGGCCTGGTGCAGATGATACGGTTGCTGGTGTGGTTAACGGCTCAGAGGAAAAGTCACTCACTTCTGCCACAGGCACAGATGCAGCAGTGTTTTTTTGGGACGCCTGATGGCCTGCTGATTCACTAGTAGTACTGTCTTCTCCTACAGTTTCCTTCCGCTCTCTTTCAAAACGAATGGCTGCCTGAGCTAGCCAACCTTTGTACTCTGTAACATCTGATGTTTCAAAAGGAATTATTACTTTGCCAAACAATGGCTTTTTGTAACGTGGATCCAGAATAGTAGCACAAATGTAGTGCTGTTGTTTCTTGATATTTACAAGCCGTTTATTGCTAACTAGGCGTTGTAATATTCTCTGCGCCAACTCATATGCTTCATTCTTTCCAGCATCTTTTAATTCTGAAGACACCACCTTGACTTGGTGCTCGAGCTTCAGCAACAATGGGATAGCTTTGCTCAAAGAACAGTCCTCCCTGCTGACGTCACGCGTGAAGACCTCAAAAGGACGAAGCATGTCTGTCAGGCTTTTAACTAGCTGCCATTGCTCCACCGCTAGCATCATTTCTGTCGTATCACCACCCAGGTTGTAGAAATACTCATTGACTACTGGAAACAGCTCATGCAGACGCTCAAGCATGTAGAAGGTTGAGTTCCAACGTGTTGCCACCTCCTGGATAAGTGCTTTCACTGGCATTCTACGTACATTTTGCTGGCGCCTCAGCTCCTTCCGGGCCTTAAAAGAATGGTTGAAATGTGTGCATATTCTTCTGCAGATGGTCAGTATTTTGTCGACTGCAAGTTCTTTTTTCAAGAACTTTTGCACGACAAGGTTCATACAGTGCGCCAAACACGGCACTCTGAAATAGTAACCGTTCTCCATGGCCTTAACTACATTGCTGCCATTATCAGTAGAAACATAACCAACCTTGCAATTTCTTGGGGGCAGCCATTGCGAGACCTTTTTGTTAAAGTCATCCAAAATGTTGGCTGCAGTATGAGTTTTCTCCATGCCAAACATGGGTAATGTTGCATGTTTACGAGCACCCTTAAAAATCTCGACCAAGTCACCACCTGCATTTATCTGTTTTGCAACCCCTGAAAAAGAGACCCAGTGTGCAGTGATGCACATGTAATCAAGGGCTTGGCAACTGGTCCACATGTCTGTTGTCAGGTGTATAGTGTGAACAGCACTCTTTTGCAAAGCTGCCCCAACCAACTCAAGCACCTCTTTATGTAGTGCTGGAACAGCAACCCTGGCAAAATAGAACCGGCTAGGAACCTTCCATTTAGGGGCCAGTGTTGCCACGAGTTCAAGAAAACCCACACCTTCGACAAACGAAAAAGGGAGAAGGTCCACCGCTAGCATTTTAGCCAGCTTAGTGTTATACAGGCGTACAATTGGGTGGTTGCGTTGAAATTGCGCATCTGAGGAGAACATGTTTGTAATGGTGCGCTGGACAAATTTACTGGATGATGCTGATGCCTTCTTCGACCCACTTCTGCTCAGTGTTGACATTTTCCGCATTGGTGTGTCTCCCAGACTCTCAGTGTGCCTCCTATGTGTTCCGGAGGGTGTGGTGCTACCAGGGGTACTGGGTGCAACCGGACAAATGTCTGACGCTTCTTCTACCTCCCCGTCATCTTCAGATGAAACACCTAGTATGGGTATATTTTGGCCACTTGCCCTTTGGGATTGCTTTCCCTTGATGTTTGCTAGGTGCGCAAACCATTCGACAGCGTGCCTTCTTTTAAGATGACCTATCTGGCCTCCGGTTCCATAGTTGGTACCAGTCTTACCACGGCTAACTCTAGTCTTACAAATGCAACAAACGGCTATGTTATCATACTTTGCATGGACACTAAAAAAGTTCCAAACTGGGGACTGGAAACTTCTGGTTTTGCCGCATGAGATGATACTGCCAATGCCAGATGAAGCAGTGGTGGATGAGCCTTGCAGACATCTACTGGGTTGTGCAATTATTGCAGCAACCCTACTTGAGGGAGTCGAGCTGGATGGAGTCCCCCTCTGGGGAGAAAATATGGGAGCTGTAGGTTTTGTTGAACTTGTTGTACTACTTGACTGCGTTGGTGGTGCTACCAGTGCCACGTCGCCAGGGTCACGCTCAGCATGACGTCGGGATAGGGTATAAATGTCTGTCTGCTGCATGGCCGGTGTGGCTGGAATGACGTGTGTGATGACTAGGTCATTGCTGTCATCCTGTTCAACAACATCAGAATGCACCACTTCATCAAGTCCGACGTTCGGATCCATAAGTATGAGCTTTCCGGGGCCCTTCCTTTTAACATTTGATCCCTTTCGCAGCTCATAGTGTGCCTCCCTCTCAGACGTCGGAGATGGTTGCCAATCTAGATCCAGATCATCTGATAGAGCGGGGCTTGAAGAGGAACTTCTACACACACTCCTTGATCTTTTCCTTGCTGGGGAGCTGGGAGAAAATGAATCATCAGGAGGAGTGCCTTCGTCTTCCTGACATGATACCCCGGCTCCAAAGTCAATTTCCTCCTGTGCCCCTACTTCTGGAAGAACAACCATTGTGGGCACTTGCACCGCTCCATGCGCCGCTACATGGGCCTCTTCATTGACCTCTACTTGCAACTCTCCATGGACCTCTCCTTCTCGGCCTTCTCCTTCTCGGCCTTCTCCTTCTCGGCCTTCTCCTTCTCGGCCAGCTCCTTCTCGACCTTCTCCTTCTCGGCCTTCTCCTTCTCGGCCAGCTCCTTCTCGACCTGCTCCTTCTCGACCAGCTCCTTCTCGGCCAGCTCCTTCTCGGCCAGCTCCTTCTCGGCCAGCTCCTTCTCGGACAGCTCCTTCGCGGACAGCTCCTTCTCGGCCAGCTCCTTCTCGGCCTTCTCCTTCTCGGCCTTCTCCTTCTCGGCCTTCTCCTTCTCGGCCTTCTCCTACTCGGCCTTCTCCTTCTCGGCCAGCTCCTTCTCGACCAGCTCCTTCTCGACCAGCTCCTTCTTGGCCAGCTCCTTCTCGGCCAGCTCCTTCTCGGCCAGCTCCTTCTCGGACAGCTCCTTCGCGGACAGCTCCTTCTCGGCCAGCTCCTTGCGCATGTACTTGTGCTTGTACTAGTAGCCCATGCAGTTGTTGTTGCGGCTTTGGTTGTTGAATAGTACTTGTGAGATGAGTTACAACCTGTGTTGATGGTGTGCTGCTACTTTCTTGCGATGAGCCAACATCACTGGTTGTTGGTGATTGAACCACTAAACAGGCTACCTGTGCAGCACTCATGGTGGGCCTTTGTTTTTTCCACAAAAATGTAGTGGTCGAGCCACCAGTCTCCTTGGTATGTGGTGCCACTTGCTTCTTCTTCTCCTTAGTAGAGACATCTTTCTTGCAAGAGGAGCTACGGGCACCTCTTTTTGGAGCCATCTTCTTCAGATGTCGGAACAGCAGGCCACAGCAGGACTTCTTCCTGGCACTGATGCTCAACGATGATGCAGAGTTATTGACTTTGTGCACCTAAAAGCAAACGAAGACAGAGGAACATCAGTAAATATATGTTGCATATGTAGCGCTTCAATAAATAGTTTGCAAGTAGGCATTTATGAATACACACGTGCACACCACACAATATGGAAATTTCAAAATTAAGAATTGCTAAATTTTTGGGAAACAGGAATTTAACATTGATCCAAGAGAGCACACACAGAGAGGGTTATAGTTTCATGTACGACTGACTCCCCCTGGGCACAATGGGTGAAAGCAAGGCAAAATGGGTGCAGGCCTATGGCACAAAGCTCACTGCCTGCCTTCAAAATGGCCACTTGACCCCCATCCACATGGCCAGGACCATGCCTCAAAATGGCCCCCACCAACATAGCCAGCCCCCAACCCCTACTCCAAAAAGTCAAAAAACACAACACCAATCAAATCACCACAATCCAATGCCATCCATCAAGTTTCAGAAGGTTTATGCTGCCTGCTGGTGGTTTTCTGGTGCAGAATTGCAATTTTTGCAATTTCGCGAGTGCGAGATTGTTGCTTCACGACGCGAACGTGGCGAAAAACCAGCAAAATCCGCGAACAGACCGATTCTGGGCCCCCTGGGCATGATAAAATCCCAGCACACTGGGTGCAGGCCTATGGCACAAAGCACACAAACTGGCTTAAAAATTGCCCCCAGACCCCCACCCACACGGGACCAGGCAATAAAATGGCCCCCACCCACATAGCAAGCCCCCAACACCACCCCAAAAAGTCGTAAAACACACAAAAATCACCACAATCCAATGCCATCCATGCCCTGGCCAGAATCATGTTAAAATTCAACAAAACAGTTGTATCATGCATGCACCCATAACTAAGCCTGGTAGTTTTCAATTCATGTGCAGAATTGTAAATTTTACAATTTCGCGAGTGCGAGATTGTTGCTGCGCGGGATGCGAGCAGTGCGAACACAGGCAAAACATTTTTTTTTAAATCCGATTTTCGGGTAATCCGCGGGAGTTCTAGGCCCCCTGGGCATAATGAAAGAAATCAGAGCTTGACCCCATCCACATGGCCAGGACCTGCAGGACCATGCCTCAAAATGGCCTCCCACCAACATAGCCAGCCCCCAACCCCATCCCAAAAAGTCGAAAAACACACACAAAAATCACCACAAACAAACAACATCAACTTATCAACTTACTTGTGAAATCAAATTTCGAATCCAAAAGTAATCCAAAAGGCCTCAAAGCCAAATCTCCAGCAGCATCCACAAAAAGTAATCCTTCCCAGTCAAGATCGAATTCAAAGTGGCCAGGAAATGGACTAAGCAATGGGAGGAGCTTGCTGGACAGGAACAGGAAGTTGGAGACTGGGTCACTTCCTTCACCCCTCCCCAATTGTAATTTTTGTAATTTCGCGAGTGCGAGATTGTTGCTGCCCGCGCCGCGGACCGCGAGCAGTGCGAACACAAGCAAAAAATCCGCAGCGCGCGGATTTGCGTATTTTAGCTACATCCGCGAGAGTTCGCGGATTGCGGATTTACCGAAAATCCGAAAAATCCGCGAGCGGAACGGATTTTACGCCCATGCTTATTGCTTTGCTCTGCTACCGTCTTGGGTACTCCTGATTACCGAAACACTTTCATGCTTTATGTACACGAGGTGGAAGGTTGCTCGCTATCTGTGTTAACACAAGGATTTGGTGGTAAGCAAAGACCTTGTGCCTATTTTTTGGCGATGTTGGATAACGTCGCCAGAGCACTTCCTAGCTGTTTAAGGGCAACTGCTGCAGTCGCGGTGGCCATTCGACAGTCGGAAGGGTTCGTTCTGAATACTGACCCCACAGTGATGGTACCGCATGCTGTGGATACATTATTGAATAAAACAAAGACCCAGCACCTTACGAGTGCGCGTCTTACTGGATACGAATTGACTTTGTTTGCTCCCCATATTACCATTAATCGGTGTGCCACTCTGAATCCTGCCATGTTACTACCCCTCCTTTTGGACGAGAAAAACAATGATGTACATGATTGTATTTTTCGGATGGAGGAAGAGACGAAGGGACGGGTAGATCTCACAGACATTCCTCTATCTGACCCCCAAGGGGAGTTGTATGTGGATGGCTCTTGTTTCAAGTTGCCAGATGGCACGACAACAGCTGCGTATGCGATCACGACCCTTCACACTGTAGTTGAGGCTTCTCGAGTACCCTATCAGTCAGCACAGGCAGCTGGGTTAGTGGCATTGCTCCGGGCCTGTGAGTAAGTGAAGGATTGAGAGTAAATATTTACGCAGATAGCCAATACGCCTTCGGCGTGGCTCATAGCTTTGGCTGACTGTGGACGGAGAGGGGTTTTCTTACTTTCCATGGTCAGAGAATGCAACATGGCCCTTTGATTCTAGGATTACTGACCGCATTGACATCACCAGAAAAGGTGGCTGTTGTTAAATGCATTGCATATAAGGCAGTGATGGATGCAGTAGGTGAGGGTAATGCTTTTGCCGATCAGATAGCTAAAGAAACTGCAAAATCTAAAATGTCCTCAATGTTTGTGACTTCTTCTGCTAGGTGGGTGGTGGAGACAGAAATGTTTGACAACACTATGGAGAGTGTCCGAGAGACACAGAAAGAAGCTACTCCCGCTGAACTGGCTCACTGGGAAAAGGAAGTGGGGAGATTAGATGCAAATGATTGCTGGGTTGATTTGACTGAAAAACAGCGATGGTTGTTGCCTAATGCATTAGTGAATGCCGTAGTGACCATGGCACATGGCTCAACACACATTGGGGCAAAAGGTATTTGTGCACTTTTAGACCCTGTATGGAATAACCCTAATTTCCTAAGAACTGCTGCTCATTTGGTGCAATATTGCATGTTTTTTTTAACGACATAATCCTCGAGGGAGGGAAATTGTTCTGAGTGGGAATTTTGCACCACCATCTTTGCCTTTTGAGGTGCTCCAAATGGATTATATCCAACTGGAGCGCGTGAACAATTTAAAGTATGTCCTGGTTGTGGTGTGCGCCTGCAGTAAATGGGTGGAGGCCTAACCGACCAAAGAAAACAATGCTCTGGCAACTGCAAAGGCTTTGATAAAGGAATACTTCCCACGCTACGGATTGCCTCGGGTGATCTGGAGTGATAACGGGGGGCACTTTAATGCAGATCTTATCAGTCATGTTTGTAATTGGTTGTAAATTAAGCAGAAATTCCATGCAGCTTGACACCCTCAGTCTGCTGGACTGGTCGAGAATTATAATGGAATACTGAAGCTCAAACTGGCAAAGATTCAAGAGAGTACTGGGTTGCGGTGGCCAGATGCCTTACCAGTAGCATTAATGTCAATATGAGTTACCCCACATTCTCGATCTGGCCTGTCCCCCTACGAGGTAGTCTTTGTGTGCCCTGCCAATGTTTGGGGTGTCCCGAGGCCCAGAACATTTCATGATATTGAATATCCTATGATGACAGATTATCTGTATGCTTTGACTAAAGTCTTCGTTCCATTCATCAACAGATTTCAGCAGTATTGCAGCCCCTGCCGGAGGGTCCCAGACATTGTTTGGAGCCAGGACAGTGAGTCCTGGTCTGCAACTATCAGCGGAAATCCAGCTTGGACCCTCACTGGTCGGAGCCTCATCAGATTCTACTGGCCACGCAGATGGCGGTGAATGTGAACGGCAAGAGATATTGGATCCAAGTGTCTCATGTCAAGAAGCTGCCCCTCCTGCTTCCTTCTGATCAGTGAACCCAAGAAGGAGTTTTGACCCAGGAAAGTGAACGAGCCCCTCGCTTTGTCCCTTTCTCTGATGCCCTAGAAGCCGAAGAAGGGCCAGGAGAAGGAGCACCGGGGGTTGGAAGGGGTTTTGTCATCTGCACAAGTGATTGCCCCGGATTCCGCTGCCCCTGCAGTTGAACGGAAGGGTTGTGATATTCCTGTTGCAACGGATTCACCATCCTCTGTTTTGTTCCCTGATCAGGAAACGCCTGGCCATGTTCGATACAATCTGCGGCCCAGAAAACGACACGGTACCCTAGGTGAAGATGGTAGGAGATAGTGAAAGACTTGAGTAATAGGGTTTGTCAGAAACATTTCTGGGGTACTGAGCGAGACACTGGACTGAACCCGTTGAGAGCCTTGAACATTTGTTTGCTCTGTTCAGAAAGAAAGACTGAATCTCCTATTTGAAAAGAGGCCCGGATTGTGATTTCTTCAAGGATTGTGTGAGAACATAACTCCAACGTGAAAGTCTGTTCTAGGGTATTTCTTTGTGATGAACGATAGGAGCCTGCCTGTGAGGCTCTAGGCGGACACAGGAAAGAAGCACCCTCTGGCAGGTTGGACTGCATCCCCCGAGTTTAATTTTGGACTTTTAGCTAGCATGAACCCGTTTGCTCATTTCGTTCCCGAGGAGGAACGTCCTCTTGCACCACGTTATCACCCTGTATTTATGCCTGTCTTTTCGAGTTGGGCGCAGCGTGTTAAAATTGCATTCGTGGTCGCAATAGCGATTTTGTTAATAATATTAATGAGTGTGTTTATATATTTCGAATTTCGTCACCCTATGCATACTGTTTTAGGAACCACTGCCCCGCCTCCGGAACATATATTCTCTACCTTAGCCCCGCATAAGGAAAGACACCGTCAGACTTATACGAAAAATGTTTTTGTTGAAATGCTTCATCAAACACACAGTGCTACAAATACTACGAACTGTTGGGTTTGCGGCCTTTTACCCTCTGTTATGCACAAACATGATCTATTTATCTCTTTGCCCCTGTCTTATTTAGGAAGTTGTGACGCATGGTTTAAGTTACTCTCTATGATGTATATACATTATACGGTAGATACTCAAAGATATTCGGAGAGGGACTACGAGATGATTTTAGCATATATAGAGGTACACCAAGGATTTGACCCAAAGTGAAATGATGGGGAGGGTTTTTAGATCCGAATGCGTGTATGAATTTGTATACTGAACATGAAAACATCACCTGGTTAAAGAATGAAATCCTGGATTTTGTAGAATTCAATTTCACCCAATATTTTCAACAATTTAAGGAAAGAAATGTTACAGATGATAGAGCAATTCCAGTGCCTATATTAAACAGTACCTCTGCATTTTGTGTTCAGGGGGCAAGGTACATATCGGTAGGAGAAAGTCGGTGCCATTACACCTATCTGTTACGTACTTTCAGCAGCCCCCCATTGTTGACTCCCCCTAATGTATATTTTGTTTGTGGAGAAAATGCTTATACTTAGCTTCCTCGTGGCTGGGTCGGCTGTTGTTATTTGTCTTTTTTGTCATCTGCAGTCTATATAGCCCCTTCTAATTATCACAAGGATCATTGATTAGACAAACAGAGTCTGCCACTCGCCAGGAATAAGAGAGAGATAGATACAACTGACATAGATCAAACAGATACTCCCGAGAGGCATTTTATTGACATTGTAAAAGGGGCATTTCCTATTTGGGGACCCATCATTACTAGTAAGGAAGTACGGAGCCAGTCCAGAGTAGTCAAAAGAGTGATGAATACCACTGCAGGTATATTGACCAATTTAACTGTAGAGCTTCAAGTGACGTGACTCGTTTCACTTCAGAATCGAATGGTTTTAGACGTAATTCTGGCTGACCGAGGAGGAGCATGCCGCGTGATCAGCAGTTCCTGTTGTGTATATATCCCTGACTCTGCCCCCCTCTGTTTATCTGGCCATTCAAAGGTTACATCGTTTGGCATCTGAAGTACACGCAGAAATTGGTACCTGGTCCTTATCTGCTTGGTTTTGGGGTCTGTTGTCCACCTGGGGATGGAAAATTCTGATGGCACTGGCGGGCATAGTCGGTATCATATTCACCTGTTGCCTTTACATACAATGTGGGCCTGCATGCTGCTCTTACTTTGCTACTAAACTCACCTCCTCTGTGACTAGCCCTTCCCCAGCAGTGGTAAAAGCCCAATTAGTTCAACAAGAAATAAAAGATATGATGCAGATTAATGAAGGGATTTTTGAAGACTGAAACAATTTTAGTTAGCTACATCATGCTAAAAGGGCCGTTCTGAGGGATAAAAGTTAGATTTCCTCTACATGAGGAGTATTAGACATATATTGTGTTAGCATGATGTATCTATATATCCTTTTATGCTTAATATGCACATTGCATAACCTCTATCTGCTTTAGTTAGTAGGAAAAGGTTTATTCTGTCTGTCTGTTCTATACTAATAGAGTTGGCCGAGAATCATACAGACGCCATCTTTTCTCTGCCTGTGTCAGACACGAGCTGTGATCTCGTGTTAATCTCCACTAGTTGTCCGGTACCAGTTCATTTGAGTTACAAAGAGCAACTGAAAGTAAACTGTTCTCCCTCTGTCTTGGGACTCAAGGTCGCATCTGGCTTTGGGTGCGATAAGCGCATTCCTGGAGGCGAGGCGCCGTGCCTACACTCCCAGGCACTAGGACGAAAGGGAGTCACCCTTCCTGACCTTCCCAGTCATAACTTAGCAAGGCTTTGAACCAGTCATGTGAGCCATATATGGTCTTTCCTCGGGCCCAAGAGCCAAGTAGTGTTTTTCCATTTACGGTGACTTCATATGTTGAACTGAAAGTCTATATGTGTTGTTTTGAATATAAGTCAGCAGTCTTCTCTGGGCACCTGATGGGTGAGGGTTGGAGAGGCTCCTCTGTAGAGTATTTTGCTTAATAAACGATTGAACTTTCTTCACTGCCAACTGACTGGTTATTTGGTAATGGTATTGGGGCTATTGGTAGGTATAGCTTTTTATGTTCTTTTTATGGTACGTCAGGGCTTCCTTTTACGTCTCGCCCCAATATGTGCATCAATGTTCGTTAGAATAGCTGATGTGTTAATGTCTGATGCAGGGGCATGGGATATGGTGTCATCTCTGGGGTCCGCACAAGTAATGATGGAGTTGTCTAAGTCACTGGTATTCAAGTTGATGCCCTCCACTGTTGGAATTATGGGTGACTGTGGTACCCCCAGGCGAAGAGAGAGGCACCTCTCGGTCAGTTTGATTTCATTGCTGACAATGCTGACCGCTCTTTCTAGCATACTATCAATGCTTGTTGTGGCAGGCCTAAATGCCGGTTGTCCCACACGCTTCCCCACAGTCACGTTAACTTATATATCTAATAGATATGGGAAAATATACTTGGCTCACCTAAGAGGGGTTGGGATCAGCAAAACACTGATGAAAGGGAAGTGGCCCAGCCCAGTCTCCTCCGGTCTCTGACGGGCGTGGACGGGCCGCGCTGCGGGAGCCCTGCGTTGTTTTTAAGCGCCTCCTGGTGCTTTGCAACAGCATGCATGGTATGAGCTGCGTTTCCTGCCGCTGAGGATGCTGGGACTTGTGGTCCCAGCCGGCGACCTCCGCTCACAGCCGGAACTGCAGGACTACCCAGCTGACTCTACTGGCGGTGGATGGCAAAGATGCAGTGTTTCCCCTGGGTAAGTTGCGCTGTGAGAAGGACTCCCCACGTCACTATCAAATCAAGTCGCTGCCACTGTCAAGTCAAAATTACTTAAAGGAAAGTATATATGTTCAAAAATAGAATTCCTAATAGTGAGAAACCACATATCTGATATAACCTTCTAGATCTATGCTTCGGTAACTGGTCATAATATCGAATTCATAATATCGATAGGACAAAATATCGAGTAAAAAATATTGAGTATAGGGAAATATCGAATAGTAGAATATCGAGTACAAAAATATCGTTCAGATTAACAGTGTAAAAATATCGTTAACAAAAATATCGAATCAAAAATATCGAGTAGTCATAATACCAATTTTTTAGTGTTGTCAAAAATATCGATAATATAAATATTGATTCTTAATAATGTTATAAAAATCTTAAAAAATATATTATTTATAAAATTTGATGTTAATAATAATAAAAAAAATTTTTTTGTAAGAATAATAAAAAGAAAATCTAATTTATGTATTATTTAATATAATATTTTTAAATAAATTATATTAAAATTATAATAGATATTTAATTTTTAGGAGCGGGATGTTGGGTTATTAGGGGATAAGGGTGGGGAGTAATTTAAAAAAATATAAGAAAATTACAAAAAAAAAATGAAAATATTTATTTAATTTTAATTAATTTTATATAAAGGTAAAAATAAAATTAAAATAATATACTCAAAATGTATCTTAACAATACATATATATAATGTTTAGGAGCGGGATATTGGGTTATTAGGGGATAAGGGTGAGGAGTAGTTTAAAAATATATTTGAAATATTTAAAAAAAAAGTTATGAAATGTAAAATAAAAAAATAAAAAAAAAAAAAAAATTTGAATCGAAAATTTTTAAAATAAAAATTTTAAATTACTAAATTTCAGAGTGGGATGTTTGGGAATTAGGGTATAAGGCTGTGGAGTAAATTATAAAAATTGGGAAATTTTTTTAAAAATGAAATAAAAAAAAAAAAATTTAATTACAAAAAAATATATGTATATATAAATTTGAAATAAAATTAAAAATATCCAGAAATTCATACAATTTAATAAATAAATTATAAAATTGTAAAACAAATTTTTAATTAATATTAAATTTAATTTGAAAATGTTTAAAATGTGTGCAAATTTTAAATAATATTTTTAAAAAATTAAAATTTAAAATAATAATATTTGGATTAAAATAATGCATACATACAAAAGAGAGGACCAGGTCTGGTATAGTGTACTGTAAGATGCGGCAAGCAGAATCACATGGATGCGTGTGTAACATTAATTGAGTCGCACTGGGCTATTAAATTTCCCTTCAGACCACCCTCGTGGCGGAAATACATCATGTGGGAAAAAGCATTCGCTCCAATTACCGCCCAACCGCCAACTGACGGTGCGGATGGATAAAGCGACGCATAAGGCCACAGTGTTGCTCAATGGGTCATGCTGAATGGGTGCAGTGCTCTAATGATAGTGCTAACTAAAAATGACTACCCGAACTTGAGATAATGATTACTCAAGACAAGTGTGGGTGCCAAGATTAAAAACACGCCTAGTGAATGAGGAGGAAAAATACACTATGGCGCTGTGCTGTGTGGTCAACTAGTTTCAGCTTGATGGAGAATTGCTCCAGCTTTCGTCAGGACCTAATAGTTAATCAGCTACTGCAACAAATTATACTTAATATGTGAGATTGCAAACAACTGAATATTTGCATCAAAACCAATAACGTGAAGTGTACTTGGAAAAATCGGTATCTGCCAGGAACTTGGAGCCCCAATGTCCGCTGGAGACAGGAAGGTAATCTTCTTCCCAGCTTATTTGTGGGTGACGACCTCTCCTCACCCGGCAACCGCTCGGGAAATGGAGGCCCCGCTCTCTCCGTCGGTACCCCATACTAGATTCGAATCTCGAACGGACATTGGGGCTCCAGCGGACATTGGGGCTCCAAGTTCCTGGCAGATACCGATTTTTCCAAGTACACTTCACGTTATTGGTTTTGATGCAAATATTCAGTTGTTTGCAATCTCACATATTAAGTATAATTTGTTGCAGTAGCTGATTAACTATTAGGTCCTGACGAAAGCTGGAGCAATTCTCCATCAAGCTGAAACTAGTTGACCACACAGCACAGCGCCATAGTGTATTTTTCCTCCTCATTCACTAGGCGTGTTTTTAATCTTGGCACCCACACTTGTCTTGAGTAATCATTATCTCAAGTTCGGGTAGTCATTTTTAGTTAGCACTATCATTAGAGCACTGCACCCATTCAGCATGACCCATTGAGCAACACTGTGGCCTTATGCGTCGCTTTATCCATCCGCACCGTCAGTTGGCGGTTGGGCGGTAATTGGAGTGAATGCTTTTTCCCACATGATGTATTTCCGCCACGAGGGTGGTCTGAAGGGAAATGTAATAGCCCAGTGCGACTCAATTAATGTTACACACGCATCCATGTGATTCTGCTTGCCGCATCTTACAGTACACTATACCAGACCTGGTCCTCTCTTTTGTATGTATGCACTGAGATAGAAGGGGCGCGAGTAGACAGGTCTTTAAATTATTTCCCCTTGACCCCCCGTATGTTTGTTTATAGATTAAAATAATGCAACATTTAAAAAAATTAACAAATATTTATAAAAAATTAACAAGTTATAGAGGAAATTTACTATTATTACATCAATAAAAGTAAAATTTATTTCAACAATACATAATTAAGATGGGTCAGTGTCCAGCACCTTTCCTGATATTTGTCTGAATGGAGTTGGAATAGTAAATTATAATGGGTCAGTGTCCAGCACCTTCCCTGATATTTGTCTGACTGGAGGTGGAATAGAAAATTATAATGGGTCAGTGTCTAGCACCTTCCCTGATATTTGTCTGACTGGAGTTGTAATAGTAAATTATAATGGGTCAGTGTCCAGCACCTTCCCTGATATTTGTCTGAGTGTAGTTGGAATAGTAAATTATAATGGGTTAGTGTCCAGCACCTTCCATGTTATTTTTGGGATTGGAGTTGGAATAGTAAATTATAATGGGTCATTGTCCAGCACCTTCCCTGATATTTGTCAGACTGGAGTTGGAATAGTAACTTATAATGGGTTAGTGTCCAGCACCTTCCCTGATATTTGTTTGACTGGAGTTGGAATAGTAAATTATAATGGGTCATTGTCCAGCATCTTCCCTGATATTTGTCTGACTGGAGTTGGAATAGTAAATTATAATGGTTTAGTGTCCAGCACCTTCCCTGATATTTGTTTGACTGGAGTTGGAATAGTAAATTATAATGGGTCAGTGTCCAGCACCTTCCCTAATATTTGTCTGACTGGAGTTGGAATAGTAAATTATAATGGGTCAGTGTCCAGCACCTTCCCTGATATTTGTCTGATTGGAGTTGGAATAGTAAATTATAATGGGTCATTGTCCAGCACCTTCCCTGATATTTGTTTGACTGGAGTTGGAATAGTAAATTATAATGGGTCATTGTTCAGCACCTTCCCTGATATTTGTTTGACTGGAGTTGGAATAGTAAATTATAATGGGGTATTGTCCACCACCTTCCCTGATATTTGTTTGACTGGAGTTGGAATAGTAAATTATAATGGGTCATTGTCCAGCACCTTCCCTGATATTTGTCTGACTGGAGTTGGAATAGTAAATTATAATGGGTTAGTGTCCAGCACCTTCCCTGATATTTGTGTGATTGGATTTGGAATAGTAAATTATAATGGGTTAGTGTCCAGCACCTTCCCTGATATTTGTTTGACTGGAGTTGGAATAGTAAATTATAATGGGTCAGTGTCCAGCACCTTCCCTGATATTTGTTTGACTGGAGTTGGAATAGTAAATTATAATGGGTCAGTGTCCAGCACCTTCATTAAGATTTGTCTGACTGGAGTTGGAATAGTAAATTATAATGGGTCAGTGTCCAGAACCTTCCCTGATATTTGTCTGACTGGAGTTGGAATAGTAAATTATAATGGGTCAGTGTCCAGCACCTTTCCTGATATTTGTCTGACTGGAGTTGGAATAGTAAATTATAATGGGTCATTGTCCAGCACCTTCTCTGATATTTGTCTGACTGGAGTTGTAATAGTAAATTATAATGTGCCAGTGTCCAGCACCTTCCCTGATATTTGTTTGACTGGAGTTGGAATAGTAAATTATAATGGGTTAGTGTCCAGCACCTTCTATGTTATTATTTGGATTGGAGTTGGAATATTAAATTATAATGGGTTAGTGTCCAGCACCTTCCCTGATATTTGTTTGACTGGAGTTGGAATAGTAAATTATAATGGGTTAGTGTCAAGCACCTTCCCTGATATTTGTTTGACTGGAGTTGGAATAGTAAATTATAATGGGTCAGTGTCCAACACCTTCCCTAATATTTGTTTGACTGGAGTTGGAATAGTAAATTACAATGGATTAGTGTCCAGTAATGTCAATGATATTTATTAGAATTTTTTTAGACTACTGATTTGAATTGGGGAAGTTTACATAATTGTATCATTTATTTATGTAATTTTAATGAAGTGGTAATAGTGTGTTATATATATGTAAAATATGTATCTCATAAAGAATGTTATAAAAATATTAGAACTCATTTCTTTGTTTTAATGATAAATGTAATGGTATATGCTGTTTGAAATTTACATTTTAGAACATAATTAATACATATGGGGGTCGATTCCGATCCGGTAAAATCCCCGTCCGTACGAGTCATATCCGGAGCCGTTTCCGTACGACTCGTACGGACGCCGTACGACCGGACGATTCCGATCCCGATCGTCCGACCCGGGCGCGAGTCGTACGGTACACGTCGATTCGTACGGAAAAGCGCACGATCACCTACACACCGTACGGCGCGTACCCCCCATGATCGCAGGGGTACGCGCCGTACCCCTGTGATCATGCGGGGTACGTGCCGTACACCCAGGGTACATGGGGTACGTGCCGTACACCCACCGTACATGGGGTATGGTGCGTACCCCATGTACGCTGGGTGTACGGCACGTACCCCGCATGATCACAGGGGTACGGCGCGTACCCCTGCGATCATGGGTGGTATGTGCCGTACCCGGGGGGGGCGTTCCGTACCTGTTTCGGCGCGAACTCTGCATTTACGACTGTTTTCGGCTCCCGTAGGAAAAGGGTCGTACGGTGCGTACCCGACACGAATCGTACTTGCTGGGTCGTAAAAACCAGCCGCGAACTGTAGTGATGTCGTGTACAGCGGGTTCCGAGTGAGACTCGTACGGAGATTTGAGTCGTACGGAGTCCTGTACGACTCGTACGGAGTTCGGCTCCTGGTACGGATCGTACTTCGTCGTACGTACGGGACGTTTACGGGTACGATTCGTACGGGGGAAAAACGCTCCGTACGACGATTCGGAGCGCATTTTACCGGATCGGAATCGACCCCATAATTTTTTAATAATTTATGCAATTATCAAAAATAAGTGGACATGGAGGTTTAGAAGATTTTTATTGACAAATTGTATTTATAATATGCACAGTACAGTATACAATATTTCTTTTATTTTACACAATTATGTAGTTACACATTATATATTACATTACATTTATTTATGTTCATAAATGTGGTAAATTTTCTGAACACATTTTTTCAATAATATTTTAACAATAAATGATAGAGTTTTTCTTTATATTTTTTCAAACAATAGTAACATTTCTCACATTTAAATTAATACTTTTATAATTTTCAACAAATTATATACATGTTTTACATCTTTAATAATAATAATTAATATATTATATTAATTATTATAATTAATTCATAATGTTTGTAAATAATAACATTTTAAATTAAAGTTAAATATATGCAAGGTACAACTATTTATTCACATTTATATTTTGCATTGCATTTATTTACAAATAATTATATACATTTTATTAATAATATTAATAAATAATATTTATTATTTATTTATATTATTAATTTACAAATGGAATATATTTGTAGAGTTAATTAAATCAACTAATAAATAAATATAATATGTATAAATTCACAAAAACAATTTTAATGTATTTATAGCAATGTTAATATATTTTTATATTATTCATATTAAATAATATTATAAAAATATTATTTAATATTAATTTTTAAAGGATATTTAATATAATATTATTTTTATATGTGTTACATAATAGTGTATGAAAGAATAAGTGCATTTATATATTTTATTTACACTGGGAACATTGTATTTTGTATGTAAATTTCCTAATATTGTTTAAAGGGGACTACTTTTTACCGCGTAAGGTTATTTTGCTACATTCAGGTCTGGAGAAGCTCGCGGTTTGAAGCTGCGTCGCGTTCAGGAAGGTAAGGTGTATTTTAAGTTATATATTTAACAGAATAGTAGTGTTTGAGTGTGTATTATAGTTTTGTAGTAGTAATGTGTGTATGTACTAGTTGTTTTGCTATGTTAAAGGTGATAAAATCTCTTAACGGAGGTGTCGTGTGTGTTTGGCGCGTAGTGTACTTTAATGTTTTGGATGTTATCATATGTGTATTTTAATGCTTTATATTAATGTTTATATTTATATTTGGACATGTATGGATTTTATGTGGGTGGGTTTGTTTTCTGAATGCTTTTTTTACAGGTTCCGGTATTACGGTGTTTATTTCCGGAGAAGGGAGCGTTTTTTTGGAGAAATTAGTGTATTACTTTGTAATGTAATATTTAAAACACTTTCTCCTTTTTTCGTGGTTTCCTGGAGCGTTTCTTTCTATTTTTCATATTTTTCGTGTTTTTAAGGGTATTCGTTTGGAATGGACTTGGAGAAGACAATGCGTTTTTTTTTAACAAAGTGTGTGTATGTTCTTTTTTTTTATTTAAGTCTACACACTTTGGGGTCGATTCCGATCCGGTAAAATATTCCGCCATTCGACTCGCATCCGTATCCAAATCCGTACGAATGGGAAAGTTACGTCCGACCTGCAAATTCCGATCCGTTTCCGCCGATTTCCGTATGAATATCACCGAACCGTCCGAATCACAGTCGATGATCCGTACGAACATGCATCGGGAATCCTACCGTACGGAACAAAGTTATCGCACTTGAATAATGATTTGTACGGCAATATGCGGCTCGCATCTAGCAGCGCCAACACATACCACACGCGTACCCCTCGCTCACGCACAAGTACGACACGCACACCCCCCAAACAAGCCTACGCGAACACCCCCACCCGCCAACGGCCCGTACCAGTCAATCGCACGCACAAGTAAGACACGCACACCCCCAACAAGCCTACGCGAACATCCCCACCCGCCAACGGCCGTACCAGTCAATCGCACGCCCAAGTACGACACGCACACCCCCCTACCCGAACACCCCCACCCGCCAACGGGCCGTACCAGTCCATCGCATGCACAAGTACGACACGCACACCCCCCTACGCGAACACCCCCACCCGCCAACGGCCCGTACCAGACAATCGCACGCACAAGTACGACACGCACACCCCCCTATGCGAACACCCCCACCCGCCAACGGCCCGTACCAGTCAATCGCACGCACAAGTACGACACGCACACCCCCCAGCAAGCCTACGCGAACACCCCCA
The DNA here is from genome assembly GCF_964261635.1 of Lissotriton helveticus. NCBI lineage: Eukaryota > Metazoa > Chordata > Amphibia > Caudata > Salamandridae > Lissotriton > Lissotriton helveticus. Next base: position 884,021,388 of record NC_136069.1, on the reverse strand, counting down.
CCCGCCAACGCCCCGTACCAGTCAATCGCACGCACAAGTACGACACCCACACCCCCCTACGCGAACACCCCCACCCGCCAACGGCCCGTACCAGTCAATCGCACGCACAAGTACGACACGCACACCCCCCAACAAGCCTATGCGAACACCCCCACCCGCCAACGCTCCGTACCAGTCAATCGCACGCACAAGTACGACACGCACACCCCCCTACACGAACACCCCCACCCACCAACGGCCCGTACCAGTCAATCGCACACACAAGTATGACACGCACACCCCCCTACGCGAACACCCCCACCCGCCAACGGCCCGTACCAGTCAATCGCACGCCCAAGTACGACACGCACACCCCCCTACGCGAACACCCCACCCCCCAATGGCCCGTACCAGTCAATCGCACGCACAAGTACGACACGCACCCCCCCCCAACAAGCCTACTCGAACACCCCCACCCGCCAACGGCCCGTACCAGTCAATCGCACGCACAAGTACGACACGCACACCCCCCCAACAAGCCTACGCGAACACCCCAACCCGCCAACGGCCCATACCAGACAATCGCACGCCCAAGTACGACACGCACACCCCCCTACGCGAACACCCCCACCCGCCAACGGCCCGTACCAGACAATCGCACGCCCAAGTACGACACGCACACCCCCCTACGCGAACACCCCCACCTGCCAACGGCCCGTACCAGTCAATCGCACGCACAAGTACGACACACACACCCCCCCAACAAGCCTACGCGAACACCCCCACCCACCAACGGCCCATACCAGTCAATCGCACGCCCAAGTACGACACGCACACCCCCCAAAAAGCCTACGCGCCAACGGCCCATACCAGACAATCGCACGCCCAAGTACGACACGCACACCCCCCTACGTGAACACCCCCACCCGCAAACGGCCCGTACCAGACAATCGCACGCCCAAGTACGACACGCACACCCCCCTACGCGAACACCCCCACCCGCCAACGGCCCGTACCAGTCAATCTCACGCACAAGTACGACACGCACATCCCCCCCAACAAGCCTACGCGAACACCCCCACCCGCCAACGGCCCGTACCAGTCAATCGCACGCACAAGTACGACACGCACAACCCCCAACAAGCTTACGCGAATACCCCCACCCGCCAACGGCCCATACCAGACAATCGCACGCCCAAGTACGACACGCACACCCCCCTACGCGAACACCCCCACCCGCAAACGGCCCGTACCAGACAATCGCACGCCCAAGTACGACACGCACACCCCCCCAACAAGCCTACGCGAACACCCCCACCCGCCAACGGCCCATACCAGTCAATCCCATGCCCAAGTACGACACGCACACCCCCCAACAAGCCTACGCACCAACGGCCTGTACCAGTCAATCGCACTCCCAAGTACGACACGCACAACCCCCCAACAAGCCTACACGAACACCCCCACCCGCCAACGGCCCGTACCAGTCAATCGCACGCCCAAGTACGACACGCACACATAACGCCAACACCCAAACCAGCACAAGGACTTTGCAAACAAGTGGCACAACAACACTGAACATGTTTCCTGTGTACACACCATACAGAATCAATGTCCTGGTCACAGCCAAACAGAGGTCAACACTAACACCCACCCCATATAACACACACACAACCAATTCAAATTAAGCCACACCCACTATTTGACCAATAAAAGGGTCCACACATACAACCCATCATCCTTTGCAACATACCCATTCTTGCAAAGAAACAGAGAGCACACCAACTATTGCTGCCACATACCTTCACACATACACCCTATCACCTCTACACCCACACCACCCCCTTCACAATCACTACCAGACACCCTCATCCATACACACCATCACCCCCTCAATCACATACACCCCACACCATGACCACATCCAAGAATCCAAAGTTCACTAACCCGGAGATGGAGATACTTACAGATGAAGTCATCAGAGTCGAGCCACAGCTGTTTGGCGCATTGGTCAGACAGACCAGCATGGCAGAAAAAACACGCCTGTGGGAGAGGATCGTAGACCGGGTCAATGCTGTTGCACCCATCCGGCGCACCAGGGGGGAATGCCAGTCCAGGTGGTATGATCTGCGGAGGATGGTCAAGAAGAAAATGGACCAGGACTACGCCTCAACACACCACACTGGAGGTGGCGGTCCCCGCAGACCTCCTGTATACCAGCCCTGGGAGGAGAAAGTCATGGCCCTGCTGCCACCGGTGGGAGTACATGGAATAGAAGGAGCCGTTGAGTCTGGTGAGTGTACAAAAAGTACATGTTACATGGGTGGACTTACAACAGTGCCCAGCAGCATGGGGTGGGTGGCCATGAGTCCTAGCAGGACACAACTAAAAGTGGTTTGTTGCAAGTGGGACCCGCAAAGGGTGGAAGGTGGAGGGTAGGAGGCTGCTCTCATCCCATATGCCCCAGGGCCTCACCCAGGCACCATGCCCAATGTACAGGGATAGGGAAATATCACACAAGAAAGTAGACCACAGCTCGTAAACAATATCATGTTGTGGACACACCTTCCAGAGATACATTATTTAGTGACACAGTAGGGCAGTGTAGCAAGTGAGCAAGCACAAACAACCTGCCTCCAACCCAGTCTCCCCCTCCCTCTGTCTCCCCCTCCCTCTGTCGCCCTCTCCCTCTGACGCCCTCTCCCTCTGTCGCCGTCCCCCTCTGTCGCGCTCTCCCTCTGTCGCCCCTCCCTCTGTCACCCTCCCTCCCTCTGTCGCCCTCTCCCTCTGTCGCCCTCTCCCTCTGTCGCCCTCTGTCGCCCTCTCCCTCTGTCGCCCTCTCCCTCTGTCGCCCTCCCCCTCTGTCGCCCTCCCTCCCTCTGTCGCCCTCTCCCTCTGTCACCCTCTCCCTCTGTCGCACTCCCCCTCTGTCGCCCTCTTCCTCTGTCACCCTCTCCCTCTGTCGCCCTCTCCCTCTGTCACCCTCCCCCTCTGTCACCCTCTCCCTCTGTCACCCTCTCCCTCTGTCACCCTCTCCCTCTGTCGCCCTCTCCCTCTGTCGCCCTCTCCCTCTGTCGCCCTCTCCCTCTGTTGCCCTCCCCCTCTGTCGCCCTCCCCCTCTGTCGCCCTCTCCCTCTGTCACCCTCTCCCTCTGTCGCACTCTCCCTCTGTCGCACTCCCCCTCTGTCACCCTCTCCCTCTGTCGCCCTCTCCCTCTGTCGCCCTCTCCCTCTGTCGCCATCCCCCTCTGTCACCCTCTCCCTCTGTCGCCCTCTCCCTCTGTCGCCCTCTCCCTCTGTCGCCATCCCCCTCTGTCGCCCTCTCCCTCTGTCGCCCTCCCTCCCTCTGTCGCCCTCTCCCTCTGTCACCCTCTCCCTCTGTCGCCCTCCCCCTCTGTCGCCCTCTCCCTCTGTCGCCCTCTCCCTCTGTCGCCCTCTCCCTCTGTTGCCCTCTCCCTCTGTCACCCTCTCCCTCTGTCGCCCTCTCCCTCTGTCGCCCTCTCCCTCTGTCGCCCTCTCCCTCTGTCGCCCTCTCCCTCTGTCGCCCTCCCTCAGTCTGTCGCCCTCCCTCCCACTGTCACCTCACCGCATCTCCCTGGGCACACACACAGTTGCACCCAAGCACTGCACAGGCCTTACAAACACCATAGAGCAGAATGTTTAGGGATGTCTCATAATTACCAACAGTCATCCACTAAGTGCCTGCAACACACACACCATTTCCAGCCAACACTGTACTGTGTCAGGACACACATATCGGAAACCTCTGTATTACACAATGGCCACAGGTGTAGGCAGCACAAGTCCCTCCTGTGATCACAGCAAACACAAACACCAGGACAAGGTCACACACCCTGTGCATGAACACAAAACCACAATTATGCCAGCATGCAACATCAGGGGGCAGCCAAATCATGAACGATGGACGCTTGCAAATCACACACAAACTACTACCATGGCCTATCCTACACCCGCCTTACAGAAACTCATCCCCTGGGGACAGGCTTTGGAGTGCAACACTGTCCCAATTGTCATGTACCATAACAAAACTCACTCATATGATAACTCATACTACTCATACATGCACATTTCAGATGCTCAAGTACATTGTGCCGCTCAAACAATGCACGTGCCCCATCTCATTAACGTTGTGGATGCACTGAAGTACCAACATGGACATGGGTATTGACAAGGTAATGCGTCTTACAGAAGTGCCAAGTTCAAAATCCATGATCTATAAGTGTGTGTACAGGTCCAGGGGTGTTGGCATTGTTTGGCCATCACGGTACAGCAAAAGACATCCAAAGTAGTAGATGTCATGCAAATTAATGATGCTCTGTCTCTTACATCAACATGCTGTATCTAAACTCTGTGCATGCTTGACACAGACATAAGGATTTACACCGTATCCTGGATGTTGCCTGAACATGACTAATACCTTACATGTGTTGTTCCGCCAATACAAGACACAGCAATGGCTGTGTCAGTCATTGTCAAGAGAATGGAAGAATGAAAATACCCCAGAGTACATGTCAATTTACTACCACTACATACACAACAGAACTATGTCAAGAATGTAAAACTTGTGGAACTGTGATGCTCATAATGGATAACTAAACAAGATGTCACTTGATAGTGCCTTAACAGTGTCTGTCTCTCCCACACACAGGGGAACGTGTGCCCCCCGCCCCCAACCAGGGGGGAGAAGGATCCCAGTCCCAGGCTCAGCAGGACCCAGACCCCACCGACAGCAATGCCACTCAACGCACTGTGGATGACCCCAACCAACCTGGCTCCTCTGGATCCCAACCGCCTGCAGCAACTGTACCTACTACATCTCAGCCAACCACCGGACCCATTCCCACCACATCCCAGCAGACAGGTCACAGCCCTGCCCATGATCCACAAGAGAGCCTGTCTGAAAATGAGGGACACCCTTTGTCGGGTGCCCCTGAGGTTGCAGACGACCTCCACCCTGGCAGCACTCGGGGGGCCCGTCGATTGGATGTGCCCACAAGCGCAGGCCGTGTTCGTGTGGGTCAGGGTGGTGGGAGTGGCGGAAGGCGGAGGCGAGATTCTGGGCAGTCAGCTGCAGCACCCGGTATGCCTGAACTCGCTAACATCCTGGAGGCATACCGGCGGGACACCAGGGAGGTAGGCCTGCTTGCGGAGGCCCTCAACCAGGTGAAATAACAGCAGGCAGAGCAAATAGCCAGGCAAGACCTACATTATGGACGGGTGGAGGCAAGTCTGGCTCAGCTCTTGACGGTGAATCGGGAAATGAGCCAATCGCTACGTCAGATAGCTGCCAACATGCAGCACCCTCCCTGTGTCACAAGGCCAGCAACATCACGGCAAAGTGTGACACCAGCCACAGGGAGGGAGGAGGAGGAGGAGGAGGTACTCTCTGACGTAGCATCCCATGCATCGTCCAGGCCTGCACCTGATGGTCCCCCAAGGAAGGTGGGTCGTCCACGGCTAAGACATTGAGGGGCAGTGGGCCATGCACATCTCCCAGGACACTGGACCTGGCATATTGCCCCTGGGTGCAACAGCATCCCCTATGAGACTCTCCCACATGGACATGCTAGTCACAGTCTGCCCAATGATGCCAAGCACTGTGGCCTGGACTCTGTTGCCTGAAACTGTAAGGCATCTCATCTCCGGCAGTGAACTTTGGATTCCACCCCTTTCTGTACAGCACTTATTCACGTTTCCTGCACAAGATCTCCCAATAAATATACTAATCCTCATACGCATGTGGTGAGTTATCTTTGAACCACAGCATAAATTGATATGTGTGCAAAGGTATGAAATGCAAGGGTATCCGACAAACAGCAGCCAACCACACACTTGGATCAGAATCTGAGTGTGGACACACATTGGCGAAAAAATCCTAACAACTAGATACATGGATGGAAAGACACACCTGTGTGGGATAGTAAATGCTGGAGGGGGGTTTGGAGCCCAAAACTGCTATCACAGGCAGGCCCAGGAGAGTCACTTTGAGGTTATGTTATGTTATGTTATGTTATTTTTATTTGTACCGCGCACAGCTGCCCCAGCAAAGGGGCGTCCTGGCGCTTTGAAAAGGTAGACATAACACAGCATTAAAAGCAGATAAAAGGAAGAAAAGACACCGCAAAGGGACTAGATAAATAAAAAGGTCTTAATGGCCCGTCTGAACTGAAGGAGCTCATCAATGGCCCGGATTTGCGGAGGCAGCGAATTCCACCAGCTCGCCACCAGAACTCGGAAGGAGCGTCCACCAACTCTGCTGAGCTTAAAACGCGAGACCACAGCTAAGTTCTGGCCAAGTGATCTGAGAGTACGGGAGGGGACGTAAGGGATCAACAGATTTTCCAAAATTTGAGGGGATATACCCTTGAGGATCTTAAATGCCAAGCAAAGAACCTTGAATCTAATCCTCTGCTGCACAGGGAGCCAGTGAAGAGTGCGCAGGGTTTTAGACACCGGGCACCGCCTAGGCAAACCTGTCACCAGTCGGGCCGCGGCGTTTTGAACCCGCTGCAATTGGGAGAGTTCTAACTGGTTAACTCCCGCCAGTAGTGAGCTGGCATAATCCAACCTGGACAGCACTGATGCTTGGACCACCAGTTGTCTTGTGGGTGCGTCAAAGAATTTGAGGATGGGTCGAAGTCCTCTAATGATGCCATAGCAAGAAGCTGCCACCTTCTTGGTATGGCAGATGAAATTCAGAGAGGGGTCAAGCCACACCCCCAGGTTTTTTAACTCTGACGCTGGGAGGGGGGTCACACCCAAGTCCGAAGGCCACCAATTGTCACCCCACAGAGCCGCCTGTTTACCAACCACCATAATCTCCGTCTTCTTGGAGTTTAACTGTAGACAGTTGGAATTCATCCAGTTAGCCACTTCCTGCAGACCATCACAGAACCTGGGAGCCTCCAGACCTGATTCCCCGCTCAGTGTGACCGCCAGCTGCGTGTCATCTGCGTAAGAGACCATGGTCAGGCCCCACCGCTTGGCGACCGCAGCCAGCGGTCTCACGTAAAGATTGAAAAGGGTGGGACTCAGCGATGACCCCTGAGGGACCCCCTGGTCCAACGGGTAAGATGACGACTTGCCAGGCGGAATCACCACCTGGAATGACCTATCCATAAGAAAGGATCTAAACCAGCGCAAGGCGAGGCCAGAGACACCCACCTCCTCCAATCGCCGAAGCAGAATCCCGTGCGAGACCGTGTCGAAGGCGGCACTGAGATCTAATAGCAGTAGTGCCGCCGTTCGACCCGAATCCAGCACAGAACGCAGGTGCTCGACCATAGAGAGAAGGGCTGTCTCTGTGCTGTGACCCACACGGAACCCGTTTTGAGTAGGGTCAAGAATGTTAAACCTACCAAGATGGACTGAAAGAGTGGCATTCACATGGGCCTCCGCTACTTTCGTGGCCCAAGGAAGAAGGGAGATAGGGCGGTAGTTTTCCGGTCTAAGGGGGTCAAGGGTCGCCTTCTTCAAGATTGGCGTGACTACCGCCTGCTTCCATCTGACGGGAACCACTCCAGAAGAAAGAGACAGGTTGATCAGAGACAGCACCGGGGTGCGACAAACCGGCGCCAGGGTCTTAAGTTGGGCCGGTTTCAGCGGGTCTGCCGGAGAGCCAGACTTGATTTTAACGCTGAGAGAGTCAAACACCTCCATAGATAAATGGGGCAGAATAGAAAGACACTCCCCCTCACCTAAGGTGCAACCAACCTGCTGTAGCGTCAGGGAACCCGTTGGAAAGGTGCGATAGATGGCTTGCACTTTTTTGTGGAAGAAGGAGGCCAGACCCTCGCAGTGGGTGTCCGAACATATTTCCACCGCTGTAGCTCTCTTTACCATCAGGTCCTTTAATACTTTGAAAATGAGTTTCGATGGATTAGCCGAGTTCTGAAACTCATGGGCATAAAAGGAAGCACGTGTCTGACACACTGCCCTGTGGTAGGTCTTGATCTTGGCAAGATAGCAGATCTTCAAACCTGGATCATACGACTTCCTCCATAGTCTTTCGGCCTGTCTACAAGCCCTCTTAAGAGATGCCAAGGTATTGTCATACCAAGGACTCTGGTCCCTCCGACGACACTTAGACCAACACATAGGGATCAGAGAGTCGAGGGCCCCAGAGATCCACTCACAAAAGGAATCGTATCCACGATCTACCGCGGTGAGCAGGCCTAAAGGAGCCTCCTCGAGCAGATGGTAAAAGTCCTCCAGTCTTAATTTGTTCCAGTGTCGTTTAAGAACAAGTCTGTCCTGTGATACAAAAGGAGATTCAGACAGAGAGCATGCCGCTTTCACCAGCATGTGGTCTGTCCAGACCAACTGAGAGGAACCAAGAACTCTGAATCCTTCTAGGTTTGTAAAGAAAGGGTCAAGGGTATTACCACCTCTATGTGTGGGAAAGGATATCATCTGTGAGAGCTGAAGGGCCTCAAGATCCGCCAGGAAGCTCCTGATGGAGGGTAGAGTAGGGCAGTCAAGATGGAGATTAAGATCTCCCATGACATTGAAGTTGGCGCATCCTAGTGCCTCTATACTAATATACTCTGAAAGAGCAGCCCTAAAAACGGAATAACAGCCCGGTGGCCGGTAAACTAGTAGACCAGAGAAGGTAAACTGGTGACTAAACGAAATTTTAAATAGCGCACCCTCACACCCCGAGAGTTCCGCGGCTTTCCACACGCAGGGGTAACACCGTTTGGTGGCCATCGCAATGCCTCCACTTCTAGTCGTCCGATTTAAAGTAAAAATGGCATAATCTGGGGGAAAGGCTAGATTAATTATCGAAGAATCAGAGTCCTGGAGCCAAGTTTCAGTCAGGAAAAGCACATCAAGGGAGCCATCAATGAGGAGATCGTAAACCTCCTGATGATGCTTTACCAAAGATCTGACATTTAAGCTCCAGAAACTCAGGTCCCGTTGTCCTACCTTCTTTGTCGCAGGAGTTGGCAGCCCCAAAGAGCGAATAGGAGCAGGAGGTTCCAATAACCAAGCACCACAACTACAATGAAAGGGGCCACAAAGCGGGGCCACGGGCGAGACCTTGCAGCGAGTAAATAGATCCCGAATGGCCAGTAAATCGGCCCTGCTGTAAGTTTTCAGCGGCAAGGCCATGATGTCCAGTACCAGAGGTCTGCCGCGACCTGCACCTCCTTAGCACGGACGGGCGCAGACGGGCAGGACTCTGGCACGACTCCGGCACAGCGAAGGCACGCCCGCTGCGCGTTCCCGCTGCGCTTACAAGGGAGCTATATGTAGGCGTGCCTCTGTTCACCTGGAGCGCTAGCCCGCTCATAGGCGACGCCCCCCACTGAACACACACCACTCCAAGATGGCGCTCAAAACATTTCCCCACCCCCAGGAACTGGACCCGCAACAGGAGCGGTGAGGACCGATTATCGTGCAGGTAAGGGGAGAAAAGAATCCCTCGTTAAAATCAGGGGAAAAGCCAAATAATAGCGGTAAAGCAAATACAAAACAGGTACTTTAAAATAGCGCAATGAAGGGAGCGCGAAGCGCAATGCTGCGTTTAGTTACCTTGACAGGGCTGAACTCAGGGCCGGTCGCCTTATGTAGGCGTGCCTCTGTTCACCTGGAGCGCTAGCCCGCTCATAGGCGACGCCCCCCACTGAACACACACCACTCCAAGATGGCGCTCAAAACATTTCCCCACCCCAGGAACCGGACCCGCAACAGGAGCGGTGAGGACCGATTATAGTGCAGGTAAGGGGAGAAAAGAATCCCTCGTTAAAATCAGGTGTACAGATCAGTGTGACAAAAGTAGTTGCCCACGTAGAGAGTACCTACAACTGTGTCCTCAGGTATGTGAACTATCTTCTGCATGATGCAGTACTGTGGATGTGATGAATGGCGCACAGGACAAGGTTGGCAGGACAGACTGTGGGCAATGGGCTGTAGCACTCTACACAAGCACACCTGAATAGGTGACCTACCCCTACGTAGCTACAAGTACTATACTACTGTAATGGGAGCAACGCATACAGAACAACTACCCACATCTGACAAATACCTACACCAGAACGGGGAAATCACATCACACCCAAGAGACGTGGTCATGGTTTGTGTCCCCTGTGGCTACTTGACTGACAGTGACAGCTATGTTTTTGCTGCTGTGGCGTTGACAAGATAACACTGTACAATATTGTGCCTATGGAAGGTGTGTGTGTGCTGTACACGGCACATGACCTGGTGGTACATAGACCCAATGTCATGTGAATCTGCCATAGTCGTGCCAGTATGTGTTGCACACACAGGCATAGCAGCTGCAATGGCTGAGTTAGAAGCATTGTGATAGCAGGAGGGTGAATGTCTGGGGTAGTCTGTGTGTAGGGTGGCAGGAGCATGGTCTATAAATGGATGGAAGGAGGGTCATCCTGTAGGTCTCTGTGTCCCTGGATAATGTGCGTGGCATGGTGGCTGTATATGCAGCAGCAGCAATGAGTGAAGACATGCTGGCAGGAGGGGTGTGACAACTTGCAAAACAAGCACATACCACAAGGGCATTTGCAAGCCACATAGTGACATGTGTATGTGAAGGCAGGAGTGTCAGCCTCACTCAGGGTCACAGCAAATAAAATGGCACAGTAATCACCAACGATCACAGCCACTGGATCAGGGCCCTTACGGACAAGTGGGGCAAAAGACACACAGCGTCAGCAGGTGTACACTACAGCTAGTGTGTTCAAAGCCAAACAGCAAATAACACTATTAATGATGTCACCTGTAATGCAGCAGTACTATTGGCTACAAGCCTGTCAAGGACTGGCCGTACCTTACTTCATCAGAGTGGAGTGATGCTCAAAGGGTTCCACCTCCAAATAGCCCCTTGGTCTGAGTACAAACGACAGACACAAAAGGGTGATCAGGCGAGGGAAGGAGAGGATGGGAACTGCTGGGAGGGAGACCTGAAACAGAGGTAAATAACCATTAGGAGTACATTCTCATGTCACTGACACTTCAAAAACATCATTAGCTACACTGTACCAGTCACACCTGTGAAGTTTACTGACTGTATACAATTTTAGATGAGTAATCATGGTATCACATGAGATCCGATGCTATGACACAGACACATAAAACCTAGGACAGTCTGTCATCCATTCGAGTCATGTGTAACGCTCTCAAGTAAGCTACCATGCAATGAGATCTATGTTGTTACAAATCATTCACTGGCTCAGATGAGGTTGACCTTACAAACAAATGGAAACATATGGCAATGCTACTTATGCTAACTGTAATGTCTGCATGTGATTATGGGTACCCAAAAGGGCCATGTACCCCAACTTGACTTGACCCACAACAGCTGTAAGTATCACATATGATGACGAAGCTAATGATCTACATGCAATGAAGGCACTCAGTAGCCAGTCTATTGATCTGTCAAGTTTGCATTACTATGCTAAACATGATATGCAGGTTTAAAAGATATAAAGTGCAAGTGATGTTGATCCAAGCCACATAATGAGACCCTAGCATTGCCCAGTAATGCTGCACGGGACTAGAGATTCATGGGAATGACCGCACTCCACTGGTGCTACACAATAAATCACATTTGCATCACCCAAACATTGTCATTTCTCATGCTAAACATTCATGGCATCATGTGAATCAAAACAGAACTGCTACTCACTATGAAGGCTGGTGTAGCTGTATTTTCGAGCTGCACTGCGGTAACGACATGACAGTGACATGATATACTGCAACAAGGGGCAATGCATCCATGTAAACAGAATGACAGGACAGTTATCTCAACATGTGGAACATAGACTGTGCCACACCTACACCACATGGTTTGATGGTAATCAAACGGAAATGGACCACAAGCTGGAGGAGAGGATCCAGTCACATTCTAATGCACACAGTGAGGCTGCAATCCCCCACAGAGTCCGTGGTTGTGACCTCTGACACAATGTAAAGCCATGGTATATGCAATGTAGCAGTGTCAATGTCTACACACATAGATGATTTCACCAGAGTCTCTAACTACAACAGATGACAGTCAGATGGGGTGACGATCCTGTCATGGGAGTGGGCATACATGTAATAAGTAACATTTTGTAGTTGCATGTCTGCATGGTCTCACTACATGCACATGAACATGTACCACACGTTTCAAAACATACCAACGCTAAACAGCCTCACATGAGTCCTTACCCAAACTGACTTCTCCACATGTCCATGCATGCGCCGTTGATTTGGCAGACGTTGCAATCATGATGAGCAATAGCAGGATGACCACGATGACCCCAACGGACAACAGGCAGGGCGAGCTGTGGATGAGAGTGGCACACAAGGGGTCAAGTTCTGTTTCATGTCATTTTTACAATGTCCTGTTTATTATTCAGATGTTGTAGTACACCTGTACATTCAAAATGCACACATAGCACGTATGTGTGTTGTATTACATCTGCACCTGTGTGACACTGCACAACAAACATCCAAGTGAGCTTGCATACAGTCTGTTGCATACACAGCATGCTACCCATGCAACTCTATTGTAGATGTTTCAGATTACAGCTGCTATGACTCACCATCATGAAAAGAAGTTGCGGATGAGGTGACTCCGGATATCATCTTCACCCTCCTCGTCGCTGGCATCCTGGGCAAGGCCTTCATCCTCAACAGGCGTATATTCCAGCTCATCAGGATCAAGGTAGAGTGGCACGGCCTTCTCCACTGCCATGTTGTGTAGCATGCAGCACATGGTGAAGATGTCACACACCTTGCGTGGGCTGTATTGAAGGGCTCTGCCTGTCTTGTCCAGGCACCTGAACCGGCTCTTCAGGAGTCCAAAAGTTCGCTCGATCACCCGCCTGGTCTTCCCATGAGCATTGTTGTACCGCTGGTCTGCAGCTGTCCTCGGGTTGCGTAGTGGAGTCATTAACCACGGCATGTTTGGATATCCAGCGTCTCCTGCAAATTGACATCATGGAAATGAGTGTGTAATATGATGCAGATCATGAAGTTGTGACATACTGACATACATAGCTGACAGGGTATACTCACCAACAAGACATGGCCGGTGGTTGTGCAGCTGCAGCATCATCTGTGGTACCCTGCTACGCCTCATGATGAAAGCATCGTGGCACGTTCCTGGAAAACGTGCACAAACATGTGAGATAATCATGTTGGCAAGACACACCACCAGGGCATTTATCGAGTGGTAGTGTTTCCTGTTGCGATACGCTTGCACCTGAGCCTGTGGTGGCACTAGAGTAACATGTGTACCATCAATTGCACCAATTACATGTGGCATGCGGCCCAGGGCATAGAATTCCCCCTTGACATCTGTCAACTCTTCTGGAGTAGGGAATGTAATGAATTCATCCAGGTGCAGCAACATAGCTGCCAATACATCACCCAATACCCGGCTAAACATAGTCTGAGACATCCCTCCCACATCAGCTATGGTGAATTGGAACGTACCTGTGGCAAAGAAATGGAGGGCTGCCAGCACCTTTACCTTGGGTGTCAGCGCAGTTGGATACCTGTGGCGTGGTTGTAGGTGAGCCTCCAGCCTGTCAGTAAGGTCCTTGATCATCTGTCTGTTGAAGCGATAACGACGGATGCAATTGCGCTCCCTCATGGCTTCCAAGTCAGGCAACGGCCTTTCCAGAGGGGGTGCCCTGCAATACACAATTTATAGAAAATGTCTTCAACTGTCTGAGTAAGACAATAACAATGTACATGGCACAAGCAACACTGCTTCAAATAATCTAGACAATTTGGACTGTGGTGTGGGATACACACTGATGTAACATGTGCCAGCTCCCAGCCATTCCTCCGTGAAAAGTAAAAGACTTGTGGTGTGTGGAATGGATATGACATGCATACAAATGATCTGATGGAAAGGTCTTAGTGAGCATGACAATGTATCATGTCAGTGACACACGTCGTGTGAATGTCAGTAGCAGCTTGTCTGCACATCCAGACAGCTGACAGCAATACACACACACACACCACATGTGCCATCATTTGCACAGTTCTGACTTAGTAATGTTGCGGTGTTTACATTCCCTAACTATTACATGACCATCATCATACATCATAAATCTTAGGTTTGTGACAAATGGTCTGTGCTGCCATCACACATACGAGTGGGTAATTAACACACAGGGCATGGCGTGTGTACATTAGAAACCAGGTCATCACGCCAAGGACACAACATAGATGCTCCTACAGCACATGTACTGAACTGTATGGACTAGTTACTTACGTTTTGTAACAAGATATCAGTAAGGAACAGTAGTTAGTTGCATAATCCCGACTTTGAATACATGACAAGCTTTTGACAAATTTGCCTCCCTGGATGCCATCGATCTGCCAAGTGAGTCGGGGCTATCCAGGCCACACCGGAAAAAAGACAGTGTGGGTGATTGGCATCCTACAAGGGCGTGGCCAAGTATTGCCCGTACCTACAACGCACACTCTGCCAGCAGTTACACAACCATGTCCCACAGAGAGTGTGGGTACCAGACAAAGAGGCATGTGATGTAGGAAGAGCCCACTCCCAGACTCAGGGAGGATGAAGACATGTTTCCGTAGTGCTCATACCTCTTGGATGCCCTATACAGCGGAGCTAACGGGAATGTGGTCTGTGATTTGGGGGCCTGGATGCCCATGCTCTCGGAGGCCGTTGTTGGGTTGAGGGACATAATGGACATGAGGAAGTGCACTGACTCCTCCTGCTTCACATGCAGGGCAGGGCCCGGAGGTCGTGGTGCAGGCTACGACAGCGGCTAATCTGACAGAGCCGCATGGCCGGTGTCACCCGGATCACATGCAGCATTGCACGTGCATTGTGGGGATTTGGAAGTGCGATGACATATCTTTGACTCATTTTGGATACGTGACGACTCAGCCCTGGAGGACTGATGTGTAATTCAGGGGCTCTGATGTCTCAACACCCATGCCCAGGCACTCGTCCTACGTCCAGACCATGAGCTATAGTGGTGCAGGGCCAACTGCTGGAGTCTGAGCGGCTTGTGGGTCCAATCACACCTGGATTCATAGGTGTGTTCCCAGCAGTCGGAGCAGCTCTTGTTGTTGTGCTTGACGTGAAAACAGTGGAGACACCAACGGTGAGGGTCAGTCACCAACATGAGTCGTTGGCATTCCTAACAGGCTTAGAAACGGACATCCATATTGGCATTGTCCGGAGTCAGACAATCCAAGTCAAATGGTCAGAAGTGAACGTAGTATGATTTTGCTTGAAAAATTACTAAGCTTACACTCATACGGGACCAGCGCTTGTGTTGTGAAATAAAGTTCATGATGTGTGCACGCAGGGGTGACGTCTGAGTACTCAGACAACATCATCACTGCACACACAACGCCAACAACACATGCTGAGCCGCAGGCCATGCCTACCGACACACAAGTGTAGTGCTGAGTGGTAATTGCCATATCCAGGATGACACTTGGGGATATTCAAAGTTGAGTAATATGATACTGACCTGTAAATGTCATATGCTAACATCATGCACAATGTCGCACATGGCACACACATGACGTGGTCACACAGGGTCATGCTGTGCGGCTATTACACCTCTGTGACAGTGGGCATGTTGCTGTCATCATGTGCCAGTTCCCTGTACTGAATGGTGTGGCATTCCAGTGTTGATGTGCATCACAATATGTTGCAGACTTTACTCCGGTGTGAAGTGTTGAATGCATGTGATGCACATGTGAAATATGGTTGATGACATGTCTCGCCAGCTCTTCACACATCAACTGAGTCACAAGGTCACAGTCCCTGTGCTTCTTCTATGTCTGCCACACCTTGGGCATGCTGATGTATGGATGCCATGCTGATGTATGCATCCACATCCTAGACATGAGTGTAGACTACATCCCTGCTATGTGATTTCCTGGAGTCACTCTCCCAATAGTGACATGGGGTAGGACAGGGACGCAGCCTACACAATCGTACACTTGAGCATGTCTGACGCACTGTATCCCAATGGTACGTGCGTGTGTAGGCCTCGTTTCTCTATTGCATTTCAGCCATACGCGAGCCAAGCGTACCCCAATGGTACGTGCGTGTGTAGGCCTCGTTTCACTATTGCATTTCAGCCATACGAGAGCCAAGCGTACCCCAATGGTACGTGCGTGTGTACGCCTCGTTTCCCTATTGCATTTCAGCCATACGCGAGCCAAGCGTACCCCAATGGTACGTGCGCGTGTAGGCCTCGTTTCCCTATTGCATTTCAGCCATACGCGAGCCAAGCGTACCCCAATGGTACGTGCGTGTGTACGCCTCGTTTCCCTATTGCATTTCAGCCATACGCGAGCCAAGCGTACCCCAATGGTACGTGCGTGTGTACGCCTCGTTTCCCTATTGCATTTCAGCCATACGAGAGCCAAGCGTACCCCAATGGTACGTGCGTGTGTAGGCCTCGTTACCCTATTGCATTTCAGCCATACGCGAGCCAAGCGTACCCCAATGGTACGTGCGTGTATACGCCTCTTTTCCCTATTGCATTTCAGCCATACGCGAGCCAAGCGTACCCCAATGGTACGTGCGTGTGTATGCCTCGTAACACCATTGGATGGGTTGCATACGCAACGGCAATGTCACCGTACTTGTGTGGGTATTTGAATAAATACATAGCCAACATCTAGGGGAACAGTGTACTGATCAAAATGCAACCAGGTTGCCATGGATACAGAGTTTTTTGAGCCTCCTACAGGTGTTCTAGGAAATTCAGTTGGGCAAAAGTATACAATGTTGCAAATGTTGTTGTTCAGCTCAGGCTCAGTTTTCAAACCATGCATATGTGTGTCATGGCCTTATGTGTGATGTGATTGGATGGAACATAGGATGCTAACTATGGTGGCCTATCAAACACTACTCCTTGGACTCACAGACCCTCTGCAGCACAGATATAAGACAGCATGTGGCTGTGGGAGGGCACTTGCCTGCACAACATTGGTGTGGTAACCCCAGCTGCTGTCTCTGAATCCTCTGGACCCTGATTTGCTGAGCATGGAGAGGGCTGTCTGATGCTGAGAACAAGGCCCTCCTGGATGCCCTCCTGAAAACTACAGCAAGCTGTATGGGAGACCAGGGGATCAGGTGAGTGATGTGTGCAATACCTTGGAGTGTGCACCTGTTGTGTGTGTGACATAATGGCCACTGTGTATGTAGGGTGTTTAGATGCAATGTTGTTGGGAGTGAATGCCAGGGTGTACAGTGTTGTGTCAAGAGGGTTATTTCTTGTAGTGGGGTGTGTGACAGCGTGTCACGGGCTGCAGTGCATCCAGATGTAGCATACATTGCTCTGTGAGTGCCATGCTCTAAGAGTGTTTAGCGCACGTCATGTCATCTGTAGCCTTTCAATGGCATGTACTGCAGCAGTGTTTGCTCACAGGCCACATACTCATGGACAATGATGCAAATGTGTGGAGCCTACGATGCCCTGTTGTCATCAAGTATTTTGTGCACATATGTGTGTCTTTTGAACATGGACCAGGTGTACTGATGCTCTTTTACTTTACATTTGTGACAGGTATATACCTATGAGAAGGGTGAAATCTGGCTGGACATCGCCAGGGCTGTCAGGAGTGAGGGGGGGCCTCGCAGGAGGCTCAGAAACATCAAGAAGAGGTGGCAGGACATCCGGTGCTGGACACGCCGCATCGCCAGAGTCCAGCTGCATTTGGAAGCTCCACGCCGGCATGGCGGCACCCGCCACCTCACCCCCCACATGCTCCGGGTCCTGGAAGTGGTGTTCCCAGACCTCCATAGGCAGTTGCAGGAGGGAAAGCAGCAAGTAGGGGGTAGGTACATGTCTGTTTGTTGTCATGTGTGTCACATGCTCCCTGCAGTGCTCCAAGGCATGGTAACACTCCCATAGTTTGAGTGGTGTGGTCAGACAGGCACTCCATGCATTGGCATTAGAATGTCCCAGTTTCTGCAGCTGCTTCTTTAAACTTTTTGCCGTACTCCACATTTGCCCGGCGCTTTGGCTGATGTTTGTTTTTCACATGTACTCCTATGGTGCAATGTCTCAGTATGCATCTTCCTTTGCACATCATCATGTTGGAGGTGGGTCTGTGACACCTGTTGGTACATTACATGTAGCACCACATGTGCACTGTGTCTGCCATTCTTAATACTTTGGCACAGATCCTGAGTGTCAACATGTGTTTTCTGCACGAGTCAGCCTCAGTGGCCTTTGTCCATGGTACTCTTTCGAATTGTCATGTGTTGGATACAGGTGCACAATGTACATGTGCAATATTTTGGGCTTATGCATACTCACACTGGGCAGTGCATATTCACCAAATACTTAGATTGTTGTTTCTAACTAATAATGATGGTCAGCCACACAATGTGGCTTTGGGTGTCAACAGCTGTGATGCCAGTGTGAGGTGATGTTACACTTGATTCATGTCCCAGGATGGCATCACATTTCAGTTCAGGCAGGACTTTTCCCATGTGGCACAAGGTGTAAGCAATTCAAACATGTCCAGGTCTGGGTTTGGGTGGCAGGGTGGGAAAATGAGCTGGGATGCATAATCAGCTATCCTGTTGTCAGGCAGTGGATCATCATTGTGTCTCTCATACTAGTGTTTTCCTTGCCTGTTGCTTGTATCCTACTATACATTGAGCGTTGTGTCTCTCACAATTGGCCACAACTAGACTTTGCATTGTGCAGAGTTCTGTGTCATGTGACTCATGATGCATGCCATGTTTAGAAATGAGGCAAAATGTATTTTAGCTTATAAGTCTGATGTGTACAGGTGACTGATATGTTTTTGTTGTTCTCCTTGCCCACAGCAGCAGCATCTGAATCTGGAGGAGACACAGGCGCGGACCAGGCAGAGGGACCCAGCGACAGTGCCACATGCTATGAGGAGTCAGAGGGAGGCAGTGGCACGGAGGGTGAGGAGAGTCTGCAGGCCGGACGACATGTGACTGACACATCTTACCATGCCGACAACTCCGAGTCAGACTCTAAGGAGGAGGGGGAATATGCAGCAATGGTCACATCTTCTTCTTTGGCTGCCCTCCCCTCTTCCAGTACCATCTCCACCCTCCCAGTCGTTAGTGTCCCTAGGGTCCGTGCTAGACCCCGTGTCTCCTTTGTTCCCGGCACCGCAGCCCCTGCCCCTGTGTCCCCTGCTGCCCTCAGTGCTGAGACTGCGGACCTACTCCGGCAGATTGCAGTAGGTCAGATATCCATGCTGACTGTCCTCCATGGACATACACAACTGCTTACACAGGTGGTGTTTGTTCATGGAGGGCATGTCATCTGCCATATCTGATCTACGTCGGAGTGTGGCTGCCATGGAGTCAACACTGACGGCAGCTCTGTACACCCAGCAGCATCTGTCCCCCCCATCCTTCAGACCCATCCACCTCTGCCTCTCACATACCTACACAGCATACACGCACACGCCACAGGTCAGACACACCCAGCGCACACACACAGCATAAGAAGCTCAAAGCTCCACGCACCCATTCTCAAGGGGAAGTAGGCACACCCCCAGGGAGAGGGGAGACACCTCACACACGTATCCACACACCCAGTAGAACTGACTCACAGCCCTGTACCTCCACCCCCAATGTGTCCCCGGGTTCAGGTGGTAGTTTTTCGGCACTGGCAGCGGTGTGCAGCCAGGTTTTTGAAGCTACTTTTGGCGATGCTCCAACCAGTGTGGATGAATCCACTACACCTGCACCCACTCCACCTGTCCTTCCCTCTCCTGTCCATGCGGTGCCGGAGGATTCCACAGATGGTGCCCCCGTAGTTACCACAGTGGATTAAATGCCATGTGCAGGCAAGTTTGAGTGTGTGCACACCCATGGAGGCACAGACTGTTGCAGAGACATCTTTGGACTGGCCATTGGCCTTTAATGAGCGAGGACTCTTATTTGCTTTTATATTTTGAACCAGCTGAATAAAGCTATTATTTTCCTTTTCTGAACTTTAGTTTGTGTGAAAATGTCTGTGACTGCTGTGTGCCTGGGAGGTGGTGTGATGTTAAAATATAGGTATGTTGACATGTGTCAATCTCCTGGTGGTAATGTGGTTAAGAATGGTAGGTTTTTGTTGTAATGGGTGGCCACTGTTGGGCAGTGAGGGGGTGTTATACACACACACTCTGATGCTGGGCAGTGGTGGGGGTCTTAGCCACACACAGACTGTGATGCTGGGCACTAGTGGGCACTGATGGGGGTCTCAGCCACACACACACTCTGATGCTGGGCACTGGTGGGCAGTGGTGGGCAGTGGTGGGGGTCTTAGCCACACACACACTCTGATGCTGGGCAGTGGTGGGCAGTGGTGGGGGTCTTAGCCTCACACACTCTCTGATGCTGGGCACTGGTGGGCACTGGTGGGCAGTGGTGGGGGTCTTAGCCACAC
The DNA here is from genome assembly GCF_964261635.1 of Lissotriton helveticus. Taxonomy (NCBI): domain Eukaryota; kingdom Metazoa; phylum Chordata; class Amphibia; order Caudata; family Salamandridae; genus Lissotriton; species Lissotriton helveticus. The sequence goes on along the minus strand of NC_136069.1, from coordinate 884,000,993 downwards.
ACACACTCTGATGCTGGGCAGTGGTGGGCAGTGGTGGGGGTCTTAGCCACACACACACTCTGATGCTGGGCACTGGTGGGCAGTGGTAGGGGTCTTAGCCACACACACACTCTGATGCTGGGCACTGGTGGGCACTGGTGCGGGTCTCAGCCACACACACACGCTGATGCTGGGCACTGGTGGGCAGTGGTGGGCAGTGGTGGGGGTCCTAGCCACACACACACTCTGATGCTGGGCACTGGTGGGCAGTGGGGGGCAGTGGTGGGGATCTTAGCCACACACACACTCTGATGCTGGGCACTGGTGGGCACTGGTGGGGGTCTCAGCCACACACACACTCTGATGCTGTGCACTGGTGGGCAGTGGTGGGCAGTGGTGGGGGTCTTAGCCACACACACACTCTGATGCTGGGCACTGGTGGGCACTGGTGGGGGTCTCAGCCACACACACGCTCTGAAGCTGGGCACTGGTGGGCAGTGGTGGGCAGTGGTGGGGTTCTTAGCCACACACACACTCTGATGCTGGGCAGTGGTGGGCAGTGGTGGGGGTCTTAGCCACACACACACACTCTGATGCTGGGCACTGGTGGGCAGTGTTGTGGGTCTTAGCCACACACACACTCTGATGCTGGGCAGTGGTGGGCACTGGTGGGCAGTGGTGGGGGTCTTAGCCACACACACACTCTGATGCTGGGCAGTGGTAGGCACTGGTGGGGGTCTCAGCCACACACACACACTGATGCTGGGCACTGGTGGGCACTGGTGGGCAGTGGTGGGCAGTGGTGGGGGTCTTAGCCACACACACACTCTGATGCTGGGCACTGGTGGGCACTGGTGGGGGTCTCAGCCACACACACACTCTGATGCTGGGCACTGGTGGGCAGTGGTGGGCAGTGGTGGGGGTCTTAGCCACACAAACACTCTGATGATGGGCACTGGTGGGCAGTGGTGGGCAGTGGTGGGGGTCTTAGCCACACACACACTCTGATGCTGGGCACTGGTGGGCACTGGTGGGGGTCTCAGCCACACACACACTCTGATGCTGGGCACTGGTGGGCAGTGGTGGGCAGTGGTGGGGGTCTTAGCCACACACACACTCTGATGCTGGGCACTGGTGGGCACTGGTGGGGGTCTCGGCCACACACACACTCTGATGCTGGGCACTGGTGGGCAATGGTGGGGGTCTTAGCCTCACACACACTCTGATGCTGGGCACTGGTGGGCAGTGGTGGGCACTGGTGGGGGTCTTAGCCACACACACACTCTGATGCTGGGCACTGGTGGGCACTGGTGGGGGTCTCAGCCACACACACACTCTGATGCTGGGCACTGGTGGGCAGTGGTGGGCAGTGGTGGGGGTCTTAGCCACACACACACTCTGATGCTGTGCACTGGTGGGCAGTGGTGGGCAGTGGTGGGGGTCTTAGCCACACACACACTCTGATGCTGGGCACTGGTGGGCACTGGTGGGGGACTCAGCCACACACACACTCTGATGCTGGGCACTGGTGGGCAGTGGTGGGCAGTGGTGGGGGTCTTAGCCACACACACACTCTGATGCTGGGCACTGGTGGGCAGTGGTTGGGGTCTCAGCCACACACACACTCTGATGCTGGGCACTGGTGGGCAGTGGTGGGGGTCTTAGCCACACACATACTCTGATGCAGGGCACTGGTGTTGTGCGGTGACGTACCGTACCCCGAGGTCGTTGACGTATCGTACCCCAGCTGGATGGCGTACATGCTGCACGTATTACACTGGTGAAGTGCGGTGACGTACTTCCATGATGTAGGTGCGGCACGTCTTAGTATTGCACTGGTGTTGTGCGGTGACGTACCGTACCCCGAGGTCGTTGACGTACCGTACCCCAGCTGGATGGCGTACATGCTGCACGTATTACACTGGTGAAGTGCGGTGACGTACTTCGATGAAGTAGGTGCGGCACGTCTCCGTATTGCACTGGTGTTGTGCGGTGACGTACCATACCCCAAGGTCGTTGACGTACCGTACCCCAGCTGGATGGCGTACATGCTGCACGTATTACACTGGTGAAGTGCGGTGACGTACTTCGATGACGTAGGTGCGGCACGTCTCCGTATTGCACTGGTGTTGTGCGGTGACGTACCGTACCCCGAGGTCGTTGACGTACCGTACCCCAGCTGGATGGCGTACATGCTGCACGCATTACACTGGTGAAGTGCGGTGACGTACTTCGATGACGTAGGTGCGGCACGTCTCCGTATTGCACTGGTGTTGTGCGGTGACGTACCGTACCCAGAGGTCGTTGACGTACCGTACCCCAGCTGGATGGCGTACATGCAGCACGTATTACACTGGTGAAGTGCGGGAGTGTGTGGACCAACGTACCCAGAGATGACAGTCGTGCAATGGAGATGTGCGCGTGTGGCAACACGTACAGGTATGTTGGACTTCGTTATACTCACCTTCTGCGCCGTCGTCGGTTTCTAAGTACGAGGTGGTGGCCGTACAGGATAGGGATGAGACGGACGATGGCGTTCATGTCCTGCTTGTCGCGTACCGGGGTGCGGTTCGTGCCGGAGTGTGGTTTTACGGTAGTTTTGAGCTCTCGTAGACAAAGAGCCGTACAGAGTGTGTTCTACACAGATCGTACTTCCTGGTTCGGGAGACGCGCTCTTTTTACGTTCGGACGTTGCGTCGAGCGTCAGCCGACTGCAATTCGTATGGACTTTTGATTCGTACGGCGTTTTTTACGAGCCGTACTGAGTGACGCTTTAGATTGTGATCGTACTTGCTGATTCGTACGGGGACGCCTACGGGTACGACTCGTACGGGGAAAAACGCTCCGAACCGCAATTCGGAGCGCTTTTTCCCGATTCGGAATCGACCCTTTTGTTTATTTTCGTGTCACTGGAGCGATTTTTATGTACTTTTACTGTGTTTCGAGTTTTTATTATATCATCTTGGATTGGGAGAAGAATATGCGTTTTTATTTCAAATTATGTGTGGGTATATTACTTTTTATTAAAAAGGTACCACGCTTCAAATTTTTGGGATTCCTTGGAGCGTTTTTAAAATTTTTTAATTCTTTTTGGGTTTTTTAATGGTTCGATAATTGGATTTGTAATGGATTGACAAAGGATTGGATGGATTTTAACTGGATGTATTACGTCTTCTTCAGTGAAATAAATTGTAAGTATTTTATATTATATTATTTGGGTGGGCAATGTACATTGTTGATTTTTTGTAATGTTTGATATTATAATACATATTGCATATTTGTTTACAAATTGTTTTGTAAAAGTTTAAAAATATGTACTACAAATATGTAATATTTTTTATGATAACAAAATATTAAGATATTGTATATATCTGACTGTATAGTAATTTTTTAAAGGTTATTTTATAGAAGAGATTTTGCTATTAGGGATAGGTACTCTAGACCTCTTGTTGAAGGATATAGTGTGACCTGGCTTTGAAGTAGTCGGAACATTTGTTTTGTTTGTTTTGTTAGTTTTGGCCCTATTTCTGTTACAGATTGTTCCATGCGTAGTTCTTGGTAGCTTTGTTCTTTTAGTAAAGCTTGTATTAGATTTTGGAAGGTGGGTTTTCCTCTGTTGGTGGTAGCTTGGAATGCATTATGCCATCCTTCTACACTGTTGTTGGTTTTAGCCTCCTGATTCAATGTACTTAGATATACATTCCACCAGGGTATGTGGAATTTAGGTTGTCGTCTGTGTCCAGATCTATGTAACCTTCCCACCCAAGTATCTTCAAAGTAGTCTAAAAGTGGGGCTAATTTGTCTTCATATTTCTTGTAGTATGGACTGTCAATTAGTATATTATAATGTTCTGCAACATCAGTTACAGGGACATAGGAAAGTGCAATTAATTTTTTTACTTGATATGCAACATTGCTATCTGTTGCATATAGGATGCTTAATGTTGATTTTTGGAGATGTCTCCATATGCTTTGGTTAAAATGATAATAGCATCCTTGTATTGATGTGTGGGGAAATGTTTTTAAGATGCTATTAATCATTGCTAGCTCGAAATCAATAATTATTTTCTGCGGAAAATAATTATTGATTTCGTTTTTTATTACATTTAGTATTTCTGTATATGTGTTTTGTTGTTTGTTAGGTAACAACCAGTAAATAAATGGGATATTGGTATGATGGTACAATCCATGTATGGTATACAGTTGGTAGAATGGTTTAGGACATGGTTTAAAAGTACCCTCCATCTTCCAATGTTCGCATTGTTGTAGTTTCCTCAAATTAGTAGCAGTAGCAAACATAATTATTCTGTTTGTAGTGCTTTCATTGTCATATAGTATGAATTTAACCTTATTATGTGTGATGCTCATTTCTGGTGAAATTATAATTTCCTCAAATGTTGTAGGGTTAGTTCAGTTGTAGTAGTGAGTCTTTTTTGGCGTGCAATTGTCCTTTTTAGGGAGTGAATTGATGGCAGTTGACCTGAAGCATGGCTAGGAACTTTCAAAAGTTCCTCTTTTAGGATCTGTGTTGCTGGTTTCTCACTCCCTGTACTTGCTTCTTTGATACTTTCTAAAGCATCTCTGATCTCTATTTCTGTGACATTAGGGGGGTGGTTGTGTTCTCTAGTAGATAATACATTTGCTTCATCAGTAGTAGCCCTACCATAGCATTTATTTGAATAATATTTTGTACATTTCCAAAATACTTTCGTTCCTGTTTGTCTTTCCTGATTATCAACATAGCCCATATAGCATAGCAATAGTTTATTGTTTTGTGACATTACAAATTCAGCTCCTTCAGTCATTTTTCTATTATTTTTGCTATGGAAAAATAGTAAGAAAAATATTTTAATGTCAAATACAGTTCTATATGCTTGTTAGAAATTTATATTTCACAGTTTATACTTACTGGTATATTTTCTAGTGTAGAGAAAAGCTGAGAAGCTGTTTTCAAAATCGTTCTTGTATGTTCTTCTTTTGTTTGTGTTGGTAAGAAGAGTAAGAATGTGATTAGTTATTATTTTATAATAATTGTTGATTTTTCTAGGGGAAAGGTATTTAGTAGGTAGCTTTTAATGGCATTTTAGGAAGTTAACAGAGATACTTACTTTTTAGGATTGTGTAGTATTTGCTTTAGTTGGGATTTAATTAGGATGTATTCTGAATATCTGTGAAGAAGATAGAATAGAAAAATATTTTTTAGTAAAAGGCTTAAATATTTTAGTGACTTTTAGGAAGGGAACAGATATACTTACTTGATAGAATGTTGTATTCTTTGCCTTAGCTGGGGTATAATTAGGATGTATTTTGAATATCTGTGAAGAAGATAGAATGTAAAAATATATTTATTAGAAAAAGGCATAAACATTTTAGGGCTTTATAGGAAGTTAACAGTTATACTTACTTGTTAGAAATCTGTAGTATTTGAGTTAGGTGCAGTATAATTAGGAAGTGTTCTGAATATCTGTGAAGAAGATAGAATAGAAAAATATTTTTTTCTAAAAGGCTTAAATATTTTAGTAACTTTTAGGAAGCCAACAGATATACTTACTTGTTAGAATATTGTAGTTTTTTCCTTAGGTGGAGTTCAATTAGGAATTTATTCAGAATATCTGTGTAGAATATAGAAGGAAAAAAAACGTTTATTATAGAAATTATTTAACATTTTAGTGCATTTTAGGAAGCCAATTTATATACCTACATTTTTAAGTACTGTGCTATTTTCCTTAGGTGGAGTAGAGTTAGGATGTATTGTGAATATCTGTAAAGAAAATAGAATAAAGAAGAAAAGGATATTTTTAAAGATTTGTAAAGAAATGTATTTAGTGTGTTACAAAACATGTATATATAATTACAATGAGTATGTAGTGATTAAGAATTTTTCATAGGTTATTTTATGATTTTTATAAATGTTTCTAGAAGGAATAGTAAAGTAGAAAAGTAAATGTTATTTTCACGAGAAAGATACATAGTTATTTTTCGACTTTAGTACTTGTTTAGTTAAAAAATTAGCCAAAACTTACTTGAATTATTTATGTAGAAGTATTGCTTTCTGTAGTAGAGTTCTCAGGAATAACGTTGTCAAAGTGTAGCCTTCTTTTTTCTATAGATTTACCAGCAGGAATTGGTTGTAGGAATGTACTCCTTTTATAGTGTGTATTCAATGTGTTCATTCATTTGATTGGATGTTTTATGAAAGGGAGCATTTTATTGGTTAGTTTGAATTTTTTTAGATTTATTTGCTTGGTTTCTTGTTGGGAAAAAGCAAAACTGAGAAGGATTCAGCATTGAATGTCGTAAATATTTTATTATATTGCAAAATATGTATTTTTAATGTTGTAATATATGTTGAATAATTAGTATTTATTAATGTATGTGCTGCAATGTTTACATAATATGTGGTAAAAAAGCTACAAACAATGAATGTGTATTTCCAAATGTTTATATATATTTTATATGTATTTTGAAGTGTATATAGTTTAGGAAAGCAAGATTTAATAAAAAAAAGTATTAAATGTATAAAATCTATAGTCGATAATCATATATTTTTGATATTTTGACTGTCTATATATATGTTGTCGATATTTTTGTAGTGTGACATATAATTTTCCTTCAGACGATATGTTTGTACTCTATATATTTTCAATCTATATTAGTGTAGTCGATATTTAAAGTAGTCGATATTTTGTCCACGATATTTTTGTAATTTATTAAATGAATATAGGAAGTCGATATAATTGTAGTCGATATTTTGTCAACGATATTTTAGCAACTCGATATAGTGTCCGTCGATATTATGTCAGTGATCCCTATGCTTCTACGAAAACCATGTCTAAGTTTGAAGATTTTTAACCTTTGACTGTGGAAAACTAACAGATTCGTCGAATTATTTTCACTTAGGGATTGGCCTAATCTGATGCATGGGTCCCAGTCAAGCCTCCTGTGTCACTTTCAATCAGGATGTTTCGCCTTACCTTCCACAGTTTGAACTTTTATTTTTATTTTGATACATATTTGTATTGTTTTAAGATATACAATACATCAACAGAAAAGACTGCAGTTTACCCCAACAATCTCTCCCAAAAAACATGGCACTTCTAGAAATACCTCAGCACAAGGATCACAATCGTGCCATAGGTTACAAGGAAAAAAAATCCCTGCTACCTGCAAAGCCATTTTCTTTATTTTTCAGATAGCCTTTAGCATTTAAGTTGAACCTTCTTTGGACGTTGCAAATGTTTATTTCCTGTACTGCAATGTTGTTGGGGTGGTTTGCCGTACACATATCACATACCGTTTCTGGGGATTGGCTTGCCCATCTGGAGAAGAATACTTATTGAAATCTGTTTGTCTTTATAAGACCTGCTCATTCAGCGCAGGGATTTGGAAACAGGATAACAGCTCATATGAAGATTGTGGCATCTCCCTCACCTGGAGCATGTCAGTTGGAGTTCCTACAGCATTACAAAAAACACCGGCAGGCACTTCTAGTTAACCTTGTAGAATTTTCCAGATATTTTTCTTACCCTTCGCTATTGATCATGGTGAAATTAATTAACTTCTTTCAGTCATCAGCCGAATACATTGTTTTCAGGCACAAGTCGATTATATATATATTCAAAAAGGAGCTACAGAGGGAAAAGAAAACCAGGTCGCCCTCCACTCATAAGTCATCAAAACACCAAAACCTGGTTTCTAAGGCGCCTCTTTTTAGATTCAATGCTTTAAAAACGTGTGTGAAGAACTATAATTTTCTAAATTTTATACACTCCTCTTCTTTCTTTTTTATAAGGTAGTCGCAAACCGTTATCCGCCTTTCATTAAAACCCAATTTTTTACAACTGACAGTCTCCTGAATGTTAAATGCTAGAGTCCTTTTAGCTTAACTCAGTATACATTCACAATCAAAGTGATTTCCTGAGTCAGCAGGAAAAATGTGGTGAACAAAAAATGTGATAGACAAAATGATCCCTCACATGCGCACCACCAACGGGGTCACAGGTTGATACCCACCAGTTGTGCCCTCTTTTATCATCATCGATGATGATAAAGAAAGAAGAGGAGTGTAAAAAATTTAGAAAATTATAGTACTTCGCACACGTTTTTAAATCATTGAATCTAAAAAGAGGAGCCTTAGAAACCAGGTTTTGGTGTTTTGATGACACGTCGATTATAGACATGGGTGTTTGGTGTCCCATCACTCATTAGGTCTCACCTGTGTTGCAGCGCATGCGCTTCTCGCCTTGGTGAGACCTATAGTCGTTGTTTTTCTGTCTGTGTTCTTCGGAAGCAGGGTTTGTGTCCACCCTGTCGCCCTTAGGCCCCGCCCCCTTGCCTAGCCTTGCAGCTCATGCTCCCTGCGGTTGCGGTAATTGAAAACATGGGCAGACGCGGCGCTTTCACTTTCGCTGCAGCGTGCACACCACTTCTGGGCTCGTCAAGTCATTTAATTAGGGTCATTTGTACATGTCTACCAATGAGCGCGCACATCTCTTCACCAAATGTCTCTCATCTGCTTCGTCGGACATGAGCTGTTTTCTGAGGGTGGGCGCCGCTCACAGGGTGTTTCATCTCTGAAGTACAGAGGTGATCGTTGCAGGAAATTGTTGCAGTGCTGCTGAAGTGGGTAGGGCGGTCGTTTATGTGAAGTCATGCTGGCTGTGGTTGGTATTTTCAGCAGTTGCTGTCTTCCTTTCTCTTCCGCCTCGGCAGTCCTTCTTCGCTCTTCAGTGCTGGTCTGCCTGTCTGGGTTTCTAGCTAGTGTCGCTGCTGTTTCCGCTGCCAGCATAAATTGTTGGTCAGCAGAAATGGCGTCTAAGGCGGATGTGGATGTACCCGATGTAGACACTGCTCTGCAACAGTGTTCTGCACGTGAGGTTGCTATAGTATTTTGGGGGGGAGGGGAGAGGGGTGTGTGTGGAGCTGTCACAGTGAGGTGCAGCTGTTAACATGTTATTCTAAATCTAGTTATTTGTTTGGGGTCACGCTGGGCTTAGCGGGCACCAACCAGAGCCAGTGGCGTAGCTAGGGGGAGGTGAGGGGGGTGGTCTTACCCAGGTGTTACCATTTTTGAGGCGGCCACGCGGCACTGGAGGCCCGTTGCGGCCGTGCACTTTATAATTTATTTGGGATTGGGAACGAACGAACAAAGTGTTCCCACTCCCCAAATAAATTATAATGGTGGCCGCGGCCACAACAGGCCTCCAGTGAAGTGGCCAGGCCCAGTAGACAGTAATAGTGCAAAGAAAGCTCACGCAGGAGCTGGCCACGCTCCAGCCTGCACTCCTTCCTTCTGACCTGCTTTCGGTAACTGCAGGCTGCACATGACAGTGCACACAAACGCGGCGGCGGGACTTACTTTTTGGCAATTTATTTGAAAGTACCGGCGCGGCCACCTGCAACAACAGTGCTTTCAATTAAATTGCCAAAAAGTAAGCCCCGCCGCCGCGTTTGTGTGAACTGTCATGTGCAGCCTGCAGTTACCGAAAGCAGGTCAGAAGGAAGGAGTGCAGGCTGGAGCGTGGCTTAAGTCCCACCGTTAGTGTGTCCACAGTGTCCTCTGACCGTTGTTGCCCCCCCAGCCTCAGAGAGAGTCAGACTCCAGGGTCGTCAATCAGTTGTAGTGTGCGCAAGCACTACCAATGACGGCCCTGTAATTAAATTTTTGGCCAGCCCTCGCCTCACGATCAGAACGTAGCAGTGATGCATTACGCGCTTCACCGCTGCGCTCTCATCGTGAGGAGTTCAATCTGCCAGCGCTTTTTATACTTGCAGGCAGCTATTATTCTCAAGTCCGAGTCAGACTAATTGAGAGGTGAGAGTGAAAAACGGAAACCTACCTATTTGTGTTACTTTGATTGTACCATGAAATATTAATGCTGCTTTTAGTTTATTTATTTACAATGAGCTGCCAGGCCAGCAGTGCGTCAGGCAGACTCCATGCATTGCGTCCTTGACTTTCCTTTTCCAATCTTTTGTTATCAGGTGTGTTACATATGTGTGGTTTTCAACTTCAAGCCAGCCTTATGCTCGACCAGTGCCAAATTATAGTACAAATAAGACAATGAGCATTAAAAGGTGTAGGAACCACATGTCAGACATTTTAAGAGTTTTCGGACTGTAGAAGCACAATTAACTTGGGATTTAAAACGTACCACAGTGATTGGGTTAACTTTGCTAATAAGAATTTATTTATACCCAAAATAACTTTGTAGCAACATTAGGATAATGAAAGACTGGGCCAAAAAAAATTAATCTTACCTATACCATGCAGTTTGCATGCAGCTTTTTGATAACAGTCCAAAGGAGACTGCTATATTAGGATTGTAATTTATGAACTGCAAATGACAAAAGGATTTCTGTGACCAAAGCAGTAGCCCATTGATCTATTCACATAAAATACAGTTCTGTGATCTGTGTGATACAAGTTCTTTGCAGCACGCACGCTAACCGTCTGAGTTACTTTATGATGAGTCAATACTGCCTCTAAACAAAACCCTGATCTCTCTCAGCAGAAACATTAATCACCAGACTTATCTTGACATTTCTATTGTAGCCTCAAAACTACTGAACACATGAGCAACTCTCCAGCAGGGGCTTTTAAACCATAAGTTACTGCTATTATTTCCAAACACAGCGCCCCCTGTGGTCAGCGCCTGGTGCACTGCCTAGGAGGTAGAAGGTGGAGAGATGCACAAGGAGGAGCCATAAAATATATTTGCCTTTGCTTTGTTACAATATGGGCCGGAAAATAAAACGTACCGGACCTTCTTTTGTTTTTTGAAACATGACTTAGCATTAAAGATGTGCTGACTTTTCACAATTTAAATGAAAATAGTGCAGTGCTTTAATTAAATACCCCCTCTCCCACTTGTGATAAAGTTACAGTGAACGCATTCAAGTGCTCACCGTCCTTTTTCCCCAGCACCCGCCCCCAAGGGGCTTGCCCCGGGCGCCACAAGCTCTAGCTACGCCCCTGACCAGAGCATTGACTTCATATGCACATTACGACGAAGCTCGGATTTAGGGAATGCAACGTTACACTCACTGGAGCATATGTCCGATACAAGGCACTTGTGAGTTGTTGAAGACGGGGAGGCGCGCATTGTGGGACCGGGGTGTGGATGGCTCAGGCTCTGTTTATCAGTAACAAGGAGCCCCCAGAGACCCCTGCAGAGCTCCAGATCTCACAGGGCATTGGGTGTGTACAGCTAAACCGGTTGCACCTGCGGCTGGGCGTGGCTGTTCCTGGATCCGTCACAAGCCTGACAACTTTGCATTTCATGCTGCACTACTACACCATACAGTGCTGAGGCCTCCTGCACTTCTGTCACTGACGCTCTGTACTCCCCAGGGACACGTGCTCAAATCTGTCAAACCTTTTTCCAACTGAAATGAGAGGCAACCCCCGCGTCTAGGGGAGGGGTGCCTTTAGTGGGATTTAGTGCTGAGGGAACAGTTTCGTTTCCCTGAAAGTGGGCAGGGGGATGGACGCCTGAAATGCGTGTAAGAAGGAGGTGCATTGGCGGCCCCTCCTCTGTAGCAGATAAAATAGCCGGACTCTAGGGAGTAGCCCTCTTTGTCCTCTCACCGCTCGGAGTGGCCGGAAAGGCGCAGCGGGAACAGTTGCCCACCCACCCATCCCTAAGTTTTAAAGGAGGTTTGGCGGGGTCCCGGACAACAGGAAAAGGCCGGGGGACCTCTGTATGCGGAAACTGCCCGACCCTGCAACAGGGAGGCAGTCATTGGGGCTCTGGGCAGGCGGGAGAGGGGGCCGTCCTGCTGGTGGTCCTGGACTCTCCGGCTCTACCCCAGTAGCCGGTGCTTGGATGAAGCAACATGTTATCTCATATGGATGAAGCAGTAAGGGGTTGGGTTGTGTCCTGCTGGTACAACACGCCTCGAGGGGATCTAGAGCTGAAGAATTGTAAATACATGATAACCTGTGGCACAGATGTATACTGCGCCTCCCTATGTTTGGTAATGGGATTTTGATGGTTAATAAAATTGGTCAAAAGTTGGAAGTTTTTAACAACTAATAAAGATGGTGTTATTGACAAGTAATAAAGCTACGCAGTGAACACCACCAAATAAGTGTGACATTTCTGTTTGTGATGCGTTACATACCCCCCTCAGCGTGTCTTCGAGCAGAGGGCTCCCATGGTGGAAATGTTTAAAAAAGAATGCATTTTTACCAGCACTAAAGTAAGTCTAAGGGAACATTTTGTTAGACCTTCCACATTTATGTTCAAAGCTCTCACGTTTCAGTTCCGTTCATGAGTTGCTCACCCGCTTCAGTCATAGTGTTTTTTTTTTTTTTGCTTTTTGGGTTTCAAATCCACTGGCTCTCTTTTTGAAATTAGATACACAAGTCCCTCAAACATGAACATGAAACTTGAATTGTTTTGTTTTATTCTACATTTAAAAAATAAAACGTTATGTATTATTCACATGCACATCCCACACTACAGAAAATGTATCTATGCCCAAGTAGAAGACGCTCATCTGTGTATATATATGTTAAAGCACCATAAAACGAAACAAAAGACATTTCAAAGCCAGTCCGTACATGTACAGGACTCCAGTGCTTAATTTGTAACAGAGTAAGTTCATAGGACCAAAGTTTTCTTAGGATCCTGCCACTGCTTATACCGAAAACATAGCATCAGAAAAAAGGTTATTGATTTTAGAAAGGGGTACCCTTGCCAACTTAAACAAGCATTTGCAATGCAATAGGTCTCGCCTTTACGCGAGTCTGAGCTATTGACATTGCAAACAACAATGCCTTTTATTTTTGTTTTAGTTTTTAAAACATAGATAAAAGGCATTGTCATTTACAATGCCAATAGCTTAAACTCGCGTAAATGCGAGACCTATTGCATTGCAAATGCTTGTTTTTTAGGGTCTCCGTAACTCGAAGCTGAGGGTGGTTCGGCATCTTCCATTTTGTTATAAACTAAAAACCATTGGAGTCACATTGCCTGTTCAAGGTGGGTGCCAAGTGCAAAGGTATGCACACATGAAATGCGGTTAACGCAGTGTTAGTCAACCCACTGAACATGCCCCTTTCGAGAATAGCCCAGTAGGGGGTAATTAAGGAAGCAACAGTCCAGAATTGACCATTCACGCTCAACAATGTCGGAGTGTATTTCCTGTGCTTTGCCCTTTAAAAAAATTAAGAAAAACATGAAACAATTACATACAACGAACAATGGAAAAAATACATCAAATACCTTTTATATATTAAGTGGAAGCTGCAGTTTTTGGATGTAACTACCAAGTGCTTCTTTACAAATGTTGTCCATTTTGAGTAATTTCTAAAGAAGAATACCACTAATATTTGGAAAACATACATGTGGTTGCCAAATAATAAAATATAATCAAAAATGTTCTTTTCATGTAAGAATAACTATATTTGTTGATTTTAAAACGCTCAGACACTCAATAGACTGCTGCAGAGCACTGATAAAATCAATTATGATGACAAGCATGGTTGGTCGATTTCACTTACTAAATACATTATAATTGCATTTAGCTTAATATGTCTTCCCTGGTAGACACAATATAATTTAAAGCTTTAAGGCTGCAAAGCTTATGAAATATCCTCATGACTTAATGTATGTTTAATTGCACAGCTTATACAGCTTATATCAAATATAAGCATCACTTCAAGCTTTCTCTGTGTTAAAGAGAGGTGAGACTGTGTGAAACTGTGAGCCCTGCTCTGGCATTTATTGTGCATTTTTAGTGTGTTTGTGCAGTGAGTGTGTAACCCATGTACGAGTAGAGCTCTGTGTGTTGTATGAGTCTGAGTACTAGAGCCAGTTGGATACATAGATGGCAGACAAAGTGCACTCTCCCCCCTCCCCAATGCATGCATCAACAAGAGGCCCCTTCCAACAATTAAACTCGTGAGTCTTGCTTGATTTTCGCAGTGTGTATGTTTATTACATAATTTTCACAGGTCAATTACTTCATTGACCCCATTTCTTTATTTATATTCCAAAACTTTTCATATCACAGCATTAAAAGCTCACACTTATATACATCTATACTCTTTCACCGCCCATTCTCCAATGGGCTTTTGGTTTAACTTCAGGGCTGCGCCAGCAGTCCACAACCCAGATAGCCTGCTCTCTTTACGTTAACCCCCTTCCGGTCAACAGAGCCACAGGTGAATAATATGCCCCCACTTGGGCAACCAGCGGCTTCCGGGGTAGGGCTGGAGAAGCCAAGGCCACCAGCAGGTCAGCCTCAACTCTCCCGCCAGCCCGGAGTCCTTGATGATTTCGAAAACCTGTTCAGAGGTAAAAACTGTCACTGGACAAGAAGTTCCCGTGTTATTCCTGTCCGGAACCCCGCTACTGCCCTGCCAAAAACCTAATTTTCTTGGGGATGGGTGGGTGGGTGTCTTCCACTCGCGACGTCCGGCTCCTCAGGCGGCCAGCGGACAAAAGAGGGAGCCCTAAGATGGACGCAGGCTTTTAAGCCTCGCGCCCTACTATTACTTCCGGGTCGCCAAGAACCCCTGATTCTATTGGCCTCGACCTATCTCCTATTTTCACTTCCGGGTCGGCGGACCCGGAAGTGACTTCTGCGGGGTCGGCCCTTTGACTGCCTCTAACGACGCCACTCCCCGAAGGGGGGTGGTGTCTTGCATAGATGGCAGACAAAGTGCACTCTCCCCCCTCCCCAATGCATGCATCAACAAGAGGCCCCTTCCAACAATTAAACTCGTGAGTCTTGCTTGATTTTCGCAGTGTGTATGTTTATTACATAATTTTCACAGGTCAATTACTTCATTGACCCCATTTCTTTATTTATATTCCAAAACTTTTCATATCACAGCATTAAAAGCTCACACTTATATACATCTATACTCTTTCACCGCCCATTCTCCAATGGGCATTTGGTTTAACTTCAGGGCTGCGCCAGCAGGCCACAACCCAGATAGCCTGCTCTCTTTACGTTAACCCCCTTCCGGTCAACAGAGCCACAGGTGAATAATATGCCCCCACTTGGGCAACCAGCGGCTTCCGGGGTAGGGCTGGAGAAGCCAAGGCCACCAGCAGGTCAGCCTCAACTCTCCCGCCAGCCCGGAGTCCTTGATGATTTCGAAAACCTGTTCAGAGGTAAAAACTGTCACTGGACAAGAAGTTCCCGTGTTATTCCTGTCCGGAACCCCGCCACAGGGCGAGGCGCTCACTGGCGGACTCGACCTCCCCCCCCGCGCTCGAGGGCCTCGGAGATGGCTCCTAAGACTGTGTCTAAAAATATTTCAGTGCCCGCTTCTGAAAGGTGCACCCCATCCTCCGCATATAAGTCCGGCCTGGACGTCTGTATCAACTTGTGACGAATAGTTCTAATGCTGGATTTCTGCAGGATTTCTGTCACCGATTGATTTAACCTCTTTATTGATTTATTCACTGCTTTCATGGGTGCGCCCCGCGACCATACCAGCCTCGGGATGACTTCAGACCATATGAGTATAGCCTCGGGCAGAATATTTTTGACCGCTGCTAGCGTAGAAAACAATGACTCCTTCACTCCTCTCCTTCCTGCCGGAATCATATCGTTGCCTCCACAGTGCAACACGAAAACATCAGGATAAGGCATGCCCCTGTCCAAAGCCGCCTTTAAATCCTTCGGGACGTCCGCTAGGAGCTGCCCGCCTATCCCCACCCAATGATGATCACATCCTTGCACCATGTGCACCCTTTTTCCGAGCGTCTCCTTGAAAATCACTCCCGCCCTGCGAATGAAGGAGTGGCCGCACCAACATATTTGGATTCTCTTAGGATAGGCACCTATAGTAAACATTAAGAGACACGGAGAGAACGGTCGTAAACAGGGGAGGGGGCGGAAGAGCAATGACAAAGTTAAACTAATTGCGGTCGTACGTAACGCTCGTAGCAAGCGGATTTCCAACGACCCAGCCTCTTAATCGCCTGCTCGGGCAGCCCCAGGCCAGCAGCTGTTGTAGCTGCACCGATCTGAAAAGAATGGGATGTAAAATCGGACGGGTCAACCCCGATCTTTGCCAAGGTCATCTTAACCACCCTTGTAAACTGGAACCTGGTGAGAGGCAGACCGTTCATGTGGACTAGTACTCTATCATCGGCCCCTCGGGGCCTGGCTTGCATGAACGCTCTCATCAGGCTGACTGGACAAAAAGACTCACCTACTACTCTGCCCAATTGAACCCAAGTCCCTTTACCTAAGGGGTCCGTTTTCGATCTTCGCACTCTGAGTCTCAGGACATCTACTGACTCTATTATATCTGAGCACTTTAGGCCACCCTCCTTATCTGTTTTCGATGCCGGGAGTAATTCTGAGATTCGTAAAGCTCCGAAAAAGGCTAACACATAGGCCACCCTAAATAATTGTGTCTCATATGATGAAAAACAAACAAGTGGCAACGTGTCGAGGATTTTTACCAACTTCCCTACATCTATAGGCCTTCTAGAGTCTTTTGCCCCAGGTGCCAGGCGCTCCCAACCCTTCACCGCTCTCCTGAATCTCTGGTCCTTCGTTGGGTCTGTAATTCCCTGCAACCCTGCATAGAATGCCAAAGCTGATAATTGCCTCTTCATAAATGCCACCGATTTCCCCTGCTCCTTCTGTTGCACAATGAATCCTAACACGCTCTGAGGTACAAAAACATCCACTAGGCCCGCTCCCTTTAAGTATGATATATAACATTCCCAAGACTTTTGATACATACTCTTAGTCTTGGGGGCCAGGGATGCTGCTATCAGTTTGGAGGCAGTGGGGCACCAAGCTTCCATAGCTCCGCTGGGAAAGCTGTCATTGTCGTCTCTGCTTGCGGCCAAAGTGCACGGAATTCTGTCAACTTAAAACGAGATAATGCATCAGCCGCTTTATTCTCAACACCAGGTACATGCCTCGCAGTGAAATGGACATTGTGTCTCAGGCACTTCAGTATTAAATCTTTTAAGAGATGCAGCACCCATGTGCAGGTTGCTCTCTGGTTATTGATCACCATCACTACTGACATGTTATCTGACCAAAATACAATGTGCCTGTTTGAGAGCCTAACCCCCCACAAGTGCAACGCCACCACTATGGGGAACAGCTCTAGGAAGGAAATGTTACGGGTCAGACCTTGTTCTACCCAATCCTCAGGCCAGTGCTGCATACACCACTTGGTACCCAAAATTGCTCCAAAACCAATACTCCCGGCCGCATCAATGAAGAGTTCCATATCGGCATTTGAGGTGCTGGCTGACCGCCACAACACCGTGCCATTGAATTCCTGCAAGAAACCCTTCCAAATCCGTAAGTCCTCTCTCACCTCAGCTGATAACCTAACTCTGTGGTGTTTCGCACGCAGTCCCGACATTGCCCTTGCTATACTCCTGGAGAAAGCCCTGCCCATTGGTACGACCCGCAAGGCGAAGTTCAGTTGACCCAAGAGTACTTGTAACTGGTGTAACGTTACTTTCTTTGCTCCAAGGCAGTTATCGATTGCAGCCTTGAAGGCATCTACCTTTGCCTTAGGCAACCTGCACACACCTGTTCTAGTGTCAATTTCAATGCCCAAAAATGTCAGACATGTAGATGGGCCTTCTGTTTTTTCAGCCGCCAATGGCACCCCCAGAGCTCCAGCCAGTTGCTGGAAGCCCAGCAGGGCCTTCCTGCATGACTGGGAACACTTAGGGCCCATGAATAAAAAATCGTCCAAGTAATGTACTACTGCATGAGATTTGTCTGAGGTCAGGAATTGCTCCACCGCCCATTCTAGGAACCTGGCAAAGGTCTCAAAAACTGCACAAGCAATAGAACATCCCATGGGCATACACAAGTCTATGAAGTAGTTATTATCGAAAGTGAAACCCAACAGCCTGGTATCTTCTGGGTGAACAGGAACTAACCTGAACGCTGACTCTATATCAGCTTTGGCCATTAGGGCGCCCTCCCCAAGCGCTTGCAATTTTTCAATGGCTGTGTCAAACGTTGTATAGCGCACTGTGCACAGCTCAGGATCTAACTTATCATTGACTGAGAAACCTGGCGGGCTTGATAGATTATGTATCAGGCGGAATTTACCCACCTCTTTCTTCGGAACTAGACCTAACGGTGAGCAGACCAGATCAGGGTTTGGAAGATTTTTGAAGGGTCCCGCGACCCGGCCCAAGGAAACTTCTTTCATGATCTTGTTTCGCGCCGCCTCCATGTTCTGAAGCACTGAGCTTTGATTGCGAGGCGGGACTTTAGTGGGGGATGCTGAGGAGGGGATTCGGAAACCAAATGTAAAGCCGTGAAGCAGGAATTGAGCCTCCTCGAGTTTGTCATACTTACTGAGGAGGTGTGTCAGGACATGCCGTTTAATGGGAGTTGGGAGCCTTGTCGGCTGTTTTGGGTGGCTTCCCTTTTGGAGTGGTATGTGTGGGCTGTTCTTTGGGATTTCCATTTTTTTTTAAACATCTAATATCTGGATGGGATGTTCCCCCGCAGTACGAACAGCAGTGTTTGAACTTGCACGAGATCCCCCTAGTACACTCATTCCTGTTAAACTGCCAGCAGGCCTGTCTCTTATCACCAACTCCCTTGTCACTCCGAAAGGACTGACTCTGAGCGGGAGCACTAGCCTTAGACGTTGAGGGTGACGAGTAAAAAACTGTGTGCCATAGATTGATCTCCCGTTGGTCCCATGATATACCTGTGTGGACTGCTTTCATTTGCCTGAACATTCTATCATATTTTAACCACCCCAGCTCTGGAAACTCGGCTGCAGCACCATGTATCAGGGATATATAGCTCATCATTTGAGGACCTAACACTGGATATTTTTCCAGTATTACTGCGGCATAAATAGCAAATCCTGTGATCCAGTTTTTCATGGACCACTCTGTCCATGCCTTCTTCTGACTATACTCGCCCTCTTTCCCTCCTTTGGACTTCCCTGCCGCCACCCCTGCATTAATGAGGTCAAACACGTCCACATAATCACCTCTGAGTATTTTTTCCTTCATCTCTGCAGGCACGTGCCAGGTGATCCCCGTAGATGGCGATAGGGTCATTGAGGATGAACCAAACATTAACGGGCTGAATGCCAATAGTGGGTGACCTGTCGGTTGCCCTCCCGCCCCCCCTTGCATCTGACTATTAGGGGACACAGACAAATCAGCAGCAGTGTTAGGTATTGGCGCCAGTGGTGGACACCCTAAATTCGAGTATGCATTCAACATTACAGGCCCCGCACCTGTAGGAAAAGTCATGGTGGGGACCATCGAGTTTATGGGGCCATTACCAATTGCTTGCCCGTGGGAACCATATAGTTGCATCCCTGGTAACTGTGCGACCCCTCCAGGTAGCACCCACACTTGCGACACTCCGCTACCTGGTTGCGCCACTACTGGCGGTAATGTACCTTGCGAACAGGGCACCCCCACATGCGTGACAGGGATCCCTCCTATTTGTGTGGGCATAGCAGTGACATTCTGTCCCTCCATGCCGTCCTTGTCCTTACCTGCGGCTGCATTCAAATCAATTGTCTCTGGTACCTCTTCCTCACCTGGTGACGCTCGTTGGGGCTCAGACGCCCTGGGCCGCTTGCCTTTGGTTGCCTCCTTAAACCTCTCTGGCGTACGTCTCACTCTCTTGCCTCTCCCTCTTTCTTCCTGAGGGTTCGCGTCTGCTCTAGCCTCTCGCATGTTCTTTAGCACCCAATCCATGCCTTTTTCTCTCGTGAACTCCAGCATCTCCGTAAAAGCGAGGTACTCATCACTTTTTGCTGAGGGCTCTTTGCCCTTCCGTGACCTCTTAGGCGGCATCCTGCACTTAAAGAGAACAAGCGTTACTTCCTTTAACTAACATTACAAGCATGTATAGACCGTGTTCTCCTTTACCCGGACCCCAACCTCTCAGGCGTAGACTGCTTAGCATGTCTCTTTAATTAAATGGGACTCTCCAGCGAGGCCATGGAATTTTAATAGGAAATTATTTCTCCGTCATGCAGCCTCAGACATTTTCACTGTTACCACAAAGCATCCCAATGCACAGCAAAACTACAGCCACTGTGCTGGGTGTTCGTGTGTTACATGTGATGGCACAGACTTCATTTAAGTGATATTGCGCCGTCTACTGGCAGCATCCTCGAAGCCTTTAAAAAAAATGCAAGCAGTCACGTCCCCCTATTAGGTGCCAAAGTTCCATGCATTATTTCTGTTTGGTACCAGAGGAAATAGAGTGGAAAGCGCAGTTTACAAAAAGAAAACCACTAAATTCTCAACCTTTCATACATTCCTCCGTATATAATTTACCTACTGCCACGAATCCCCACTATCAATAACTTTTGACCAATCATGGTATTCGTAAAATTACATTTGTAAATTAATCCAATCCTAGAATACGTGGGATGTGAGTTTGGCCAGAACAGTACATATACCCGACACCCTGACAATAAACTCATGTCCCGCTTTTAAACAGGGATCTCCGCCGCCCGCTTGATAGTTAATGTGCAAGGCGGGTAAACAAACGGAGTCCTCATTACCTTTTTAAATGGCTGCGCCGGACCTCAGATCATCCCCGCTCCCAAGTCGATCGCGCTAAGGGAATCCCGCTCGCCGCGCCCACGACTAAATTCCCTCACACGCTTTCACTACTCCACCAAGCAACACACTGCACGGCCCGCTAACCTGAACCACACGTCGGCTTGACTCTCGCTTGTTCGCTTCACGCGACGGTCCCCGCGATGTCTTCTACACGCGACGGTCCCCGCGATGTCTTCCACTCGCGACGTCCGGCTCCTCAGGCGGCCAGCGGACAAAAGAGGGAGCCCTAAGATGGACGCAGGCTTTTAAGCCTCGCGCCCTACTATTACTTCCGGGTTGCCAAGAACCCCTGATTCTATTGGCCTCGACCTATCTCCTATTTTCACTTCCGGGTCGGCGGACCCGGAAGTGACTTCTGCGGGGTCGGCCCTTTGGCTGCCTCTAACGACGCCACTCCCCGAAGGGGGGTGGCGTCTTGCATTTTGGAGGCCCCTGGTTTAAGCATGGCACAATATGCAGGATGAGGACAAAATCCCACTGACAGTGGAGGTGTATTGTTTGCATAACATGAGCCAGAGTTTGGAGACCCAGACACTGAAGACAGGGAGTATGGAGACAGAGAACCAAATGGTTGTTGACTCATCTTCCTGAGCATTGCCATTTGGTAGCTGCTAGGGCTTGGAACTACACTTTCTGTTGTTTAAGGTGAGGAAGTGCCTAGAAAGGGCATACCATTTTGTCTCCCTGATTACTTCTTCAAGAAGGCTGGGGACAGCAAAGTTCAGACATTGCACATTTCATTGCCCCTATGTTTTGGATACTCCTGTTTGAAGCAAGAATCATTGTTATCTCCTGTAAGAGGCATCACTTTCCACCAAGACTGTGCCAGGAAAGCAGCCTGAGAATGACATTTGAAGGAGAACCAAGCCAATCCAGTTCTTAAACCCTAGACAGTAGATCCATTGTCGCTATCTCGGAAATATGTATTAAAGTGGGAACCAAACCACACTTTCTTCCTGTCCCCAAATCAAGAAAGAGAATGCTCCCCAAGGTACTCAAAGAGCTGCTGTTTAGGGATGGCTGGTACCTTCTTGACAGCCAGTCTTCCAATGATAAGGAAACATCCTCTAAATTCTGAATTTTCTGCTGCAGCAGATGAGGGCCTGTCTGAAGTGCCTATAAAGTGCCTATAACGTGCCTATCTGCTTTGAGAGGTAAGTAGTGTGCCTTTCCCTTCAGTAGGAAAGCCTGTCCAGGAGGATAAGCCCAGTGTGTTTCCAATATGAGTAGCATCCAGAAGAACCTGACTTATATAGAAAGCAAAGCCTGTAGTGACCTGTGTGATGGAGATGTCCCCCAGGTTTCTCAGTGCAGTTTCCATGTGTGCCTCATGTGATTTTGTAAAAACACGTATCTCATGTCACCCATAATTTACCACAGACTTATGAGTCCGGTGCTGCTGCTGTTTGGAGTGAAAGCCATGTCTCTGCTGAAGTGGAAAGCTCTTATCGGCCCAGAGGCTGCAACTCTCAGAAAGACACTGCCTCAAGAGTTTTTCCTAGAGGTTGCAAGTACCACACCAGAACTCTCATTAACAGCCGGCGGGGAGGCCCTCCAGTTATAGACAAGTGCTGCTGCACAGATCTGCCCTGCCAATCACCTCTGAAAATTTCATCCTGAGAGAGGCTGCTAGTGCCGCCTGTGTAGGAGAGTAGCAGGAGCCTTGAGAACTGGCCGTCATTCTCCATGCAGCCCAATCTGCTGCATTTCCCAGAAAGTAAAGTATATTATTTACCCTGCACTAGGGACAAGAGACAATATGCATGCAGACAAGGCTGCAACACTTGATAATATTTTTTGCTGAAGTAATAAAGAGACATTGACCTGAGATGTACATATAATATGTGATAATATTTGAGCATTCAGAAGCTGCGTCACTTCCTACCTATTTAAACCCTTAGGGGCAGATTTATGAGGCCCTTGCGCCACGTTTACGCCGCTGTTGCGTCACGCAAGGCGGCGTAAACGTGGCTTGTTGTTGTAAAGCCCTGCGCCGCTTGTGGGCGTTCCGGCGCAGGGGGGGGCGTTCCGGGGCAGGTGCGCCTCGCAAAAGTGGCTGAGTGAAATCTATGAGATTTCACTCAGCCACTTTCAGGCCAATGCTGCGTCAAAAGCCTGCGCCTGCTTGAAGCAGGCGTAGGTCTTGACGCAGCATTGTTAAGATGGGCAACCCCGAGCCTTGCTGGAGCTGCGTCGCGCTTGCGACGCAACTCCAGCAATGCGCCACCTTTACGGCACAGATGCGTCACGCATCTGTGCCGTTTTTGCCCCATGGTGCGCCGCATCATAAATGCGGCACACCATGGGTGGCGGAGCAGTGGCGCACTGTGGCGCATGTTAACTGGCGCATCCCTGGGGATGCGCCAGTTAACATAAATCTGCCCCTTATTGTGTTGGGCAGTGTACATACAGGATCTTGACTATAGCAATAAGAAGGGATATGCTGGAAGGATCCTAGAAAGAAGGGGACGTAGCACTACACTATTTAACACAACTCAGTTTACAACCCTGTGTGAATTTTTAGTTGAATTATGTGGTATTTACTTCTGCTGTGTTATTGAAGTAATGTATTCTTACCTAAAAAATCAAGCACTGGCCTGGACATCACATTATCGTATCATTGTTGTATCTCTTGGTTGACTGTTGAGTTCTGAGCTCTTCCCCCCACAACACCTCTTTCAAAGCAAGTGACTGCTTGCTCTCACTAACCTGAGATTCAAGTGCTGGAAGGATGGTATTTGCCAAATTTGCAGAGTCATAGTAAGATAGACACCACAATATCACTTATCTGAGAAGCCTGTGACTGCTTTCCCTCGCTACCCTAACATTCAAGTGGAGAAAGGATTCCACCTAGTCTAGTTTGCAGAGCCATAGTATGATGAACCCGAGAAACCAGAGGCAAACAACCTCAATGACCACAGGTGGGGCTCAGTAGCGCCTGTCTGCCTTGTGGTCCTCCGGAAAGGGTCTGATAATGTTTTTTCTCCTGATACTGAGTATTAAGTGTACATCAGCATATCACGTGATGTATATGTTAACATAAGATCTTCTTCTGTGATGAGGTTGCTCTTAAATCTTCTGATGTCTTTTGTATTTGCTTGCACATTTTGCAAGACATGTTTAGATGATAGATTAGTGATTGATTCTTCTGTAATGGAGCTGAGTGACAGATCTTTTTTGATAAATGTAGCATAGCACCTGAGAGACTACATCAAGCAGTTTCTTTACCAGATCATATAAAGTGCTGAATGCTTTAACTGTTGGAAGGAAACAATGTAAAACCACATTGTAAACTCAAGCAATTGAAGCTCCTAATTTGTCATATATTTATATACAGGTATTCATAGAGTACAAATCATGGTAGACTGCAGCAGCATATTGAACAAGATGTGGAACACTAGGTTACAATTCAAAACTGTTCACAGTGAATCAGGATGTTTGTGGGTGGTGAATCTTCTTGTATGAAGATGTAGTGATCCCCAAAAAGGTGGGCCTTTCAGGTTTTCCTAATTGCAGAAGAGTAGTTCAGCACTGTTGTTGGTAAGGATGTTCGTCCAGATCTGAAAGCAGACATGGGGAAGTATTATTTTCTGGCTTTATCTTTTTAGAACTTTGTGGTCCAAGTCTAGTGATGTTAGTGTGGTGTTGCACTCTTGAGGTACTTCATTTCTAGGCCAGGAATGGAGTGATGCCAGCTCTCTTGACCTTGTTTGTGATGCAGCTTAACTTGAAGAAAATGCATGCCTGGAACTGGAGCTAACACAAGGAGATGATGGACGGAGCGCGGAAACTTTTCAGACACTCTTCCCCAGTCATAGATCTGGGTTGATTCCATCATCGTTCCTCAGCTCACTTTGCCACCCAGTTCAGACCCAGCTATATGCAAATCAGTCTTAGCCCTGTGCCTCATGTGAACAGTCCAGCACGAACTGCCAAGCCAGGCCTTCCCTGTACTGGAAACAAGCATCCTGGGACCGGTTTCTGGGTAACACCTCTCATCAGCCAGGCTATCTTGAATCCAGTGGCAAAGTGAGTAAGGGACCTACGTCTGTGCATACCCTGCCAACTAAAGGCGAATAAAGCAAAAACAAGGGGATGATGGATTGAGCACTGAAACTTTTCAGACACTCACCCCCAGTCCCAGATCTGGGTTGATTCCATCATCGTTCTTTAGCTCACTTTGCCACCTCAGTTCAGACCCAGCTATTTGCTACTTGCAACTTGTGTTTGCCTGGAACTGGAGCCAGTTATTTTCCATCATATTTAGAGGGATGTGCTCAAACCTCTTTAGGGAGTTGTGCTACTGCATTTAGAATGCTCTTCAGAGAAACCAGTGTGGTGTAAGGGAAAGAGTCAAGCAAGGTGTGCATCTAGGTGCCGGGAGATCAGGCCTTCAGGATGAGTGTCCCAGCAGGCCAGAGCTGGGGAGGGGTGCGGGGGGGGGATGGGGGCAGAGGTTGAGCACAGACGTTATAGTGCATAGAGCAGCGGTCTTGATGTGGGTCTCCATATGGAGCATCTGTCCAGTGGATACATTCATATTAAAAAAGGATACCATGGCCCGGATCACAGACAGTTGACAGCCTTACTCTGTGTGTGGGTGGGTGATGTATGTGTGAGTGTCTGTGTGTGTGTGTGTGTGTGTGTGTGAAGCATGTTGTTGCATTCATGTATATACTATTTCATAATATACGTATATTCATCAATGTCGGTTATTGGCTGAAGTAATAACACAATTAAAGATACAGCTCCTTTATGTTTTTATCTTTGATGTTCTTTATGATTTAATTTGTAATTTTAGGTCGGAATCTCAGATCAGACCTTTTCTCCTTCCGAATCGAAACGCTGCTCACCCTGTGCCGTCTTGCATATTGTTATACATAGTACGTTCTCCCACAGGCGCCCAGCAAAGCAGACAAGGCAATTGGAGCAGAAAGGCGGAACCATCAATGGATTTGCATACAGGAGATGATAATTTAGCCTCATCGGGCCCAAAAGCAGAGCAGCGAGAGAGAACAGAAGCCCTCAGCATGACTCATAAAAGAGGCACAGGACCAATTGATACATATTATTCACAAGCCAGTGATGAGTGCTGGGATACAGGGCTACAGTTATTTTTATCCTGGACAATCTATAGTACCAGGCCCTTTAGAAATGACCTTTGTGCTGTATATTACTTTGAAAGCATCTAGTACTAAAAACGAAAAAGAATGTTTATTTCGTGATCAAAAGTTGTACAATGCTCTGAAACAGTATTCTCTACAACATCTGGCAGAGTTTCACTTGGTGGGAACGCTATTCTGTTAGCATATTCTGCTGCTTCAATCTCACTATTACCCCCAGGTCCCTCCTGACCTCGTCCCATTCCTTAAAAGATGGAGATAACCATCTCCATGACAGAAAAAAAGAAAAGGAGCATGCTGGGATACCCTACCTGCTCCCTCCCACTGGGAGTACATAAGCAGTACCAGCCCAGCATGCAGCCTGTTCTTTTTTTCAGTCTCCGACAGAATGGACGTTCGTGTGTGCTGTGATGTATTTACTTACTGGATTCTTCTCCCGGCCGTCGCCCGCTCCTGCTGGGCTGGGGTGGCGTGCTGGTCCTTCTCTGCTTCCCCTGCCCGGCTGCCTGGCTTCGCGGGCAGGGGTGCTGCTTCCTGGTGGTCTGCCTCCCGGCCTGCCTGGCTTGCTGGGTCGCGGGGCTTCTTCCTGGCTGCTTTCTGGATTGACGGCCCTTTGCGGCTGGTGCGCCGTCATCCCGCTGTTCTTCCGGGTCGCCTGGGCGCGTCTCCCCGTGCTTGGCCGGGTGGGAGACGCGCTGCTCCTGTGGCTTGTAGGCGATGCGCTGGATGGATTCTGGTGCCGGCTGGGTGTGTGGGGCCTTGTTTCGTGGTGCTGTGCCCCCCTCAGCGGGTGAGTCCCGCTTTGCGGTGTTTTGCTTTGTTCTTGCTTCTCCGCTGCCCTCGCTCGCCCAGTTCACATTGGGCATTGGCTGTGGATGTCTGCTTTGTCCTGTTTGCGATGAGCATGTCCACACGTATGCAGGTTTTCTTGCTTTTCTGTTTGTTTGGCTGTGCTTTGCTCGAGGCTGTGGGTTCTGGCTCTTCCTCTTTTTTGTTGCGGGCGGACTGGGGTTCAGTTCCCTAGTGTGCCTGTCTGCATGTGAGGTTCTCGTTGCCGGCCTATTTCATTGGCGCCTCGCTCTGCACCTTGTTGGGCCTGTGCTTTCCGTTTGGCCTTCTGTGTCCTCATCTATGTCGGCCACTGTGCCCCGCTTGCGATGGGGGGTTTTGCCTGGCTGCCGCATGTCTTCCCCAGGTGTCTTCCCCTGTTGTCGCAGTGGTGTGGTCTGCTCTACCTGGCGCTGCTGTCCTGGTGGGCGCCTGGGCAGTTTCTTGGGGGGCGTTGAGCTGTTGGGGTGCTCCTCCTGCCCTCTGGGTGAGTATCGCGTAGCGGTCCCTGTTTCTTTCTTTTTTGTTGTCCGGCTTTCCTGCTGTCTTTCTTTTACAGGTATTCCTTGGCTCCCTGCCTGTGGCCGGTGTGGATCTTGCCTTGGCCTCGGCGGGGCGGACTTCTCTGCCCGGCGCTGGTGTTCTGGGGGGGGTGCTGCTGTGGCCCTCTTCCTGCCTCCATGGTAAGTGCCGTGTATCGGCATCCCTGTTTCTTTCCTGTTCACTGTCCTTGTGCGCTGTATGGCGGTTGGGATATGTATGGGCGGGTTGGCCTTGCTGGACATATTTCCGTCTTTTGCCTGCTGCTGTCCGTGACGGTTGCTGGTGGGTGTCGTCCTCTGGGCGTCTCCCTGCTGGTTGAGTGGGGTGTGTGCTGTTTTCCTGCACTGTTTCATCCGCTCGTGTCCGCATGTCGCTTGGTATCCTGTGCTGCCTTGGCTCTTCTGCTGCTGGGGTTGCTGTTGCATGCTTGCTGCCTTGGTTTGCCTTCCCCATGCCTCCTTGGCGGAGTGTGTTCTGTTGGTCAGGGCGGTGGGCTGGTGGTGCATTCTTCCTGCCGCCTTGAAGTCCTTTTCTCCTCCTCTTGGGTTTCGTCTTTGGAGAGGTTCTGGGGTGTTTCTCCTGTGGTAGGGGCCCCCTACTTCGTTTGGGTTGGGCCCCTCCTTTTTGCTCTCTCTGGAGTTCTCCGGCTCGGCTTTTTGCTGGACGGGTTCCCCTGTTGCTCGGGCTCCCCTGCTCTGAGCTTGTTCCGCCCCTGGTGGGTGCGCTTGTGCCCTTGGTGGGGTGTGCATTTCCCTTTTTTTTCTTTTGGGGTTGGGCTGGTCTTGCTTCCTGCCTGCGCCCTGATTCCCTGTGTTCTTTTGTGTTTCTCCCGTGTGCCTTTGGCGTACCTCTTTGGTTGGCTTGCCCTTGTGCCTTGGTTTGGGCTTTTTCTTCCTGTTCCCCTGGCCTGTGTGCTGTTTTGGGGGTTCCGGTTGGACCTTGATGGGCTCGTCTTCTGTCCTTCGCCTGCGGATGCGGCTCCCTGTGCTTTCTGGTTCCGGGGTTCTTGCTGCTTTCTTTGCTGTTTCCATCTGGCCTCTCCCTCGGACACTTGCCGCGTGGAGTGGGTGGTTTGCTGCTTGTGCTGTGCTCTGCGGCTTTGTTCCCTGTGGCTTTGGCTTCTTGTCCTCCTGCTGCCTGGCCGTCCCTGGTGGGGTGTCTTCCTGCTGGGCCGTGGTTATCTTTGCTTCCTCTCGGGAGCTTTGCTTGGGCCCTGCTCGGGCCTTCTGGCTTTCGGCGGATTTCCTGTGTCCTCCCCTTGTTTCCTTGTTGGGGGGGCTCTTGGGACCTTCCTCCGTCCTGGGACCTTCCTCCGTCCTGGTTCGGGTGACCTCCGGGCCGGGCTGGTTGTGCTCCTGGTGGGTCCTGTTGTTGTGGGTTTGTTTCTCCCCTTCTGCCTGGTGGGGTTTGGTTTCCTGTTGAGGTTTCCTTCTCCCCTCTTGTTTCTCTGGATGGTGTGTTGTTCTGTGGAGCTTTGCTTCGCTGACCGTTGTTGCCTCCGGAGGCTGCTGGGTCGTTGGCTCTGCCTTTGGTGGGCGCTTGTTCTTCGTGTGCCTGGCGCCTGTGCCACGCCCTGTCTGCCGGTCCTGGCTGAGCTGTGCCCTTTCCCTGCTGGTGGGTTTTGGGTGTCGGTCTCTCGGGGTGTGTGGCCTCTCTGCGCTTTCCTTTAGCCCCTTGGTTCCTGCCTGCCTGCCTGCCTTTGGTT
This sequence comes from Lissotriton helveticus, assembly GCF_964261635.1. Taxonomy (NCBI): domain Eukaryota; kingdom Metazoa; phylum Chordata; class Amphibia; order Caudata; family Salamandridae; genus Lissotriton; species Lissotriton helveticus. The sequence goes on along the minus strand of NC_136069.1, from coordinate 883,972,239 downwards.
TTCGCTGTTGGGCGCTTTTTGCTCCCTTCGGGTGCTTTTGCTTGCCCCGTGCTCGGGGTATCTGCCTTCTGGTGGTGTATCCCCCTGGTTTCCGGGGGGGGTTGGGTTTGTTGTGCCCTTCCTCTGTGCTGGTGGGCCTTGGCCTTTTTGGTGGTGTTGGCTCGGGTTTCTTCTTGCCTGCTGCCCTGTTTCCCCTCTTGTGCCCTGCCCTGTTGGCAGTGCCTTTTCGCTCCTTGTGGGGTTTGGGTGTCTGCCTCCCCTGGTGTGTGGCCGGGTTTCTGTTTCCCGCCTCTCTCGCTCTGCCTTGGGTTGCGGTTGGCTTTGCTTCGGTTTTTGAGGCTTTGGGGGGGCCTGGCGTTGGTCCTGTGCCCCCGCGCGGGCTGTTTTCGGCCTGTGCCCTTTGCTCTCTCGTTGGTACTGGGGTGTCCCTTCCCGCTCCCTTGTTGAGTGGTGCACCTAGGGCTTCTTTGGGCTCCTGTCCTTTGCTTTCGGTGCCGGGAGTTTTTTCCGTGTGCTCTGGGGGCCGAGGCTCTGCCTCTGTTGGTTTGCCTTTCCGGTCCCTGTTTTGGCATCCTGTTCGCTTTGCGTTTGGGTGTCAGGTGCGCCTCTTGGCTTACTTCTGTTGGGCTTGGTGCTGTGGGGCCTTCTTTGCTTCGGGTCCTTATTTTTTTTTGGTCCCTGCTGGGTTCCTTTCCAGGCTGCTCCTTCTCTTGGGCTTTGTTGCGGTCCTGGGTTGGTCTTCGGTCCTTTCTGGGTCCGCTCCCTTCGGTTGGCTGTGGCGATGGGTCCCTTGGTGTGCTCTGGGCTTCCTTCCTCTGGTTCGCCTTTCTTTGGGAGGTTTGGCTGTGGTTGGCTGTTGTGCCTTTCCTGTGCCCCTTCCTGGTTGGGGGTTCCTTTTTGCCTCTCCTTCTGGGTCCTGGTGGTGCGGTGTTGTGTGCCTCCTGGCTGGCTCGCCTGCCTGTTCTACGGCTGGTTTCTTGGGGTTGGGCTGTGGGCCTTGTTGTTGGCCTTCTGCCTTTGGGGTTTCGCCTTCGGTGGTTCCGTGGTGTCTCCCTTTTTCCTCCTGAGGGTCGGTTCCTCCTGTCTGGTTCTGGGGTTTTGGTTTCCCTGGTCCCGTGTGGGCTTTTGTTGCCCTCGTTTTTGCCCCGGTCTTGGTCGTTTTTGGGGCGCCGGGTTCTTCTCCCGGTTGGTTGACCTTTTGGGTGCTGCTGCTCTGCGGTGTCTTTGCGGGGGTTGGCCTTTGGTTGGTCCTGCCCTGGGGCTGGGTTCCTCAGTGGTTCCCTGTTGCTGCCCTCTTTTCTGTTCTTCTGGGGGCTTCCCCTGCTGTGTTGGGGTTGTCCCTCTGCTTTGTTCCTTCGGTTCGTCCGCCCTGTGTGGGCTGTTCTTTCTGCCCTTGTCCTTTGGGCTGGGTTGGCCTGTTGGTCCCTGTTTATTTGGCGGTCTGGGTTCGGGGGCTTTGCCTTTGGGGGCTTCTCGCTGGTTGTTTGCCCTTTCCTGGCTTCGTTCTCTGTTGGGGCACGTGCGCTTCTCCTGGGCTTCCTTTGGTCATGGTGGGGGGGGCCTTGATTTTGGCTCCTCTGCTTGCTCCCTTGGGGGCTTGGCTCTGCTTCTGTGCCTCCCTCCTGCGTGGCAGTCCCCTTCTGGCCTTTGGGGTCTTGGTTCGGGCCTGTGGGGTGCTGTTTTTTGGTCTGGTGCCCTTGTTGTTGGTGGGGTTCCGGAAGGCCGGGTTATCTGCTTTGGTATTCTCCATATTTTAAGGAATGGGACAAGGTCAGGAGGGACCTGGGGGTAATGTCCTATTACTTACCGGTAATCTTCATTACTCCTGGTCCCGTTGACCTCGTCCCATTCCTTACTTCCCTCCCTCCCTCCCTTGCGGCCGGCCTTCCTGTTGTTGGCTTGGTGTTTTCAGGCTGCATGCTGGGCTGGTACTGCTTATGTACTCCCAGTGGGAGGGAGCAGGTAGGGTATCCCAGCATGCTCCTTTTCTTTTTTTATTGTCATGGAGATGGTTATCTCCATCTTTTAAGGAATGGGACGAGGTCAACGGGACCAGGAGTAATGAAGATTACCGGTAAGTAATAGGACATTCCTGGAGTAGTGAAGCTTTCTGCCTCTCTGGGGCAGTCATTTGTATTTGTTTTGATTCAAAGTTCTCATTTTGATTAGCAGCAAAATGCCAGGCAGCAGATGTTTGTATGGAGGAGTTTCCGGAATTTCTCAGTTTTAGGAACTTTCAGACTAATTCAAATCACGGGCAACATTTTTTGTATAACAACACTCTAAGACCCAACATGTAATTAACGTGTAGAAAACAATCTTTTGAAGAGGAAGCTCAATAGACAGAAAATGGCAACCTAGTTCCTAAATTGTTTTTGTTCCTGGGTAGAACCAATGTGCGAAATTGAGCGTTTTGCTGACATAAATGCAGAGATTTTGGATTACATTAATTACCTCATTTGAACGTGCATAAGGGTAATGAAATGTAGGTGCAGATTTGCAATGACCTTGCATCAGGTTTGCGTAACTTTTTTAAGGTAAACTGGACACAAAGAGTGGTGGTGGCATTTACAGTCTGATGGAGCGGAAATCTCATTTCATTTGTAGGGGTGCATCATGAACACATGTAGAGCACATTGCATATCATCTTGCAAATATAATAATGTGAAGTGTTCAAGTTTGAAATGTATTAACGAAATTATGTGACATGTTTTAGGTTATTAACAAGTAGTAAGGAGAATTAACATAGGAACTGAATGTGATTAGCAGAAAACATCAATGTTTTAGATTATTAACAAGTAGTAAGGAGAATTAACGTAGGAAATGAATGTGATTAGCATAAAACATCAACACAAAGAACTTGTGTTGTGAACTGGCATCATTCATATACTACATGTGTTTAACAATGATAATTCTATAATTTGGTAAATGTGATAGTTAGAATGCAATAGAGTTATGCAATCTGTTATGTTTAAGGTAATACATTCTCGTGTTAGCTAGAATCGTAGGCCTGAAATGCAAGTCCCTGACAACTCTCGCTGTTGAATTAGGAGTGGAATTTCATGTGCTCTGTGAATCTAAGGTTTCTATTGCAGGTGAAGAAGCATTCTTTTAGACAGAATAATTTCTCTGTTTTAGTAGCTAGGCAAGGAGAGAGGAAGTTACAGCTACATGGCTTTGCGGTGATAAGGAAGAACACACAATCAAACTGGAGAAGGCATGGGAACCAAGGACAAATTGTTGCGAAGGAGCTACATGGAGAACATCGTGGAAAAGTACTTGTATGACTGTACCTATTGTGGACTATGAACATGCTGTGCATTATGTGAGAGCTACCTATGGATAACTGTTTGTTGGAATAAGGGAAAGTGCCCACTTCTTTTTTGCCTTGACAGAGCAGCTCGGAACAAGCTTTTTCTGTTGCAATAGTGGCTTCACGCTACTTGATCCATTGCTAATGGAGAGGCTTCTTAGGAAGACTCCACATACTGACACCTTCCCTTTCCATTGAAAATGCTTAAGTAGGGATGTGATCTTAGTGCTAGAGTAGGCACAGATGTTAAGCTTTTCACTCACCAACCCTTGATGCAGGAAAATTCGGTCTCATGCTTTCTGATTCTCTACATTCTACTTTTTGAATTAATAGTTTTGTTCATGCTGCACCGTTTAAATTGGAAGCATAGGTTTGGCTTCATACTAATTCCCTTTATTTCTTTACCCTTGTGTTGAGGTGTATCTAGTTGTTTTTGGCTTTTTAACCAAATGTAGTTGTCAGTGGATTACTATATACCAAAGAGAATTGCTGACTAATTAACTGTGTATTAATGGTTTTCTCCCCTTCACACTTTCATGCTGTGAAAAAGAACCATCAGAATGTGTCTCTAGAAAAGGTCTACAACTAATGGGCCTGGCCCTTTCAAGTCCAAATACCAATTTCCGCGGGATAGCAATCGAACGTAAGGCAAAGCTGAGCAATATGGTGCCTTGAGTTACTTTGCTTAATCGGGGTGTTCTATGGGGGATCCATGGGCCTTACCTTGCAACCACCCTTGGGGTTTTAGGCCAATCCCTACCAGCAAAGAATTCCAGGTAGGGATTTGAGTCAAAACCCTGCACCTCCTTGAGGAAGGCATAAGCTGAGGAGAATCTTTTTCATTTATCCTTGTTTTTCCCTCTTAGCACACATACAAAGTAGGAAATGCCTTAAAAGATAGTTTATGTACTGGAAGGGATTCATTCCTGTACAAAACTATGCTTACCACAATGCAGATACCCTCCCACTAGAACGCATGGGTCTATGCACTGGCACATGGCAGAGAAAAGTGTGCCAGGGCAGGAAGAGAGCAGAACAGCACCACATCTTAGTAGATATGGCCCTGTTGTGCTCCTTCCTGGCCATGCAATGCAGGACAGCAGATTTACTTGCTGCCCTGTGGTGCATGAACCATTTAAGTAAATATGGGCCCTGATTCTGAGGATAAGCTTCAGAGGAAGCAGGTTAGCCAATGTCCTTAATATAGGGTTATGGACATAAAAGTGGTATGCCAAGGAAGGAGAACCACGTGCTATGCAGACAATCCACTTAATAAGCTGGTTGTAAAAGATTAGTTAATAGATTTTTTTGTGAATCGATATCTGGTAATCACTATTACCAATGTGCAAAAGTAATATCTGGCCAATTAGTGATTCACAGTGGATCGCAAACAGACCTACTGCATGAATATTACTGAGGCAGGTCACAATTTGTGACCCAGTACGATTCGCTGCCTTCAGATGGTTGGTGGCCTTCTGGGATAATCAGACCACCATGTCTGTGATTGCTTTTAAAAAAAGCGATCTTTTTTTTTTTAAACGCAGCCCATTTTTCTTGAAGGAAAATGGGATGTGTCTCAAAAGAAAAAAACGTTTAAGTTTATTTTTTTTAAGAGTAGGCAGTGGTTTCTTGGACCATTGACTGCTCTTAAAACATATTTTTCAACCAATCTTAAAGAGGAAGGGGTCCCTTGAGGACCTCCTCTCATTTGTAAATGGGTTACTGTTAGACCAGGCATTTCTTGGCATGGTTACCCCTGACATTTTGCCTCTACCTCCTCTATTTTTGATGCTGTGATCGATTGCGTTTTACTGGTTTAAATGCTTTGGGCACTTTGCCACTGCTGATCAGTGTCAAAGTGCAAGTGCTCTCTGTATAAAGTGTTATGGTAATTGGTTGTCCATAATTGGTATGCTTACCTTACTAGTAAAGTCCCTAGTAAAGTGCACTATGTGTACAAGGGCTGGTAATGCAAATGCTACTAGTAGGCCTGCAGAACTAATTGTGCCACCCACACAAGTAGCCCTAAAAGAGAACTCAGGTATGCCACTGCAGTTCCTGCATGCAGTTTGCTAATTGCCATGTTGTCCTGACAAGTGCACCCACTTGCCAGGCCTTACCTTTCCCTTTCCATGCACATCAGACACCCCTATAGTAGCCCAAGGTACCCCCTGGGCAGGCTGCAGTGTCTGAGAAAGGTAGGACATGTATTGAGGTGTGAACTGTGTACCATGTCCTAACAGTGAAATACTCCTAGAACAAAATGGGGAAGGCTGTGTAATATGTTACCAGCCTATCTTCCCATAGGCTTAAGATGGAGAGGTGAAGTTTAGTGTGCCTGAACTCACAATTTAATAACACATCTTTTTGTGAAGGTGGTTTTTGAATTGTGTGTCTAGAAAGCCCGCTTTTAGAAGTGGCTGTTTTTTTTGTTCTAACAATTCTGTGTGTCTCTGCCTGGTTGTGGATTGACTGTCTAGATTTGAATGTGATAGGATCTGGGAAATGTCTTTACCCAGGGAGGAGTAGGCGAGACAGCAACAGGCAACAGGCTAACCTGCATCTGGAGTGTAGAGGGGAGGAGTAGCCCCCTGGATGTGAAGAGGCATGGCTGCTGCCATAAAAGAATGGCTTCACCTCCTCCTGAGTGAATGAGGAACCAGGCCCCCACTATCAAAGGAAGAAGGTGTCACTGGCAGGGAGACACCCAGAACTGGTTTGGACAGGGGTCAGTGCCCCTGAACACAAATACTCCAAAGACATTTAGGGGTATAACTATGAGAGCTGAAACCCCTGAACGTTGGACTGACCAAGACTGAAAAGGATTGGAACTACTTTGTGGTCAAGAGGAACCTCTGCCAAGGAAGAACAGCTGAAGAGACTGAAGAGAAGGACTGACCCTTGCTGTGTGCTCTGGGGATGACCTGCAGTTTGCTGATTTAACTAAGGAATCGCTAAGGGACTTTGCTGTGTGCTGTGACCCCCTGCTTGAAAGGACTTTGATGTGTGCTGTGTCCCGAAGTAACTTGTCTCAAAGGGCCCAAGGAGAGCTGGCTCCCTGTTGTGGAAACTCAGGAACATCAAAGTTTCCATGTGTGTCTCAGCAACGCTGTGTGCGTGTGCTTTTTGCAGCCTGAGACCTTTGTAAGCATTGCCCCGGGACTGTGTGGCCCGAAACCCAAACAAGTCTTAGCAATGCTTTGTCCATGTGCGTGTGCAGCCTGAGATTGGGTGGGGTCCATGGTGTTGGTCGGAAAGTGCCCCATGACTGCAGTACCCCTGCAGCGTGAATGATCATCCGCTCTGCTGTGTAGCTGTTTGTAGCCCGAGCCGTCATCATAACAGAGGATGCGGATCAAGATCGTCACCGCCGGCCCGAACGTACTGAAGGATTTCATAAAGCTAGGGCTGTCGTGTAGTAATCGTGATCGTTGTTCGCAAGAGCAATCTGCCCAAGAGAGTCAGCAAGGGAGAAGGCAGTTCTGTAACCTGGCCAGCTACATCTTCGCCTTGCATAGGAGCTGCGTAGTCATCAGGAGCGCCCAGCAGGACATCCGACGAGCGGGGAGAGAGAGTGAGAGCAAGGCAGCGCTTCCCTCAGGTAAGGCTTGGACTCCAGTCAGGAGCTGCAAGCGTGTGTGGCCTGGGAAGGAGTGCAGGAGGAGTTAATGAATGCTCCCGTCTCTATCCCACTGCATCTCGTTAGAAGCGCTGAGTCCTCGAGTGGCCCGGACCTGCCCGATAGGACCTGGGCTGCCCTCAGACGTTCAGGACTGTTGTCTGTGTTTGGGGCCTAGTGGGGCCCGCCCTACTCATGTTGATTGGCCTGGTATTATTCCTGCATTACGAACTGCCTTATTACTTGCATTAGGAATTGTATTTTTCCTGCATTATCAACTGCCTTATTACTTGCATTAAGGAATGCGTTATACTTGCATTACGAACTGCCTGATTATGTGCATTGAGGATTGAAATATTCTCGCATTACGAACTGCCTTATTACTTGCATTGAGGAGTGCGTTATCCTTGCATTATGAACTGGCTGATTATGTGCATTAAGGATTAAATTATTCTCGCATTTCGAACTACCCTATTACTTGCATTAAGGTGTGCGTTATACTTGCATTACGAACTGCCTGATTATGTGCATTGAGGATTGAATTATTCTCGCATTATGACCTGCCTTATCACTTGCATTAAGGAATGCATTATTCTTGCATTACAAAGAACCTGTTTACGTGCATTGAGATTTGCATTATTCTTGCATTACGAACTACCTGATTACTTGCATTGAGGATTGCATTATTCTTGCATTACGATCTCCATTGGTCTGACAATACGAACTGCATAGCATTGCATTAGGACTGCATTTGAACATCGTGAACTGCCTATTAATACCGCAAGAACCTACAAGTGTTTGTTCGCCTAATAACCGGGCAAGTAAAATATTACGAATGCGCATATGTTGAATTTCTATCATTTGGTCTTACCATACTTTTCTTCTTGATAAAGATACCGCTAATTTCATACATCAGTGTAGAGTCCATTTGTGGTGTTATCCCTGTGTCACTGTTAGTGTGGTTGCAAATACTTTACACATTGCCTTAAAGATGAGTCTGCTGGCTGCTCGTGCCAAGCTACTATGGGGTGAGCAGGGGTTATCAAAGAGTGTGTCCATCCTGTCCCTGTCTAAAGGCAAGGGTCCCTATTTGCACTAAGATAACTGCCTCAGCCAACTAGACACCCCCAGTTCTAACAGTAACAACCAACTTTAAATTGATTATGAATGTTTTACAACAACATTTACGTTGCAAAGCATCAGTACATAGCGTTAAAATTCCCTATTTGGAAAGGATACATTGAACATGGGCCTTCCAAATAGTGATTCTGTTTTGGGCCACAAGCCCGAACTGAGATTCTCTAACATGTTATTGAATTGCAATTTGGTGTTTACACTTTTTTAAAAGCAGTTTTGCGGTTGCAAATGGCCCACGACTGTGAATTGTGCGGCTTACAACTGCAAAAATGCTTTGTACATTGAGCCCAAACTTTTTGGGGTTTTGGGTACAAGCTAAGTTTTTGCAGATCTTTCCTATGGCGTAAAAAAGAAAATGCTGTTTTGAAAGCGATAAAGACAAAAACAAAACCATATTTCATGGTAGTGTGGGAGAATGTGAGTTCCAAGAGGGGAAATTGTTTCACTCTGATGAAAAATAAAATGTAAATAGTGTGCCAAACATTCTTATTCTGTTGGAGTATGTCAATTGGAGAAATGTATGCATAAAAATCTATGTTTTGTAGAAATTCCCTACATACCCAGGGTTTTGTTAATCTTGAGAAAGTGAGCTATTCCTTCAAATCATAAGTGTAAAGGGGTAGAATTCCTCCCTTTCTGTACATGTTTGCGAAGCTGGACAGTAACCTGCCACAAAAATGCATTTTAAATGTGCATCATATATATATATATATATATATATATATATATATTACCTACTGGCGGTCGCCAGTAGGTATATATAGTTAGGATTTTTTCCCTATGGGATTTTTGAAAATTCTATGTCTAATAACTTTGGCGTTTGTGGACGGAATTGGCTGAAATTTTCTGGAAAATGGAACATTTTGTTTCTGAGCAGCCCCTGGAAATTTGGGGGGGTTCGTCAAGGGGGGGCCGAGAAAAAAGGGGGGTCCCAAAACATGTTTTTAACATTGAGTTTTCCATAGGGCGGTTGGCCTCACTTTTAGCCCGAACGGCTGAATGGATTTCCACAAAACTTGGCAAAATTGTAGGGACTGGTAGCCCGATGTGCCTTTGCTAGGTCTCAATATATGTGCTTCAGTGGATTTTGAGAAATTAACGTTCAAAAAAAGATATATATCTGTAACAGCGGACCGGGCAGCGCTCCGGTTCGCGGACTTTACGCGTAACGGAACTTCGCGTAGCGAAGCTGATTGGCTCTCCGGTGTCTGTCAACATTCTAAACAGTCCGGAGCGGCCGCCATCTTGTCTCTCGGTAGGATTGAGAGACAAGAGGAGGCCAAAACAAAGGGGGAAATGACCATAAGGGGGCATAGTAGATCCTCCCTGACCCCCTAGGTTTAATGTGGAGGCTTTAAAAGGGCCCCGCGGGGCAAAAAAAATATTTTTTTTTTTGTTTTTTTGCGTGGGTAGCGCCCGGTTCGCGAACCGGGAAGCGTTCTGGGCAGCGTACTATAAGGAAAAAAGAATGATAGACTTTTCAAATACTGTATGTTAATTGATTGTTGGTTTTGTTGATTATTTTTAAATTTTTTTATTTTTTAAGCAATTATTTATTATTGTGATTGTGTTTGAAAATTTAATAACATTTCTAACATTTAACTAGTTTATGAATTACATATAAAAATGATTAAAGACTCAAACAATTTTTTAATATTACATACAATTTTATTTTTCGGTTTGTTTTTCAAAATTTAATAGAACGTCTAGCATTTGACTGTCCGATATGTCCTCTTGTTGAGTGAACATAAGTTCCCACATTTGACCGTCATCATAATGAAGTAAATGATCCACAGATTCTACACATTGAACTAATTCATGGTCCCGTGATTCATCCATGAAATCTGAGTCATCATTGTCCTCAATATCTTTTTCTGTGTTGTTCTCCAGAACAATTTCGAAGGAAACATTCTGCTCACCTTCCATTTTATTGCTGTAATTTGCATAAAAAATAAATATATCAGTAGAGATAGGGCACTGTTGGGTTTAAGTTCAGACAGGTACTTGTGAGTTTATAACAGAGAAGTAATCTATGGGCACTGTATGGTTTCAGGCGTGAAGTAGTACTATTAAAAAGTGCCTGTGAAGAAGCCTAAGTAAATTCATAATTATACCACAGAAACCTAAATCAATCCATAATTATAATAAAGAAGCCTTTCTCAATGTCTAACTCTTACAGAGGGATAGTATATAACTATCTGAAAATGTTTTCAAATTTATAAAATAATATCTCACCTTCTAAAAACAAGTTTAAGTTGTGAGTGAAAATGATCTTGCAATGTAGTTCAGGAAGTAGTAGTCAAAATGGCTGTGTTTCTCTCTCTTCCTTTATATATATTCAGGTACATAGCCAATCAAATGTCAGGTAAAAAAAGTAGAAAATGAAAGTAACATTTTAATTGGTTGTCAATTCCAACACTTCAGATGTGTTTTGTGAAGTAATTTATCTCAGGGTATTTAGAGAGGTCTACAGGCTAAATGGTTAAATGGAATTTCAATCAAATTTGTGAAAATGGTAGGCATTGGTATGTAGTATGAGCTAATCTATATTTGGTGAAATTGTCTCCAGTCGCTTTTCTGTAAACTACTTTCCCACCTTTTTTGATGGTGCGCTTCCCAGGGAGCGACCCGGTACGCGAACTGGCGAGCGCCCCGGTTCGCGAACCTTAAGCGTTACGGGAGTCCACCATTTTGTGTTTCGGTCGAATTAGGATACAAGATGGAGGGCAAATAATGTTCAGAATGGGTAGAAGGGGGCACGGTAGACTTATCTTGACCCCCTAGGTTTTCTGAGGGTGGTTGAGGAGGCCCATATGTGCGAAAAAAAAACATTTTTTTAAAAATTTCGCGAGGTTAGCTCCCGGTTCGCGTACCGGGTAGCGCCCCAGGGAGCGTACTTTGTTGAAAATTAGTGAAAAATGTTAGAGTAAAATAATAATTGTGAGTGATCAGATGTAGGGTAGCTCTGAGAAGAGCTTTTGGGTTTATGGTACATTTAGGTACTTATAAGTAGGTACCAATGCACAGTCTTAAATTCAGAATGAAAATTCTGTTGCCCTCATCTGAGAAGTGAACTCCATCTCCTCTGTAGATATCTTGCATATAGTAACGCAAGTTATTGTTGTACAGGGAGCCCATTCCATGGTCTCTCATGTAAGCTGAAACAGATTTGTTTACATGCTTCCTCGACTTCTCAATTTGTGGACAAAATTGGTTTGACCACCTCCATTTCTGTCTTTGGCATATATTTGAATATACCAAGGCAGTCTGAGGAAAAAGTGCCATTAATTGCTCAAAGGTGTCCTTTAAAAGCATTTCCAGACCTACCCCAGTCAAAGTGCCCAAATCATTACCTCCACAGTGCACAATTAACAGGTCAGGTTTTGGCAAATGCATAAAGGTTTTCACCAATGGTATCAATTGGTGACATTTTAATCCTCTGTGGCCAAACCACTTAATTTCCACATCTTGTAAATTGAGGTTAGGTAAATTCCTGTTCTCAGCATACCTCTGAGCCCAATAGATGTAACTATGTCCAACAATCCAGACAGAAAACATGGTGAGAGAAGGTTCTCCTGCAGTCAGATGAAGTGTGGCAATGAAATGGCAGTTGAAAAAATAAGAGTTTAAAATGAAAAAAACTGTGGAGTTTCTGTGTTAATGAAGCAGTAACAGTGATTGGTGGATTTTGATTGCTGAAAACAGAAAGTTAGGGTGCATGGATGAGTTCTTTGAAAGATGTATTTTGAGTGGTCAAGAAAAAATCATTAAATGAAAGAATGCACTGGATATGAGGTGCACTGAGAGTTCAGAGTTCAATTGCAACATTGTTGTGTGAACTTGCAAACACCAGAGGCCTTCAAGGAGGTGGTTGCTATGCAAAAAAGGCAGAAAGGGCAGAGGGGGGAAGGGTTTTGATTTGAAAAAAGTGAGGGAAGAGTTTTGATTGGGTGACATGAGAGATATGTGTGAAGAATTACAGCATTTCTGTGCTTTTGATAGCTGCAGACTCTGGAGTGCATACCTTTTGCTCTGCTGAAGACAAATTGGTGTGTTTCTGAGACTGTTTTGAAACTCAAAGTATTTGCTAAGGTGAGAAAAGATTTCTTTAATTTAGATAGAGAATAGTGTGCTTTAAGGAGAAAATTATGAAGAAAGTTGTGTTTTTCAAATGTTGCTTTGTCTCAAGTGTTTTACAAATAGATTTTGTTTCTTTGAGAAAATGTAATTGGAGAAAATGTGAAGTATTAGTACTGACAGGGTGTTATTGTGCATAGGAGCTGTGGAGTCTTTTCAAATTATGACTTGAAAATCGTTTTTGAGGAAAATGAATGGTTATAATATTTATGACAAGCACATAATGGTGTATGCTACTTTATAAGGCAATTGAGTGTCTCTGATGTTATTTTTCCCATTTTAATGTAAGACCTTTCTCTGTGGAGCAAATTGCTTGTAAATATGCTCCCACCTGTGCATGGCAAATTTAGATTTTGAATGTTTGCGTTACATAGCCATGTTAAAAGTGACACAACCATGCTGGAAAGGCAATCAAAAAACGCTTTCATGTGTCTTAAGGACATTTTAAGTCATTTCTCCATGTGCAGTGTTTTGAAATTATGATTTGAAAATCGTTTTTGGGGAAAAGGAATGGTTTTTAAATTTATGACAAGGACATAATGGTGTATGCTTCTTTATAAGGCATTTCAGTGTCTCTGATGTCATTTTTCCCATATTACATTAAAAGACCTTTCCCCGTGGGGCACATTCCTTGTAAATATGCTCCCACCTGTGCATGGCAAATTTAGATTTTGAATGTTTGTGTTACATAGCCATGTTAAAAGTGACCCAACCATGCTGGAAAGGCAATCAAAAAACACGTTCATGTGTCTTAAGGACATTTTAAGTCATTTCCCCATGTGCAGTGTTTTCAAATTATGATTTGAAAATCGTTTTTGGGGAAAAGGAATGGTTTGTAAATTTATGACAAGGATATAATGGTGTATGCTTCTTTATAAGGCATTTCAGTGTCTCTGATGTCATTTTTCCCATATTACATTAAAAGACCTTTCCCCGTGGGGCACATTCCTTGTAAATATGGTCCCACCTGTGCATGGTAAATTTAGATTTTGACTGTTTGAGTTACATAGCCATGTTAAAAGTGACCCAAAAACTTGCAAAGGCTTTAAAAAAACACTTTCATGTGTCTTAAGGACATTTTAAGTCATTTCCCCGTGGGCAGTGTTTTCAAATTATGACTTGAAAATCGTTTTTGAGGTAAAGGAATGTTGTTAAAATTTATGTGCGCCATATGCCCCCAAATTTCTTTTTCAGGGGTGCAGCAGGGTGTTCTTGAGACACCCCTGCACCTTTGGAAAAATTCCTAATTTGTGATGAGCTAATTGCTAATCGCAAATTGCACCTTCATTCCTATGGGCCTCCTGGCCCATGGAAATGAATGGGTAATTTGCAATTAGCAATTTGCTCATCGCAAATTAGGAATGGTAAAGAATCGCTATTTATTCCTTAAAATTCGCTATTTTGGAAATGCAAAATAGTTTGATGATACATATGGCGGTTCATCTCTAACAAGATAAGAAGCTTAGGGATACATTTATGATGACTGGCGCAATGAAGTGGACATCACTTACTTCATTGGTAGAGCTTTACATGTATTATCTCCTCTGTATTCTTCATCAAGCGTAACTTTCATCTGCAATCCTGAGTAGGCCTCACATTAAACAAACCTCTGGATAGGGCACACCTTATCGTCATCCTGAATTAATCATTTAAAATGCTAGGGACAGATTTATGATAGGTGTATGCCTCTTTTGCGCCACTGTGCGTTACTTTTGTGCTGCAGCGGCGGTGCAAAAGATTTGCTATGAGGCGACAAAATTACAAATTGATGCATTTAGGCAGATGTGTCATGGTGTAAAAAACACCGTGCCACATGAAACTGATGCAGCAGTGATGCAAAAGATGCACCATGTTGCAAGACAGGCCTCACTTGGGGCCATATGTATGAAGCTAATTAGCATTTGCAAAGGCCGAAGTTCTGTGAATTTCGGCCTTTGCGAATGCTAATTAGACAAATGGTATGTATCAAACAAGTTTGATGCAAAATAAGGAATAGCAAAATTTGCTATTCTTTATTTTGCGATTGCACTGAAGGATTTGCAAATTTTGTGATTTCTTAAATGCAATGTATCAAACAAAAAATATGCAAAAAATGCCATTAAGGATTTGCAAATTACCACCAACTTCTAGTTGGTGGTAATTTGCGAATTCTTTTCAAAAAGCTTTTTTTCCAAAAAACAAAAGGTGACATATGACGCCCATACATGCCCTTAGGACATGTATGTGCGCCATATGCCCCCAAATTTCTTTTTCAGGGGGTGCAGCAGGGTGTTCTTGAGACACCCATGCACCCTTGGAAAAATTCCTAATTTGCGATGAGCTAATTGCTAATCGCAAATTGCACCTTCATTCCTATGGGCCTCCTGGCCCATGGAAATGAATGAGTAATTTGCAATTAGCAATTTGCTCATTGCAAATTAGGAATGGTAAAGAATCGCTATTTATTCCTTAAAATTCGCTATTTAGGAAATGCAAAATAGTTTGATGATACATATGGCAGTTCATCTCTAACAAGATAAGAAGCATAGGGATAGATTTATGATGACTGGCACAATGAAGTGGACATAACTTACTTCATTGGTAGGCCTTTACATGTATTATCTCCTCTGTATTGTTCATCAAGTGTAACTTTGATCTGCAATCCTGAGTAGGCCTCACCTTAAACAAACCTCTGGATAGGCCACACCTTATCGTCATCCTGAATTAATCATTTAAAATGCTAGGGACAGATTTATGATAGGTGTATGCCTCTTTTGCGCCACTGTGCGTCACTTTTTTGATGCAGCGGCGGTGCAAAAGATTTGCTATGATGTGACAAAATTACAAATTGATGCATTTAGGCAGATGTGTCATGGTGTAAAAAAACCGTGCCACATGAAACCGATGCAGCAGTGATGCAAAAGATGCACCATGTTGCAAGACAGGCCTCACTTGGGGCCATATGTATCAAGCTAATTAGCATTCGCAAAGGCCAAAATTCTGTGAATTTCAGCCTTTGCGAATGCTAATTAGACAAATGGTATGTATCAAACAAGTTTGATGCAAAATAAGGAATAGCAAAATTTGCTATTCCTTATTTTGCGATTGCACTGAAGGATTTGCAAATTTTGCGATTCCTTAAATGCAATGTATCAAACAAAAAATATGCAAAAAATGCCATTAAGGATTTGCAAATTACCACCAACTTCTAGTTGGTGGTAATTTGCGAATTCTTTTCAAAAAGCTTTTTTTCCAAAAAACAAAAGGTGCCATATGACGCCCATACATGCCCTTAGGGCATGTATGTGCGCCATATGCCCCCAAATTTCTTTTTCAGGGGGTGCAGCAGGGTGTTCTTGAGACACCCCTGCACCCTTGGAAAAATTCCTAATTTGCGATGAGCTAATTGCTAATCGCAAATTGCACCTTCATTCCTATGGGCCTCCTGGCCCATGGAAATGAATGGGTAATTTGCAATTAGCAATTTGCTCATTGCAAATTAGGAATGGTAAAGAATCGCTATTTATTCCTTAAAATTCGCTATTTAGGAAATGCAAAATAGTTTGATGATACATATGGCAGTTCATCTCTAACAAGATAAGAAGCATAGGGATAGATTTATGACGACTGGCACAATGAAGTGGACATAACTTACTTCATTGGTAGGCCTTTACATGTATTATCTCCTTTGTATTCTTCATCAAGCGTAACTTTAATCTGCAATCCTGAGTAGGCCTCACCTTAAACAAACCTCTGGATAGGCCACACCTTATCGTCATCCTGAATTAATCATTTAAAATGCTAGGGACAGATTTATGATAGGTGTATGCCTCTTTTGCGCCACTGTGCGTCACTTTTCTGATGCAGCGGCGGTGCAAAAGATTTGCTATGAGGCGACAAAATTACAAATTGATGCATTTAGGCAGATGTGTCATGGTGTAAAAAAAACGTGCCACATGAAACCGATGCAGCAGTGATGCAAAAGATGCACCATGTTGCAAGACAGGCCTCACTTGGGGCCATATGTATCAAGCTAATTAGCATTCGCAAAGGTCAAAATTCTGCGAATTTCGGCCTTTGCGAATGCTAATTAGACAAATGGTATGTATCAAACAAGTTTGATGCAAAATAAGGAATAGCAAAATTTGCTATTCCTTATTTTGCGATTGCACTGAAGGATTTGCAAATTTTGCGATTCCTTAAATGCAATGTATCAAACAAAAAATATGCAAAAAATGCCATTAAGGATTTGCAAACTACCACCAACTTCTAGTTGGTGGTAATTTGCGAATTCTTTTCAAAAAGCTTTTTTTCCAAAAAACAAAAGGTGCCATATGACGCCCATACATGCCCTTAGGGCATGTATGTGCGCCATATGCCCCCAAATTTCTTTTTCAGGGGTGCAGCAGGGTGTTCTTGAGACACCCCTGCACCTTTGGAAAAATTCCTAATTTGCGATGAGCTAATTGCTAATCGCAAGTTGCACCTTCATTCCTATGGGCCTCCTGGCCCATGGAAATGAATGGGTATTTTGCAATTAGCAATTTGCTCATCGCAAATTAGGAATGGTAAAGAATCGCTATTTATCCCTTAAAATTCACTATTTAGGAAATGCAAAATAGTTTGATGATACATATGGCGGTTCATCTCTAACAAGATAAGAAGCTTAGGGATAGATTTATGATGACTGGCGCATCACCAGGGATGTGCCAGTCATCCTGCGCTGCTGTTCCGCCACCCATGGTGTGCTGCATTTACAATGCGGCGCAGCATGGGGCAAAAATGGCACAGATGCGTGACGCATCTGTGCCGTAAAGGTGGCGCATTGCTGGAGTTGTATCGCAAGTGTGATGCAGCTCCAGCAAGGCTCAGGGGTGCCCCATCTCCACAATGTTGCGTCAAGACCTATGCCTGCTAAAAGCAGGCGCAGGGTTTTGACGTAGCTTTCTCCTATCTGATTGTAAATGCGGCACACCATGGGTGGCAGAGCAGCAGTGCACGTTAACTGGTGCATGCCTGGGGATGTGCCATTTAACATAAATCTGCCCCTTTACATTTAAGTATGTGCAGGGGACACAGAGTCGGTGAGGCTTATCCAAGGTTAAGAAGAGATGAGTCCTGTTCACTGAAAAATTAGACATAGGCTTCACCTGCTCAGCATCGCTGGACATGGCTATATAATAGCTGCAAAATGTTACTCTTGTTAAACAATTTTACTATTATAATCTCTGAGATTTGTCTCTTACTCTGCAACATCTCATTGTTGTTATCTTTCTTTAAAGATAAAGACAACATCAACATGAGCGACAATCAGCAATCAGTTGATTTTGACCTCATCATTGAACTCGTAATTGAAACATCAGTGGATGTTGATCCCTTGGATGATTTAAATCCTGAGGATGAAGAAGAACGTGATGAGGATGCAGATTTGTCCGAATTATATGACATAGGATGGGAAGCTGACGTGCTTGAGCCTATGGAACTATAAACATTTATTTTAAAAATTTATAATAAATAAAAAGTAAAAATGTAAACCGTTTAATTTAAAAATAAAGACACCTTCAAAAACAGGTTATGTGTAGTGTCTTCAATAAAATATTAAAATATGCTCATAAAATTAGATCAGATTCACATATAAAATAGCACAGGTAACATGAATATAAATTCCATTTCTTTTCTGCTATTTCTGTATTCTAAATTTGCCAAGCACTAAAAAATCTTCTATGTAAAAATGTCAAGTAGTGTTTTAAGTTTTTGATTACTGTTATTGATTTACTGTTGGGTAATAGTGGTTAATAAAATTTTTTAATATATTTTACCACAGATTCAACTGCAGATCATTTCAAGATTTCACCATGCCAACGAAAGAAAGACTGAGAAAGGCTGCAAAACGTCAAAGACAGCAGGTGAATGAAAAAAAGCAGCAGTCCTCTAATAAAAAGATTTGTCAAGTCACCAAGAAAGCACCGGGTAAGAGTACAAAAACATTCATAAGAAATATTTGTAGTAAAAAAAATATTACTACAGAAAATGTTTCAGTCCAGAAAAAGAGAAGCAATTCAAATGGAAAGGAAAGGCCAATGAAAAATGTTACTGCTAGAGCAAGAGATAACTCTGTGCATGATATTAGAAGGAAACAACAGTTTAGGGACATTCGTAAACGAATGTTCCGCAACAGGATAATTGGCAATTTGTTCAAAAATATTAAGAAAGGTCAACAGAAAGTGGTTTTTTATAAGAGAAAAAAAAAGTTGAGAAAGTTATTGATCAGGCATTTGAAATTAAACGTAAGTTATTTATTTTGATAATCAATAGAATTAGGAAGCTAAACAAGGCAATTTATGATTTCAAAAGAAATAGTAGATGGAAGAGAATAGTTAATCGTAGTAATTTTTGTGAAGTTTTTTCTGGAGAATGGATGCATAGTTCAAGCTGTGAGGCATTTTTTAATGAGGAGAGTTATTTCCAGGATAATGATTTGGTGCATGCAGTTGACACCAGTGGTCGTGCTTATGAAGTGAAAGATGGTTGTCCAGTTGAAAAAGAAAAACTTGTGACAACAGAGGCAGAAGAGGTGTTAGGTAATGAGGTTTTAGGAAGACGTGCTAAGGGTCCTGTGTACACCTGGAAGTGTAGTAGTATTTGCAGTGTGCGACAGGATTCCATCAATTTGCTTTGTGATTTTGTACGGTCATTTAATAAGAAAAGTTTGAAGCAGAAAATGAGGTTGTTGCAAGAATTAGATCCTTGCAGAGTGAGAGAAGTGACAGGTTTGCATGGTCATTCACTGGCTTGTCTTTCCAGGAGAGTATGCCAGAGTGTTTTTCATCATTTCAGGATGCTAGCAGTGCATCATAATAAAGTGAGGAAATTAGTTAGAATGTTGTATTATGCTAAGAGTCCAGCAATTATGCTTAAACAATTATGCGCTGCTCTTTTGCATGGTTCTGAAATAGATGTGAAGAATATATGTGAAGAAATTGAGTTTTGTTACTTTGGAAGTAAAGAGGAGAATGTTGAAATTGACCAAGAAGAAGCGGGTAATGTGGAAGATAGTGTACAGGTTTCCAGTACAGATAATTTCCAGAGGGAAATTGCGACGTTTCAGGTCAAATCAAGTGAGAGGCCAAATTTCACTTGTGTGTGTTGTCGACGCACTTATTATAAGAATCAGACTAAGTTAGTGGATTTATATGCAAAAAGTGAAAGGGAAAATAATAGTGAATGGAAGGATTTCACAACATACTTGATGGCAGAAAATTGTTTTGATTTGGGATTGGATCAACGTGTGTGTACTTATTAATGTTGCAAATTAAATCAAAACCAGATGCCTGCTAGAGCAGTTCGTAATAATCTGGAATTGGTTGAGATTCCTTCTGAATTGAAGGATTTAAATACTTATGAATCTATTTTGATTCAAAGTATCCATCCCTTTCAGGCTATTGTAAGAATGGAGCCAAAGACAGGGAAATTGCCTCCATCAGATTTACAGAGAGGATTAAAGGCAAGAGTTGTTTATTTGCCTCTAGATTTGAAGAAAAACATTAACACAATTGGAGTAGAAAAAGTGGAAGAGGAACCTCCGGTTATTTTAGTTAATGGGGTTCCGACAAAGAATAAGAAAATATGGCAAGATTTAGTGGATGTTAGGAAAGTTAAAAAGGCAATATTGTATTTGAAAAAAATAATAAATACTATAAGAATGTATATGTTGCAGAAGAGGAAGTAAGTGAGGAAGAGGATAGCGATTTGTGTGCTGGTCAAATTGAGAAAGTAGAACCCTCTACTAGTGAAGAAATATATGAACATTATAGTGTTCATCCTTTGCATTCCAAGGAAGTCATGGGGAATGCTATTGAGTTGTTTCAAATGAAACAAGCCAAAGGGAGTCCCATTAGTGTTTGGGAGGAAAGTTTGGAAGCTCGGTGTTTCCCACAGCTTTTTCCAACAGGTCAGGGAGGAAGATATGATGAGCGACCTCATCAAATTCCTGCTTCTGAATACCGGACTTTGCGATTGTATGCAGGAGATGCTAGGTTTCGACAATGCATTCCTTATTTGTTTCATCTCCTGTTTGAAAGCGATCTGTCTGGACTGTCATATGCAGTGAACCACATCTTGAAAAGTGGTATACACATGCAAAACATCTCGGCAAGTGACTTTATGGATAAAGTCAATGTCCAAGACAGGATTTTGGATTCTCACCTGATTAATCTCATGGCGTGTCAGCGTGGTACTAATGAGTACTGGTACCGTCGTCATGGTGATTTAAAATGTATGCTGAGGAACTTAGGAACTCCCACATGGTTCCTCACTCTGAGCTGTGCCGAGTATGGCTGGGAAGACTTACTTGAATTTCTACGAGAGGCAAATGCTAACGTAGAAAACATCGAATTCAAGACACCCGGAGAACTGTGCTCTTTGGATCCAGTCAATGTATGTAGGTACTTCAATCATAGATTTGAAGCTATGATGTCTTTCATCATGAATAAGAAGAATCCACCTCTTGGAGAGGTGTTGGATTTCTTCTGGAGAAAGGAGTACCAAGCAAGAGGTGCTCCTCATATACATATGTTGCTGTGGATCAAGGATGCACCTAAATTTGGAACGGATCCAGAAGACTCAGTGATGAGTTTTATACAACAGTATTCTACGTGTGCTGTTCCAAACGCAAAGGAGAAGAAAAGCCTAAGAGAAAAAGTTCTGCGTTTCCAAAGCCATCGATGTGGAAAGTACTGTCGTCGTAAATTCCGAAACAAGGACAAGTTCTACACCAAATGTCGTTTCGGCTTTCCACGACCGGTGATTTCTAAAGGAAGAGTAAACAGTTTGATGTCTTCGCTGCGACATAATGTGATGAAGAAATCACCTAAAAACACATACAATTTGAAGAGGAACGAAGAGTCCAAGTACATCAACGACTACAACCCGGTGATTTTGTCCATGTGGAATGCTAACATGGATATACAGTTTGTGGCTGATAACTGTATGGCTGTGGCTCGGTATGTGACATCTTACATCACCAAAAAAGAGAAGACAGAATTGAAGGATATGTGGGAGGACATTTCCCATGAAAAGAGCCTCAGCAAGAAGTTGTACAGTTTCAGTCTGAAGATGTTGTCGCATCGAGAAATCGGAGCGTACGAATGTTCTGACCGGTTGTCTTCAGCAAGTCTCTATGCCAAGTCCAGGAGTATTGTTTGGGCGAGTCTTGGTCTTGCTGCAACGCGTAATCGAGTTCTCAAACCTGTGCGGGAAATTGAGTATTTGGCGGAAAAGGAGCCAAACAGTACCGACATTTTGAAGACCAACATGTTGGATACATATTATCCAAATCGAAGCATTCACCTCGAGAATGTTTGTCTGTATGAGGTTCTTCAAAATTACATATTCAAGAGGAACATCAAAGAAGATACTGAGAAAGGAGTGTATGCTGTAATAGGAAGTGAGGGATGTCTGGTCAAGCAAAGAAAATGCCACTTGGTAAACCATCGAAAATTGAGTGGCGAATCTCCTGAAAAAAAGGAGTTTTTCTATTTAGCACTTTTGCAACTTTTCAAGCCTTGGCGTGCAGAAGAGGAACTGCTTGGAGATTTTCTCTGTTACGAAGACTCTTTCAATGCCGCCAAGGAGACCATAGAATGTCCTGCTTTTCCCAAATATGTAGAAATGTTGAATGCGGAAATTGAGCAGGAAGCAATGATTGCAGCCGAGATTGCCAGAGACAGTTCTCAGGACAGTCAGAGTTCTGCTTCATTGAGTCAGGATCCACTAGGAGGACCTGTTATCGAAAATGAAGCTGCCACTGCTATGAATGAAGTGGAAAGAGCCATGGCACATGCTCAGGAGGATGCGGTTAACTTAGAAGAGTTGGAAAGACAACTCAACGTTGAGCAGAGGAAAATATATGACGAAGTTACCATGCAAATTGATCATGGATTAAGTCATGACAAGAAAGAGTGCTCATGTACGTCGTTGAAGCCTGTCCGACTGTACGTGAGTGGAGAAGCGGGAACTGGAAAAAGTTTCCTTATTAAAGCAATTTCATGTTATTTGCAGGAAAGGACAGAGTCATCGCTGTCTTGTGTTGTCACCGCTCCAACTGGACTGGCAGCACATAACATTAAAGGGATTACTTTACATCGTTTACTGATGCTGCCAGTGGAGCATGACAACAAATTACAATATCACAAGCTATCTGGAGATGCTTGTTTTGAAGTTTCAAGAATCTTGAGGAAAATGAAACTTCTTATCATTGACGAAGTAAGCATGGTTTCCAATGTCATGCTTGCCTTTGTGCATTTGAGAATGCAAGAAGTTCTCAAAACAGAGTATGATGTGTTATTTGGTGGCAAACACATCATTGTTTTCGGAGATCTTCTGCAGCTGACACCAGTGAAAGGGCAACCTGTGTTCAAAATGCTCACGCATGAAGATACCAGGAAGTGCCTAGGCAGCATTGGCAACGTCAATATATGGTTAAACTTCAATTATGCTGAACTGCATGAAAATATGCGTCAGGCGAAGGATGAAGTTTACAAGACTATTCTACAAGATGTTAGAATTGGAAAAGTGACCGAGCATGGGAAAGAAGCTTTACATGCACGATTACTGTCAAATTTATATGCAGAACAAGATGTTGTGCCTGAGAATATTTTTCAGAAAATTACTGAGAAGAAATCTGGAATATGTTTGATGCCAACTCTTGCAGAATGTGCCAAATTCAACAACAAAATGTTGCATTTAGAAAAGCAAGAGATTGTGAAACTGGAAGCTATTGACAGAGTAGAGCATATGGGATCAACAATTATTTTGTCTGAGAATCTGAAAACAAAATTGGATTCATTAGAGAAGAGTATATCTAAAACTGCAGGTTTTGAAAAGACTCTGAATGTGTGCTTGAACTGCCGTATAATTTTAAGAAGGAATTTACATGTTGAAAGAGGTCTGGTAAATGGATCAATGGGAAATGTTGTTGATTTAGTAAAATACAGAAATAGAGATGGAATTGAATTTTTTAAAATTAAATTTGATGGCATTGAGGAAGTACAGCTAATTGGTCGTTGTTCTGCTAGATTTTTGCTTGTAAAAGACTTATATGTTCGCCGTAAGCAGTTTCCTGTTTGCTTGGCATATGCGGTGACAATCCATAAATCGCAAGGTTTAAGTGTAGACAGTGCATTGGTGAATATTGGCAGTTCTGTGTTCAAGGAGGGTATGGCATATGTGGCATTGTCACGAGTTAGAACTTTATCGGGATTGTACTTGATTGAGTGTGATGTCACAAGCATTTGTGCGGATCTAGATTGTGTTAAGGAATACAATAGGTTAAGAAGAGAGTATGCGCCACATTTGCCTCAATATCCTTTGTTTGAGAAACGTGTGGTAGGCCGGAAACAAAGAAATGTGACCAATACTGGGGAGGTTGTAGCAAAAAGACGAAAAGTCGATGAACCTGAAATTATAAGCAGAAACAAAAAGGATTCTGTTGAAGATGTTGTTGGTTTTCAATTTGAAAACAGTTCTGGTGTCAACTGCTATGCTAATGTAGTGGTTAATGTTTTGTTTTCTCTAGAAAATGTAAAAGAAGAGATTGTGGTCAATTCTGATCAAAGATTTTGCAGTTTGTTAAATTCTGTCTTAGAAAAATGTAGCACTGATAGAACAAACATAGAAAGTGTGTCTGAAATTCGAAATCTGTTAGACAGATGTTCAGGCCAAACACAATTCTCTCAAAATATTCAGCAAGATTGTCAGGAGTTTTTAATGTATATGCTTGATGTATTGCATGCTGAAGGTGTAGATGTAGATCAGTGTTTGGGCTTTCTTATCAATGGCAGCATGACTGCGAGAACTGTAGGGTATCAAGTACTACTAGTGTAGACTCAGAAAGATTTATATATTTAACTTTTCCAGACAGTAAATCAGTCTCCTTTAATAAGCTAGTAAAAGCAGCTGATCACAACATGGAGTGTAGCCAATGTAAATCTGAAATGATGTCCACATTATTTATACGAACATATGGCCAGTATGTCATTTTAATGTTCCAACGATGTAGGCCTGATGGAACAAAATTGACAACTTTAATTAAAAATGTTGTGGCTTCGCAGTTGTCAATATCAGGAAGGACTTTTGTAACTGCAGCAATTATATATCATGACGGTTCTTCAATAACATCAGGACATTACACAGCTTATTTAAAGTCTAGAAATGGCTGGTCATTCTGCAATGATTCTGTTTTAATTTTCAAAAAAAATTGCCGTATGACCTTAAAAACTCTTACCTGGTGTTTTTAAAACCAAAATTTTAGGGAAAGAATCTCGGGATGTGCTCTGAGGAATTTCAAGAAGTTCTAATGGCTCCTACACGATTTGGCCTTGAGGATAAGTGTAGTTCAGAGACATAACTTCTAACCATAAGACTGGACGTCATGGAGAAATAAGTGCACTTTGAATGAGTTCAGAAAAACTATTTCTTTTTATAAACTAATTGAAGCAGCCAATCAAAACATAGAGTAGAGGGAATGTAAGTCTGCAATGCTGTCTACTGTTTTACATTGCTTTGTGATTAAAAGTGATGTAGAGAATTAAATAATTGTAGTAGTCATAGAGGTAGTGTAAGTCTGCTTCATAGTAAGCAGTATCAGTGTCATAGGAAATGTAGAACATGACTGAGGAAGAAGGGGAAGATATTACTAGTCCAGGATTGTGAAAATGATCTTCAACATTTTAATTCTGAAAGTTGCGGAAATGCCAAATGACGGGATTGGCTTACAAGAAATCCAAGAGTTATAAATGGCTCTGACAAGATTTGGCCTTGTGGAAACTTGTGGTAGAGAGCAAGAAGTCATTTATTGTATGTAACATGTTTTTCAAAACGATGGAGGTTTTCTTTCAGAAAGTGGCGGGCTGAAAGTAATAACAGCACAACAGAGTGTAAGCTGTTCATAGGACATCCTTCGCCGTCATGGAAAGTAAGTTAACTTTAAGGAGTTCTGAATTCTGATTTGTTATGTTGTATGGGTTTTTTAAACACAATCATTTTGATTGTGTTTTTTTTCCCAGCTGTTATATGATGAATACCTTCAAGTCACTGTTTTTAGTGAAATTTGATACATTCTGAGAACAGCAAAAATAAACCATTTAACATGTATAATTAATTCTGTACTGTTTCCATTTATGATGTACATTTAGAACTGTGTAGGAGGCATGGAGAAGGAGAGGCTTCTGTAAGTGTCAAAGTTCTTGCATACAGTGCTCATATTCTACGTAGTCTTTCATATGATAGACTACATTTCCACAATGAGATACCTAAGCAAAGGAAACACAGGTCATATGATTGTGGAATGAGCAAAAAAATGTGCATGTTTTTCAATTATATTGCCTGTGTTTCCTAACATTACACACCACATTGTGTAGATGAGGTTTAGGCCTGTTCCTGGAAACAGAGGAGGTCTGACATTTGTTCAAGAGTGCAGTGGACATTACTCACTTCGTTGGTAGGCCTCCACATGTATTATCTTCTCTGTATTCTTCAACAAACCTAAATTCCATCTGCAACCCTGAGTAGGACTTACCTGAAACAAATCTGTGGATAGGTTACACCTTATTGGCATCTTGAAACAATCATTTAAAATGTTAGGGTCAGATTTATGGTGGCCGTGCGCCTCTTTTGCTCCATTGTGGGTCACTTTTGTGTAAAAGATGCACCATGTTGCAAGATAGGTTTCAGTTCATCTCCAGCAAGATACCATCAGTTTAAAATGTATATAATTAGCATTGTGTAGGGGGCATGCAGAAGCAAAAGCTTTTATAAGTGTCAAAGTTGTTGCATGCAGTGCTGCACTTCTAGGTACTGTTTAATATGCTGGACTACATCTGCACTATGAGATACCTAAGCAAAGGCAACACAGGTGATGTGATTGTGAAATGAGGAAAAGAAACTCCACATTTTTCAATTACATCACCTGTGTTTCCTAAGTTTATGAATGACATTGTGCAGATGAAGTTTAGGTCTGTCCACGGACACAGAAGAGGTCTGGCCTTTGTTCAAGAGTGAAGTGGACATGACTTACTTCATTGGTAGGCCTTCACATGTATTATGTCCTCTGTTCTCTTCAAACAACTCGAAATTTCATTTGGAACCCTGAGTAGGTCTCACCTCAAACAAACCTCTGGATAGGACACATCTTATTGGCATCCTGAAGCAATCATTTAAAATGTTAGTGTCTTGCGACACTTTTCTGAGACAACAGCAGTGCAAAAGATGCACCATGTTTTAAGATAGGCCTCACTTCATCTGCATCAAGATACTGTTAGTTTAAAATGTATATCTTTAGGACTGTGTAGGGGTCCTGGAGAAGCAGAAGCTTCTGTCAGTGTCAAAGTTGTTGAAAAACT
This sequence comes from Lissotriton helveticus, assembly GCF_964261635.1. Lineage (NCBI taxonomy): Eukaryota > Metazoa > Chordata > Amphibia > Caudata > Salamandridae > Lissotriton > Lissotriton helveticus. The sequence goes on along the minus strand of NC_136069.1, from coordinate 883,945,655 downwards.
GTTTGTCCTTCAATCTTTTCCCTTGTCTTTTGTAATTTTTAAATACATGTTTTAATATTTTTCAAATGTTTGTTCTCTCTTTCACAGATTGAAAGTATAAAAACAAAAAGTGAGTAATTTAACGACAATTATAAGGTAAATGTTTTGTATTCTTTTCGTTACATTTCTATCACATTCACCTACTATTAGTTCCACAGCTTCATTTCTTTAACCCTCAGTTTCCTGCCTTTGCTACTTTCCTCATTCCTTTCTCTATTACCTACTTACTCAACTCCTTCCACTCTTTTTCTCAGTCCCTCCCTTCTCATAGTTTCTCACTCTTGTTCACTCACTCCGTCTCTATTACTCTTAGTGTCTTTGACTGATCACTCTTTCACTACTTGTTCATAATGCTTTCTCTGTGTAGTTGAAGCACACTAAGGGGCATATTATGAACACAGCCAATAAAATTATTGCTGTTTTTATTGGCAGAAAACTGGTGCAAAAGTGGTTTTAGCGGCAGTTTTCTGCTGCAAAAGCGGCTTTGGTGACATATTTCTGCCGATAAAAGCTGCAAAACTTTTATTGCCTATGTTGATGATATGGCTCTATGTTATTTACATTTCTTTGCTGTTTCAATTAATCTTTTTCTGTTACTTCTTCTTTTCTGTTTTCTATTTTTTCTCTCTGTTATTCCCCATGTTTTAATCTTATTTTGAACATTCACTCACATTCTCCAAGAAAGTCTTCTTTGTTATTGTTCTACTCTCTTTTTTTCTTTCACTTCCTTATCTATTTTGTTTTTCACAATTATACCCTCTTCCGTCTTTTCTTCGGTAAATAGATCTATTAAACAGTATCTCTGGTTTACTCCCTATAGCTGTCTTTCTTTTAACATCACTCTCTGTTTACTTTCCTTATACTTACTCTTCTTTTTTTTTTTTTTTTTTTTTTTTGGGTTATCTCCCGGTTCGCGAACCGGGAAGCGAACTGGGAAGCGAACTAAAAGAAATAGAGCTTGCCAGAGTGCTAAACATTCTAGCAATTTTTTTTGAAAGTGGAGGTAGTTCTGAAAAGAACTTTTTTTTTAATGTTTTTGCTGGTTTATTTTTTTTTTTTGAACATTTTTTGTTTTTTTGTATTTTTTGAACAATTTTATATTTTTTTTGGTTTTTTGGGGGGGGAAACAACAAAAAACAGGCATTGAAAAGGGCTCAACAGGAGCAAAAAAAAAATTACTGTCTGGGGCGGTTAGGACAATTGTGATTGTTATAAGCTAGGTTGATTGAATTAATGCTCATGTTACCACATGATATCAATGCACCGCAGTGCAGACAAGTATATTTCATATGCCCAAAATTCTCCTGGATGTTTAGCACGGTTTCCCGTGCCTCTGCTGCTGTCAATGATATTAACGATGTTGACCTGGCCACAGGAGTTGCTGTTGGGTTTTCTTCCATGTCACGTATCTCCGCCCGGCTGTAATTCAATGGATGCCACCTGTTCATGTGCCGATGCATGGTATAGTTCCCGTAGCTATACTTTTTATCAGTCCCTCTTGATAATTTCTCTTTGCAAATGAGGCAGGTGACATACCTCGCATTTACTTTTTTCTGCCCTGGAGGGATTGAAAAAAACTGCCAAATGAAACTGGCTTTCCTATGGGAAACCCGGGGCACCTCTTCCAAGAACTGTGGTCCTTCTCTCTCCTCTTCCTCTAGTTCTTCCTCTTCCTCCTCTGTGTTGGTGATGACCTGGGGAGGTGGTCCTCTCTTCCCATGAGGAGGTGGAGGTGGTGGTGGGGGTGCACCAGCTGAAGCAACTACTGAAGCCATTGCTCTACTATGAATAAAGGTCTTCCTCTCACAATGATGAAAGTCAGAGTGAGGAAAGAAGGAGGGGTTTTCATCATTTGGGAAAAACAATAGTTCTAAACCAATGAAAAGTGTTATTTTTAGGTCACCTGACCTAGCCTTACATGATTATGAAACCAAAAGTTAAATGAACCAATGAAAAGTTTTATTAACAAGTCACATGACCTCTCACGCTTATGTTACGCGCTGCGGAACGCGCCCCGGATCGCTTCCGGGTCGCTGCGCTTCGCGCCTCGGTTCGCGCTCCGGAGCACTTCCGGGTGCGCTAACGCGGCGCGTCATAAGATGCATTACGCGGCAACGCGATACGTCGCGCTTTCGCGACGCGCCGCGGATCGCTTCCGGGGAGCTGCGCTTCGCGTCTCAGTTCGCGTACCGGAGCACTTCCGGGTGCGCTAACGCGGCGCGTCATAAGACGCATTACGCGACAACGTGATACGTCGCGCTTCCGCGACGCGTCACGATGTTGATTTCTAACGCGGCAGTTGCGCTAACGGAACGTTTACCGGTTCGCGGATCGGGTCTGCGGCATCAAATTGAGCTAACGGAAAGCTTCCCGGTTCGCGAACCGGGAGCGAAACAAAAAAAATATTTTAAAAATTTTTTATTAATAAACATATAAAATATATTTTTGGATTTAAAGAAGAATACATTTTACAGCTATAGATATTAGCTTTTAAAAAACCAATGAAATTCACTGAAAAAACCATAGGTTATAGACCATATATAGTTAGGAATTAGCATTTACAAAACCTTGAAAATTCACTGAAAAAACCATAGGTTATAGACCATATATAGTTAGGAATTAGCATTTAAAAAACCTTATTTTACTCACACAAAACCATTAAAATTCCATATATAGTTAGTTGTACTAACTATATATCGCGCACCCGCAATCCACTGCTGATCATGTCACATATTACATCATTCATGACATGGTCAGTGACATCACTGATGACATCACTGATGACATCTCAAATGACATCACTGATGACATCACTGATGACATCTCAAATGACATCACTGATGACATCACTGATGACATCTCAAATGACATCACTGATGACATCACTGATGACATCTCATTTGACATTACTGATCACATCACTGATGACATCATTCATGTGATAATACAATGAACCTCTTCAGACTCTAATATAACCTTAGATACACTCAGTGTAAACATACACTCACAGACTGTCACTCATCCATGGAGTTACTCAGACACCTAGTCAGTCATGCAAAGAATCAATCACACCTCCATTTTCTCAACTATACAGTTATACACACCTTACTTATTCAAACATATACTAAAACATATTTACTCTCTTATACAATCCTGGATACAAGTTCACAATGATGCATACAGCCACTCACACATTCACTGGCTCCTATGCACAGTTATTTATATATGTCAACTCTCACATGTACTGTATTTTACATATGTACTTACTTTGACATGTAGCACTGAGATATCCATTCACTCACCAATACACTCATGCACACAGTCAACCGCCCATACAGCTGTTTCCACATGCACTTTTGAACCCATACATCTAGTGAATCAACTGCTCACACATATATGCACAGAGTCATACACCTCCCAGCCACCCACACACACACTCAGTCTCCCATACAAATGCTTGGGCAACCAATCAATAACCCATATAGTTACTCATATAGCTACTGATCAACACATGCAGCAGTTTACAGAACAACAGACATAATGATGCACAAATTAAGACAGTTTAGTCACTAACCCATGCATTCAGTGAGACACATTTAATCACTCACTCATACAGTCAGTCACGCACCTACTAAATCCTTCATCCAGACACTTCTACATCTACTCATTCTTCAATATGTAAAACATATTTAAACTTTACAGAAACACACAGTCACTGGATGATGTCATCAGTGATGTCATCAGTGATGTCATTTGAGATGTCATCAGTGATGTCATCAGTGATGTCATTTGAGATGTCATCAGTGATGTCATCAGTGATGTCACTGACCATGTCATGAATGATGTAATATGTGACATGATCAGCAGTGGATTGCGGGTGCGCGATATATAGTTAGTACAACTAACTATATATGGAATTTCAATGGTTTTGTGTGAGTAAAATAAGGTTTTTTAAATGCTAATTCCTAACTATATATGGTCTATAACCTATGGTTTTTTCAGTGAATATATATATATATATATATATATATATATATATTCACTGAATAAACCATAGGTTATAGACCATATATAGTTAGGAATTAGCATTTATAAAACCTTATTTTACTCACACAAAACCATTGAAATTCGCATATATAGTTAGTTGCACTAACTATATATTTCACGCACCCGCAATCCACTGCTGATGACGTCACATATTACATCATTCATGACATGGTCAGTGACATCACTCATGACATCACTGATGATATCTCAAATGACATCACTGATGACATCACTGATAACAACATCCAGTGACTGTATGTTTCTGTGAAGTTTAAATATGTCTTACATATTGAAGAATGAGTGGATGTATAAGTGTCTGGATGAAGGATTTAGTAGGTGCATGACTGACTGTATGAGTGAGTGATTAAATGTGTCTCACTGAGTGCATGGGTTAGTGACTAAACTGTCTTAATTTGTGCATCATTATGTCTGTTGTTCTGTAAACTGCTGCATGTGTTGATCAGTAGCTATATGAGTAAGTATATGGGTTATTGATTGGTTGCCCACGTATTTGTATGGGAGACTGAGTGTGTGTGTGGGTGGTTGGGAGGTGTATGACTCTGTGCATAGATGTGTGAGCAGTTGATTCACTAGATGTATGGGTTCAAAAGTGCATGTGGAAACAGCTGTATGGGCGGTTGACTGTGTGCATGAGTGTATTGGTGAGTGAATGGATATCTCAGTGCTACATGTCAAAGTAAGAACATATGTAAAACACACTATATGTGAGAGCTGACATATATAAATAACTGTGCATAAGAGCCAGTGAATGTGTGAGTGGCTGTATGGATCATTCTGAAATTGTATCAGGGATTGTATAAGAGAGTAAATATGTGTTAGTATCTGTTTGAATAAGTAAGGTGTGCATAACTACATAGTTGAGGAAATGGAGGTGTGATTGATTCTTTGCATGACTGACTAGGTGTGTGAGTAACTCCATGGATGAGTGACAGTCTGTGAGTGTCTGTTTACACTGAGTGTATATAAGGTTATATTAGAGTCTGAAGAAGTTCCTCGTATTATCACATGAATGATGTCATCAGTGATGTGATCAGTCATGTCAAATGAGATGTCATCAGTGATGTCATCAGTGATGTCATTTGAGATGTCATCAGTGATGTCATCAGTGATGTCACTGACCATGTCATGAATGATGTAATATGTGACGTCATCAGCAGTGGATTGCGGATGCGCGAAATATATAGTTAGTGCAACTAACTATATATGCGAATTTCAATGGTTTTGTGTGAGTAAAATAAGGTTGTATAAATGCTAATTCCTAACTATATATGGTCTATAACCTATGGTTTTTTCAGTGAATATATATATATATATTACCTACTGGCAGTCGCCAGTAGGTATATATAGTTAGGATTTTTTTGAATAGGGATATCTAAAAATTCTATGTTGAATAACTTTGGCGTTGATGGACGGAATTGGCTGAAATTTCAGGAAAATGGCACATTTTGTTTGTGAGCCGCCCCTGAAAGTTTGGGGGGGTTTCGTCAAGCGGGGGCCGAGAAAAAAGGGGGGTCCCAAAACGTGTTTTTAACATTGAGTTTTCCATAGGGCGGTTGGACTCACTTTTAGCTCGAACGGCTAAATGGATTTCTATGAAACTCAGCAAAATTGTAGAGATGGTTTGCCCGATGTGCCTTTGCTAGGTCTCAAGATATGTGCTCCAGTGGATTTTGAGAAATTAACGTTAAAAAAAATATATATATCTGTGACAGCGTCCCGGTTAGCGCCCCGGTTCACGTACCAGACGCGTAACGGAACTTCGCGAGGAGAAGCGGATTGGCTCTCCGGTGACTGTCAACATTCTAAACATTCCGGAGCGGCCGCCATCTTGTCTCTCGGTAGGATCGAGAGACAAGAGGTGGAAATAAACGAAGGGGGAAATGAATGAAAGGGGGCAAGGTAGACCCCTCCTGACCCCCTAGGATTGATGTGGGGGCTATTAAAGCGCCCCGCGGGACAAAAAAATAAAATAATTTTTTTTGATTTTTCGCTGTGGAAGCGCTACCCGGTACGCGAACCGGGTAGCTCACCGGTAGCATAACGGGAGTCCGCCATCTTGTGTTTCGGACGAATTTAGTCACAAGATGGAGGATAAACAATGTTGGGAATGGGTATAAGGGGGCACGGGAGACATATCCTGACCCCCTGGGTTTTCTGAGGGTGGCTGAGGAGGCCCATATATGTAAAAAAAATCACCTTTTTGTTTCAAATTTTCGCACGGTTAGCGCCCGGTCCGCGAACCGGGTAGCGTTCCGGAAAGCGAAACAAGGGGAAAAACAAGGGAAATAGTAAAATAATATTTTAGAGTGCTTTGAGGTAGGGTAGCTCTGAATAGAGCTATTTTGTTGTGTGGGTGATGTAAGTACCAACATGTAGGTACCAATGAAGAGTCTAAAATTCAATGTACACCGTCTCCTCTGTAGATATTTTGTATGTACTAATATGGGTTATTTAAATGTAAATGTGTGGAAAAGCACTTCATGCTTTAAAGCAATTGTAGTTTTGAACTGATTGTTCTTTCCTCTTAGTCCTCCTCTTTGGTTTTTTTCCCCACACTCTTCTTCAGCATGATAGTTGATAAATTCGTTCCCTCAAAAGATTTATATACATAAAAAAATTATATTAAATACATATAAAATATATTTTCCCTTTAAAAGAAGAATACATTAACAGCTTTTGATATTTGCTATTAAAAAACCATTGAAATTCACTGAAAAAACCATAGGTTATGGACCATATATAGTTAGGAATTAGCATTTACAAAACCTTGAAAATTCACTGAAAAAACCATAGGTTATAGACCATATATAGTTAGGAATTAGCATTTACAAAACCTTATTTTACTCACACAAAACCATTGAAATTCGCATATATAGTTAGTTGCACTAACTATATATCGCGCACCCGCAATCCACTGCTGATCATGTCACATATTACATCATTCATGACATGGTCAGTGACATCACTGATGACATCTCAAATGACATCACTGATGACAACATCCAGTGACTGTATGTTTCTGTAAAGTTAAAATATGTCTTACATATTGAAGAATGAGTGGATGTATAAGTGTCTGGATGAAGGATTTAGTAGGTGCATGACTGACTGTATGAGTGAGTGATTAAATGTGTCTCACTGAGTGCATGGGTTAGTGACTAAACTGTCTTAATTTGTGCATCATTATGTCTGTTGTTCTGTAAACTCCTGCATGTGTTGATCAGTAGCTATATGAGTAACTATATGGGTTATTGATTGGTTGCCCAAGTATTTGTATGGGAGACTGAGTGTGTGTGTGGGTGGCTGGGAGGTGTATGACTCTGTGCATAGATGTGTGAGCAGTTGATTCACTAGATGTATGGGTTCAAAAGTGCATGTGGAAACAACTGTATGGGCGGTTGACTGTGTGCATGAGTGTATTGGTGAGTGAATGGATATCTCAGTGCAACATGTCAAATTAAGTACATATGTAAAACACAGTACATGTGAGAGTTGACATATATAAATAACTGTGCATAAGAGCCAGTGAATGTGTGAGTGGCTGTATGGATCATTGTGAACTTGTATCAGGGATTGTATAAGAGAGTAAATATGTGTTAGTATATGTTTGAATAAGTAAGGTGTGTATAACTGTATAGTTGAGGAAATGGAGGTGTGATTGATTCTTTGCATGACTGACTAGGTGTGTGAGTAACTCCATGGATGAGTGACAGTCTGTGAGTGTCTGTTTACACTGAGTGTATCTAAGGTTATATTAATCTGAAGAGGTTCATCGTATTATCACATGAATGATGTCATCAGTGATGTGATCAGTAATGTCAAATGAGATGTCATCAGTGATGTCATCAGTGATGTCATTTGAGATGACATCAGTGATGTCATCAGTGATGTCATTTGAGATGTCATCAGTGATGTCATCAGTGATGTCACTGACCATGTCATGAATGATGTAATATGTGACATGATCAGCAGTGGATTGCGGGTGCGCGATATATAGTTAGTGCAACTAACTATATATGCGAATTTCAATGGTTTTGTGTGAGTAAAATAAGGTTTTGTAAATGCTAATTCCTAACTATATATGGTCTATAACCTATGTTTTTTTCAGTGATATATATATATATATATATATATATATTACCTACTGGCGGTCGCCAGTAGGTATATATAGTTAGGATTTTTTCTCTATGGGATTTCTGAAAATTCTATGTCTAATAACTTTGGCGTTTGTGGACGGAATTGGCTGAAATTTTCAGGAAAATGGCACATTTTGTTTCTGAGCAGCCCCTGAAAATTCGGGTTCGTCCGGGGGGGGTCGAGAAAAAAGGGGGGTCCCAAAACGTGTTTTTAACATTGAGTTTTCCATAGGGCGGTTGGCCTCACTTTTAGCCCGAACGGCTGAATGGATTTGCACGAAACTTGGCAAAATTGTAGGGACTGGTAGCCCGATGTGCCTTTTGTAGGTCTCAATATATGTGCTCCAGTGGATTTTGAGAAATTAACGTTTAAAAAAAGAAATATATCTGTAACAGCGGACCGGGCAGCGCTCCGGTTCGCGTACTTTTCGCGCAACGGAGCTTTGTGAAGCGAAGCTGATTGGTTCTCCGGCGTCTGTAAACATTCCAAACAGTCCGTAGCGGCCGCCATCTTGTCTCTCGGTAGGATCGAGAGACAAGAGGAGGCCAAAGCGAAGGGGCAAATGACCATAAGGGGGCATAGTAGATTCTCGCTGACCCCCTAGGTTTGATGTGGAGGTTTTAAAAGGGCCCAGCGGGGCAAAAAAAAAAAAAATAATAATAATCGAACGGCTGAATGGATTTGCACGAAACTTGGCAAAATTGTAAGGACTGGTAGCCCGATGTGCCTTTGCTAGGTCTCAATATATGTGCTCCAGTGGATTTTGAGAAATTAACGTTCAAAAAAAGATATATATCTGTAACAGCGCTCCGCTTCGCGTACTTTTCGCGTTACGGAGGTTTGCGAAGCTGATTGGTTCTTCGGCGTCTGTAAACATTCCAAACAGTCCGTAGCGGCCGCCATCTTGTCTCTCGGTAGGATCGAGAGACAAGAGGAGGCCAAAGCTAAGGGGCAAATGACCATAAGGGGGCATAGTAGATCGTCCCTGACCCCCTAGGTTTGATGTGGAGGCTTTAAAAGGGTCTCGCAGGGCAAAAAAAAAATATACCGTTTTTTTAGTTTTTTTGCGTGGAGTGCGCCCGGTTCGCGAACCGGGAAGCGTTCTGGGGAGCGTACTTTCTTGAAAATTAGTGAAAAAAGTTAGAGTAAAATAATAATTGTGAGTGATCAGATGTAGGGTAGCTCTGAGAAGAGCTTTTGGGTTTATGGTACATTTAGGTACTTATAAGTAGGTACCAATGCACAGTCTTAAATTCAGAGTGAAAATTCTGTTGCCCTCATCTGAGAAGTGAACTCCATCTCCTCTGTAGATATCTTGCATGTAGTAACGCAAGTTATTGTTGTACAGGGAGCCCATTCCATGGTCTCTCATGTAAGCTGAAACAGATTTGTTTACATGCTTCCTCGATTTCTCAATTTGTGGACAAAATTGGTTCGACCACCTCCATTTTTGTCTTTGGCATATATTTGAATATACCAAGGCAGTCTGAGGAAAAAGTGCCATCAATTGCTCAAAGGTGTCCTTTAAAAGCATTTACAGACCTACCCCAGTCAAAGTGCCCAAATCATTACCTCCACAGTGCACAATTAACAGGTCAGGTTTTGGCAAATGCATAAAGGTTTTCACCAATGGTATCAATTGGTGACATTTTAATCCTCTGTGGCCAAACCACTTAATTTCCACATCTTGTAAATTGAGGTTAGGTAAATTCCTGTTTTCAGCGTACCTCTGAGCCCAATAGATGTAACTATGTCCAACAATCCAGACAGAAAACATGGCGAGAGAAGGTTCTCCTGCAGTCAGATGAAGTGTGGCAATGAAATGGCAGTTGAAAAAATGAGAGTGTAAAATGAAAAAAACTGAGGAGTTTCTGTGTTAATGAAGCAGTAAGAGTGATTGGTGGATTTTGATTGCTGAAAACAGAAAGTTAGGGTGCATGGATGAGTTCGTTGAAAGATGTATTTTGAGTGGCGAAGAAAAAATCATTAAATGAAAGATTGCACTGGATATGCAGGTGCACTGAGAGTTCAGAGTTAAATTGCAACTTTGTTGTGTGAACTTGGAAACACCAGAGGTCTTGCAAGAGGTGGTTGCTATGCAGAAAAAGCAGAGAGGGGGCAGAGGGGGGAAGGGTTTTGCTTTGAAAAAAAGTGAGGGAAGAGTTTTGATTGGGTGACATGAGAGATATGTGTGAGGAATTACAGCATTTCTGTGCTTTTGATAGCTGCAGACTCTGGAGTGCATACCTTTTGCTCTGCTGAAGACAAATTGGTGTGTTTCTGAGACTGTTTTGAAACTCAAAGTATTTGCTAAGGTGAGAAAAGATTTCTTTAATTTAGATAGAAAATAGTGTGCTTTAAGGAGAAAATTATGAAGAAAGTTGTGTTTTTCAAATGTTGCTTTGTCTCAAGTGTTTTACAAATAGATTTTGTTTCTTTGAGAAATTGTAATTGGAGAAAATGTGAAGTATTAGTACTGACAGGGTTTTTATGTGCATAGGAGCTGTGGAGTGTTTTCAAATTATGACTTGTAAATCGTTTTTGAGAAAAAGCAATGGTTTTAATATTGATGAGAAGGACATAATGGTGTCTGCTTCTTTATAAGGTAATTGAGAGTCTCTGATGTTATTTTTCCCATTTCAATGTAAGAAGTTTGTCTGTGGAGCAAATTGCTTGTAAATATGCTCCCACCTGTGCATGGCAAATTTAGATTTTGAATGTTTGCGTTACATAGGCATGTTAAAGGTGACTGAAACATGCTGCAAAGGCAATCAAAAAACGCTTTTATGTGTCTTAAGGACATTTTAAGTCATTTCCTCATGTGCAGTGTTTTCAAATTATGAGTTGAAAATCGTTTTTGAGGTAAAGGAATGTTTTCAAAATTTATGTGCGCCATATGCCCCCAAATTTCTTTTTCAGGGGTGCAGCAGGGTGTTCTTGAGACACTCCTGCACCCTCGGAAAAATTCGTAATTTGCGATGAGGTAATTGCTAATCGCAAATTGCACCTTCATTCCTATGGGCCTCCTGCTGCATGGAAATGAATGGGTAATTTGTAATTAGCAAATAGCTCATCGCAAACTAGGAATGGTAAAGAATCGCTATTTATTCCTTAAAGTTCGCTATTTAGGAAATGCAAAAAACTTTGATGATACATATGGCGGTTCATGTCTAACAAGATAAGAAGCATAGGGATAGATTTATGATGACTGGCGCATCACCAGGGATGTGTTAGTCATTCTGTGCCGCTGTTCCGTCACCTATGGTGTGCTGCATTTACAATGCGGCGCATCATGGGGCAAAAACAGCACAGATGCGTGACGTATCTGTGCCGTAAAGGTGGCGCATTGCTGGAGTTGTATCGCAAGTGTGATGAAGCTCCAGCAAGGCTCAGGGGTGCCCCTGTCGCAGGGTTTCTGTTCTCACACAGAACTGTGGACAGAGGATTGGACCCTCTGCGAATTAGGGTGCCCCAAAACTCACCTTAGTAATCAAAAACCCCTTAGCAAGCTAGGTACAGTGTCACATTGGATATAACAAACTCTAAATGTTTAGACAATCCAGAATATGAACTTATAGTACCTCAGGATACGTGGAACTCATGAACAGTCGGTCGTTATATATTTCTTAGAAACCAGAACATGGAGTTAAGAAGAACACATGTGTATTTGAAATGTTTATTTACTAATGCCATCTTCTCAGGCGTAGTATCTTAGATAATACAAGTACACATATTATCAGTAGCAAAATTACCAGCATAGTTACTAGTACATAAAAAGCGAATGGTGACAGTATGTTAACATGCTGTAAATGAATAAGAGTTAGCAACACTTATAAGCAGCCGCGGGCCGTGGAGGGAGTTACGGTGGGGCAGGGAGGCGGGGAGGGGGAGGGGCAGGGTGGAGAGGGCTCCACCCTGCCCCTCCCCGCCTCCCTGCCCCACCGTAACTCCCTCCACGGCCCGCGGCTGCTTATATCTCACCCTCCCTAATACACATATTATATTATTTGCTAAGAAGGTCTCTTTGTGTTGGTTTAGGGCGTGCCCATACTTTAGTGTCTTAGATTTGAAGGAATCACATCAGCATACACCAGCTCTCTCTTCATGTGAACCGCATCAAGTGTTGTGTATGTGTGTTCGGCAAAGCAATATAAAACCCGCCTCATGCCCAGAATTGGCAGAAGCTGCACTTATGTTATGAGTATGAAGTCGTGGAGATCAGACCTCATAACAATTCTGTATCGTGTTGTTCTTGAAACTTCAGCACTCGCTGTACAGATATAGTTTAACAAGTAAAGCAGATAGTAGAGCAATAACATATTATTCTCATGTAAATCACGATGAACTATTAGGTTGAAAGCTAAAGCAACAACTAAGTGTTGTGTGCAGAAGTTGCAAAAAAGGAAAAATGGCGTTTAAACCGGTAATGAGTCCATGCTAACTTAACACGGTGAATAAGATAATAGAAGTGCCATCTCATGAGAGCAGATTGCAACTTTATATGTGGACGGTCCGCAAGGTAAAACATTAAAAACTAGGAAAATTTAATGCTAAAGAAAAATAAAACAGCCAACTACTTTATCGAGGCTTAAGCCAATAGGCAAGCTAAATAATAAAAACTTGACAAATAAGTCAATGAATTGTCAATGAAATGCTAGTACTCAGCATATCAAACATGAAAAAGGTCTATGACATAACTGTGTATGCAAAATAAGCTGCAACAGCCTCTAATAGGAAGTCACCGTCTTCATCCGAAAAGAGTTCAGCCATCCAATTTAAAAGCGGAAAAGAACATACGTGCTCTTCCAGCACCGGATCCTCTATCACCATCAGAGGACAGCTCGGTGGGTTTTCAAGAAAGCTCTGTTCCAAGAAAGACTGTGTTGCCGCCAGTAAATTCCAGGGACCAATTAGTCCATGGATCAATGCCACAGCCATAATACTTTCGCCAGGACAAACCAACTCGTGAGTAATGATAGGACTCATCAGCTGATTAAAGTCAACGTCAGGAGAAACCGGTCCACAGAGACACAAATCAATGGCCCAATCGAAATCACAGGTCAGGCAGTGAAATACAGGCTGGACACAGGTGAAGTAGGAGAATCGAAAAGATAATCCATATGCCGTGCTTAATATCGCCAACGGCATTGTGCCATAATATTCAAGCATGCGATTGCGGAACAGCGTGAGCAGCTGCAGGGCGGGAGCTTGCACAGGAGGAACATCCATATTTAAAAATGTAAAAAAGCACAAGAGCGTCCGCTGGTAATGCAAGTAAAAATGGGAATCCACCAAGCACAGTGGAAAAAATAGAATGAAAGAAAGCAGGGATGATTCCAAAGATTTTCTCAAATGAAGTCACGAGACCACTGGTAACAACTTTAAAAAAGTGTGCCAGGCCCTTTGTAGAGGACGCGTTAGAGATAGTCCGAACCATCTTGCTGAAATGGAAAGGCGAATCTGTATTTAAAAGGGTCTGCACCTCTGTACGGGTGTTCGCTATGTGAAGCACGAAAGTTTCACGGGCCGAAGTCAAGGCCACCTCTCTCTGAGACAAAAGAGCTCTTATTCTTGCCATGCCGTTGAAATGTGCTCCCAAGGTTGGTATTTGTGGCCAGATTGAAAACTCCCTATGTTCATGTGTGGGAGGAAATAGAACATTTCTGCAGCAAATAACCCGTTCACTTACTGTTACGATAAAAGGAATACTTTTAATTAACCCAGAACAATCTTCATTATTGAGCATCAAATAACTACCATTTTCCAACAACTTGAACGTGGGGATGATAGCAGGAACTGGCGTGCCTTGCAACACGCAAGCCATATTTGGTCCGTGTTTGTTGCATGAACCGTGTAACTGTATGTGCCTACACATTAGTGAATGATCTGGCATCTCAGTGCATTCCTCTCCATTCAGATAAACTTCTTGATCATCTTTGAAAATCTGTATGTGTATGGAAGCGACCAGACCTCATGAAGAAAACCACTACCTAAAGGTTAATAACGACCTATTGGTATATATTTCATACAATTTGAAAACTTATATAAAGCAAAAGGCAGCGTTATTAAACCGTGGATAAGGCACGTTGCCAAAGCAGTCAACCTTTTGGATTTATACTGGAAATGTTAAAGGAAGAATTACGGAGTAGGGCCTGTAAATCTTTAATGGACAACGAGTAAAATTACTCCAAGCATCATATTCCTGTAACTCCGGGATAGTAGGGGTGTTTAATTTTTTAGAAGTAGCCAATCCAAAGCATTTGGTCTGGGAAATTGTTTCATTCACAAACAACATATGATTTGGGATGAGACATGCACGGTGCAAAGCCTCAGTGCCTTGTGCCTGCCAGGTTCGTGAACCCCAAACTGATGTAGATCCTGGATATCTTTACTCTGTGTTAAGTTAGCATGGGCTCATTACTGGTTTAAACGCCATTTTTCCTTTTTTGCAACTTCTGCACACGACACTTAGTTGTTGCTTTAGCTTTCAGCCTACCTGCGTCAAGATCTATGCCTGCTTCAAGCAGGCGCAGGGTTTTGATGTAGATTTGTCCTATCTGATTGTAAATGCGGCACACTGTGGGTGGCAGAGCAGCGGTGCATGTTAACTGGTGCATCCCTGGGGATGTGCTAGTTAATATAAATCTGCCCCTTTACATTTAATTATGTGCAGGGGACACAGAGTCGGTGAGGTTTATCCAAGGTTAAGAAGAGATGAGTCCTGTTCAGTGAAAAATTGGAGATAGGCTTCACCTCCTCTGCTCCTCAGCATCGTTGGACATGGTTAAATAATAGCTGCAAAATGTTACTCTTGTTAAACAATTTTACTATTATAATCTCTGAGATTTGTCTCTTACTGTGCAACATCTCATTGTTGTTATCTTTCTTTAAAGATAAAGACAACATCAACATGAGCGACAATCAGCAATCAGTTGATTTCGACCTCATCATTGAACTCGTAATTGAAACATCAGTGGATGTTGATCCCTTGGATGATTTCAATCCTGAGGATGAAGAAGAACGTGATGAGGATGCAGATTTGTCAGAATTGTATGACATAGGATGGGAAGCTGACTTGCTTGAGCCTATGGAACTATAAACATTTATTTTATAAATTTATAATAAATAAAAAGTAAATATGTAAACCGTTTAATTTAAAAATAAAGACACCTTCAAAAACAGGTTATGTGTAGTGTCTTCAATAAAATATTAAAATATGGTCATAAAATTAGATCAGATTCATATATAAAACAGGACAGGTAAAATGAATATAAATTCCATTTCTTTTCTGCTATTTCTGTATTCTAAATTTGCCATGTACAAAACATTCTTCTATGTAAAAATGTTAAGTAGTGTGTTAAGTTTTTGATGACTGTTATTAATTTACTGTTGGGTAATAGTGGTTAATAACATTTTTTATTCTATTTTACCACAGATTCAACTGCAGATTATTTCAAGATTTTAGGATGCCAAGCAAAGAAAGAGTGAGAAAGGCTGCAAAACGTCAAAGACAGCAGGTGAATGAAAAAAAGCAGCAGTCCTCTAACAAAAAGATTTGTCAAGTCACCAAGAAAGCACCGGGTAAGAGTACAAAAACATTCATAAGAAATATATCTAGTAAAAAAAATATTACTACAGAAAATGTTTCAGTCCAGAAAAGGAGAAGCAATTCAAACGGTAAGGAAAGGCCAATGAGAAATGTTACTGCTAGAGTAAGAGATAACTCTATGCATGAAAGTAGAAGGAAACAACAGTTTAGGGACATTCGTAAACGAATGTTCTGCAACAGGATAATTGGCAATTTGTTAAAAAATATTAAGAAAGGTCAACAGAAAGTGGTTTTTTATAAGAGAAAAAAAATAGTTGAGAAAGTTATTGATCAGGCATTTGAAATTAAACGTAAGTTATTTATTTTGACAATCAATAGAATTAGGAAGCTAAACAAGGCAATTTATGATTTCAAAAGAAATAGTAGATGGAAGAGAATAGTTAATCGTAGTAATTTTTGTGAAGTTTTTTCTGGAGAATGGATGCATAGTTCAAGCTCTGAGGCATTTTTTAATGAGGAGAGTTATTTCCAGGATAATGATTTGGTGCATGCAGTTGACACCAGTGGTCGAGGTTATGAAGTGAAAGATGGTTGTCCAGTTGAAAAAGAAAAACTTGTGACAACAGAGATAGAAGAGGTGTTAGGTAATGAGGTTTTAGGGAGACGTCCTAAGGGTCCTGTGTACACCTGGAAGTGTAGTAGCATTTGCAGTGTACGACAGGATTCCATCAATTTGCTTTGTGATTTTATACGGTCATTTAATAAGAAAAGTTTGAAGCAGAAAATGAAGTTGTTGCAAGAATTAGATCCTTGCAGAGTGAGAGAAGTGATAGGTTTGCATGGTCATTCACTGGCTTGTCTTTCCAGGAGAGTATGCCAGAGTGTTTTTCATCATTTCAGGATGCTAGCAGTGCATCATAATAAAGTGAGGAAATTAGTTAGAATGTTGTATTATGCTAAGAGTCCAGCAATTATGCTTAAACAATTATGCGCTGCTCTTTTGCATGGTTCTGAAATAGATGTGAAGAATATATGTGAAGAAATTGAGTTTTGTTACTTTGGAAGTAAAGAGGAGAATGTTGAAATTGACCAAGAAGAAGAGAGTAATGTGGAAGATAGTGTACAGGTTTCCAGTACAGATAATTTCCAGAGGGAAATTGCGACGTTTGAGGTGAAATCAAGTGAGAGGCCAAATTTCACTTGTGTGTGTTGTCGACGCACTTATTATAAGAATCAGACTAAGTTAGTGGATTTATATGCAAAAAGTGAAAGGGAAAATAATAGTGAATGGAAGGATTTTACAACATACTTGATGGTAGAAAATTGTTTTGATTTGGGATTGGATCAACGTGTGTGTACTTATTGTTGTAACAAATTAAATCAAAACCAGATGCCTGCTAGAGCAGTTCATAATAATCTGGAATTGGTTGAGATTCCTTCTGAATTGAAGGATTTAAATACTTATGAATCTATTTTGATTCAAAGTATCCATCCCTTTCAGGCTATTGTAAGAATGGAGCCAAAGACAGGGAAATTGCCTCCATCAGATTTACAGAGAGGATTAAAGGGAAGAGTTGTTTATTTGCCTCTAGATTTGAAGAAAAACATTAACACAATTGGAGTAGAAAAAGTGGAAGAGGAACCTCTTGTTATCTTAGTTAATGGGGTTCCTACAAAGAATAAGAAAATATGGCAAGATTTAGTAGATGTTAGGAAAGTCAAAAGGGCAACATTGTATTTGAAAAAATATAATAAATACTATAAAAATGTATATGTTGCAGAAGAGGAAGTAAGTGAGGAAGAGGATAGCGATTTGTGTGCTGGTCAAATTGAGAAAGTAGAACCCTGTACTAGTGAAGAAATATATGAACATTATAGTGTTCATCCTTTGCATTCCAAGGAAGTCATGGGGAATGCTATTGAGTTGTTTCAAGTGAAACAAGCGAAAGGGAGTCCCATTAGTGTTTGGGAGGAAAGTTTGGAAGCTCGGTGTTTCCCACAGCTTTTTCCAACAGGTCAGGGAGGAAGATATGATGAGCGACCTCATCAAATTCCTGCTTCTGAATACCGGACTTTGCGATTGTATGCAGGAGATCCTAGGTTTCGACAATGCATTCCTTATTTGTTTCATCTCCTGTTTGAAAGCGATCTGTCTGGACTGTCATATGCAGTGAACCACATCTTGAAAAGTGATATACACATGCAAAACATCTCGGCAAGTGACTTTATGGATAAAGTCAATGTCCAAGACAGTATTTTGGATTCTCACCTGATTAATCTCATGGCGTGTCAGCGTGGTACTAATGAGTACTGGTACCGTCGTCATGGTGATTTAAAATGTATGCTGAGGAACTTAGGAACTCCCACATGGTTCCTCACTTTGAGCTGTGCTGAGTATGGCTGGGAAGACTTACTTGAATTTCTACGAGAGGCAAATGCTAACGTAGAAAACATCGAATTCAAGACACCCGGAGAACTGTGCTCTTTGGATCCAGTCAATGTATGTAGGTACTTCAATCATAGATTTGAAGGTATGATGTCTTTCATCATGAATAAGAAGAATCCACCTCTTGGAGAGGTGTTGGATTTCTTCTGGAGGAAGGAGTACCAAGCAAGAGGTGCTCCTCATATACATATGTTGCTGTGGATCAAGGATGCACCTAAATTTGGAATGGATGCAGAAGACTCAGTGATGAGTTTCATAGAACAGTATTCTACGTGTGCTGTTCCAAACGCAAAGGAGAAAAAAAGCCTAAGAGAAAAAGTTCTACGTTTCCAAAGCCATCGATGTGGAAAGTACTGTCGTCGTAAATTCCGGAACAAAGACAAGTTCTACACCAAATGTCGTTTCGGCTTTCCACGACCGGTGATTTCTAAAGGAAGAGTGAACAGTTTGATGTCTTCGCTGCGACATAATGTGATGAAGAAATCACCTAAAAACACATACAATTTGAAGAGGAACGAAGAGTCTAAGTACATCAACGACTACAACCCGGTGATTTTGTCCATGTGGAATGCTAACATGGATATACAGTTTGTGGCTGATAACTGTATGGCTGTGGCTCGGTATGTGACATCTTACATCACCAAAAAAGAGAAGACAGAATTGAAGGATATGTGGGAGGACATTTCCCATGAAAAGAGCCTCAGCAAAAAGTTGTACAGTTTCAGTCTGAAGATGTTGTCGCATCGAGAAATCGGAGCTTACGAATGTTCTGACCGGTTGTCTTCAGCAAGTCTCTATGCCAAGTCCAGGAGTATCGTTTGGGCGAGTGTTGGTCTTGCTGCAACGCGTAATCGAGTTCTGAAACCTGTGCGGGAAATTGAGTATTTGGCGGAAAAGGAGCCAAACAGTACCGACATTTTGAAGAGCAACATGTTGGATACATATTATCCAAATCGAAGCAGTCACCTCGAGAATGTTTGTCTGTATGAGGTTCTGCAAAATTACATATTCAAGAGGAACATCAAAGAAGATACTGAGAAAGGAGTGTATGCTGTAATAGGAAGTGAGGGATGTCTGGTCAAGCAAAGAAAATGCCACTTGATAAACCATCGAAAATTGAGTGGCGAATCTCCTGAAAAAAAGGAGTTTTTCTATTTAGCACTTTTGCAACTTTTTAAGCCTTGGCGTGCAGAAGAGGAACTGCTTGGACATTTCCTTTGTTATGAAGACTCATTCAATGCTGCCAAGGAGACCATAGAATGTCCTGCTTTTCCCAAATATGAAGAAATGTTGAATGTGGAAATTGAGCAGGAAGCAACGATTGCAGCCGAGATTGCCAGAGACAGTTCTCAGGACAGTCAGAGTTCTGCTTCATTGAGTCAGGATCCACTAGGAGGACCTCTTATCGAAAATGAAGCTGCCACTGCTATGAATGAAGTGGAAAGAGCCATGGCACATGCTCAGGAGGATGCGGTTAACTTAGAAGAGTTGGAAAGACAACTCAACGTTGAGCAGAGGAAAATATATGACGAGATTACCATGCAAATTGATCATGGATTAAGTCATGACAAGAAAGAGTGCTCATGTACGTCGTTGAAGCCTGTCCGACCGTACGTGAGTGGAGAAGCGGGAACTGGAAAAAGTTTCCTTATTAAAGCAATTTCATGTTATTTGCAGGAAAGGACAGAGTCATCGCTGTCTTGTGTTGTCACCGCTCCAACTGGACTGGCAGCACATAACATTAAAGGGATTACTTTACATCGTTTACTGATGCTGCCAGTGGAGCATGACAACAAATTAGAATATCACAAGCTATCTGGAGATGCTTGTTTTGAAGTTTCAAGAGTCTTGAGGAAAATGAAACTTCTTATCATTGACGAAGTAAGCATGGTTTCCAATGTCATGCTTGCCTTTGTGCATTTGAGAATGCAAGAAGTTCTCAAAACAGAGTATGATGTGTTATTTGGTGGCAAACACATCATTGTTTTCGGAGATCTTCTGCAGCTGACACCAGTGAAAGGGCAACCTGTGTTCAAAATGCTCACGCATGAAGATACCAGGAAGTGCTTAGGGAGCATTGGCAACGTCAATATATGGTTAAACTTCAATTATGCTGAACTGCATGAAAATATGCGTCAGGCAAAGGATGAAGTTTACAAGACTATTCTACAAGATGTTAGAATTGGAAAAGTGACCGAGCATGGGAAAGAAGCTTTACATGCACGATTACTGACAAATTTATATCCAGACGAAGATGTTGTGCCTGAGAATATTTTTCAGAAAGTTACTGAGAAAAAATCTGGAATATGTTTGATGCCAACTCTTGCAGAATGTGCCAAATTCAATAACAAAATGTTGCATTTAGAAAAGCAAGAGATTGTGAAACTGGAAGCTATTGACAGAGTAGAGCATATGGGATCAACAATTATTTTGTCTGAGAATCTGAAAACAAAATTGGATTCATTAGAGAAGAGTATATCTAAAACTGCGGGTTTTGAAAAGACTCTGAATGTGTGCTTGAACTGCCGTATAATTTTAAGAAGGAATTTACATGTTGAAAGAGGTCTGGTAAATGGATCAATGGGTAATGTTGTTGATTGTGTGAAATACAGAAATAGAGATGGAATTGAATTTTTAAAAATTAAATTTGATGGCATTGAGGAAGTACAGCTAATTGGTCGTTGTTCTGCTAGATATTTGCTTGTAAAAGAATTATATGTTCGTCGTAAGCAGTTTCCTGTTTGCTTGGCATATGCGGTGACAATCCATAAATCGCAAGGTTTAAGTGTAGACTGTGCATTGGTGAATATTGGCAGTTCTGTGTTCAAGGAGGGTATGGCATATGTGGCATTGTCACGAGTTAGAACTTTATCGGGATTGTACTTGATTGAGTGTGATGTCACAAACATTTGTGCGGATCTAGATTGTGTTAAGGAATACAATAGGTTAAGAAGAGAGTATGCGCCACATTTGCCTCAGTATCCTTTGTTTGAGAAACGTGTGGTAGGCCGGAAACGAAGAAATGTGACCAATACTGGGGAGGTTGTAGCAAAAAGACGAAAAGTTGATGAACCTGAAATTATAAGCAGAAACAAAAAGGATTCTGTTGAAGATGTTGTTGGTTTTCAATTTGAAAACAGTTCTGGTGTCAACTGCTATGCTAATGTAGTGGTTAATGTTTTGTTTTCTCTAGAAAATGTAAAAGAAGAGATTGTGGTCAATTCTGATCAAAGATTTTGCAGTTTGTTAAATTCTGTGTTAGAGAAATGTAGCACTGATAGAACAAACATAGAAAGTGTGTCTGAAATTCGAAATCTGTTAGACAGATGTTCAGGCCAAACACAATTCTCTCAAAATAGTCAGCAAGATTGTCAGGAGTTTTTAATGTATATGCTTGATGTATTGCATGATGAAGGTGTAGATGTAGATCACCTGTTTGGGCTTTCTTATCAATGGCAGCATGACTGCGAGAACTGTAGGGTATCAAGTACTACTAGTGTAGACTCAGAAAGATTTATATATTTAACTTTGCCAGACAGTAAATCAGTCTCTTTTAATAAGCTAGTAAAAGCAGCTGATCACAACATGGAGTGTAGCCAATGTAAATCTGAAATGATGTCCACATTATTTATACGAACATATGGCCAGTATGTCATTTTAATGTTCCAACGATGTAGGCCTGATGGAACAAAATTGACAACTTTAATTAAAAATTTTGTGGCTTCACAGTTGTCAATATCAGGAAGGACGTTTGTAACTGTAGCAATTATATATCATGATGGTCCTTCAATAACATCAGGACATTATACAGCTTATTTAAAGTGTAGAAATGGCTGGTCATTCTGCAATGATTCTGTTTTAATTTTCAAAAAAAAATTGCCGTATGACCTTAAAAACTCTTACCTGGTGTTTTTAAAACCAAAATTTTAGGGAAAGAATCTCGGGATGTGCTCTGAGGAATTTCAAGAAGTTCTAATGGCTCCTACACGATTTGGCCTTGAGGATAAGTGTAGTATAGAGACATAACTTCTTATCATAACACTGGACGTCATGGAGAAATACGTGCACTTTGAATGAGTTCAGAAAAACTGTTTCTTTTTATAAGCTAATTGAAGCAGCCAATCAAAACATGGAGTAGAGGGAATGTAAGTCTGCAATGCTGTCTACTGTTTTACATTGCTTTGTGATTAAAAGTGATGTAGAGAATTAAATAATTGTACTAGTCATAAAGGTAGTGTAAGTCTGCTTCATAGTAAGCAGTATCAGTGTGATAGGAAATGTAGAACATGATTGAGCAAGAAGGGGAAGATATTACTAGTCCAGGATTGTGAAAATGATCTTCAACATTTTAATTGTGAAAGTTGCGGAAATACAACATGACGGGATTGGTTTAAAAGAATTCTAAGAGTTATAAATGGCTCAGACACGATTTGGCCTTGTGGAAACGTGTGGTAGAGAGCGAGAAGTCATTTATTGTATGTAACATGTTTTTGAAAACGATGGAGGTTTTCTTTCAGAAAGTGGCGGGTTGAAAGTAATAACAGCACAACAGAGTGTAAGCTGTTCATAGGACATCCTTGGCCGTCATGGAAAGTAAGTTAACTTTAAGGAGTTCTGAATTCTGATTCGTTATGTTGTATGGGTTTTTTAAACACAATCATTTTGATTGTGTTTTTTTCCCCGCTGTTATATGATGAATACCTTCAAGTCACTGTTTTAGTGAAATTTGATACATTCTGAGAACAGCAAAAATAAACCATTTAACATGTATAATTAATTCTGTTCTGTTTGCATTTATGATGTACATGTAGAACTGTGTAGGAGGCATGGAGAAGGTGAGGCTTCTGTAAGTGTCAAAGTTGTTGCATACAGTGCTTATATTGTACGTAGTCTTTTATATTTCATTACTTTCACTGTTTCTGACTGATCTAAATTTTTTTTTTTAAAAAGAACAGTAAGTATAAGGGAAGGAAACAGACAGTTATGTTAAAAGAAACACAGCTATAGGGAATAAACTAGGGATACTGTTACCCGCAATCCTCTGCTGATGATGTCATTGAGCATGTCATGAATGATGTAATATGTGACATCATCAGCAGTGGATTACGGGTAATAGTATCTCTAGTTTACTCCCCTATAGCTGTCTTTCTTTTAACATAACTGTCTGTTTCCTTCCCTTATACTTACTGTTCTTTTTTTAAAAGAATTTTTTTGGGTTCGCTTCCGGTTCGCGTACCGGGGAGCGAACTGGGAAGCGAACTAAGAGAAATAGAGGTTGGCACAGTTCCAAATATTGTACCAATTTTTTAATAACGGGGAGGTAGTTCTGAAAAGAACTTTTTTTTATTGTTTTTGTTGTTTTATATTTTTTTTATTATTTTTCTGAACATGGGTTTACTTTTTTTGAATTTTTCTGAACAGTTTTATATTTTTTTTGGTTTTTTTTCGGAGGGGGCAACGAAAACGATTCATTGTAAAGGGCTCAACAGGAGCAACAAAACAAAAAAAAAGAATTTATTATTTGGGGCGTTTCGTACAAACTTGCATATGATAGTCAATAGCTCTGTTGATCAGAGTGATGCTTCTTTCTCCGTAGCAAATGAATCCACTGCAATGTACGCAGACTTGTTTTACTTCACGAAATCTTGTTTGTATATTTGGCACCATCTCCCTGCCCTCTGGTCCAGTTACTTCCGGTACAACAGATCTTCTGGCCATAATAGGGAGATTATCTAGGTCGTTACGAAACTGTGCAGCACTGTAGTTGTTAGGATGCCACCTAGTCATATGGCGATGCATTGTGTAGTTTCCGAAACTGTATTTTTTGTCGGTCCCTCTGGACAGTCTATCTTGACATATAAGGCAAGTTACGTATCTTGCATTTACTTTTTTCTGACCTTTGGGAATTTTAAAAAATTGCCAAATGAAGTTTTCTTTCCGGTGAGACGTCCTGGGCTCCTCAGGCAAAAAGTGCCTCTCTTCGTGCTCGTCGTCCTGTTCCTCTTCTTCCTCTTCTTGCTGAATTATAACTTGAGCAGGTGGTCCACTCTTCCTTGGATGTGGTGGAGGTGGTGGGGAAGCACCAGCTGAAGCTACTAAAGAAGCCATTGCTCACTGGTAACAAAGGGTCTTTCTCTCACAATGATGAAAGTCAGAGTGAGGAAAGAAGGAGAGATTTTCATCATTTGGGAAAAACAATAGTTCTCAACCAATGAAAAGTGTTCATTTTATATTATATGACCTAGTCTTACATCATTAGGAAACCAAAAGTGAAATGAACCAATGAAAAGTGTTATTACCAAGTCACATGACCTGCTGTGTTTACGTTACGCGCTTTGCAGGGCCTCCCGGTTTGCTTCCAGAAACCTGTGCTTTGCGACTCGGTAAGCGTACCAGTTCGCTAACGTAGCACGTCATATGACGTATCACGCGACAACGCGAAACGTCATGCGGACGGGAGGCGTGATGATGTTGTTTTCTAACGCGGCAGTTGCGGTAAAGAAACGTTTACCGGCTCGCGGTCTATTTCGCGGCATCAAGGTCAGCTAACGGGAAGCTTCCCGATTCGCGAAGCGGGAACGAAGAAAAAAAAATATTTTAAAAAAAAAGTTATTAATAAACATATAAAATATATTTTTGGATTTAAAGAAGAATACATTTTACAGCTACAGATATTAGCTGTTAAAAAACCAATGAAATTCACTGAAAAAACCATAGGTTATAGACCATATATAGTTAGGAATTAGCATTTACAAAACCTTGAAAATTCACTGAAAAAACCATAGGTTATAGACCATATATAGTTAGGAATTAGCATTTACAAAACCTTGAAAATTCACTGAAAAAACCATAGGTTATAGACCATATATAGTTAGGAATTAGCATTTAAAAAAGCTTATTTTACTCACACAAAACCATTGAAATTCCATATATAGTTAGTTGCACTAACTATATATCGCGCACCCGCAATCTACTGCTGATCATGTCACATATTACATCATTCATGACATGGTCAGTGACATCACTGATGACATCACTGATGACATCTCAAATGACATCACTGATGACATCAATGATGACATCTCATTTGACATCATTCTTGTGCTAATACGATAAACCTCTTCAGACTCTAATATAACCTTAGATACACTCAGTGTATAGAGACACTCACACACTGTCACTCATCCATGGAGTTACTCACACACCTAGTCAGTCATGCAAATAAACAATCTCACCTCCATTTCTTCAACTATACAGTTATACACACCTTACTTATTCAAACATATACTAACACATATTTACTCTCTTATACAATCCCTGATACAAGTTCACAATGATCCATACAACCACTCACACATTCAGTGGCTCTCATGCACAGTTATTTATATATGCCAACTCTCACATGTACTGTGTTTTACATATGTACTTACTATGACATGTAGCATTGAGATATCCATTCACTCATCAATACACTCATGCACACAGTCAACTGCCCATGTAGCTGTTTCCACATGCACTCTTGAACTCATACACCTAGTGAATCAACTGCTCACACATCTATGCACAGAGTCACACACCTCCCAGCCACCCCTACACAAACTCAATCTCCCATACAAATATTTGGGCAACCAATCAATAACACATATAGCCTCTCGTATAGCTAATGATCAACACATGCAGCAGTTTACATCACAACAGACATTATGATGCACAAATTAAGACAGTTTAGTCACTAACCCATGCATTCAGTGAGACACATTTAATCACTCACTCATACAGTCAGTCACGCACCTACTAAATCCTTCATCCAGACACATATACATCCACTCATTCTTCAATATGTAAGACATATTTTAACTTTACAGAAACATACAGTCACTGGATGTTGTCATCAGTGATGTCATCAGTGATGTCATTTGAGATGTCATCAGTGATGTCATCAGTGATGTCACTGACCATGTCATGAATGATGTAATATGTGACATGATCAGCAGTGGATTGCGGGTGCGCGATATATAGTTAGTGCAACTAACTATATATGGAATTTCAATGGTTTTGTGTGAGTAAAATAAGGTTTTTTAAATGCTAATTCCTAACTATATATGGTCTATAACCTATGGTTTTTTCAGTGAATTTTCAAGGTTTTGTAAATGCTAATTCCTAACTATATATGGTCTATAACCTATGGTTTTTTCAGTGAATTTTCAAGGTTTTGTAAATGCTAATTCCTAACTATATATGGTCTATAACCTATGTTTTTTTCAGTGAATATATATATATATATATACATATTCAGCCACCTCCTGGCTATGATTCCTTCACAGAAACCAGAGTCGAGGCCCCAATAATGCACAGATAAGGTTTATTTGGCACAAAGAAAAATACCCTACGCGTTTCGAGGTCAGCCGACCTCTTGCTCATAGGTGGAGATATCATCCATTGCCATTCCTTTTAAAAGTGATAGTGACATGTTATGAACATACACGTGATCAAACAACATAAACAACATACTTTGAGCGTTACATTGTTACTCAATCAAAACCCCGTGGTTTTCAGTAAAGTTGCAGTTATTAACACAACGGATTTCAAATTGATGTGTGTTATGATTATTATTGGTTTGGTTATTGTCTCTGGAAATTGTCCATTTGTATGTCCATTGGAGCCCCAGTGGGCATAAGTTGTTTCCCCTATTTCGCAGTGGACAGGTTATTATGTGAGACATAGTTGGTATTTCTCAGTATTGCCCCAGTGGGCGAAGATAGCCACGAGTTCAATCAATTGCTCCTTATCCTGCAAACAAAAGAACAATGATGCTCTTACTTATTACTGTTATGTATTCAGTCTGATCACGTGATATAAGTTAAAAACAATTAAAATCATAAGAATGAAGATTTACATTTCGACAGCTGTCATTATTTCACAAACATAAGATAACATAACATAAATTTCAGGTCTGCAGATGAATTGCCAACTCCTCCCCCACATTATGTCCTTTTGGCAGTAAAGTATCGTACTGAATGATGTATTTGGACTCGAGTTTACGCAGTTCCAGCCACCTGTTACCACCCCTAACCTTTTTCTCAATACAGTCAATCACAGTGAACTCTAATAAATCAGGATTTTGTCCGTGCTCGGCTGCAAAGTGTCTAGCCACTGGGTATTGGTGATTCAGACTTTTTATCACCCTTAAATGCTCAAGAATCCTTAATTTTGCTGGCTTAGTTGTACAGCCAATATAACATTTATTACACGGACAACATAGTGCATAAATTGCAAAATCTGCGTTGCAGTGTAAATGTTTGTTAGTTTTATGGGCAATATGATCTTGTGACAATTTCAGTGATTTGCATTTGTGGCTATGTCTACAGGCCTTACATTTCCTACATGGAAAAAACCCTTGAATCATGTTTGCTTTTCGCGGTTCCTTGATTAGTGTAGTACTCAAACTGTCTCTAAGAGACCTTGCTTTTCTGTAAGTTACTGAAGGAGTTTCATTAATAGCATCTTTTAGATCATTGTCTAATTTGAGCACGTCCCAGTATTTTTTCAAACTGCGACGAACCTCCAATGCCTGACTGTCATGAGTAGTAATGAACCGATTTGTTCTTTTTTGTCGTGTTCCTTGGGGATGAGTAAGTCCTCTCTCTTGAGAAGATTAACTCGATCCTCTGCCTGTTTAATTAAGGTTCGGCTATATCCCCGCTCTTGAAATCTATTCTTCATTATTCCTTTCTCTTGATCAAATCCGTCTGGGGTACTACAATTGCGTTTAGCTCTTATTAGTTCCCCCAGAGGGATGCTCTTAATTAGGTTGGGGGGATGACAGCTCTCTGCATGTAGCAGGCTGTTGCCTGCTGTTGTTTTACGAAACAAGCTGCTACATAATCCTTCACTTTTAACTTCCAGTTTTACATCAAGGAACTCTAATTGTGTTTGGCTCATGGTACTCGTGAACTGTAAATTCAGAGAGTTATCATTAAGGATGGTTTCGAACTCTTTGACCTCCTCCAATGTACCTCCCCAAACACAGAAAATGTCATCTATGTAACGCGCCCAGAGGACGACGTGGGCACTATAGTGGGAGATGTTATTCACCACTAGCTCCTCCCACCAGCCCAGGTAAAGACCTGCAAAACTGGGGGTGAAGCAAGTACCCATCGCCGTCCCCCGGATTTGTCTGTACAACTGCTTATGGAAGATGAAATAGTTATTTTGAAGACAGATTCTCATCATCTCCAAAAGCATGTCAGTATGTGTCAGATGTGAAAGTGATCTGCCCCGTAAGAAGTATTTACTAGCATCTATACTCAAGTCTTGTGGTATGCTTGTGTAAAGTCTGGTAACATCAAAGCTAATCAGCCAATACTCAGGTTTCCATGCTAGGTTCCCAATAATTCGGAGAAAATCCCAGGTATCCCTGACATAAGAGGGCAGTGAATGTACAAAAGGCTGCAGAAAATAGTCTATATATCTGGAGGTGTTTTCCAACAAACTACCTACAGATGACATGATTGGCCTCCCTGGAGGTATACATACATTCTTGTGTAATTTAGGCAGCAAGTACAATGCTGGAATTTGCGGATATTTGCATAGGAGATAGTTATATTCCTCATTTTCTATTATACCCCTAGCTTTCCAATTGTTCAATTTATCAAAATATTCCTGTTTTGATATATTGTACTCCTGCATAGTTGTTTTTACGTAATTGTCTTCATCTCCAAGTTGTCTAAGCCCTTCATTCAGGTACATATCTAAAGGCCAAACGACTACATTTCCTCCTTTGTCGCTGTTTTAATAATCACATCTGACCACCCTTCCATCTCCTTGATAGCCAGAAACTGTTTTTTAGTCAAATTTAGATTTTGTTTGGGTTTATGCTTTTCAATTTTCCTCAATTCTTGAACCATTCCTGTTTCAAAACTATCAATATAGCTATTCACAATCTGTGGCACAAAAACTGATTTAGGCTTAAACCCACTTGCGCTACTCATTTCAATGTCGATATCAGAATTAATTACGTTCAAAATTGGGTTCTCATTAATGTCATTAAAGTCTGCCAGTTCGTGAACTGTTTGTAATAATTCAGCATCATGCGCAGATAAAACATTCGGTTCATCACCAGTCTGATCCTTTTTCGATCTGGGCTTAGTTGCATGCCATTTTTTTAATTTCAGTTTATGCGTAAATTTAAATAGATCTATGCGTGCATTTGCAAAGTTACATTTAGCAATTGGGCAGAAAGATAACCCCCGTGTTAGAACCTCTAACTGATCGACAGAAATAGTATGATTAGAGAGATTTACCACAGTCATGTTGCTGGTTACTTCCGTGCCGAGTTTCCTCTTGTCCGGACCCCCACAGGACTTGTTGATTTGCTTACTGAGCTTTTTCCTCTTGCTTTTGTTCCACCTCTGCCGCCTCTTCCACGATTCTTTGGCGGGGTACCTGTCTGGCGCCCCTGTGCTATTAAAGCGTACTCGTTTAAAATTCGGTCTTTTACCGGCAAGTGTTCTGTTGTTCCTGAGATATCACTTTCAGCCGAATCACTCTCAGATTGTACCACTTGTGCAGCTTCTTCCGCATTATTCACTTGTTGGTCAGAGGGTTTCTTAGTTGTTACCTTTTTCTTTGTTTCAATGTCACGTAGAGCATCAAAGGGCTTTGTAAAGGTTAAGATCTGGCCCTTATTGTAGTGAACTTCGTCCCTATGGAACTTCCTTTGTTTTTTGGCTTTTATCTCTTCTTCTATTTTGTCCAATCATTTATCCAATTTCAACATTTCAGTAGCGAAATCACTTTCAGTGTACTTTTCTTTTAGTTTCACAATTAAGACTTCACTTTCCTCGTTCAGCTTGGCACACTCCTTTTCGGCATGTTTAATGAGTATTTTCAACATGTTACTCGAACATGTATGATTATTTTCCATCCACTCGTTTATGAGCTCGGGTCAGGTTTCTGAAACATTGGGGTTATGAAAATCCGTAACCCTCGTGGTATTCGGTTGCACTCCTCGTACTTGGTGAGGGCAGCCGTCTCCCACCACTTGGACTGTTCGCGTTTAAGCGTTTTCCATAGTGCATCCCAGAGTCGCTTCAACTCATCCGCTTTTTTCGCTTGTGGGGCAGTTGCTTCTTCATCGCCCGATGTAGCTTTTGTGAATAATTTGGCAGCCGCCTCCTTCCTCCGACTATTCCTTGATTCCGCCATTAAACCTTAAACAACGAGCCGGCCGGCATACGTTGTAAATTCTGCGCTTTTCCGATGAGCCCAGAAACCTTTTACTGATGTTCTCCCGAATAAAGAACAAATCCGCTACCAACGTGTGACTCTGCTTGTAACACAGAAGTAAAACAGTGATCCTCCCGGACCTCGTACTCCCTTACGTTTAGCGTTGCTGTCACACCTGTGTGTATTCACTCCTCTTTTCTCAGTGGTTCCAGGCAGGGAAGAACTTTCAATTTGAAAATCCATAACACACAAAAGCGGCGTGTTCTTGCCTCTTTTTTCTCTCGGCGGGCACTCTGCAGGGTTGCCAACCCATAAACATTCACTCACCTCCTGGTTATAATTCATTCACAGAAACCAGAGTCCAGGCCCCAATAGTGCGCAGATAAGGTTTATTTGGCACAAAGAAAAATACCCTACGCGTTTCGAGGTCAGCCGACCTCTTGCTCACGGGTGGAGATATCATCCATTGCCATTCCTTTTAAAGTGATAGTGACATGTTACAAACATACACGTGATCAAACAACATAAACAACATACTTAGAGCGTTACATTGTTACTCAATCAAGTCCCCGTGGTTTTCAGTAAAGTTGCAGTTATTAACACAACGGATTTCAAATTGATGAACCTCGTGTTATGATTATTATTGGTTTGGTTATTGTCTCTGGAAATTGTCCACTTGTATGTCCATTGGAAATGCGAAATACGAACTATGTCTCACATAATAACCTGTCCACTGCGAAATAGGGGAAACAACTTATGCCCACTGGGGCTCCAATGGACATACAAGTGGACAATTTCCAGAGACAATAACCAAACCAATGATAATCATAACACGAGGTTCATCAATTTGAAATCCGTTGTGTTAATAACTGCAACTTTACTGAAAACCAGAAAAAAAAAGAGGCAAGAACACGCCGCTTTTGTGTGTTTTGGACATATATATATATATATATATATATATATATATATTAAGTATCTGCCACAGATTCTTTATTGCTGGTACAACGAGGGCAATGCCGAACATCACAACAATTAAATGCCAGCTTGCGCCTGGCGCGTTTCATGTCCTTGACACTTTTTCAGAGGCACTGGTATATCGCGAAAGTCCTACCAATTTTTTAGGCACCAGTATATGATGAATACAGTCCCGCCCCTCTGGGCGTAGCCAACGCCATGGCACCTTGGACCTCGTAGTGCCAATTATTTCTAAAGTGTGCTGCCATGACATGCGAAATAATGTTCAAAATGTTACCTCAGTGGGCTTGTGAGGTGCGGTTTGAATCCTCATTGATACTTTCAATCGGCAAAAAACAGGCTCCTGTTCCATATGCAGTGGCATCGGTTGGCGTCACTGCTGGGGTGTTGAAACAAGGCAAGCCGCAAAACATCCATCCACATCTCATGTCAAATGACATCACTGATGACATCACTGATGATATCATCCTTGTGAAAGAGTGGCAGCCCTCCTCTCACCCTCATATAACCTTTGATACACACATTCAAAAATAGAAACTAAAATTTTCAATGGAGATAACAATACCAGTTATTCCAACATCTACATACACATCCACTCATCATCATCATCATGGTTTTATTGTATGATTAATTAAAATCTTTACAATGTGTGCATTCAATAAAAAGTAATACAACACAAGTTTAAAATGCAAATTAAGAAAAAAAAATGAATAATTAAATTGTCATAGGGTCTGAATATTATCTGTCCATAGTCTTTGCGTTTATCATAATCCTCGGACACAATATATAAGGTCTGTTAATTTCAGTTTAGTCAATGTATGTTCATTAAGTCAGTTCCTTTTCGAATATCTGCATTGTTGCCTTGGCCATGAATTTGATTCCCCGGCATGAGAGTATGGAAGAGACACCGCTTAACCACCGTATAACCGCCTGTCTGCATGTACGGATTTTCAATGTGTTGAAAATTGCCCGCAGATATCTTCTTCTTAAGGCTTGTAGCGCAGGACATACACATAGTATGTGTGACACTGTTTCATTCTTGTATCCGCAAAGTCTGCAGCTTGCACTGTCTGTTTTCCGTTTCCAGGAAGGCATTAAGTCTTTTGTAAAATACATGCCCAGACGGTACGCTATTAGGGTTTTTTTTAGATGTTGACAGAAGTGTTGGGCTAAATAAACTTGCGGTTTTTGGATGGAATAAGAGTTTACTACTGTCCAAGCGTGTCTCTGTGTACTTAGGGTTTTTTTGTCTTTGAGCAGGGAGATCTTTTTTGCCGAGCCATTTGCTATTTTGCAAAATTGCTTGTGGTCCATGTTTTTTTCCATGCTTCTTGGAGTCCAAGGGATGACAAACTCAGGTTTAGGGATTCTCCCCAATGGGTGGTATTCGGCTGCTCTAAAGAAAAGTTTATTTCTTCCCAGCACATGTTGTCCCAGGAGCCGCTGGAAGCAAGTCGGATCTTGTGGCAAAATTTTACAAATGTGGAATTTGACCTGGTGTCTTGATTTTGTAAACCGAATTCTAGTCGAACTTGGGCTGCCGATGCTGCTTTTGGCAGCCCAAACACCACTTTGTATATTTTGTTTTGTAGGCTGTTTAAGATTGCTGATTCGCTCCCGAGCCATCCGATTAAACCGTAAGACAAGGTAGGGATAATTTGGGCGGCCATGACTTTAAGTAAGTGGGTGTAGTTTGGACCGCCCACTGTCTTTTGCAGTTGTTTGTAAGCGAATATTAGTGATTGCGCTTTCCCTCTTAGTACCTGAATGTGCTTCTTTTTTGTATTGCCGCGCTCAATGGTCATCTCCAGGTATTTGTACGACTCCTGTTCTTCGAGGAGAGATTTATTGATTGTCCAAGTGTATTTCAATTTCTTACACTCAGTAATACGAAGTACTTTGGTTTTGTTTTTGTTCAACTCCAGGTTTTCCTCTGTGAGGTACGAAACTAGCGTGTTCACTAGGCGTTGCAGCCCGACTGGTGTTTGACTTAGTAGGACTATGTCGTCGGCGTACTGAATTATAGGTACGGGAACGTTGCCTAGTTTTGGTGCGTGGCTTTCTGTCGCATCAATTTTTCTTCCGATGTCGGCAAGGTATAGGTTAAAGAGACTGGGTGCAAGGACGCAGCCCTTTTTTAGTCCGTCCTGTGTTTCAATTTTGTTGGTCAGGCTGCTACCGTTCCCTTGTTTAACCTTGGCCCATGTCTCACTGTATAGACTTGAAATTGCATTTATTAGATATTCCGGCATCCCCCATTCTCTTAACTTGCTCCACAACCTGGGCCTGCTTACATGGTCGAAAGCTGATTTTATATCGACAAAACAAACATATAGGTGTTGTTTTCTTTTTTTGGCATTGTCGGTTAATAAGCACAGGGTGGCCAGGTTGGTAGTTGTCCCCATCCCCATTCTGAATCCAATTTGGAACCTGGGTATTATTTTTATTTCGGTCTCCCAGTCCTGGAGCTCTTCTAACAGGCATGAGGCATACAGCTTTGCTTCTACGTCTATTAGTGAAATTAAACGATAATTTCCAGGCTCTTTCCGGTCCCCTTTCTTGTGAATTGGGTGGATGATGTTTCCTCTCCATGTTTCCGGAAGGATTCCTTTTTTTAAAATGACATCCACTCATTCAACAACAGGTCTATATAGTCACTCATACATGTACTCACTCATCATATGTATTCAAACAACTATACATCCTGTTACACACTGATACTCATGTTATGTTAAGAGTGGTATTATAAAGTGCTCAGCTACTCGGGCAGAGTGTCCCGGCGCTATAAGGACCTGCTGGGGCTGATCAAAAGCAATCACGATAAACTACTGTCCAAACAACCATGTCTTGAGCTCCTTCCTAAAGGAGAACAGGTTATCTAGCTTCCTGAGGGATAGTGGCAGTTTGTTCCACAACTGAGGCACTAAGCGTCTATATGAGCGTCCCGCAATACGGGCTCGTTTAGTTACAGGGACAATGGCCAGCACTTGTGAAGCAGAGTGCAAGGAACGAGCAGGAAAATAGAAACGCACCCTTCTCCTTAGATAAAAGGCCCCGATGCCATGAAGAGATTTAAACGCTGTGATAAGTGTCTTAAAATAAATGCATTTGCGCACCGGGAGCCAATGGAGCGAGTTTAAAAGAGCAGAGGTGTTGGACCTTCGGCTAAGGCCAAAAATGTCCCTTGCTGACAAATTTTGGATGGATTGCAGGCGGGTGAGTAAATATTCCGGGAGGCCTAGATAGAGTATGTTGGCATAATCTAGCCGGGAGCCAATCAAAGCCTGAACAATGATCCTCCTATGTGCATGTGAAAGAAGGGGAAGACATTTCCTAAGAGTTTTCAGAAGTCCATAGCATTGGCCTACTACACTAAGAATATGGGATTTGAAGGTGAGACCATTGTCAATTTTGACACCAAGATTTTTCGCCACAGAAGTAGCGGACGATGGAGGATACATATCAGAAGGCTACCAGGATTTCCAATTGGCATCGGGGAGGCAGCCGAAAAAGAGGACCTCTGATTTATCAGAGTTAAATCTAAGCTAATTCAATTGGAACCAAGAAAAAACAGCTACGAGGCAGCTCATGATGTTGTCGCCGGAAAAGTCAGTGTTCTTATCGCAAGTAAATAAAAGCTGCGTATCATCGGCATAAGAGATAATCTGGGCTCCATTGGACTCGACCAAAGCAGCCATGGGCGACATATATATATGAAAAAGAGTTGGACTTAGGATCGAGCCCTGAGGGACCCCAACCTCCAGCGGTGGAATGGAAGCTGTGAACGGGGAGCCCAGATTGATTGTTGGCGGACAGATAAAAAGGACTCGAACCAGCTGAATACCGTCCCTCTCATACCGATCTCCTGGAGTCTTAAAAGAAGACGGTTGTGGGGGACGGTATCAAATTCCACAGAGAGGTCGAGTAAAACCATCTATTGAGTTACTCACACACATACTCACACATGCAAATAAACTATCAAACATCCATGTACTTGCATATACAGCTATACACACACACCACTACACTTTCTTCTACAAAAACGAACACATACTTACTCTCTTAAACAATCACTTATAGAAGCACATACTTATTTATACAGGAAGTCTTCCAATCTTGTCACTGTCACATATACTGACTTATATACATCAATACTCACAGATACTGGTTTAAAACATATGTAGTTACTCATAAAGATACTATTGAGGCAGTCATTCACTCACTAATACACCCATACACACACTCATCTACCCATACAGACCTGCACACGTGCTGTCTTCAAAACACAATGAGTCACTCATTCATGCATCTGTGTGTTAAGTAATACCCACGACCAAACCATACAGACACTCATTCTGATACTCAAAAAACCAACTAATAAAGCATATACACACTCATGTAGCTACTCACCAACCCCTGCAGCCACATATACACAAAGTGAGACACTGATACAGATATTTACATATTTAAACATTACTCGCTAATACATGTATTCACTCAGATACACTTAATTAGTCAGTTATACAATCAATTTTACAAAGAAAAACCATCCATTTAGACACTTATTTAACCGTTTGTTCTTCCATCGACGTTTAGGTATACATATATAAAAAATATTTACTTTTCAGAAAGAAACACATTCACTGGATGATGTCATCAGTGATGTCATTTGAGATGTCATGAGTGATGTCATGAGTGATGTCACTGACCATGTCATGAGTGATGTAATAAGTGACGTTATCAGCAGTGCATTGCGGGCGCACGAGTTATAGGTAGGTGAACTAAATATAAAGGGGGAATTTCTATGGTTTTGTATAAGTGAAATGTCTGGCTAACTATAACATCTGTGAAACCTATGGTTTTTTCAGTGAATTTCAAAGGTTTTTTAAATGCTAATTATTAAATCTATTAATAATTATATGTATTTCTTTTTATAACAATTTCTTACATTTTTTATACAAATATTTATATTTATTTAATTTTTTACATTATATTTCATATTCTTAATGTAAAATATTAACAAAACTAAATTGAAAAATATATTTTTTAATTTGTTATTTTTTTTCCAAAATATAAAAAATTGGATTCTATATATTCTTTTAACATTGTTTTTTTTATATCATCGTACCATATGCATACACTAATGTAATTACACCAAATTTGGCAGAGAGGTAGAGTTCGGTTTGCAGATTGTGCTTTTTGTTAAATGGAGTAAATCCGTTCAGTAGTTCATGAGAAAACCCCAATAGACTATGCATGTAGTATTTTATGCACCAGCAAACTTGTCTTTTATACCTTCAATTCCCCAATCTGTATCCTTACAATTCCAGTAAACACTATCACCCTTCTGTTTCAGTATTGTACTGACCATACAGCACTATGTGCTTATCTGTACACTACTCTAAAAGAATCCATTCACTACATTAAAACACTAATCAGCAGATGTACAATAAGTGGTACATTTCCAGAGATATGACACTTATTGTGTACTGTGATATCACCTCCTTCTGGCGCAGGGCTTTATAATGTGATGCACCTTCCACACACCATGGCACGTCTTTTACACTACCAGTGCATCACAAAAGTGACGTAACGGCTGTGTTAAAAGAAACACAAGGGGGTTGTATATCTACCCCTAACACATACAAATTCACCCAAGCAGTTTCACCACCAGTGCAACTTGAAGCATGGACTTGTAACATATTTATATGGACATGTTACATTCAAGTGCTTCAGAGGTACTACAGTATACTATAGGTAATCACCTTATAGATGTATGCTGTAGCACTTCCTTATAGTTCTGCACTTTCACATTTACCATACACTAGTAATGTTTTCATTCATTCATTTATGAACTACACACTCATTCTGACAAACTTTTATACACTAACATAGAGATATAGTTCTTTCTTTGACCAGTGAAGGTAGTTCTAAAAAGAACTGTTTATTTGTGTTTTTAGTTGTTTTTTTTTGTCTTTTGTCAACAAGTTTTTTTTTAAAACCAAAAAAATGGAACTGGAACCCAAAAAGTGTCCAACTGGAACAAAAGAATGAAAAAAAAAATAATAATGTTGAGGACAGCGATGCTCCTGCATCCTGCGTTTTATCAGATCAATAGACTGTTCCCTATAACACAAAAGTTTATCGCAATTAATGCATACAATTTTAACGTCAGCAAAATCAGGATCAATTTGCGGGTGTGGACTACTTGCTGAAAATTCTGCTGCAGTAGTTGATGTGCTTGGTGCAGAAACAGGTGGGTTCTCCTGCAACCTCCATGTTGCAGCTCGAGCAAAGCTGTTGGGGTGCAAGTTCTTCACGTGTCGCATCACATTTGCTGTGCCAAAGGAGTATTTTTTAGATGGATCACCCCTTGAAAGACTTGTTTGGCAAATTTTACAGGTTACTTTTGGAGCATTAACCTTTTTTCGCCCTTCTGGAAAAGTAAAAAATTGCCAAATTAGTGCTTCTTTCCTCTTCTTTGGAGGTTCTTCAGGAATTAAATTTTCCTCTGAAGAATGGCTGGAAGATGAGTCCATTGCTGTTATTATGGTGATCTTCCTTCTATTTGACAGGATTCTCAGAACAGATACTTCTTCTTAGAAAGACAAAGTAGAATGATTAAAATGGGACGGAACTTTCTACAATTGGAATAGAAACTATTATGAACCAAACAAATCCCATCTTTTAAAGTCACATGGCTTTGCATCCGCTTACGCTGAGCTTACGGTGCGCTTACGATCGGAGTACACATAACGGTCCGCCGCGATTTGTGTAATTGCTTTTAAAAGTAATATACGATTGTTTAAAGTTTAAAAAAACAATTTTCATAACTATTCTACATAATGTATTCTGTTAGAAGATTCATTAAATACATAAATATAAACAATTTAAAACATTTGCGCCTTTCGGGTACTTGTCGCCGTACCTGAAGTTACACGGAAGCTTTCATGCGACGCGTAACGTCGAAGCGTATTCGTAGCGCATGCGCGAGTACGCACTGAGAATGATTAGCAATACAAACTATGGTGCAATCACTCTCGCATGTCAAATCAGAGGACAGGGCGCGCTACGAGAATAGTTACAAGTGGTCACTCATTTGAGATCGGATTCTGGTTCTGCCTCTGGGCACATGAAAACCCCGCCCAGTCTCTCTCTGTTGTTAATTATTGGTACACACACTCACACTTGCGCAGTGCATGCCTGCCCACACTTTCCCACATATCACTACGTACCTTTCTTGCTATTACTAAGCCTGGAACCCAATACATTAGCCAATGCAAGGTCCCCAGGTCCATCATTCTTATAGATCGTGAAAGCGCTACCAATAACGACCCTGGACTTACTTTGGTCAGCCCCCGAGGTTCCCATATAAAATGGATAGTGACCTAACCATGCTCTCTTTTGCCTCCGCTGCGGTGACAGACAGACTCTCATTGTCATCGATTGTACTACGAACTGTTTGCTCG
Source organism: Lissotriton helveticus (assembly GCF_964261635.1). Taxonomy (NCBI): domain Eukaryota; kingdom Metazoa; phylum Chordata; class Amphibia; order Caudata; family Salamandridae; genus Lissotriton; species Lissotriton helveticus. The sequence goes on along the minus strand of NC_136069.1, from coordinate 883,906,747 downwards.
AACGGAGGAGGACTCGTGACACTCGACGTGGTGTCACTGCTGCTGCCTTCCAGCCAGGCCATCATAGCCACAGTGCCTGTGTCGCCCGCGCCCACCCACCCAGGCCCAGCCAAAGCCCCAGCCTTTGAAGACAAGACACGAGACGACAAAAGCAAAGGTAGGAGAAGCCGCTGTAAATTGTACCTGCATGATAGTTTTTTTTTTTACTGTCACGTGGCCCTTGAAGCTCTGGTTTGCTTTATATTTGTGCGACACATACTTTGTACTTCATTGTATTTGCTCCCTCCTAATCCTCCCATGACTTTTAATATTTATTGCTACCTCACATGGCCTTCCCAGGCCTCTATTATTATTTATCATATATAATTGATCATAATATTACCTTCTGCGTCAAGGAGCCCTCCTTAGCCTTTTCTAAATAAATTGTACGTGCATGAATTTCTGTGTCGTATTTTTGAAGTGTCACGTGCTTTAGCCTGTATTCTTATGAATTATGCCTTCTTAATAGTATTATTTTTTGACTGCGTCATGTGGCCCTCCCAGCTCTGTTTTGCTTTATTTTTTTGCTCCATGTACTTTGTACTTCATCATATCTCTTCCCTCCTAATCGTCCTACAACTTTTAATAATTATTGCCACCTCACGTGGCCTTCCCGGGTCTCTTTTGTTATTGATCGTATATGGTTGATCGTAATATTTCCTTCTGTGTCATGGGGCCCTATTAGGACTTTTCTAAATTAATTGTGCGTCCATGAATTTCTGTCTACTATTTTTGAACCGTGCCCCGTGCTTTAGCCTGTATTGGTCCAATGTGTGCATTCATATTAGTATTTTGTTTTTTTTACGGCGGCACGTGCACCTCCCAGCCGTTTTGCTTTACTTTTCTGCGGCACATGCTCTGTGCTTCATCGTATTTGCTCCCTCCTAATCCTCCCGTGACTTTTAATGTTTATTGCTACCTCACGTGGCCCTCCCAGGCCTCTATTATTATTCATCATATATAATTAATCATAATATTTCTTTCTGCGTCAAGGAGCCCTCCTTAACCGTTTCTAAATAAATTGTACGTACATGAATTTCTATATCGTATTTTTGAAGTGTCACGTGCTTTAGCCAGTATTCTTATAAATTGTGCGTTCATAATAGTATTATTTTTTGACTGCGTCATGTGGCCCTCCCAGCTCTGTTTTGCTTTATTTTTTTCCTCCATGTGCTTTGTACTTCATCGTATTTCTTCCCTCCTAATCGTCCTGTAACTTTTAATAGTTATTGCCACCTCACATGGCCTTCCCGGGCCTCTATTGTTAATGATCGTAATATTTCCTTCTAATTCGCGGGGCCTTTTAGGTCTTTTCTAAATAAATTGTGTGTCCATGAATTTCTGTGTACTACTTTTGAACTGTGCCCCGTGCTTTAGCCTGTATTGGTGCAATTTGTGCATTCATATTAGTATTATTTTTTTTTACTGCGTCACGTGCCCCTCCCAGCCATTTTGCTTTACTTTTCTGTGGCACATGCTCTGTGCTTCATCGTATTTGCTCCCTCCTAATCCTCCCGTGACTTTTAATGTTTATTGCTACTTCACGTGGCCTTCCCAGCCCTCTATTATTATTCATCATATATAATTGATCATATTATTTCCTTCTGCGTCAAGGAGCCCTCCTTAGCCTTTTCTAAATAAATTGTACGTACATGAATTTCTATATCGTATTTTTGAAGTGTCACGTGCTTTAGCCAGTATTCTTATGAATTGTGCGTTCATAATAGTATTATTTTTTGACTGCGGCATGTGGCCCTCCCAGCTCTGTTTTGCTTTATTTTTTTCCTCCATGTGCTTTGTACTTCAACGTATTTCTTCCCTCCTAATCGTCCTGTAACTTTTAATAATTATTGCTACCTCACGTGGCCTTCCCGGGCCTCTTTCCTTATTAATCGTATATGGTTGATCGTAATATTTCCTTCTGCGTCATGGGGCCCTATTAGGCCTTTTCTAAATAAAATGAGCGTCCATGAATTTCTGCGTACTATTTTAGAACTGTGCCCCGTGCTTTAGCCTGTATTGGTCCAATTTGTACATTCATATTAGTATTATTTTTTTTACTGCGTCACGTGCCCCTCCCATCCGTTTTGCTTTACTTCTCTGCGGCACATGCTCTGTGCTTCATTGTATGTGCCCCCTTCTAATCCTCCCATCACTTTTAATGTTTATTGGTACCTCAGGTGGCCTTCCCAGGCCTCTATTCTTACTGATCATATATAGTTGATCGTAATATTACCTTCTGCGTCACGGGGCACTACTAGGCCTTTTCTAAATAAATTGTACGTGCCTGAATTTCTGTGTAGTATTTTTGAAGTGTCACATGCTTTAGCCTGTATTCTTAAAAATTGTGCGTTCATAATAGTATTATTTTTTGACTGCGTCATGTGGCCCTCCCAGCTCTGTTTAACTTTATTTTTTTGCTCCGTGTGCTTTGTACTTCATCGTATCTCTTCCCTCCTAATCGTCCTGTAACTTTTATTAATTATTGCTACCTCACGTGGCCTTCCCGGGCCTCTATTCTTATTGATCGTATATGGTTGATCGTAATATTTCCTTCTGCGTCACGGGGCCCTATTAGGCCTTTTCTAAATAAATTGCGCTTCCATGAATTTCTGTGTCGTGTTTTTTAACTGTGCCCCTTGCTTTAGCCTGTATTGGTCCAAATTGTGCATTCATATTAATTTTATTTTTTTACTACGTCACGTGTCCCTCCCAGCTCTATTTTCCTTTTTTTTTCTCCCATTAATTTTAATATTTATTACTGGCTCACATGGCCTTCCTAGGCCTGTTTTCTTACATATTGTGCTTTCATAAATATATATCTTGCATTTTTGTGTTACGCCACGTGCTTTGTGTTTCAACATACATACTCTCTCGTAATCATCATATTTGCTCCCTTTTAATCCTCCACTGACTTAACATTTCTTGCTTTCTCACGTGACCTATAGTTATTTTTTTTTCTGTGCTCTAGTTGGCCTATGAAAGTTTTGACTCCTCAGATTACCATAGATTTAATTCATAATAATTGTTGGATTTATAACTCTGACACTACAGTATTGTACTGGCCCTTTATTTGGCTTAGGTTACCTAACCATTATTCCCTCTCTCGTACAACTTTTTATAACATGCTTTCGCCAAAATACATGTTTTCGACACTTAACCACTTCATGATCAGTCTTTCAGTGCAATTGCTACCTTTTTTTAAAGTGTAATGGTAATTGTTTGTCCATGATTACAATGTTACTCTTGATGGTTATGTATACCAAGACTGCTCATCTACATGCTACAACTGGGCCTACAACAGTAACGGTGCCACCCACACAAGAAACTCTAAATATAAAAATCAAGCCTATCACTGCAGGGCCTGAGTGCCCTTTGTTAAACTGTCATGTTTTCAAAGTGCACCCATTTCACAAGCCTTACCACTGTATTTGTATAGACTGTACTCTATATTCCTCGCATAAACTTTCTACACACGACATATTTTTCAAACTACATTAATATAAGAAAGTTATTTTGGATCAACTGTGTTTAAGAAACTTTTCTGTTACGTTGTTAAACTAATTTCTTCTTTATGAAATGTTACTTTTTCAAAATTAATTTGCAGGGAGCATAATCAGTGATAATTCACCAGCAACTGATCCATCTGCACAACGTGATCCATCTTCACAACTTGATCAATCTTCATAACCTGCACCAGGTACACCACGTTCTGCTACATATAAATTGTGTATACTATATCTAATAGCGTATGATGTACATATTGGTTCCTCTTTAGAAGCTCGTGAGCTTTCATATATTTTTACAACTAATCGATACCTCCCTTTCAAACATGTCTCTCAACACCAAATACATGTATATTTTCATTCCTATTACAGTTACTTATCTTTAAGTAACAATTTCCCAGCAATCTGTGTACTGAAATTCTCTACTCTGAAACCTATGATTGGTATGACATTCAGGTTCGACTTTTTCTCAACATATACATTTGTTATTATTTTTTCAGTTTGCAGAATACTACCCAACTCAGCATTCAGTAGCCCAGATTTTTACTAATGTAATATTTCCTAAGAATCATGGACTGACAATTGCAATGAACCTAATGCAGTCATCACGTTTGACTTTAAACAATAATATGACACAAGTTGTGGCTTTGCTGTATGCTCTTCACATCTTGGAACATTCTACGTCTATATATCCAGTGTATAATCCTATTGGTTGGAGCTGCTCAAAAGATGGTGTTTACGTACCCACCCACCAGGATAACGATAATATTCATGACCAAAGAACGCCCAGAACAAAAAATCTATGTTTACCATGTAAATACATATAAAGTTTTCCTTTCAAAAAGCTATTGACCTTTAAACAATGCAATCTTAATAACAAGTTACTTTTCACTATCTTCCCAACAGGACCAATGTTTGGAATACAGCAGATGACGCCACCTTCACTTTCTAAAACCAAATGTAAATCTTACTTACCTTTTACTGGTTAAATATGTAAAATATTTATCTTTTTATGAAACATGATCGCATGCAACATGTCTAAGTAGACATTTGCACACTCCTGCAATCTAGTTTTGTGTCTGAATTATGTTAAAAAGTAATGTTGAGACCAAATTCTTTTAGCTGTCACGATTTGCACAATCCTTTTAGAGGTGGATCAGACTTCCTCTAACATTCCTACTTAATTTTCTTTTTGAAATTCAATAATTGTTTTGTTTAGGTGTTGAAATATAAATTTAAATCTTCCGCCTCTTTGAAAGTCAAGAAGCAATACCGCCTCTCTACATATGATTGTTCAATTGTACTCTAAAAAGTAGTGGTAATTCCACTATCACTGTGGTAGATATCTGACAATAGAATCTATGATATAGTTACACCACTATTCCATGGTCCTAATCAAAAAGGTGTGTTTACACTCAACCAGAAGAACAATTGAGCACTTTTTACGCTAAACACCCTTTCATTGCTTTCTTCCATACCTTCAAAAAATATATCATGCATTGACATGCATATTCTTTCAAGTCTGTATATCTCTAATGTAAAACAAGTGTACTTCTTTTTCTTTTCTCACTGACATATATAAACTCATCAGTCACTCCTATTGCAAGCTTTTACAATCCTGAATACTGAGTACTGAGTACTACGTTTTGTGTGAGAGGGTACCCATGCATAACCATGCTAAGTATTCTTTACCTGCACGGACACATATAGTGTAACCTGTCAAACACTTTAAAATGCTACCCTCCCACTACTCCTAAAGGCGGATGTAGAATTCAACTGTTCATCATGAAATAGAATTGGGTATCACTAAGTACAAAGTATTTCTTTATTATGTAAGCCCTAATGTGTCCCTTAAAGATTCCAGCGAAGTCCAGACACATACTAACTGAAACACACCAACCACTAGTAACCTGTAAAATTTGCCAAACAACTCTTTCAAGGTGTGATCAATCCAAAAAATAATCCTTTGGCAGAGCAAATATAGTGCAACACATAAACAACTTGCACCCTAACAACTTTCCTTGAGCTGCAACACAGAGATTGCAGGACAACCCACATGCTGCTGCACCAAGCACATCAACTGCTGCAACAGCATCTTCAGCAAACAGTCCATACTCACATATTGATCTTGAATTTGGTAAACTTAAATTTCTATGCATTTATTGCGATCAACATTTGTGTTTCGTGAAACAGTTTATCAACCTCATCAAAAAAAAGAAACGGGACCATCGCTGTCCTTAACATTAGTCATTAGACATTTATCAAGCTTTTTTATTGTAAGAACTACCCCGTCCAAAGGCAGTAAGAAATGTGCACACTTGCTACCCTTCTTGCATCCTTTCTATCACACAGTGTGTGTACTTTGTCCACTTGCATTGGTTGCTTAGATGTGCTACCCATTTCTCAAGTTCCCACTGCAGAATCTGATGCACAGTCTGTGTAATGGACTGGAAATCCAAACATCCACTTCCCTCACAAGGCGGTGGGTACTTTGCGCATCTGTAGCCTTTCTTATTTTTCACCTTTTTTATCTTCCACTCAACCAACACATAATGTACACGGACACACACCTACTTGCTGCCTTCCTTGGCTGGGGTTATCAATTCTTGAATTTCATATTCTAATTCAAAGTCATGGCCCTTTATCGAGCCTCTTTTGTTGTAACAACTACCCCGGCCAGAAGCAGTAGGAAATTGGCACACTTCCTGGCTTTCTTGGCTGAGGTTATCAATTCTTGAATTTCATATTTTGATTAAAAGTCAAAGCCCTTTATCAAGCCTTTTTGTGGTAGCTGATACCCCGGCCGAAGGCAGTAGGACATTTTCATACTTGCTGCTTTTCTTGGCTGAGGTTATCCATTATTCTTCAAGTAATTCAAAGCTCAGATCCTTTCTTAAACCTTCTTGTTAACTACTACCCGTGAATGACAGTGGGTAATTTAAACATGTGCGTCCTTTCCACCGCACAGTATATGCACTTTGTGCACTTGCTTAACTCCTTAGATGAGATACCCGTTTCTCAGGCTCCCACTGCGGAATCCGACTCACAGTCTGTAATGCACTAGAAAACCAAACACCCATTTCCTTTACAAGACAGTGGGTTCTCTCCGCATCTGATACCTTTCTTCCTTTTCACCTTATTCTGCATCCACTACCTCAAACACACACCTACCTGCTATCTTTCTTGCAGCCTTTGCCAAGTATTATTCTAATTCAAACTACAGTCCCTAAAATGGGACGGTATTGTAGTTTTTCAGCCCTACCACCCACAGTGGTAACTTAATGCACTCACATTGCTTCCTTCGATGTGGTTGCCATTTCTTAGCATCCCACTGCAAAATTCGACGCCCTATCCGTATAATGAGGTGGAAATCCAAACATCCACTTCCCTGACAAGTCAGTGGATAGTTTGCACGTCTGCAGCCTTTCTAATTTTTCACATTTTTTATCTTCCACTCAATCAACACATCATCTACACATAACACACACCAACTTGCTACTGTTTTTGGCTGGGGTTGTCAATAATGTTTTAATTTCATATTCTGATTCAAACTCGTGGCCCTTTATTGAACCTTTTTGAAGTAGCTAGTACCCCGGCCAAAGGCAGTGGTAAATTAGGACACTTACTGCCTTTCTTGGCTGGGGTTATCAATTGTTGTTCAATTTCATATTCTGATTAAAAGTCAAGGCCCTTAATCAAGCCTTAGTTTTGTAGCTACTACCCCGGCCAAAGGCAGTGGGAAATTTGCACACTTGCTGCCTTTCTTGGCTGGGGTTATCAATTATCCTTCTTGTAATACAAATTCAAAGTGCAGGCCTTTTATTGAGCCTTCTTGGTAACTATTACTAGTGAATAGCAGTGGGTAATTGGCGCACTTCCTGGCGTTAATGTGTAAAAAACAAAGCTTAACAAAACTCTACCGATATTAAAAAAGAGCCAGTGTACTCTATAGTTATCAAATCTTCTATTTGTTAGTCTAATTCAAAGTACAGGCTCTTTATTGAGCCTTCTTGATAACTACTACCCATGAATGGCAGTGGATAATTTGGACACTTTCAGCCTTTCTTATTTTTTACATTATTCATCTACCACTCAATCAACACGTATACACACGTACTTACTGCCTTTCTTGGCTATGGTTATCAACTATTCTTCTATTTCATATCTGTATTCAAACTGCGAGCCCTGTATCGACCTTTTTGTTGTAGGTACTAACCTGTCCCAAGGCAGTAGGAAATTTACACACTTGCTGCCTTTCTTCGCAAGGATTATCAACTATTGTTCAATTTCATATTCCTATTCAAAGTGCAGACCCTTTATCAAACCTTGTTGTTGTATCAACTAGCCCGACCAAAGGCAGTGGGAAATTTGTGCATTTGCAGCCTTTCTTCGCAGAGGTTATGAACTATTGTTCAATTTAATATTCCTATTAAAAGTGCAAGCCCTTTATCGAGCATTTTTTTTGTAGCTAATACCCCGGCTGAAGGCAGTGGGAAATTTACACACTGGCTACCTTTCTTGTCTAGGGTTATAAATTATTGTTAAATTTGATATTCTGATTCAAAGTCATAACCCTTTATCAAGCCTTTTTGTTGTACCTACTACCCCAGCTATAGGTTGATACGCGGCACTCACACTGGTCGCACTGAGCAAACACTAAATATATGGAGCTTAAATGTTAGATCCTTGGTCAGGCATTATCAATTCCTCCGGGATATGATAGACACGGACCTTCCCGATATCATCTTTCTGACCGAAACTTGGCTACAAGACCATGATACCGCAATCATAAACATGGCCTTTCCCTCCACCTATACGGTGTTTACATTGAACCGTACAACTAGGGGAGGTGGTATAGCCATGGCAATTAAATCTTGCTTCTCAGCTGAGTGGAAGGCTCAGAATCTCTCTATGTGTGAAAGCGCCTCTTTTAAGGTAAAGATTAACCACCACTTTACCTTTAGTGGCATGCTTATCTACCGACCACCTGGGAACGACACCATCTTCAAATCCGCATTTGTAGAGGTGGTTAGCTCGCTAGTTTCTAGTTGTGCTAATTTTAACATTGTAGGGGACTTAAATATACACTTTGATCTGATGTTATCTCTCCCTATCAGCTCCCTGGTAGCTGATCTTGAAGCGATGCAATTTAACCAACTAGTCACCTCCCCCACCCACATAGGAGGACATATACTAGACCCCTTCTTTACAACCTTAGCCCGGGCTAGAACATCTGTCCCGTTGGCGGTGGGTTGGACGGACCATATGTTGGTTAAAGTGGCATGCCCCTTAGATAATCCACAACTGAAACCTGTGGATAAACAGATCCTCAAGCGCAACTGGCGTAAACTTAAGCTGGAGGAGTTTGTTAGGATACTGGAGGTACAGCCCTTAGGCAAACTGCAGAATGTGGAACAGGGATATGAACAGTTTTGCAACTGGGTTCTTAAGGCCCTCGACTCCCTTATACCCCTGCGTTGGTCTAAATGTCACGCTAAGACCCGCAGTCCTTGGTACAATGAGAATCTTGCCGAGCTTAAAAGAACCTGCCGGCAAGCTGAGAGGGCCTGGAGGAAGTCCTTTGATCCCGTGCTTAAATCACTGTACTTTGCCCAGCTCAAGAACTATCATAGAGCCATCTGTCAAACTCGGGCTGCTTATTATGCAACTGAGTTCTCCAATAGTCCTAATCCTTCCAAACTTGTCTTCAAGGTACTTAAAGATCTGATGGGGAAACGGACTACCTCGATAGAAATCTGCACTGACTCACACTGTGAGAGTCTGGCATCCTTCTTCGTGGAGAAGGTGCAGGCAATCTACCGAGGTTTTACATCTTCCGTTCCCGAGGAGGCTCCTCGTGCTGTGAAGACTTTGGTTGTGGAAACTCTGTCCTCCTTGCCGGCTATGTCTACTGAGGTATTTGATACTCTGAGCCTCAAAGTTAAATCGGGTTCTCCTTTAGACCCGCTGAAGCCGGAGCTTTTTACGCTGCTCCCGCCTATGTGCCGTGAGCCCATCCTGGATCTTATCAATCTTTCCCTCACCGAGGGCGTGGTTCCTCCCTCCTGGAAGCAAGCTGTGGTCAGCCCTATTTTGAAGAAACCCAATCTTGACCCCGTGCTCCCGGAAAATTACCGGCCCATTTCCCTCCTGCCTTGGACCGCTAAGGTCACTGAGGCATACGTGAATACCATCCTGTCTACCCATCTCTCTCGTAATAACATTCTTGACGAGAGTCAAAATGGGTTCCGCTCTCAACACAGCACTGAAACAGCTCTGCTCTTTATGATCGAGCATTTGCGGTCAGTGCTGGATGCGGGGCAGACTGCGGCGCTCCTATTGTTAGATCTGAGCGCCGCATTCGACACGGTGTCTCATGACATTTTGTTGCGACGTCTGGAGGAGGAGGGTATTAGTGGGAAAGCTCTTGAGTGGTTCCACTCCTTCCTTTCGGACCGGTTTTTTAAAGTAGCCATTCCACCAGGCCAGTCCTTGTTCCACTCTCTGGGTCTGGGAGTCCCTCAGGGCTCCGCTTTAAGTCCTACATTGTTCAATCTGTATGTGAAACCGCTGGCTGCTGTCGTCAGGGAATGTGGCCTTACCATGACATCGTACGCCGACGACACGCAGCTGGCGGTGACACTCAGTGGGGACCCTGAGGTGAATGCTCCCAGATTCCGGGCAGGACTTATAGCTGTGGCTAAGTGGATGCGTAGCAACTGCTTACAGCTTAACGCTAAAAAAACCGAGGTCCTGATTTTAGGGAAGCAGACGGAACTTTGGGGAGACCAGTGGTGGCCTCCCGAATTGGGCGCTTCTCCTACTCCAGTGGCCGAAGTTAAAAATTTGGGGGTCTGGCTGGATTCCCATCTTTCCTTTGCCAGTCATACAAAGAAGACAGCAGCTACCTGCTTTGGTATCCTGCGAGGACTGCGACCTGTCCTTAAGTTGTTCGACCCCCCCACGCGGCAACTGGTGGTTCAGGCCTCCATTTTGTCGCGATTGGACTATGGGAGTGCTCTGCTACTTGGAGTGAACCAGGCTGAGGCTTCAAGGCTGCAGATTGTGCAGAACGCTGCGGCATTTGCCATCGTGGGCCTCCCGAGACGATGTTCTGTCTCCTCGGTCCTGACCTCCCTTCACTGGCTTCCGGTCAGACAGAGAATCAAATTTAAGGCTCTCTGTCTGACATTTAAGATTCTGAAGCTTTCCTCCCCTCCTGCTCTTGCGGGCCTCATTTCTCCGTATCTCCCTACACGGTCTCTCAGGTCTGAATCTCTCCATCTGGCGATCAAGCCTAGGTTCAGACTGAGTAGGATGGGAGGGCGCTCTTTTCGTGTCCTGGCGGCTGATTTATGGAACTCCCTCCCGGTACACATTCGTGCCCTGGATAGCCTTACTCTTTTCAGACGCGCCATTAAAACTCACCTGTTCGCTTCGGTTAATTGATCTCTCTTCTTTTCAGCTCTGACCTGTTGTGTTGTGGTATCTGATCAGGCGCCAGGACGCCCCTTCGCTGGGGCAGCTGTGTGCCTAATAAAAGTTATTAACATAACATAACATAACATAACAAAAGTAATCTTTAAAAGTTGCCAAACAACTCTTTCCAAAGGTGATCCATCCAAAAAATACTTCTTTAGCACAGCAAATATAGTGCGACACGTGAACAACTCGCACCTCAACAACTTTGCTTCAGCTGCAACACAAAGATTGAAGGGCAACCCACTTCCTGCAGCACCAAGCACATCAACTGCTGCAACAGCATCTTCAGCAAGCAGTCCATACTCACATATAAATCTTGATTTTGCTCAACTTACATTCCTATGCATTTATTGCGATGAACTTTTCTATTACGTGAAACTGTCTATCAACCTCATCAAAAGCAAACAGGAGCATCACTGTCCTCAACATTAGTCATTATACATTTATCAAGCTTTTTTGTTGTAAGAACTACCCCGTCCGAAGGCACTGGGAAATTTACACACTTGCTGCCTTTCTTGGCTGGAGTTGTCAATTATTGTTCAATTTGATATTCTGATTTAAAGTCAAGGCCCTTTATCAAGCCTTTTAAATCTAGATACTACCCCAGCAGAAGCAAATGGAAAATTTGCACACTTGTAGCCTTTCTTGGCTAGGATTATCAATTATTCTTGAATTTCATATTCTGATTTAATCAATCAATCAATCAATCATAACATTTGTAAAGCACGCTACTCACCCGTAAGGGTCTCAAGGCGCTGAGGGGGGGGGTCGCTACTGCTCGAACAGCCAGGTCTTGAGTAATTTCCTGAAGGAGAGGTGATCCTGGGTCAGCCGTAGGTGAGTGGGGAGGGAGTTCCAAGTCTTGGCTGCCAGGTAGGAGAAGGATCTTCCTCCGACGGTGGGTTTACGAACTCTTGGGACGGAGGCGAGGCTGGCGGATCGGAGCTGGCAGGTGGGTGTGTAGAAAGTGAGGCGGATGTTGAGGTACTTCAGGCCCAAGTCGTGGAGAGCCTTGTGTGCATGGGTGAGGAGTCTGAACGTGATCCCCTTGTTGACGGGGAGCCAGTGCAGGTCTCTCAGGTGGGCGGAGATGTGGCTGTTGCGCGGGATGTCCAGGATGAGTCGTGCCGAGGCGTTCTGGATGCACTGGAGTCTTTTCTGGAGTTTGGCTGTCGTTCCAGCGTAGAGGGTGTTCCCATAGTCCAGACGGCTGGTGACGAGGGCCTGGGTGACCGTCTTCCTGGTTTCGGTGTGGATCCATCGGAAGATCTTTCGGAGCATGTGCAGGGTGTTGAAGCAGGATGATGAGACTGCGTTGACTTGCTTGGTCATCGTTAGGGAGGAGTCCAGGATGACGCCCAGGTTGCGTGCATGGTCCGTATGTTTGGGTGCGCTGCCCAGGGCAGGCGGCCACCAGGAGTCGTCCCAGGTAGAGGGTGATGGTCCCAGGATGAGGACTTCCGTCTTGTCTGAGTTCAGTTTCAGGCGGCTGTTCTTCATCCACTCGGCGACGTCTTTCATCCCTTCATGCAGGCTGGTTCTGGCGGTGGCGGGTCGTTGGTGAGGGAGAGGATCAGCTGGGTGTTGTCGGCGTAGGAGATGATGTTGAGGTTGTGTTTGAGTGCGATGGCTGTGAGAGGGCTCATGTAGCTGTTGAAGAGGGTTGGGCTGAGTGATGATCCGTGTGGTACACCGCAGATGACTTCGGTGGCCTCGGATGTGAACGGGGGGAGCCGGACTCTCTGGGCTCTTCCGGCGAGGAACGAGATGATCCACTCCAGTGCCTTCTCTTGGACTCCGATGTTGCTGAGGCGCTGCACTAGGGTGCGGTGGCAGACAGTGTCGAACGCTGCAGAGAGGTCCAGGAGGATGAGGGCCGCTGTTTCCCCGTTGTCGAGCAGGGATCTGATGTCGTCAGTAGCAGCGATGAGGGCGGTCTCGGTGCTGTGGTTGGCTCGGAAACCGGACTGCGAGGGGTCGCTGGATCCATTCATCTCGAGGGAGGCGGGAAGCTGTCTGTTGATGGTCTTCTTGATGACTTTGGCCGGAAAAGGGAGTAGCGAGATGGGGCGGTAGTTCTTGAGGTCGGTGGGTCTGCTGTTGGTTTCTTCAGGAGGGCGCTGAGCTCGGCGTGCTTCCAGATCTCCGGGAAGGTGGCGGTGCTGAAGGAGGTGTTGATGATGTCCCGGAGTTGGGGTGCGATGATGGAGTCGGCCTTGTTGAAGACGTGGTGGGGGCAGGGGTCGGTTGGTGATCCGGAGTGGATGGTGTTCATCATGCGGGTGGTGTCTTCGGTGCTGATCGGGGTCCAGGCGCAGAGGGTGGTGCTGGGGGGCGTTGGTTCGGTTGTTGGGTGCGTGGTAGGTGTGCCGAAGCGGTTGTGTATATCGGCGATCTTGCGGTGGAAAAACGAGGCGAGTGAGTCGCAGAGGTCTTGCGAGGGGGTGATGTCGTTGTTTCCGGCGCTGGGGTTGAAGAGCTCTTTGACGATGCTGAAGAGCTCCTTGCTGTTGTGGGCGTTGTTGTTCAGTCGTTCTGTGAATGCTGTCTTCTTTGTGGTGCGGATCAGCTGGTGGTGTTTGCGGGCCTTGATTACAAATCAAGGCCCTTTATCAAGCCTTTTTGTTGCAACAACTACCCCGTCCAAAGGAAGTAACAAATTTACACACTTGCTGCCTTTCTTGGCTGGGGTTATCAATTATTCTTGAATTTCATATTTTGATTAAAAATCAAGGACCTTTATCGAGCCTTTCTGTTGTAGCTAATACCCAGGCCGAAGGCAGTAGCAAATTCTCACAATTGCTGTTTTTCTTGGCTGAAATTATCCATTATTCTTCAAGTAATTCAAAGTTCAGACCCTTTATTAAATCTTTTTGGTAACTACTACCCGTGAATGGTAGTGGGTGATTTAAACACTTGCGTCCTTTCCACCGCACAATATGTGCACTTTGTGCACTTGCTTAACTCCTTAGATGAGATACCCATTTCTCAGGCTCCCACTGCGGAATCCCACTCGCAATCTGTAATGAACTGTAAAACCAAACACCCATTTCCTTTACAAGGAATATTCTGATACAAACTCGTAGCCCTTTTTTGAGCCTTTTCTTGTACCTACGACCCCGGACGAAGGCAGTGGGAAATTTGCACACTAACTGACTTTCATGGCTGGGATTACCAATTCTTGTTCAATTTCATTTTCTGATTCAAAGTCAAGGCCCTTTATCGAGCCTTTTTGTTGTAGCTTATACCCTGGCCGAAGGCAGTAGGATATTTTCACACTTGCTGCTTTTCTTTACTGTTCTTCTTCATTATTTTAAAAGTAGATACCAGCTTAGGAACAATATTTTCTTTTGGAAACAAATTTCAAAGTAATCATATCTGTAAAACTTCTTTTCCATGTTGAGTCATTTCTCCAATTTGTATTTCTTGTAGAATAGTTCCATATTCAACATAATTTCCTTGTTGCACATTTGTATTCAAAATATAACCAAATGTTAACATTTTCAATGCTACATTACATCGTTTACTTATACTACCTGTGGAACATGACAACAAATTGGAATACCACAAGCTATCTGGAGAAGTTTGTTGTGAAGACACTTGAAGAAGATGAAACTTCTCATTATTCATGACCTAAGCATTGTATCAAACTTAGGGGCACATTACGATCGCGGTTTTCCCTCATCCTCCGGGCCGGCGGAAGCCACCGCCGGCCCGGAGGATGCGGGGAAAACCGCCGCGGAGCCTCCAAAGACCCACAGCCAAATTAGGCTGGCTGGTGGGTCTTGGTGTATGTCCGCCGCTTTTCCGCCGCGGTCGGCTTACAACCGCGGCAGAAAAGCTCTTATATGGTGGCAGTGTCTCTCAGACACCGCTAGCCATATTAGGATTGCGTATCAGATATGCTTTTCCGCGGCGGGTTCTCTGCCGTGGAAAAGCATACGGATGTGCACTTCGGGGGCCCATTGTGGGCCCCCAGGGTGAAGTGGGGTGCCTGCCGCTTTCTGCATATTAATGCAATGCGTGCTTTTTTACCATTGCGGCGGGTGCAGCATGAAGCCACACCCGCCGCAATGTTAAAAATAGAGGATGTGACTGCCAGGGTGGCGGTCACATCCTAATTGCACAGGAGGAACGCCGCAGCCCATGCGGACGTTCCCTCCTCCTCAGGGGTGGCGGACGGACTCAAGTCCGTCCGCGATTCTAATGGGCTCCTATATGCTTGCCTTTATGCATTTAAGAATGCAGCAAATTCTTAAAACAGAGTATGACGTATTGCTCTCGATTTATTTAAAGCAGAAACAATTGTACTATGTCCTCAGATTCTTTTAACGGTACAAAATAGCATTCATCGATGTTTGTGTCGAGTAGTACCTTCAATCTCAATTTCAGACAGCAGGGTTCATAACTTCAAATCAGTTTTGGATGTAAATTTCTCTTCAGTATCTGTGCTGACAATGGCTTTCAATCATTCCAGCACTGAGTACAGTTAACAACTAGATACCAAGACCGCCAGCACTACAGAAAACATTCAATACAATCTTGATTTATTTCAAACAGAGACAATTGCACAATGTCCTCAGATTTTCTTAAAGTTTGAACAGTAGGAAATTCAGCCTTCACTTCTTTAATTTAGAGATGTTTCTACTGTATGTCTTCACATTTCCTTTAAATAACCGACAAAAAGCATTTGTCTATCTCTGTGTCAACAACTGCCTTCAATCTACATTGCGCAAGGAACGTACAAGCTCAGCGCCAAAGATACTACTTACTCACTCCACCATAAATAATCACCAATAAATGAAATTGATGCAGAATTCAATTGACAAAAGACATTACTTCAATTACTGTTCCTCCCCCCAATCACGTATCATCAGAGGGTACGTTCAACCTCAGCGCCAAAGGTATTACTAACTCAGTGCACCAGAAATCATCAACACAGGACCGTATTGAATAACATGACTTATTTACAAAAAAAATATCCTACTTTTTGGAGATATAGTTCAACTTACTTCTGTGAATGAACAACCAACATTGATTAAAAAAAATTGATTTTAAAGACGTTGCTACCAATGCGTCCTGCTTGGACCACGCATAATCGCAGACTCCACTGAACTTTGTTCCTTCAGGTACCACTAACTCATTCCACCACTTATCATCACTGCATTGAAACACACTAAATTACCAATATTGTGCAGCTATAATCAATGCCACATAGTCATGAAGTCTTGGTAATCGCTACCTCCTACCATCAGCACATGTCCGTGTTCAGCCACAATTTAACAGATTCTTCATTCATTACATATAAAGTACAGTACCAAATAAGTATTCTCCCTCAAATCTACACAAAATCGCCAATTGCCCTTACTAAGCCAGAATGCACAAGACCCAAAGAATTACTATCAGTACGTCCTGCCAGGACCACACATCTTCGCAAGCTCCACAAACCTTGTTGTTTCACGTACCACTAACTCAATGAACACTAAACTAAGTATAACACCTATTTCATATCCTGATTAAAACTCAAGATCATTTATCAAGCCTTTTTGTTGCTGCTACTACCCCAGCAGAAGGCAATGGCAAATTTGCACACTTCCTGCCTTTCTTCACTGTGGTTATCAATTACTCTTGAATTTCATATTCTAATTCAAACTCATGTCCCTTTATGAAGACTTTTTCATGTAGATACTGCCCTGGCAGAAGGCACTGGGAAATTTGCACACTTGCTGTGTTTCTTTGCAGGGGTTATGAAATATTGTTCAATTTCATATTCCTATTCAAAATGCATGCCCTTTATTGAGCCCTTTTTGTTCTATCAACTACCCCGGACGAAGGCAGTGAGAAATTTGCACACTTGCAGCATTGTTTAGCTGGGGTTATCAATTATTCTTCAAGTAATTCAACTTCAAAGTCCAAGCCCTTTTTTGAAACGTCTTGGTAACTACTACCCATTGAATGGCAGTGGATAATTTCCACACTTGCGTCCTTTCTTGCGTCCCTTCTACCACACATTGTGTGTACTTTGTGCACTTGCTTAACTCCTTAGATGAGATACCCATTTCTCAGGCTCCCACAGCGGAATCCGACACCCTGTCTGTTTAATGAACAGGAAAACCAAACACCCACTTTCCTTACAAGGCTTTGGGTACTTTGCACGTCTGCAGCCTTTCTTATTTTTCACCTTTTTTATCTTCCACTCAATCAACACATCATCTACACATATACACACACCTACTTGCTGCTTTTTCTGCCTGTGGTTGTCAATTATTCTTCAATTTCATAATATGATTCAAAGTTAAGGCCCTTTAATGAGCCTTTTTGTTGTAGCTACTACCCCGGCCGAAGGCAGTGGAAATTTGCACACTTGCTGCATTTCTTGGCTGAGGTTACCAATTCTGCGCTCAGTAGAGTTGACAACTAGATACCAACAGCGCCAACACTACAGAAAACATTCAATACAATCTTGATTTATTTAAAACAGAGACAATTTCACAATGTCCTCAGAATTTCTTACAGTTTGACCAGTAGGAAATTCAGCCTTCATTTCTTTAGTTCAGAGATGTTTCTACTGTATGTCTTCAGATTTTGTTTAAATAAGTGACAAAAACCATTTGTCTATGTCTGTTAACAACTGCCTTCAACCTACACTGCACAGGGAACGTACAAGCTCAGCACCAAAGATACTACTTACTCAGTGCACCATTAGTCATCACAAAGAAGAGTGAACAATTTTAGGCCATAGTGAGATATACTGTCCCTTTTAAATGGAATTGATGCAGAATTCAATCGACAAAAGACATTACTTCAATTACTGTACCCCCCCGACCACGCATCATCACTGGGTACGTTCAAGCTCAGCACCAAAGATAACTATCTCAGTGCACCTGAAATTATCACCACATGACCGTATTGAATGAGATGACTTATTTAGAAATAAATATATCATACCTTTTGGAGATATACTTCAACTTACTTTTGTGAATTGACAACCAATATTTATTAGAAAATTTGATTATAAAGACTTTGCTACCAATGCATCCTGCTTGGACCACTCCTCATCGCAAACCCCACAGAACTTTGTTGCTTTAGATGCACACTTCCTGCCTTTCTTGCCTGGGATTATCAATTATTCTTCAATTTCATATTCTGATTGAACGTCAAGGCCCTCTATCGAACGTTTTTGTCATAGCTACTACCCCAGTCGAAGGTTAATACTCAAAAAGTAATCTGTAAAATTTGCCAAACAACTCTTTCAAAGGCTGATCCACACAAAAAATACTTCTTTACCACAGCAAATATAGTGCGACACATGAAGAATTTGCACACCAACGACTTTACTTGAGCTGCAACACAAAGATTGAAGGGCAACCCACTTGCTGCTTCACCAAGCACATCAACTGCTGCAACAGCATCTTCGGCAAGCAGTCCATACACACATATTAATCTTGATAAACTTAAATTTCTATGCATTTATTGCGATGAACTTTTGTGTTACGTTAAACAGTTTATCAAACTCATCAAAAACAAAAAATGGGAGCATCTATTTTGTAAAAGAATGTCACAAATAGCATTCATCTATAACTGTGCTCACTAGAGCCTTCAATCTACACTACGCACAGCTGCATTCACAACTTGAATTCAGCTTTCCTGCTACATTAAGGACAGCATTGTATTCAGCCTTGCGTTGCTTAAGGCAGAGACAATTAAATTGTGTCCTCAGATTCTGTTAACTGTGACAAAATAGCATTCGTCGATCTTTTTGTCAACAACTGCCTTCAATCTGCACTGCGGACAGAAGGGTTCACAACTTGAATTCAGCTTTGGAACAAAAATTATCTTCAATATCTGTCCTGACAACAACCTTCAATATATTCTGCGGTCAGTAAAAATCAAAGCTTCATAGCAAGAGTTCCACTACTACAGAAAACATTGAATTCAGCCTTGCTTTATTTAAGGTAGAGACTAATGGATTTTATGTCTTCCGATTTTGTAAAAGAATGTCACAAATAGCATTCATCTATAACTGCTCACCAGAGCTTTCAATCTACACTGCGGACAGCTTGGTTCACAACTTCAATTCAGCTTTCCTTCTACATTAAGGACAGCATTGAATCTAGCCTTGCTTTACTTAAGGCAGAGACAATTGTACTCAGTCCTCAGATTCTGTTGACTGTACAACATAGCATTCATCAATGTTTGTGTCAATTAGTACCTTCGATCTACACTGCGGACAGCCGGGTTCACAACTTCAATTCCGCTTTCCTTCTACATTAAGGAGAGCATTGAATTCAGCCTTGCTTTCGTTAAGGCAGAGACAATTATACTGTGTCCGCAGATACTATTAACTATGACAAAATAGCATTTATCAATCTTTGTGCCAACAACTGCTTTCAATCTACACTGCGGACAGCTGCGTTCACAACTTGAATTCAGATTTCCTTCTACATTAAGGACAGCATTGTATTCAGCCTTGCTTTCCTTAAGGCAGAGAAAATTATACCGTGTCCTCAGATTCTGTTATCTGTGACTAAATAGCATTCATCGATCTTTGTGTCAACAACTGCCTTCAATCTACACTGCGGACAGCTGCGTGCACAACATGAATTCAGCTTTCCTTCTACGTTAAGGACAGCATTACATTCAACATTGTTTTCCTTAACGCAGATACAATTCTACTCTGTACTCAGATTCTGTTATCTGTGACTAAATAGCATTCATCCATCTTTGTGTCAACAACTGCCTTCAATCTACACTGCGGACAGCTCAGTTCACAACTTGAATTCAGCTTTCCTTCTACATTAACCGCATGCACGCTAGCGGTTTTCCCGCTGCGCGCTGCATTTTTAAAAACCCCGCGTTACATGACGAGCTCAACTCGTCATCAGCGTATGACAGGCGTCGCTGATGACGAACTGAGCTAGTCATCAGCGTCGAAGGGGTTAAGGACAGCATTGTATTCAGCCTTACTTCCCTTAAGGCAGAGACAATTATACTGTGTCCTCAGATTCTGTTATCTGTGACTAAATAGCATTCATCGATCTTTGTGTCAACAACTGCCTTCAATCTACACTGCGGACAGCTGCGTTCACAACTTGAATTCAGCTTTCCTTCTACATTAAGGACAGCATTGTATTCAGCCTTACTTTCCTTAATGCAGAGACAATTATACTGTGTCCTCAGATTCTGTTATCTGTGACTAAATAGCATTCATCGATCTTTGTGTCAACAACTGCCTTCAATCTACACTGCGGACAGCTGCGTTCACAACTTGAATTCAGCTTTCCTTCTACATTAAGGACAGCATTGTATTCAGCCTTACTTTCCTTAATGCAGAGACAATTATACTGTGTCCTCAGATTCTGTTATCTGTGATTAAATAGCATTCATCAATCTTTGTGTCAACAACTGCCTTCAATCTACACTTTGGACAGCTCGGTTTACAACTTGAATTCAGCTTTCCTTCTACATTAAGGACAGCATTGTATTCAGCCTTGCTTTCCTTAAGGCAGAGACAATTATACTGTGTCCTCAGATACTGTTAACTTTGACAAAATAGCATTCATCACGCGTGGCCCTTTATTGAACCTTTTTGAAGTAGCTACTACCCCGACCAAAGGCATTTGGAAATTTGCACACTTGCTGCCTTTCTTGGCTGGGGTTATCAATTATCCTTCTTGTAATACAAATTCAAAGTGCAAGCCTTTTATTGAGCCTCCTTGGTAACTATTACTCGTGAATGGCAGTGGGTAATTTGCGCAATTGCGTCCTTTCTGCATACTTTCTACCGCACAGTGTGTGTACTTTATGCACTTCCATTGCTTGCTTAGATATCGTACCCATTTGTCAGGCTCCCACTGCGGAATTACAGTCTGTGTAATGGACGTAAAATCCAAACATCCACTTCCCTGATAAGACAGTGGGTACTTTGCGCATCTGCAGCCTTTCTTATTTTTCACCTTTTTTATAACCCCAGAAAGGGGCCAATATTGTTATGTTTCAATACTACCACCCAATGTCGGGAGTGTGTACTTTATGCACTTAATTGCTTACTTACATGTGGAAGCAGTTTCTCAAGACTCTCACTGTAGAATGCAACTCCCACTCTAGGTAATGGATTGGAAATCCGAACCTCCACTTCCCTGACACAGCAGTAGGTATTGTGCAGGTCTGCTGCCTTTGTTATTTTTCACCTTATTCATTTTCCACTCAATCAACACATCATCAACACATACACACACCTACTTTTTGACAGGGGTTATCAATTATTGTACAATTTCAAATGCCTATTCAAAGTGCAGACCCTTTATCGAGCCTTTTTGTTGTAGCTACTACCCCGGCCGAAGGCACTGAGAAATTTGCACACTTGCTGCCTTTCTTGGCTGGGGTTATCAAGTATTTTTCTTGTAATCCCATTTCAAAGTACAGGCCCTTTATTGAGCCTTCTTGGTAACTATTACTTGTGAATGTCAGTGGGTAATTTGCACACTTCCTGCCGTTCATGTATAATAAAAAGCTCAATAAAGTCTACCAATATTAAAAAAAGCCAGTATAGGCTATGGTTATCAAATCTTCTGTTTGTTATTCTAATTCAAATTACAGGCCTTTTATTGAGCCTTCTTGGTAACTACTACCCGTGAATGGCAGTGGGTAATTTGCACACTTGCAGCTTTTCTTATTTTTAACATTATTCCTCTTCCACTCAATCAACACACCAGCTACGCGTACACACACACCTACTTCCTGCCTTTCTTGGCTATGGTTATCAACTATTATATTTCATATTCGTATTCAAACTGCAGGCCCTTTATCGAGCCTTTTTGTTGTAACAACTACCCCAGCCGAAGGCAGTAAGAAATTTGCACATTTACTGCCTTTCTAGAAGTGTATTGGTGTTTCCTGGAAGTGTAAGGAAACAGACTGGGCAATTAAAGGTATAAAAGACAAATTTGCCGGTGCATGAAAAATTGCATACATAGTCTAAAGGGGTTCCAAGCAGTTCATGCCCTAAGACCCACTTTGCAACATGAGTACTTCAGTACTAGCTGAATGATTACAATTCTGCAACAAGAATGTCTCAAACCACTTTAATAAATGTATTCTTACAACATCTCATAACTAATAGAGCTTCTGAAATAATGTCATCATCTATTTCATATTCCTGATTATCAATTTCAAAACTTATATGATCATACTCGATGTCATCTAATGCTTCCAGAAAATCAACATCTAAGGTTTATTCTAGGAAATCAAAGCTAATATCTGCAGCACATATATGTTCCTTTTCATTCTCGCTACTTGTAAAAAGTATGTTCAGCTCTTCTATGACACTGTTACTAATTTAGAAATTGTCTTCTAAATAGTTTTGTAGATTTTCCATACTGAATTTCTTATGTTGTAGGTCCTTGTACAAAAACATAAACCCTTCATTTTATCTTTACTGTAATATCAGCATTTGTGGTGATTTATATGAATTATATTAAATATTTATCTTGCAAATAAAGCAACAATATTTTGTACATGAGTGTAACTGTCTTCCAAATTGTTTTGTGGATTGTCCATACTGAATTTCTCATGTTGTAGCTAACACTTCATTTTATCTTTACTGTAATATCAGCATATGTGGTGATTCATATGAATTATATTAGATATTTATCTTGCAAATAAAGCAACAATATTTTGTACATGAGTGTATTTTATTTTGAAAACATTTGAAAAATAAGTACAAAAAATAGTGTCACTCTGCATTGTGTCAAGTGCTTTATTTATTTATCCCATCTACTGTGTTGCAAACTTAAAACAGTGACAACACCAGTGCCATGCTTGTTCATCCCATTACGTTGTCAATTAGGGTGGAGGGAAGCAAAGAAAAGGAATAAAGAACATGTCTATTGATGTACTGCTATATTCAAAACACTGGATGAAGCACTGAATTAAAAAACTCAGATTAAAAAAAACATACACAAAAGAAGGCGGCGCAAAAGATACACAAAGGAAAGCTACACAAATAGGACACCGAATCTTGAACACAAACTGGTAAGTAAGCAAAAGAACGAAAAAGCTAAAACCCCTGCAACGGACGCTACGCGGTGGAAATCATTCTTCAATCCCCCTTCTCCATTATCAAAATTTTTCTAGGTTCCCTTTCTCCTAATTACCCTCAATCCACACATCACGACACGCTATTAGACCTCTTAATAGCTACTGCTTTTCATCTCATTACATCCAATTGGAAACAGGCTACTGATGTCACTTTTCGTGCTTGGTGGAATGTGGTCTGTTTTCACCATCGACTTGACACTAACTTTGCCTCTCCCATTTCCCTAGCAATCAAACGAGATCTTCTATGGCTCCCTATAACCAATTATTTGTCCTTGGTCGCTTCCTCCACATCTTCTTCCCAACTTGAAACTGATGAGGTTCAAAAACCACCGTGATCCCTTCCCAATCCCTTTTATTATTTCCATTAATTGTTTTATTTAGTATTTGATTTCTATTGTTATGCTTACAATGTTTTCTCCCTTTGTATTAATTGATTGACTTTGCCCTGTGATTTTTCTTGCTGCTTAACGATTATTTTATTTTGATCCCTTTTCCATTCCATTTTTTCATACTGTTGTAACTTATGATTGTTTCTTCATTTTCTGTCTTTCTGTTTTTGCTTCTTTATATTTTAATAAACTCAAACTTAAAAAAAGACCGTATTTATTTCTAATATTTGTCCTGTGACACATTCTTTTTCTAGACTCCCTATTGGATGACGTTACAAACGCTATTATTGAGGGTTGCCTGGGAAAGTTATGGAAACCTTTACTGTTTTAAACAGCTTTCGAATGAAAATGTGTATTCTTGTGGCACAGTTTAAGCAGCATCAGAATTGCAACATTCACCCTTGCCATTTGAAAAACACAAAAGATTATTATTTTCCTTTGTGCCAGACATGTCCAAATGTCGTGTGGTATATGTTAAGTAAATGTCCGTGTGCTCCCTATCTATGGTAAGGTATTGTTTCATTGTGTTAAATTTTAAAATATTAAAAAATAACATGTTTCATTCGTATTTCAATCCTTATTACTAAGTGGAGTACTTTTTTGCATAGTCTAGTTATGGATATTGGTTACTGTGTCAGTAAGAGTAAGCGGCCACCCCATTATACCCACTACTCCATTTGCCATTCATGAACTATGACCTCATACAACGTTAGTGTCGAATAAATATCCATTTAGTTAATAACTGTCGGAGTGAGCGAAACTCTAAAAGTGGGTGGCAGGAGCTGAATGCACGCCAGTATAAAACAAAAGAAAATTGAAAACTCATAAAAAATGCAATACTAAAGAGGTCTAAAAATTGAATGCAGGATACATAGATAAATAGTGACCCTTTGATCCGATAAGCTGGCTCCATAGTTGTGCAGGCATTTTGTTTTCAGTTTGCTGTAATTTATTCGTAATTGTCCTGGTTGTTGTGCCTGAGGCACGACATGGGGGAAACAAATAAAAT
The DNA here is from genome assembly GCF_964261635.1 of Lissotriton helveticus. NCBI lineage: Eukaryota > Metazoa > Chordata > Amphibia > Caudata > Salamandridae > Lissotriton > Lissotriton helveticus. The sequence continues at coordinate 883,882,223 of NC_136069.1, read as the reverse complement.
AAGAAGCAAAGTGAGGGGAAGGCATTAGCAACAAAGCAGTTTCCCTGACAACGGTCATTATCACAAGCTTTCAGTACGGCTCTTTCTGCACTCTATGCAGGTTGTTGCAATCTTGTTTTCTGGTCCACAATGACAGAAAGTGGGACCATCAAACAAGAAACTACATACCGAAGAGTCGACATAAAGATCTAAGCTGCCAGCTGCCTCATGCACTAGAGACATTATGCAGGTGTTTACTTAGCACTGTTGTCTCAATTTCAAAGACTTCTGTTTTTAAACCATGCTTCCAAGGGCTCCAACGAACTACGCTGCGACTGCTCACACTCAGTCCAAGGCAAGCAAACATGTTCACGTGTAATTTTTACTCATGTAAAGAACAAAAAACTGACACTGGTATGCAAAAAAAACAAACTAAAAGAGTCACTACAAGAATAAAAGGAGACAGCTATTCTAACAACAAAGGTGAAATAATTAGATGGCTTCAGAGCAGAGTGAAGGTTCGTAATTGAGGGCATTCATGAAGGTTAAAACACCCCCGTGAAAAGCAAATCATACTCTGCAAGACAAATATATGACTCATACCTTGTCAAAAGTTACACGTAAAACAGCTCTTTGAGTTGCTATGGTGTCATTGTGTAGCCGAAGTTTTACAATTGTTATTTTTCTGTTATTTCTAGAACAAACATTTAAAGCACATTCTAGGTATTCTTCATAGTCAATTCAGAAGTGTATTGCTGCCTGTCGAATTTTTGGACAAGCACCATATTAAGTAATAGGAACGAGTGGTGCTAATTGGGCACCATATTACAGCCAAAATAATCGTTTTCATTTTATCTAGATAGAAAAATATAGCCTTTTTCACTTTCACAAACTTCATCCCAGCAAAACGAAAAAAAACGGCAACCCAGGCCTCACTTCGGGGTATATATACAAGCCACTAGCCCCACTGGAACGCCACATTTTTTGAGGCTCCGGTGGAGCTATGATGTGCACCATATTTTCAAAGTGGCGGGCAAACATTTTCGTGGCATAATGGCACTTCATAAATACGCTACCCTTTCATACAAGTATCTGCGTGGAAATGGCGCTATGGGCCTTGCTTTGGACGATTCACTACAACCCTCATTGCTTTTTGATGCTGTCCCAGAGGTACAAGGAGGTGTACATTAACCCCAAAAACTAAGGTCATGCATGAGCAGGGGTTAGAATGGCACACAAGGAGAAATGCTTTTATTTCTCCTTGTTTTTGCTTTTTCTATGTGTGCTGTATTTTGCAGTACACATAGAAAGAGCAAAAAAACAATCATTAAATAATGACGATTTGCTACTTCTATCTGTGCTGCAGAATGCAGTACACATATAAGTAACAGCCATTATGCATTGTTTGTGTGCAGGAAGGGACATCTTTCTGCACATAAACAATCATTCCCTGTAACGCTGGCACCCTTGCGCAAAAGTGCAAGGGTGCCAGTGTTGGCGCTAGACGGTTCGTTTTAGCGCTAAGGAAAACACAGGGGTGCACCATATTTTAGTAACTACGTTGTATCCCAGCATTTTGAAAATGTCGGAGAGCAGCGCTGCCAAATTTGGTGCAGCCCCGCGCTCCGACATTTTGTTGTATATCTGCTCCTTACTGGAGTAATATGGTGCAAAATGGCAGCTCTGTGAAAAATAACGCCAGTCTTACAGTTTATGCAATCCACCATATAATAACCCTCTTAGCTCCAAGCTGATTCATTGAGAATCTCACCTCTACAGTGCAAAAATGTAATAAAAAAAAATAGTATGACTGAGCTAGTGCAAGGTCATAAAAACAATGCAGTACTGATATAGGAGTTCTTTTCCTGCATAAAATGTTATTTGCACTAGAAAGTAGCCTTAAAGTATCTCGAACAGCATTTTGCCCTACTTATATAGAGGGGCTATACCATGGGTGGAACATGGGTGTTCATTCGCTATCACCCATGGTTTTTCAAAGCAAAGCCCTATCAAATAACAGTGGTGGCCAGGACTTTGAACCAAAAACAGGGACACAGATAACCACATAAATACTAAAACAAATGTACGGTAAGGCACTCAACACGGTAATAATGAAGCTAAGTTCATCGCCCAATATTGAGGGTCATTAGGATATCGGGCGGATCGCCACCACCCATATGGTGGTGGTGATTTGCCCGCTAAACTCCTCCGCCCGCATGACATTTCCCCCTGCCACATTACGATGGCGGGGGGGACCCCGGCAGAGGGGAAGATCGTCCGCCGTTTTTCTGCCGGTAGGCAATCCACCCGATTGCCTACCGGGTGGAAAAGCCCAGGAATATGGTGGCGGTGGTTTGCAGGCATCGCCATTCATAATATCATGGTGGCGGTGAACTGCCTTTCCATGGCGGAGACTCCGCCATGGAAAGGCAGGAGGTTTTGGCTTTGGGGGCCCGTTGCAGGCCCCCAGGGTGTTTGGGGGGAGGGAGGTGCATAGGGGGGTACCTATGATACCCACCTGCAGTTTCATACACAACATGGCGGGCACCGCGTGGTGCCTACCACATTGTGCATGAAAATGCACAACATGCCTTTTTAGCATTGCGGCGGGCGGTGCTGAGAGCACCGACCGCAGCAATGTCAAGAATGCAGGATGTGCCCGCCAGTGTGGCGGGTGCATCCTAATGACCCCGCCAGAACCGCTGCACTAATGGTGGGCCGGTCCCTCCCTACGAAAGGATGGCCATTGTGTTTATGGACAGTGTCTGCAAAAATCCAAATGTAGAACGTACGTCCAAGAGCGGGGTCTGTGGCACTTCTAATTGTAGTGATGTTAAAACAGGTAGGAGAAGGCACTACTGAATATGTACTAGAAATATTTAGGTTGACAGCTTTGCCCATGACCCTGGTGATCACACAAATGCATGCAAGGCAGAACGAGCACAGATGGGGAATTTCAAAACACAGTCATTGTAGACAAGGAGCTAGATATGAATAGTGTTTAACAAGACAGAACTTAAAACATAGGCTACTATTAGCAGAAAGCAAGAAGATTTATCACACATGGAAATTGAGGACTAAGGCAGAAGCCATAGGAACAAATAACACTGGGAAATAAGGAAAATGCGAAAGAAAGGCAAGGACTGAAAACAGAGTAACAGCGAAAATTTGTGGGAAAATATAGAAATAAGGTTGCTCTGCATTAGTGCAATGTCAGAAAACGGGGAAATACTGCTGAACAGTGCTGGCTATGGAGGAAATGATTGGCTACAAAACAGTGTGTTCCGGGTAACAAGCATGACTTGAGAGACAGTGCAAGTTCAAGAAGCAAGGATACACTGCTAATCAGTACATGTTCAGAAAACAAGGAGGCAGTGACAGACAGCTCTTGTCAAGAAACAAGTATGCTCTGATAAGTGGTGCACTTTAAAGAAACAAAGGGTTAATGAAGCACAGGAATCTGGATTACCTGGAAACAGCCCAACTGAAACAATGACAATGCATGAATGAAGCAAACAGAGGCTTTCAAACAGCTCAATGATGATCACATTTCTCAGGCATAAACAGGCTAACAGCACCAAGTCACAGATACGTTAATTCCTCCACCCATACCTGGTCTACAATGGTGGAGACAAAGCAGTAAACAAGTGTGTTTAGGAAATGCCATCTGTGGCAGGAAAAGCATAAGAACTGACACAAAAACCAGCATGGAACTGTAATGCAAGTGAATCAGTCAATCAATATATACTTTATTTGATTTTAAAAATAAAATCATAAAAACCAAACACACTGAGAAACATTACATACATGATGATATCAACACGAATTATAATTTAACTTACTGTAAGACACCAGAAAGATACCATGATAAATAATAACATACTATGGGGGTAGTTAAAAACTGTAAAAACAGTAACTCAGGTCTCACTTGATTAAAATTCATGGGTATCAAGAGTGGACGTAGGGAGGGTGCGAGACGCGGCGGACAAGATGGCCGCTCCCCCCTGAGCTTCGCAATTTCGGCGGCGCTTTGCTAAAGAAGGTCCCGTTTCCAGACAGCGATTTCTGGTGCAAATGGCTGATTTTGGCGGCGGAAATGCCCTTCTTCTCCTTGGTATGCTTTTTATCTCAACTGTGCATTTTTTCTTCCTTAAAAATGCGAAAACGCTGAATACTTCATAACGGCCGCCATTTTGTTTTTTCCTTTTACTCGTTTTTTTTCAAAATCGACCTCCTATGCCTGAATTTGGACCTCTAGCCTTATTTTTCCTTTTTTCACATCATTGATGGACCCTTAAGACTTTTTCTGTGACTGCAACTTGGAGACTCCCTGAATTTGTATCTTTACCTCAGTTTTTTCCTTTACCTGTGCGTCATTGGTTTTTTGAGGACCATTTCTCCACTCATCATTATGCGCTATTTATTTGCTACTGTTTCCTGCTTCCTGATGCCCTAATTCCTTTGTTAAGGAATTCTTTTTGCTTCATTGTTGAGATTTTTGGGGGCATTTCTTTGATTACATATTCTGCAAGGTGCCTCCTTCCTCATTCTACATTGGTCCTCTCAGCACCTGCCATAATGGAGCACGCACAGCACTCAAAGGCATCTGCTCCGTCCTCTGCTACGCGCAAAGACTCTGCCGCCTCTGGTAAGCGCCTCAAAAAAGACCCCTCTCCCCCTCTAAGTCTCCACTTCCTGTTACTCTTGAAGATATCATGGAGGAATTACGCCTTATTCGTCTCTTTATGGCGGATACCACCACCACTCTTCAGAGATTGGATAATAAATGGTCCAATTTGGACAAGAGGGTATCGGATGTTGAACAACAGATTAGTGATGTTCAAGATGTTGCCTCCAAAATTGTTAGCCTTACTAAGGAAGTGGAAATGCTCAAGAAAACCTCTGAGGATTTGGAGAATCGTAATAGGCGCAATAATCTGCGCATTTATGGTGTTCCAGAGAATTCGGAGGGGTCTGACATCATCCAATTTTTGAAGTCACAAGTTTTACCTATCACTGGTCTGCCTAAACATCTTGATGTGAACATTCAGAGGGCTCACCATCTTGGTCCTAAAAATTCTTCCACTTCTTCGAAACCCCGGGGTATCATCGCGTATTTTCTTCTCTACTCTGACCTCATGACTATCCATCACTCTGCCAAGCAGCATAAGCAGTTACTTTGGTCAGGTCACAAACTCTTTTTCACTCAGGATGTTTCCAAATTGACTGCTGCGCGTCGCAAAGAATTTCTGGATTTAAGACCCACGCTTCGTTCCATGAATGTAAGATATGGCCTCATTCATCTGTGCTTCTTCAAGGTTACTTATAAAGAACAAACTTTTAGCTTCGATGACCCAGCTGACCTTCGGAAATTCATCAATACCCACAAATAAGATTCCATGGAACACAGCAGTTCTTAATGTTTCAATGGCTTTTCTTTCTGTTTTATAGTTTTTGGTCATTTTGTTCCTCAGTATAATATGTTTTTTTTTGTTGTTCTTCCATCTTGTTTTCTAGGTCTCTTCTCCAAGTGTTTTGGTTTTTTGCTCCCCCCACTGTACTGTGCTGTTATACGTTTTATTCGTTCCAGCTCTGTGCTTTCCCTTTACAACTGTTTGGCAAGTCCCCTTCATTTGTTTTTTATCGTCATGTCTGGTCTCCCTTTCCAGTTGTATCTTTTCTTTTTTTCCTTTATTTCTTGCTTTTGAGACCATGCTTCTGACGTCTTTTTCTATTGTGCGGTCGTCTTTTCCTGTTGCTCTCGCTCTCACCCTATTGCTCTTTACGTTATTTGTCTTGTATGGCTGAAGCCTTGCTGGTTTTTTGCCATCCTTCTCTCTCTTCTCTTTTTCAGGGGAGCTTTGATATCCCACTCCTTTTGTCCTCTACTGTCTCTTTCCCCTTTTCTTTTTCTTTCTTCATGGCATTCTTCATGTTCTTCTGCTTCCCTTTTTTTTTCTCATATCTTCCATTTCTTTCTCTTTCTTTACATTGCGGTACAGGTTTTTCTTTTCTTCTCCGTTCCAGGCTATTTCTCTACTGCTCTTGCCTATTTTCTCCTTCCTCAATTTTTCATTCCTTCATGCTTATCTTTCTATTTTTATTTTTAAATGAATGGTCTCCGTGTCATTTCTTGGAATGTTAAAGGTCTTCGTAATCCGATTAAAAAGCAACAGGTTTTATCTCATTTAGCCAGACTGAAATGCCAAGTTGCTCTGTTACAAGAAACCCACCTCTCTCAAAAAGATTTCTCCTCTCTGCGTAAACAGTGGGTGGGTGATGTTTTCTGTTCACCGTCAGTTAATAATAAGAATGGTGTTCTTATTTTGTTCCATAAAGCATTGTCTATTCAGTTAAAAAATGAGCTTTCTGATTCTGATGGTAGATGGTTGTACTTAGATGTTAAAGTTAATGATACTGATGTAATCCTCTTGTAATGTTTATGGTCCAAATGGTATTGACCCTACTTTTTGGACTGATTTCTCTATCCTCCTCTCCTCTCATACTAGTGTTGATTTAATTGTTGGTGGTGATTGTAATCAGTTAATGGAGCCCTTTCTGGATCGTAAATCTCGGACAAGGTATATTCCTAATAAAATGGAAAAGTCCTTTTACCAAGCAATCTAGAGGTTTAATTGATTCCTGGAGACTCTCTCACCCTGATAGTTTGGTATTTTCCTTTTTTTCCCCTGTCCATGCCTCACACTCCCGGATTGATTATATCTTTCTCACCCAACACACTTTTCAGTTCATGACAAATGTTGAAATTGGCTCTATTCTAATTTCAGATCACGCCCCTGTCATCCTAGACATTGATTTACCGTCACCTCCTCCCAGTTCTCGCCGGTATCGTTTCAATAATTCTCTTCTTTTGGACCCTCAGTTTGTTTATCAATTCACTCTTTTTATGGATGATTTCTTTCATGCTAATCTTAATTCCACTTCGCAATTCCATTTTGTTTGGGATGCATTTAAAGCTTCAGCCAGAGGCTTTATTATTGATTTTGTTTTTCGTAAAAAGAAATTGGCCCTTTCCAAATCTTCTCTTATCCTCAAACAAATTAAAGACTTAGAACACCTTTTTTATACGTCCAACTCTACCGAAGCTCTCTCTTCTCTCATCAAAAGCTAAACTTCAATTTAATAAATTCTTTTGTAACTCTGCCTACAGCCATCTTTTAACATGTAATTCCAAGATGTATGGCGGGCGCAATAAAGCGGGCAGGTCTCTCGCAAATTATCTTAAAATTAAGAAACAAAAATCTAATATAGCTGTTATATCTGATGCGACTGGGATTCGTCATTGCACGGATGATAAAATCCTTGATTGTTTTGTTCAGTATTACTCCTCTTTATACACACCCGAATCTACCCCGACTCCTTCTCAAATAGATTCCTTTTTTCTCAATATACCCAAATCCTCTTCCGCTAATCTCAATTTCTCTACTTTGGATGCCCCTATCTCTGAGAAAGAGATACTACAAGCAATTACTCTCTTACCCAAAAACAAATATCCAGGTCCAGACGGTTTAACTGTTCGTTTTGTTTTTCAGTTCAAACATTGTCTGATACCTCACTTATCTTCCTTGATATCTTCTTTTCTTTCCACAGGCGAATCTGAAGGCTCTTTCACCCAAGCCATGTTATGCTTACTTCCCAAAAAAGATAAAGATCCTTCCCTTTGTAAGAACTATCGGCCCATTTCCTTAATTAATACGGATTGTAAAATTTATGCCAAAATCTTAGTTTCTCGCTTATCTACTTTTGTTCCAGACCTCATCAACATTTACCAGTCAGGCTTTGTTAAGGGCAGATCTATCACAGATAACTCTAGAGCTCTCCTTAATATTATTCACCTAGCTTCCAAAATGACAACCCCTCTCGCTGTTATCACCCTTGATGCTGAGAAAGCTTTCTATAGGTTTAATTGGGATTTCATGTTCGGGGCCCTCCGCTGGCATGGATTTAGTCCTCACATCATTAAACTCATACAATTATTATATTCGTCCCCTTCTACTTCCATTTGGGTTAATGGTTCTCAGTCATCTTATTTTCCTTTACATAGAGGCACTAGACAAGGTTGCCCCTTGTCTCCCCTTCTTTTTATTTTAGCATTAGAACCCTTCCTTGAAAAAATTCGTCTTTCCACCTCCTATTCTGGTTTTGTGTATAAATCTTTAGACATCAAATTCACAGCATATGCTGATGACATTTTACTTTTCATCTCCAACCCTGCTACCTCCTTACCGGCACTTTTTTCTTTACTTACCGAATTACTTACCGAATATTCTTCAGTCTCTGGTTATAAGTTAAATATTGATAAGTCTGAAATCTTACCTCTTAATAAGTTCTGTCTCGCTCATATGTTTCATGGTTCCGGTTTTGCATGGAATCCTACTAGTATCAAATGTTTAGGTGTCTTATATTCTTCATCCATTAAAGACACTGGTAAAATGAATCATTAAGATATTCTTTCCAAGCTTACTACCTTAATAGAACGATGGTCCCCTTTATTCTTATCTTGGTGGGGTCGATTGGTAACTGTTAAAATGATGCTTCTCCCTATTATTCATTTTTACCTTTCTATGTTGCCTATTTCTCTCCCCGCTTATTTTTTCACTCAAATTAATCGTATCCTCACTCGTTTCCTCTGGAATAATCGTAAACTCAGGATATCCATATCCCGCCTTCAACAACCAAAGCATTTAGGTGGCGTAAATTTTCCCAATCTTGTCCGTTTTCATTCTTCCTTTACTTTAAAGCAATACTGGCCATTTCTTGCAGATTCGCCCCTCCCCCTTCCCACTGCATGGAGTGCTTTAGAGCAAGCTCAATTGTCGCCTTTCCCTTTTCTTGCTGCTATCCATTTATCTCAACCCCCAAAACGATTTATTTCTCCCACTTTTAAGCTCTCCAGGGCTTTTTCCCTTTCATTGTTTCGCTCCTCTCTTTCTCAAGCGCACTTACACTCCCATACCCCATTATGGTACAGTCAATCTCTGAAGATTAACAACAAGGACATCTTCTGGAAGGAGTGGATTGACAAAGGCATTATGTATTTAGATGATCTCTTTGTTGATGGTTCCTTACTGGATTTCCCCACTATTTGCTCCTCATTTCAAATTTCTAATACACATTCTCCTCAGTTGCCTGACTTTAATATAGCCTTAACTACACTCTCCTCACTACACACTACCCTATCAGATGTTGTCCCAATTGATTCCACTCCCTTAGATTTACCTCCCCCCACAAAGCGGCTACCATCTGAAAGATCCTCTCCCGCTCTATTCCTGACCGCCCTTAATCCAAACCTGAACTTGCATGGGAAAAGGATCTAGCACAGGATTTCTCCCTTCCTACTTGGGAATCCATCTGGTCTCAAATTCACACTGTTTCTCGTTCAGCTAGCACCACTCAGACTCTTTATTTCTTTTATAATAGACTTTTTCTTACCCCAAATGACCTTTTTAAGTTCAGGGTCCTAGATTCCAGTCACTGTTGGCCATACTCTCATCCTGATGGTACTTTGTTTCATATGTTTTTTCAATGTCCCTTGGTTGCATCCCTTTGGCAACATATATGGTGCAAGCTAAATGAGATTTTAAATTCCAATCATAACTTTGATATTGTTCATATTTTTCTAGGTGGTTCCTCTCCTATTTGGAATTATTCACGCAATGTTCATAATTTTATAGATTTGTTTATAGCCATTTCTTTGCAGATTATTACATCAAACTGATAAGATACATCAAAGATCTCTTCTACTGTCTGGTGGAATTTATTATGTCATCATCACAGACTTGATCGTGCGCATGCTACAACTACCTCCCTTTTAATTAAAAGAGATTTGTTATGGTTACCCTTAACCGATTTTCTTTCCAGACGCCTAGCCTGATATGCCTCATCTTTTTCCTTTATTTGTCTTCCCTTCTTTCTATAATCCTACTTTCTGTCTCCTTTTCTTCTAGCCTTTCTTTCACTCTCTTATCTTTCTTTTCTTTTTTCCCCATTTCTTTCCTTTCCCAACTCCATAAAATTTAAAACAGCATTTTCCCTCAGTATATTGTTTATATTTCCCCTTATGGGGTTTTTGTTGTTTTTTATATTCCACATTCTTATTGTATTATCGCATTTTTTTTCTTTTCTTTTCTCTTATTGATTGTGTTCCTGTACTGATGTTTTACTTGGCTTATCTGATTTAATAAAGCTTTCTAAACTAAAAAAAAAGAGTGGATGTAGGCATGTATAGAGCAAATTGTTATATCTCGGGCAAATCATGGCTATATACAAGTATCAATAAAAGATACATTGTTGCATTAACACAAGGGCAGCATGGAATCCTTATACAACCATGATTAGAGGGCAAGAGCCACAGAAATAAACTAAGCCTAAAAACAAAAGTCAATAGTCTTCATTGGTAGCAGTGGCGGCTCCTCGAGGGAGTGCTGCGGGGTGGTGGGGTGGAGGGTGGGGCAGGGTGGGGGGATATTAAACTCCGGAATTGGGCTGAAGGGAGTTGAATAAAGAAACAAATAAATAAAACAAATGACATTTAACATGTTTAATACGATACAGCAGAAAAGTGATGGATAGCAGAGGGGTAAAAATTACTATTCACACTGCAGCGAGTGCAACAGTAGGGAAAGTGTTAGATAGTGGAGGGATAAAATGTACTATTCCCAATAAAGTCAGTGCAACAGTAGGGAAAGTGATGGATAGCGGAGGGGTAAAAATACCATTTCCATTCCAGTGGGTGGAACAGTAGGGAAACTGTTCGATAGTGGGGGATAACATTTACTATTTTCACTCGAGTCAGTGCAACAATTTAGAAAGTGTTGGATTGCGGAGGGGTACAATTTACTATTCCCACTCGTCAGTTCACAATTAAAAACAAAAAAAATATCAGCAACAAAATAAATTTATATAAAAAGCAAATAAGTAAAAAAATATAAATATGTTGACATGTAAAATACAAATATATTTAATATTGATAAAATAAAACAATAAAAACATATTATAATGTTAAATACATATCAAAAATACCTTCAAACAGATACATATTTTTATTTGTACATTATTTATTAAAAAAACCATTAATTATTACATACATTTTGTTTATTTACTTCCTACCCCATAACACCACACAATTCACAACCCACATCTAAAATTAAAGATAAACATACTTGCATAATTAACATAATTAATTATCAATTAAATAATATTATTAATTAAAAAACAAATTAAAACCCATAAAAATGTATTAACTTACCATTCTTTACCCTTATGATCCCCACAACCTACACCTAAAATTAAACTGTAAAAAAACGTAATTACGCAACTATAATTTCTTTTCAATTAAACAACTAATAGTATTTACCAACTAATTATCAAGGAGTAAAACTAATTTATTCCCCACCCTTTACCTCTATTAACCCAAAAGCCCCAAAGAAACATAACCCTAATTATCAATTAAAATGAATTATCAGCTGAGTAATAATTAATTAAAAATAAATAACTACCCACCCTTTACTGTACACAACCCACACCTAAAATAATTACACAATTTCCATATTAATTGTCAATTAGTTATTGTTAAATATTAACTAATTATCAATTAACTCCAAATAAAAATCTTCCCAGCTTTTACCTTTATAAACATAAAACCCACACCCCCAAAAATATAATTAAACAATTAACACATTTATTTATCAATTATTTGTTATTAAGTACCAACTAATCATTTCTTAATTAAAAATAAATTACTTTCCACCTATACCCATATGAACCTCACAACCCACACATAAAATGTACCCCAAAAAATTAAAAATACAATTAACTCTATAAAATCTCCATTAAATAAATATTAACAAATAACAAATAATCATTAATTTATTATAAATAAATTAATTCCCACCCTATTCCCCTATACCCCCACAACAGAACTAAAAAATGCAAACTTTAATTAAAATAACTACTACAAATGTAACACATATATTAAAAAACATGAACAATAATTATAGAAAAACAATACATCACATACATAGAAAATATATACTAAAATACATAACACTAATTTAAAAAAATCGATATTTTAAACAACTATATTTTTGCAAATGATATTAATGACATCTATATTTTTTAAATCAATAACTCTTACCTTAAATTCAATATTCTGGACCATGATATTCTTGCTTTCGATATTTCTGTGTCACGATATTTACATCCCGACATTTTCAACTCAATATTGTGTCTGAATACCGTGCCAGGCAAGAGTCCAATTGAACACAACACCCAAATATCGAAAGTCATCAAACTGGCTAATGTGGTGTCCCTCAACTACAAATGTCATAGTTTTAGTCTTGAACAGGTTGAACTTCAACATGTGTGATTTGGAGAAATTTGTGGACAAGTCAAGACAAGTCATCAAATCAATAAAAAAGACCTAAAAGTTGCTGTAACCCCCTGGCAGTCCGTGCAGTTAAAACTGGAATGGAGACATCCAGGGATAATTCCATTAAAACAGATTCCAATTGATTGATATATAAAAAAAAGGGTGCAAAGCAAGTCAAGTCCCGAATGTTTTCCGGAAAGCTGGAAATCAGTGCTTAACTTGTAACTGGGTTTGCCTAGGCTTTGAACTGGCGCTTTTTAACCCTCAAGTATGTATATGAAATTCCTCCACACAGTGGTGTTCCCTGTCTAATTTTAAAAAAGCACATAAGCAACGTCTTCAACAAGTTAAAGCTTTTGCTGCTAGGCCTTTTAAACCCCCCTCCAGTGCTAAGCCTTTCTTTGGCTAGTTGGGATAGTTTGTGGTTTGGACTCCATACCTTTTTGTCCACATAAGCTATCCACACCAAATGTGTGTCCTTTTTTCCAACATCTTGTGGATTCTAAAGGTACCCAGGGTTTATGAGTTACCTTGGAGGGGATTGAGAAAATAGCCAAAAGGCAAGAATCAAGCCTAGGTAAATGGGAGTCTTGTGGAGCAACTCTCTGGTTTAATTTGTGCCTGTTGGGGACACTAGGCCAAGTCACACAAGTAGGGTAGCATTTGTATCGTGACAAGTGGGGGAACAGTGAGTGTTACGAATTTTTGGGATTTCTGCTGAGTTTACATGCTAGAAATGCAAGGTAAATTTGCATTTGAGGTATAGTTTGAGGTTGGCCGTGCATTGTGGGTAGGAAAACGTTGTGGGATCCATGCAAGGCATACCACCCTGGACTCCCCTGGGTGACCGCCTTCATCGAAGAGAACTTCATCCTAGATGCCTCCCAGTCGGGATTCCACAGCAACCACAGCAACAAGACCTCCCTCCTTGTCGCCACTGATGACATCTGCATGCTAATCAACCAGGGACACACTGCGGCCCTCATCCTCCTAGACCTCTCCGCAGCCTTTGACACCATCTCACATCACACGCTCGCAGCCAGACTGCACGGCGAGGGGATACGAGGAGCTCGCCTTGACTGGATCCAATCCCTTCCTCTCCGAACCCACCGATATCAACTGCAGAGCACCTCAAGGATCATCGCTCAGCCCCATGATCTTCAACATCTATATCGCACCCCTCACCTCCATCATCAGACAGCATGGGCTCAGCATTGTATCCTATGCCGATGACACCCAGCTCATCCTCTCACTCACTAAGAATCCCGAAGAGCCCAGACTCTGCTTCCAGGAAGGAATGAAGAACGTTGCAGCCTGGATGAAAGACATCTGCTTGAAGCTCAACTCAGAGAAAACCAGGATACTCATCCTCAGACCCCGCACCACCACCTGGGACAACACCTGGTGGCCCTCCACCCTCAGGAACCCACCCACCCCTACAGACCATGCAAGACACCTCAGCATCATCCTCGACTCCTCCATCTCCATGAACCGCCAGATCAACCTCGTTGCCTCCACCAGTTTCAACTGCCTGCGCATCCTCAGCAGGATCTTTAAATGGATCCCCTCCGACTGCAGAAGGACCGTCACCCACGTGCTAATAACCAGCAGACTGGACTACGGCAACGCACTATATGCCGGAATCAACAGAACTCTTCTACACAAACTCCAAACCATCCAGAATACCACAGCCAGACTCGTCCTCGAACACCACGTCACAAACACAAGACCCAACACCTATGAGACCATCACTGGCTCCCCGTCGAGAAGAGGGTCACCTTCAATCTCCTCACCCACGCCTACAAATCCCTCAACAACATTGGAACCAAATATCTCAACAAGAGAATCTCCTTCCAAGCACCTAAGAGGAACCTCCCCTCCGCCGACCTCGCCCTGGCAGAGGTCCCCCGCATCCGCAAAAACAGAACTGGAAGAAGAGCCTTCTCCTACATTGCAGTCAAGACCTGGAACAAGCTCTCTGTGAACATTAGATGCTCCCCGACCCGGCACACGTTCAGGGAGGACCTCAAAACCTGGCTCTTCAACTAATCCGGAGCTGCCCCCCCCCCATTGCCTTGAGACCCTCACAGGTGAGTAGCACGCTTTATAAACCCCTGATTGATTGATTGATTGATTGTCTAGATTTCAGAAATGTCTGGGTATGGTAGCTTTTGCCAAGTGGCAGCTGATCCCATTCAGCATACAAGTAGGACAATATTGGGACTTAGCCCAAATCTGGTACCCATATGTTTTAAAAAAAGAGCATCCAAAATTAAAATTTCCCTTTTGCCAAAAAGATTGGGATGCTTCATTACCCCGGGAGGCAGAAAGACTGTTGGGGTCATATTGGAGGTGGAGTCTAGGCCCAATGTGTGGGCGGGTGTGCAGGCCACCCCACACCTTGCGGCAATAAAAAACTCCCTGGTGTCTAGTGAGATTTCTGCTCCTTCCACTGAGGCAGGTTGGAGTTAAAGACCTCCCTCTTATCTTCCCATGGTGGGCAGAAAGGCTGTTATAAGTAATTTGAGGGGTGGGGTTAGGCCAAATACCTAGTCACAAGCCAACCTCACCCATTTCTCCACAAAATAATATCCCTGGTGTCTAGTGGGCTTTCTGCTCCCCTGGAGGTAGAAGATTGAAGGTAAGAAACTCCAATCTGTCCCCAAGAGGGCAGAAAGACATTTGGGCCTTGGAGAGGGGGGCACTAGCCTATTGATAGAGTGGACTCTCTCCACCTCCAGATATATTACCTGGTGGTCTAGAGAGCTTTCTGTCCCCTGCCGGGGGCAGATTGGAGGAAAACACCTCCAATCTGCCCCTGACAGAGGGCAGAAAGACTGCCTAGGGTTGCATGGGTGGGTAAGGCTAGTTCGGATGCTTGAGAGGGCAACCCCATCCATTTCGCATTAAAAAAATAATGCGAATTATAAAAATATCAGAAAAAAATATAGTGGAAAGTAATATTGTCCAAAAGCATTCAAAAACATTGATTTATAATATACAGACAGTTTAAAATAGTAAATGTTTAAAATGATTTTATTAATGTAATATGAAATAAATGTATTCAACTAATTATTTAATACTATAAAGGTTAATGCTAACACTATATGTTGTATACAAATATATATGTATATAAAGACACAAATATATATATATTTATGATTGTGTGTGAGCCCACCAGACCTATAGTCTCAGCCAATACCAGCTTACTACAACACAAGTCGATGTCTTTGGATTCATTTCCCTTTCCGTATGTCTTAAACTTCTATCCTACTGCAGAGACAGCACAGATTTTATGAACAAGACAGTGGTGCTCCCCTGGCAATCAAGTTACTATTGATGTAGTGTCCCTGTACACTTGTATGGAACATAGCCTGGGAATCCAGGCATGCAGGTAATTTTTCAAAAACAAATCTATCTATATGCACAAGCACTCTATGATGTTGATTGACATGCTAATGTTTTGCCTACAGAAACATGTTTTCCTGTTTGAGGAGAGATAGTATAGGCAACTGGTTGGGACCATAATTGCTTTGCGCCAAGCAATGTTGGAATTTTAATGGGGGTGGTGGAAGCAGTGACATGTATTGGTGAACGAGAATGAGCACATCATCAAACATGTAGGGCCTGATTACAATGTCGGTTGAAAAGCCTCTGACCACTGGTCGGAGGCGGTCAGAGGCTTTCCAACTGACATTGGAGGTTTAAAGTCTAACCGCTGTATTATGATGACGCCGGTGAGACTTTTAAGCTCGCCGGGGAATCCAACGCAGTTCAGGTGGGATTATGGAGCCCGTCGGCCAGTCGGAAAGCCCTTATAATCCCTTAAGGACAGTGTTGGACCTGTCAGCCTTAGGGTGGTCTTCCCCTATATTTGTGCCCTTTTGCATCCCATTTTAACCGTACCTTTTTGTTGGATTTAGCACTCTGGGCGCCTCACCACTGCTAAACAGTGCTGAGGTGCAGATGCTCTCCCCTAAAACATTGTGACGCTGGCATATCTGCCACAGGCCCCTGCTACCGCAGTGAGGCCTAACCCACCATAGGTTAACATGGGGGACCCCCTTTTATGGAACAACTTCTGACTGGGACCTAATAAGTATGTCGTGTTTGGTCTTGTTGGAATCGGGGCGGGGAACCCATTCCAGTGATATATGGCGTTTGGACACTACTACTTTAGGGATCCTACCTTTAGAAAGTGGACCCTTTCCTGCCTACACTTAGCCTGGGCACTTTAGACTCCCCCCTCCCCTCTGCATACTGATAGCCTGCCTGGGTTGGGAGGTGGGAGTGGTGATTCACACCTTCTCCCCTGGAATGGGCTGTGACCAACTACCCACTGCAATCTTAACGGCCCTGTCTTTTGTCACTGTGACATCCAGGTCAGGGAAGGCAGGGAACATCCCAGAACTCCCTGGACTCTTTCAGAAGCCCCTGCCCCCAGGCCTTTCCAGAGACTTCCACCACCTTCCCGTAACTGGACTGTAGAATATATAAGGGAGGGTCCTGTCCTCACATCTTTGTTACACTGCTGGACCACGACAAAACTCTGCTGGAGTACAGACTGCTGCGCCAGGAGGATTGCCACTCTGCTGGAGCTGACTGTTCCTAGGAACTGCTGCCCTGTGGTTGCTGAGCTGCCCTACTGCCTGCTGATCTGATCCTGCCAAGAGGAGACTGAAACAACATCTCCAGAGTGACTCCACAACATCCACAAGGACTGATCCCCAGGGCACTGGTATCACCAGGACAGTAAAACCACCAAGGACTGTCCCTGCAGCTTGTGGAACTGCTCAGCTGCAGAATGGTACTAAGAGGACAATAGAAATCTGTAATCTTTCCATAAGTCGCCCTGCAGTGCTGGAAATCACTGCTGCCACCTGGGGACCCTAATTAAATTGTGAGGCCACTGGAGACAAACTGCATGTACTAACTGGCCACCAGGGACTGCCCCTAACTATTAACAAACCACCGGAGGCTGGTGGGGTTCACCTGACCACTGGCCCCCGCTCACAGGCATCACCATGTTGTTCCTAGGGGGAGCCCAGGCAGTTTTCAGCCGTGCATACAAGGAACAACTCCCCCAGGGTGCCCTATATTGATCCATATTGCGAACTGTCGACAACCTATGGCATTTGAGGAACTATTTACCCTGAATAAACAGAACTGTTTTCCATCTCCAAAGACATTTTTACTGACCCCCTTTTTGACAGGGTATACCGAGACTTGTCATTTTCTATTTTCTTGCCTATTGTCTAGATAAAGTCATTTCTATTTTTACATAAAACCAGTGTGGTCTCCTTTTACCAAAGACTCACCTAAACCTGCACGTCCATGATTATATTGCACAAGGCAAGTCCTGAGCATATGTGCATTTTGTTTTTATCGATCTGACCTTGCCTGGAAACTGCATTTATCAGATGATTGATCTTGCCTAAAACTGAGATAAAGATATTTTTCTTTTTATAAATCATTGGTGTAGTGTCTTTTCCTTTTGTGAGTGTTTTTACTGTACCATTGTTGAAGTGTGTTGCACAACTACTTTACACATTGCCTCTAACGTTAAGCCTTCCCGCTCTGCGTCAGGCTACCATGTCGGAAGCGGTGGTCCCTACTTGGACTAGGGTGTGTACCCCTGCCAACTAGAGACCTCGGTTCTAACAGACAGCATTTCCACCGTCTGGGTTATGAAGTTGGTTTTCAACAGCCAATCCATTTGTGCCTTTCCGACATGGATTGGCTGTCCGAAACTGACTTTGGGGGTCCTTAGCAGAGCCTCGTTCACCCGTGCCCCCTGGCCTTCTGAATTTGGTCATTAGGGGCACCATGGTGCTCCCCTTAACTTCCCTGCCCAGTGTGGCAGGCACTGTAAGGTGCCTGCCTCACCATGCAGGGGTGTTTAAAAACGTACATTTGTCAATGGGAGCTTGTGT
Organism: Lissotriton helveticus; assembly: GCF_964261635.1. Taxonomy (NCBI): domain Eukaryota; kingdom Metazoa; phylum Chordata; class Amphibia; order Caudata; family Salamandridae; genus Lissotriton; species Lissotriton helveticus. The sequence goes on along the minus strand of NC_136069.1, from coordinate 883,863,920 downwards.
CGCGGGTGGTTTCACCCATGTGCAGCCGCATCTAAATCCACAACTGTGTCAGACGGAGGCAACTATGACCAACATTGTTATGAGGGCCTTAATTTTGGGGATGAGATACATTGATGACCTGTTTGTGATCTGGGATGGGCCCACGCAGGAATTGGACAGATTCCTCACACATAAATCCTCAGTCTCAATTTATGCTGTACGCACAAGACCCATCAGTCAGAGAAGGATTTCCTGGATGTTCGTGTCAGGGTTGAGAACAATTCTGTACAAACCTGTCTTTATAAAAAGACGACTGCAGGTAACAGTGTGTTGCACGCTAAGAGCCACAAGCAGCAAAAACTGAAGTGGAGCATTCTGATTGGGGAGCAACTGCAAGCCAAACATAATTGTTGGACGCAACAGGCTTATGTAGAGGAAGTGAAATAGACGACCAGGAAGTTTAAGGCTGGAGGCTATCAGTCTAAATTTCTTATAGGAGCCAGAACCAAAGTGGCTACCTCCCCAGGGACAGCCACCTGGTTAAGCGGAAAAAGAAAAAAACTGAGAATAACAACTACCTACAATACAGGGTCCCCCTGGCTTAGGCAGATGCTTAATAGACACTGGAATTTAGTCCAGAAAGACTCAGTAATTGGAGGGCAGGTTACTTCACATCCCCTGGTGACTTACCATTAATCTAGATCTGTGAGGAATATGCTTGTAAGGAACTACATGGGCAATCAGAGACATAAGTGGTGGTTGCAAGGACACTGAGGCATCTACATTGCATGTAGAATGAGTATAAATATGAGGACATACCAGTTACTACAGGCAACATGCAGAAATGTATCACTTGCAGTGACTACTGTGTTTATGTTTTGCTGTGTCCCTGTGACCTCCAGTATATGGGTAGCACAATCTTTACGATCAAGAAGAGGATTCTGGAACATCTGAGGGCTATCAAGAATGGTGTTTTCATTTAGAAACACTGGAGTAATTGTCATGCTAAAGATCCTGACACTGTGATTTTCTTTGATTTTAACAGGGTTGCCTTGACCCCGAGATGGGGCGACAGAGAGAAGTTGAGGATCCTCAAGTCTGAATATAATATTCTCCTCGACAGCAAATCTCAACCAGGTTTGAACAAGGACAAATAACTCTTCGTGCATATTGGATGGGTACAAGTTAACTTTGTCTGATCCAGGCCCTTTCTCATGATCCATGCAATTTTACTTCTCTTACTCATTTTGGTTAGGAATCCTCCATTTTCTTCTACATTTACAGTTCCTCCAGCTAAAATATTTATTGGAAGTCCCTCACATATACCTGTACTCCCTATATATATTTTCTATTTTCATGCCGTACGATTACAGTGAACCCCCTTGTTTTCTATATCCTTTTCCCGAAAACATGCTTGGTGTCCCCATTCACATTTTAGTTACATTGCACACAGAGTATTTAGAACGAGCAAGTTGGTTGTACGCTGACAGTGACTGTTCTTGTCTCTTCCCTCACTAGGGGGGTCATTACGATGGCAAAAGGCCCGCCACTGCAAGCAGTGGGGTGGCGGGCCCTCCACCATTCAAAAGCAATTTTCCCTCACCACATTACGATGGCGGGGGGAATTGGCTTCCGACCACGGCGGACGCTAAGACTGCTCGCCACGCTTCTGCCACAGGCAATTGTACTGATTGCCTGGTGGAGTGGTTAGCATGCCTAAAATGGTGGCGGTGCCTAGCAGGCACAGTCCGCCAGATTAGGATGCTGGTCGAAGCCAGTCTTTCCGTGGCGGGTAAACTGCCATTAAAAGGCAGGTGGAGATTGCATTTGGGGGCCAGTTGCCACCCCCCCTGGTGTTGGGGGGAGTTGGTGGTGAATTGGGTGGGTACCCATGGTACCCGCCTACATTTTCCATGCACCAAGTGGCAGGCACCGCTTGGTGCCTACCACGTAGTGCAGGAAAACGCACTACATACATTTTTAACATTGCTCTGAGTGCTACAGCCAGCAGCACCCACCGCAAGTGTAAAGATGCAAGATGCGACTGCCACGGTGGCCGTTGAATTGTGATTCTACGTGCGGGACTGCCGACATATATGCTCCAAACTCCGGCTGGAAAGCCGAATTGATGTCAGGCACTCCAGGATGCGATGAAGAAAATGTACTCCACACGGACTCCATGATGCTTTTCAGTCAGAGACTTTTTCAAAGTGCAAACCACTCCATCTTTGTTTTTTCATTTAAGTGTGTGCACCTCATCATTGACATAAAAAAATACATATATCCGTTAAATCCTGCACTTATAGCTGCATGCAAATACCAAGTGTCACCCATATTTACAAAAATACAGAAACAGCAAAAATAAGTAAATGTTTAAAACACCATTGAATTGTGCAACAAACAAAAAGAACCAGCTAGCTTCCCTTATCTGATTTGTTTTCCATTTGTTTCCATCATTCCCTAGAAAAGTCAAGTAAGGGCAAGAACATTTGACCACAAATAAATTGAATTCATACATTACTTCTATTTCATATTCCCAAATATCAACATTATCAAAATGATTGCCTAACATCTGACAGACATGACATGCCTTTCTCTAAAGGGACGATGTATCAATGTTCGGAAAAAGGTAAATGCGGATCCCACATACGGATTGAGTAACCTTTAAGGAGAAGAAGCAAAACATATATATAGTCACATATATTGCATAAGTAGCTGTAACATGCAAGTGGGGTTGGGGTCATAGTGGGCCAGTGCCCTGGTTCCACGAATGTCAAATCAAAGGTAATTCAGACTACAATGGCACATATGTTCTACATATCCTTACTTGAACTCTTCTGTGGACTCATAACCCTGTATGGCTTCAGAGTAAATAAGACAAAATACAATAAAATAAAACTTGAAGAAATTGACATAACTAAACAGCACAAAGACGGGTTTATCCACCTTATCGGCAAATGTAATATTGAGTTATTAAAGTTTAGCATCATATGACCAAAAGAAACCTAGAATCAAAATCATATTGTGTGTGGATGTAAGTAAAAGGATTGTATATGTTCAATTATAACAGGCCATATTTAAAAATTTCAGACTAATTTGCATATTATCCTACATGTACTTCCATCTCCTCCACTTTATTGAGCTCAGCTGGAGTTTTCATATGAATTTCTAAAATATATTGTGATTCGAGGCGTCTTAGCTCCGCTACCCTATTTCCTCCCCTTTGATTAGCGGGGATTCTATCAATAACATAGAACCTAAATATGGAAACGTCGCCATCATGTTGTTCCAAGAAGTGGCGTGCCACAGGGTATGCAGAATCTGCCTTTCTAATGGCTTTTAATACATACGCTTGTAAAATATGAACAATTCATTCACCTAATGTATTAATTTAGCCAATATTTAAAATATTAAAAGATAAAACCCCAAAAATCACATTTACAAAAAATACTATATATATTTAAATAATTAATTTATAAAAACAAGAAATGTAATATAAGGAAAAATAGACAAATATTATCATACATTCTGGTCTAAGTAACAATAGGGAAAGCAAAGGGTTGGACTTCAGCAGTGTTACAATTACTATTTCCGCTCTGGTCTAAACAACAGTAGGGAAAGTGTTTGATTTCAGAGGGGTTAGCTTCACTATTCCTACACTAGTCTACACAACAGTAGGGAAAGTGTTGGTATTCAGAGGGGTTACATTCACTATTCCCACTCCAGTCTAAACAAAAGCAGGGAAAGTGTTGGACTTTGAAGGGTTAAGATTTACTGTTCCCCCTCCAGTCTTGCAAACAGTTGTTAAAGTCTTTGACTTCCAAGGGATTAGATTTACTATTCCTATTCCAATCTACACAACCATAGGGAAAGTGTTGGACTTTTTTTCTAGGGGTTAAATTTGCTATTCATATTCCATTCTAAACAACAATGGGGACAGTCTTTCACTTAAAAACGATTATATGCATGTATCCAAAGTCTATCAATTTAACATACATTTTTGAACACTAGGGGTCATAATGATGACGGGCGGACTTTGTCCGCCCGTCACCATAGTGGGGAACGGGACCGCCCGCCATAAGGGCGGGGGTCCCGTGGGGGGAATTAGGATGTGCCCACCACAGTGGCGGGCACATCCTGTAGTTTTAGCATTGTGGAGTGCACCGCCCGCCACAATGCTAAAAATGCTTTTTTGCATTTGCATATGCAAAGCGGCAGGCACCGCGCGGTGCCTGCCGCTTTGCATATGCAAATGTGGGGGGGTACCATAGGTACCCCCCATGTGCCCCCTGACAGTGGTGTGAACCTGGGGGCCCTGCAGGGGGCCCCCGCAGCAATCCCCGCCTGCCTTTCCGTGGCGGCATTGCCGCCACGGAAAGGCCTCTACTTTGTGCCATTGTAATATGGCTGGCGGTGTCCATTGGACACCGCCACCATATTAACCCATTACCGCCGCGGAGGCGACCGCGGCGGTAAAGCGGCGGACGGTCTTTCCGTCCGCCGCTGTGCCCTCCGCCATCCTAATCTGGCGGAGGGGAAAACGGGAGTGCTTGTCGGGCGGATTGCCTCCGCCAGGGTGGCGGTGGCCACCGCCACCCTGGCGGAGGCAATCCGCCCGACATCCTATTGGACCCCTAAATACAAAACATTATTAAATTGCAGTATTCATAAATACATAAATATATTTAATAACAAAACTAAAACAAGTTAACCTATCAGTTAAAAAATAAAAAACAAATAACAAAATTACATATATCACCTTCACTAAATAAATAACACTATAATGAAATCATATTGTTTTATTTAATTTCAGTTTATACATAAAAAAAATCCATTTAAATACAAATATCATCACAGTAACAACATTTCACTAACACTTACCATTAAGTAAATACATGTTTAAAAAAATAAATAAATATAAAAACATAAATTAAATAATAACTAACATACAACATATTATATATTTTTTTCCTTGCCAACCAGTAGCTTAAAATATAATTACACAGCATTACAAAATACATGTTTAATGTATATAAATATAAACTTAAAGGCATAATAAAATAACTGAAACATTTTAATAATTCAATAATAATGGGGTCGATTCCGATTCAGGAAACAAATCCGTACGACGATTCGTATTCGTAGCCGTTTCCGTACGAATCGTACAAAACTGTACGAACTGCGTAGTACGATCTGTAGGAATAAAATACGTACGAATGTCTGCGAACCGTACGAAAAACGAGGTTAAATCCGTACGACATAGAGCTGCACAGTGAACCGTACGATTCGTAAACATGCCGTACGACCCGCCAAGTACGATCCGGACCGGGGACCGAGAACACGATTCGTACAGAAAGCGGCGAACGAGCAATTCTTATGGAGAACCACACATATGCACCGTACCCCTGCGATCATGGGGGTACGCACCGTACCCCTATGTTCTGCACCCCTACGCACCATACACCTACACACCGTACACCTACGCTACGTACACCCATGCACCGTACCCCGATGTACGGTACTCCGATGTACCATACCCCTACGCTTCGTACCCCGATGCACCGTACCAGTTCGCACCGTACCCCTGCGAACATGGGGTGTACTTGCGTACCCAGGGGACTCCGTTTCGCATGCGTTTAGAGTCGAAATGTGCGTTTATTGATGTTTTAAAGTCCCATAGAGAAAGAGTAGTACGGAGTGTTGTCCAGATGATTCGTACTTGCTTGTTTGTAAAAAGCTTCCTCTATCCGTATGAACATCGCGTACTGCGTGTTCCGAGTGCAATCGTATGGTTTCTTGAATCGTACGGTCTTTTGTACGATTCGTACGGAGAACTGCATTGAGTACACATCGTACTACATCATACGTACGGGTACGGTTCTGCGTACGAATCATATGGGAAAAACGCTTTGTACTGCGATTCGGACTGGATTTTACCGAATCGGAATCGGCCCCTAAGTAATTTACACAATTAGCAACTAAATATTATTCAATTATTTTAAATAGCAATACATTAAAAAACATAACACTTATTTCAACTCCCCTCCATATTCGCCTATATTCCAACAGCCCTCAACTAAAATATAAATTAAATAAATCAGTATTACATTATTGACATAATTAACAATCAATGAAATCATTAATAAGCAATTAAAAACAAATTATTAATTCTATTTTTTACAACTTAATTACATTTCCACCCTATATTACTACAAACCTAACAACCCGAAACTAAACTAAATTATAACTTACTATTACTAATAATAAAACTAAGTCAAACATTTAAATATCCATTTTAAATTCAACATGTATCATAACTTTCAAAAGGACATAATTAGTAGTCAATTAAAAAATAATGATCTTTGAAAAAACAATAAATTAAAGCTATGTTTAATTTAAATAAAACCCACCCTATCCCCATACAACCCCAACAACCCTCTACAACACAAACAATTACTAATAACATTAAAAATATATACATATTAAACCACTTACATTTCTAACCGCATTTTATAAAATTAATAAGAACTATACCAACAATACTAACAACTAAACTAATCACATGAATTGAAACACATTAACCCCTTGCTCATGATGGAGCCATTCCGTCATGAGCCACGGTGGGCATGTGCTCATGATGACACCGCCCGTCATAGCACCCACCCATGGGGGAAGCACTGGTGCTCCCCATGGGCAGCCCATCAACTTCCCACAAAGGGGGGTGGAAGCGGAAGAGTTTCAGCTGCCATCCCCGAGAACCCGGGGCAATCCCATGACATCAGCACGCACAGTGAACGTCGACGTCATCAGGATGCCACGGATGGCCTGGAAGCCATTTGCTTCCAGGCGTCCACAGAGTAAGGTAGGTTTCCTTGCTCCTGGGGCGGAGGTTCCTCCGCGGACAGAGGCATTGGGGAAAAGAAAGAGCAAGGGTCACTTCCAAAGGAGTAATTTATTGTGCATGTTTTTTTCTGCCCCCCCAGATCAGCTCATTTATTTGGCCTTTCTGGTCAGAAAAGAAGAAAGAGCAAGGGTCACTTCCAAGGGGGTAATTTATTGTGCATGTTTTTTCTGCCCCCCAGATCAGCTCATTTATTTGGCCTTTCTGGTCAGAAAACCCCACTAGGCCCCAGGGATTTTCTTATTTATGTAAAGGAAGCAGCCCCTTTGGCAAGTGTCACTTCCAAGGGGGTGATTTCTTGTTCATTTTTTTTCTGCAAGGGGGGGCACATTTCTGTCTGCTGTTATCTGCCCCACTTGGGGCACAGATTGGCTTGGCAGAAGCCCCCACCCGATTCCTGTGGCAAGATCACCCCCCATTTTTCTTGTCTCTATTTGAAGGCCCATCTGGCAGATTGAACATTTGGGTAGTGACATAGCGTGTTATAATGTTAATTGTTTTATTACTTGTGAATTGCAATTGTAATGTTTTATTTCTCCTTTTTATTCTAGTTCAAGTCTTTTGCTCTTTAAACTAATTCAGGTTGTGGTTTTGTTACTGGTGGTTCTGCAGTTTGTGTAGTTGCATGTGTTTGGTAAGAGAATTTTGTTGGTACTATTTAGTCTACAACAGTTTCATTTCCCTGCATGGATGTGTTTTTTGCAAATGGTGTAATAATAGCAGTATGTTTGGTTTCTGATTTTTAAGTGTCAAAATCTTTTTACATTTGTGCTTGATGTGCTTTTTGTTGTTTTGTGAGTAATTGGTTTTGTTTTTTCTTTCTAGTGGGATATCATTGCTTTTTGCTGTGTCCCTGCTGTAGCTGCTGGTGATTGTAGCTATCTATGGCAAGTGATTCATATTGTTTTTGAGTATATAGATCTTTGTTTATTACTTATTTTGCACAGTGTTGGTTATTGTTATCTTGTTTGTGAAGTCTCCTTTCTTTGTGAGGATTGTGGCTAGCTGCGGGATTACTCCTCAGCAGGTTGTTGGGAGGCTTTTTGAGTCTTCCTCTGACCATGGTTCAGAGACTGACTCAGCATCTGAGGCAGAGGAGGCAGTGGAAGATTTTGGCAGTGAGTTTTCTGTCTCAGAGGAATCATTGTATGATGAAGCCACTCTTAGTGCAGATGAAGTACCTGTCTTAGAGGAGGACATTGATGTGTCGATAGTGCAACAAGAGACACCTGGGTTGCAGCCTGGGCTGCAAGGCCTCCCATTTGAAGTGCTGACCTCTGGGTTGCCACAGGCATGGCACAGCCAGCATTGCCAGAATTACTAGGGTTCCAAGGTATGGAGTAGATACTGAAAACTTTTTGCCTATCAATTTTTTTCAGTTGTTTATGGACGATGTATTTTTGGCAGAGATTGTTGAGCAGACTAATTTGCATGCTGAACAGTATTTGAGGTACAACAGTGCCAGCCTTACGCCCCACTCTTGAGCTATCCGGTGGACTCCCACAAATCTGAAAGAGCGGAAGAAGTTCTTGGGTTTAGATTTATTAATGGGCTTGCTAAGGAAGCCATCAATGTCTTCATATTGGTCAACTAGTCCCTTGATATCAATGGCTATATTTAAGGCAGTCATGAGTTGCGAATGGTATTTGCTTCTGCTTCAGACGCAGCATTTTGTCAGTAAGGGTTGCCATGAGATCACCCTGATTGTGATGGTCTTTTTAAGATTCGGCTTGTCATTGATCACTTTGTAGATCAATTTTCTGAGATCTGTGCTCCAGGGAAAGAAATAGCTGTGGATGAGTCTTTGATCTTGTTCAAGGGCCGCTTGGTTTTTAGGCAGCGAGAGGGCACGCTATGGAATTAAGATGTATATGCTGTGTGACAGTAGGACTAGATATGTCTCTAATTTCAGTTTGTACACTGGTAGGGATTCCAGGATTGACCTCCCTGGTTGTCCGTTCAATTTTGGAGTGATTAAGAAAATTGTGTGGGATCTTGGTAGAGGACTTTTTAACAAAGGTCACCATTTATATGTAGATAACTTCTACACTGGTGTGCAGTAGTTCAGGGATTTGACCAAAGTGGACACTATTGCTTGTGGCACAATTCTCACTAACCGTAAAGGTTTCCCTTAAGAACCTATTTGTCAAAAGCTTGTGCTGGGACAGTGCAGTGCATTGTGTAGCGAGGAACTTCTAGCTGTGATGTTTGCAGACGGGAGAGATGTCTACATGCTACCATCCATGATGAAAGCACTTCATCTGTGACTGTTTGGGGTCAGGTTGCTGGAGTGCACAAATCTGCGTGCATTTTAGACTATAATAGGCACATGGGTGATGTTGATAGAGTAGATCAAAGGTTGGAAGCTTACACTGTTCTTCGTAAGGCTTGCATTTGGTATAAGAAATTGACTATCTATCTTTTTCATTTGGCAACCTTTAATGCTTTTGTTGTACTTAATGATTGTTGTCCTGAGTCAAAGACTGCCTGACTTGTTGTAGTGGAGCAGGCAAGTGTTCCTAGAGTTGGAGTGGTGGAGGATGTGGCTAGATTAAAAAATGGTCACTTTTCTGATCACATTCCTCCCACGCCCTCCGGTGTGCGTGGACTGGCACTTGGATGGCAGTGTGTGTGGACTGGTGCTAGGCTGTTGGTATGAATGGACTGGCACTTGGCTAGCAGTGTGTGTGGACTGGCGCTTGGCTGGCGGTGTGCATTAACTGATGCTTGGCTAATGATGTGCATGGACTGGTGCTTGGCTGACGGTGTGTGAGTAGTGACTTGCTGCTGGTCACTACCCACAGTGGAAGCCAAACGCCAGTCCGCACAATCTGTCAGCTGGTGTGATTGCTTTGTCAGGCATGTGAGTGTATAAAAGTGATGGGTCCTTGAATGGCGCTGTCTGCTGATGTGAGTGTTGTATTGTGATGGGTCCACGGCTGGCGGTGTGAATAGTTTTGTACGTGTCAGACGAATGAAAGGTGCATGAATGGTCTGTAAAGAGGTTGGCGCCTTGTCGTGGCTTTACGGCTCACGAGCTGTGAGTCAATGGTTCAGTTTCTTGTCCTTTCAATTAGTAACAGTGCATTTCATTTTTGAGAAATCTTTTGTTAATAAAATTCTATGTACTGAACCATCACTCACTCTCGTACCAAACACAACCAGTATGTATGTGTGCTTGAGGAATAGAGGGTTGTGTAGTAATATTTGTCTTTTATGTCTTTCTCAAGCAGGGTGTACCTGGTCCCTTTTTGTGAATGTTGCAATGTTTTGGTTCCGTGCCTGGTGGTGTGAATGTTCTTGTGTGTATCATGTATGAATGGTGTGTGAATGCCCTGTAAAGCAGTTGGAGCCTTGATACAGCTTTACAGCTCATGAGCTGTGAGTCACTGGTTCAGTTTTTTGTCCTTTCAATTATTGAGAGTGCATTTAATTTTTGTGAAACCTCTTGTTAACAAAGATTTATACACTGAACCATCATTCACCCTCATGCCAAATCCAACCAGCATGTGTGTGTGCTTGAGGAATAGATGATTGTACAGTACTATTTGTATTATGTGTCTTTCTCTGCCAAGGTGTACATTCCATCTAAGAAAAACCTGCCAACTTTAGATATTCTCGTAAACTGAACACCCAGGGAGTACATGGTGATGTCTCGCTCATGGATCCCAAAAAGTTCTCTTACACACAATGTCCAGCAACCCTCAAAATGTGACTGTCACATTTTCCTTTCATTACTGTGCCATAGTTTTCACGCTTCAGAAAGAAAGAACAAATTTCCTACCACCCAGCATTTCTCAAAGTCTCCCGATAAAAATGGTACCTCACTTGTGTCGGTGGGCCAAGTACCCGCAGCAGGGAAGGGCCCGAAACGCATTGTGGAGACATCAAAAATTCCTATTTTGAAACAACCTGGTTTTGCAAGGGGGATCACCTGAGTTTTTGCCCTGGACTCCGCGGCCATCTAGGGAAACATGCCAAACCCATACATTTCTGAAAATTAGACACCCTGGGGAGTCCAGTGAAGTATAGTATGCATGGATCCTCCAATGTTTCCCTACCCAAAATCCCCTTCAAACCTCATATTTTGCTGAAAAAAATCAAATGTTTCTCAAATGTTTGTGTGGAAAAGTTATAGGATCACGGGACTGACACAAATTTCCTACCATCCAGCGTTCCCCCAGGTCTCCCGATAAAAATGGTATATCACTTGTGTGGTTAGGCATAGTCGCCTCAACAGGAAAAGGCACAAACCGTACTGTGGATACCTCAAAATTACCAATCATAAAACGACTTGGTTTTGCAGGGGGTGCACCTGGGTTTTTGGCTTCGGGCTCAGCCTCCATCTAGGGAAACCTACCAAACCCACACATTTCTGAAAACTATACACCCTGGGGAGTCCAGTGAAAGTATGGTTTGTGTGGATCCCCCAACGCTTCACCACCCAGAATCCCCTACAAACTCAAAGTTTGCTAAAAAATCAAATTTTTCTCAAATTGTTGTGTAGGAAAGTTGGAGGATCACCAGCCTGACAAAAATTTCCTACCACCCAGTGTTCCTCCAGGTCCCACGATAAAAATGGTATCTCACTTTTGTGGGTAGGCATAGTGTACCCAACAGGAAATGCCCCAAATTGTACTGTGGAAACTTCAAAATTACCGATAATAAAATGACCTGGTTTTTGAGGGGGGGGGCACCTGGTTTTCTGGTGCTGGGCTCAGCGGACAAAGAGGGAAACCTACCAAACCCATGCATTTCTGCAAACTAGTCACCCTGGGAAGTCCAGTGAGGTATGGCTTGTGCGGATCCACCTACATTTCCCTATCCAAATTCCCCTGCAAACCTCAACACTTCCTAAAAAAATTGAATTGTTCTTATATTTTTGTGTGGGAAAGTTGTAGGATCACTGGGCTGACACAAATTTCCTACCACCCAGAGTTTCCCTAGGTCTCTCGATAAAAATGGTACCTCACTTGGGTGTGTAGGTATAGTGGCCACAATAGAAAATGGCCCAGATCATACTGTGGAGACTTCAAAATTACCTATCATAAAACGACCTGGTTTTGCAGGGGGGGCACCTGGGTTTTTGACCCTAGGCTCAGCGGACATCTAGGGAAACCTACCAAACCCACACATTTCTGAAAACTAGATACCCTGGGTAGTCCAGTGAGGTATGGCTTGCGTGGATACCCCAATGTTTCTCTAGCCAGAATCCCCTGCAAACCTCAACCATTTGCAGTAAAAAAAAACAATTTATCCACACCATGCCAGCACAAATGTCCTATCACCCAGCTTTCCCCTTTTACTCCTGAGGAAAATGATACCTCACTTATGTGGGTGGGCCAAAGGCCTGTGAATGGGAAGGACCAAAAACACAGGGATTAAGCGTATGGCGCCGCAAATTCTAAGTGCTACTTTTTTTAAAAATACATTTTTAGATGATTCTGCATTGGACAGCCACAGAGAGCCTTGCCTCTTCTAGCAGATGTTTAAAAGTAAGAGCTACCGATGGTAGATTCACAGCTTGTTAAGGAAATTAAAGGAAAACAAAACTCAGGGCATGGAATAAGAAAACGGTAATGATGGTATGGTTGTCTGCACAGTGATTGGTGCTGGTACACTGAAATAGGCAATAGAATCTGATCCTTTCTCCCACTCCAGAACATTTCAATTCAATGCCAGTCAAAATGGTTGTGTTATTTTTCTGGGTGCCATGCATGTAACATAATCATGTCCAATTCCATCTGCCAAGTATGTGGACCAACAACAGGACATTGTACATCTTGTTGGAATTCTACAGTGGGCAGAGCTGAGATTATTAGCACATGTCTACAGCCTATCAGTGCCACGTTTTGCTCTGAAACCAATAATGTGGTGCCCTTTTAAAAAGTTAGATCCACGTCTCTAAGAGAATAAAAATGAAATTAAAAAGCCTATATTGTCCACACCTGTAACACACTTTGCATCTGTATAGATGATCAAGTGCAAGTGGGCTACACATCTGTATCAGTGTCAAAGGTGAGCAGGTCACCTCTCTACCTAATTAGTGAAGTTTAGGAAATGGTTTTGGTTGTGAGTAAATGCTTCATTGTTTGACTGGTAGTTATAGACATGTGGCAATAGATGATGTATGGCAGACAGCTATATATTATCAAATGCTGCTCCAAGCCAGTAAAGATCAACCTAAGTGACTTGTAGACCGAACCTTGATTCATGCCTCATTACTGTCAAACCTATTATTATGCTGTTTTGCCATAGCAGTGGGATGTAAATATCACAAAGTACAAACAAAGAATTTGTGTTTTAACTTAGCTCAATAAATGTGCTAGCTCTGAGAGACATATTGCTTTACAAGACAGATATAGAATCCTTCACTTTACTAAGAAGGAGGCTGAAAATATACCTACAAATGGTTCTAATCTTTGCCACGCTGAACTGCAAAGGTGATGGGTGGAATACTTGCAAAGGTCTCAGTCACTGGTAATTACTCAAGGCCAGATTCCAGTTCATCATGTTTTTGGCTGCCATACCACTCCAGATTGGTCAGACTTGATCATCCATTACCCAGTGGGAAAATTACAGGCTCTAATGAAAGGCAAGTTCTCTTTTAAAAGGGAAAACAAGTAACACCAGTCCTGTATATGCCTTGTGTGGCCTATAAGTGAGGAGCTGCTTAGGTACTTTGGCTCAGCAATCACAGAACTCAGATATGGCTTTATCACTCCTTTGGCAGTTATGCGTCAATCTTCTTTTAGCTTACAAACAAGTAATCCTACTCTTATAGTATGCTGCATTTTAAGTCTCCAGCGCTATGTTTATTTTGTGTTATCCAGGCATGTAAAATGTTTTATTGCATGACTGTATGTTTGACCAAGAATCTCACTTATTTTATAAATAAAAATACTTACTTTTGAATGGTACCATTTTAAGGAATTCATAAAGTCACTTTTTTATAGATAATAAATGTATAATCTTAAAATGCTTTTTTCTAGTTTCTTAACACTTTAGTCACAGCAATGATTTTAAAGCCAGTGAACTTTCCTGCAGAGTGATACAAAGGATAGATACTAAAGTGTGTTGGATTAACCCTTTCAGCACAAAGATAGTCATTAATTTTAAATATGAGCTATGTAGGTAATATCTTACTGCCACTCTAAAATATGTACTCCTACGTATTAAAATGGAAAATAAAAAAACCTTCATTGGCAATATGTCAGTGTTTTAAAGTCATGGAGGTGTTGAACGACAGAGATGATGGATAGTGATGGATAGTTTGGGAATATAGATATGGATTAGGGATGCTGTGTATAATTTGCCTATTGTTAGACCTTTACAAATATACTTTCTCATAAACCGGTAAAAAACGTTCCTTCCCTTCAGTGCACAGACAGAATATAGAGTTTGAAATGTCGACATACACAAATATCGATTTGGAAATATTGTGATGCAGAAATGTTAACAGCAACAATATCGTGATCAAGAATATCGACTTGGAGTTATATCATTTTTGAAAATATCGAAGTCATTAATATTGTTCGCAAAAATATAGATGTTTAAAATATCTATGTTTTAATTAGTGTTATGTATTTTAGTATGTATTTTAAAAGTATGTTACCTATTTTTTGTATAAGTATTGCTTTTGTTTTTTAATATATGTTAAATTTTTAGTAGTTATTAATTTTATTTTAATTTAATTGTGTATTTTCAGTTCTCTAGCAGGTTGTGGGTTTATGGGGAAATAGGGTGGGAAGTAATGTAATTATAATACATTATTTATTATTTTTTAATGATTACTTTTTATTTAATTTATATTTTATAGTGTTAATTGTGGGAATTTATTTATTATTAATTAATTGTTAATTGTTTTTTAATTATTATTAATGAATTAATTGGTAATTATGTTAATTGTGTCATTTTGTTTAGAAGTATTGTGGATTTATAGGGGAATAGGGTGGGAAGTAATTTAATTATAATAAATGTACTAATAATATTTATGTATTAATATTCATGTAATGTATATTTTATAGTGTTAACTGTGGAAATTAATTTATTAATAATTATTTGCTTGTTAATTATTAATTAATTGGTACTTATGTCTTTTTTTAGGAGTGGGTGGTGGTGTTTATGGGGGAATAGGGTGGCCAGTAATTTATTAATAATTACTTACTAATTATTTGTCAAATAATGCAAATTAATAAATTAAAATTTAAATATGGCAACTGCGTATTTAATTTCAGATGTGAGTTGTGGGGTTTATAGTGATAAAGGGTGGGAAGTTAGGGCATCATTACGATGGCCGGCGAACTACTGGTATGTGGGACCGTCTGCCAGGGGTGCGGTGGACCCGCACCTGCAATAAGGACGCCACCGCCACTGTAGCGGTGGCATCCCTCCTTATTCTCATCATTGTGGCGGGCAGTACTCACAGCACCGCCTGCCACAATGCTGGGAATGCTCGTTGTGCATTTGCATGCACAAAGTGACAGGCACCATGTGGTGCCTGCTACCTTAAGCATGCAAATGTAGGGGGGTACCATAGGTTCCCCCAAGTGCAGCCACCCACCCGCCCAACTCCCTGGGGGTCCGCAATGGGCCCCCAAAAAAAGACTGCATGCTTTTCCATTGCGGAGTATGCACCATGGAAAGGCCAATTGCCGCCTACATCATACTATGGATGGTAGGTGTCTTGCATACACCGCCACCATGTTATGCATGTTTTCTGCCTGGTTGACGATTCGACCGGAGGAAAGGTGGCGGACGGTCTTTTTATCCGCTGCCGTTCTAATGTGGTGGGAGGTAATTCTGGTGTGGATGGCGGGTGGTTCGCCCCCGCCGTGCCGGCGGTGGCTCCCGCCCGCCATCCTAATGGGCCCGTAAATGTTTTTAAATTAATTAATAAGTTGTTAATTGATATCAATTTATTAATGTAAAATTAGTTATGGAAACTGGGTAATGATTTTTAGGTGTGGGTTGTGGTGTTTATTGGTCTAGAGGGTGGGAAGTAATTTATGTTTAATTCATTAATAATTAGTTGATAATTAATATTAATTCATCAATTCATAAATATTTATGGTAATTGTTTATTTTTATTTTGTTTGTGGGTTTTGGTTTTATAGAGGTAATGTTTGGGGAGTAAAATAATTTATATCTGTTTTAATTATTTTTTTAATCAATAATATTTATTCATTTGATATTTAATTATGTTAATTATTGTGGTACTTTTTTATTTAGATGTATGTAGTGAATTGTGTGGTGTTATAGAGTAGGATTAAATGTATGTACTAATGAATATTTCTGATTATAAATAATTTCTATTAAAAATAGTTATTTGTTTGAAATCTATTTCTAAATTAAAAAAAATCTGTCTAAGTATTTGTTAATATTTTTTTTAACAATATAATATATTTCTACCCTCAGTAAATGTTTAATATTTTTATATATGTTTTCTTGTTTTGTTTTTTCAAATCTTTTGTGTTGTAGTTGATATTTTGTTTGTTTTTAATTTTGAACTGACTCCAATGGGAATATAAATTTTTACCACTCTGCTAACCAACACTTTCCTGTTGCACTCACTGGTGTGGGAATAGTTGTTTTACTACTCCGCCATCCAACACCCTCCCTACTGTTGCACTCACTGGAGTGGGTATAGTAATTTTTAACTCTCCCCTAACCAACGCTTTCCCTACTGTTGCACTCACTGAAGTGGAAATAGTAATTTCTACCCCTCTGCTATCCAACACTTTCCCTACTGTTGCACTTACTGGCGTGGGAATAGTATGTTTTACCCCTTTGCTAGCCAACATTTTCCCTACTTTTGCTCTCACTGGAGTGGGAATACTTTTTTTTACCCCTTTGCTATCCAACACTTTCCCTACTGTTGCACTCAATGGAGTGCAAAATGTAAGTTTAAAGACTATTAAATATATTAATGTTTTAATTTATAATATAATGTTATTTTTTATTAGATGTCATGTTATTGTTTTATGTCTATATATTTATTTGTAATTTGTTATATATTTATAAAATGTTAAAATAAATTAAAATTAATCATTTATTAGTTGTTTTAAATTAAAAATATATATTACATTTTATATATGTATGTTAAAAAAAATGTTATTAGATTTATTTCATCTATTTGTTAAAATGTATATGAATTCAAATACATTTTTAAAAGTTAATTTTGTAATTTTATATATTTAACATTATTTTTTATATGCAAAAAAATCAAGATTTGGTACATCTATATTTTTTACATCAATATTTATTTTTGGATATTTTTATACTTACCATTATGACTATAGAAGACGATATTTTTGACATTGATATTTAAGACTCGATATTTGTGTATGGGGATATTTTGGGCATCGATATTCTATCAGTGAAGCCTTCGTTTCACATTATAAGAAACCTTTCATTTATCTGCACTACTAATATGCAGTGTAATTAGTTTACTGAATTTACTGCAGAATGCTACATTAGAAACACTTCAATCTCAACAGTTCTCATACCAACAACACGATGAACAACTATGGGCCTGATTCTGATGCGGGTTGGAAAGCTTCCCAACCGAATCGGTTTGGAAATGGTTTCCAACCCACTTCGATCGGGAGAGTCCAACCGACGGAGTACGATGCATCCGGATACTTCCAGATATGATTTGGTTGGACTCCCATTGACTTCAATGGGAGCATATGTTCCTAACCGCATCATAATTGGGCCCTGGGTCAGGAAGACACGTTCCTGATCCGATTTGGAAGGAGCAAATGCTATTCGGAGGCCTTCTTAACCGCATCAGAATCAGGCCCTAGATGGGAATGCTTTCCTAACTGCATCAGAATAAAGCCCTTAGTCTCAATATTGTTGGGAATATACATGGTTAGCACTCTAGAATATCATTACCACTCTGTATTGGAGATATAGTAGAACACTAGGAAATAAGCAGTGAGGCTACTTTGTATATTTCATGCAGCTTGTCAGACTTTTTTCTATAATGAATAAAACAACAGTTTATTCATTTACATCTCCATTTTAGTCTGCTGAATCTCTGTAGGAAATTGGGTTATTAGTTGAGAAGGGTGGTCAAACACTTCAATTAAAAATTGAAGGCCTTGTTAGGGTAAACCCTCAGAGTCACTAAATTGACCTAAGCTCATCCTCCTGGTAGCTATGGCAAAGATCAGACTGACTTAATTTAGGGCAGTCTGTTAAGTATTTATGTTCTACCAAAACAGTAATAAAGTCAAAACACAAGAACATTAAATTCCCAAACGATATATAATAACCAAAATTTGAACAAAACAACAAAAATCCAAACCGGAGATGTGGATTTTTGAAGCTTAAATTAATACAGCGCCAAAAAGAATTAAGCTGCAACTACTGACTCGTCATGTTGGACCACAATTTGAGGCCAAGCACAATAGAGCACGGGTCGGATAAAGAAACCAGATTTGTCCTGATCAGAGGTTTTATCTTGAGACTTTGGGCGTGATTTAAATTTCGATTATTGGGTTACGGGTTACAGCTTCACAAATATGATGGATATCCCATTTGCTGAGTATCAATTGCATTGTATCCTATGGCACTTGTAATATGGCAGACAGGATATCCGTCACATTTGTGATGGAGTAACCTGTTGGACAAACTAGAAATAGGCCTTTAGTCCCCAAAATTGAAATCAAAAATTTCCAACAGGGCAAGCCAGCATGGTGTAGCCAAAGAGGAATCCATTACATTAGATAGGTATTGAATGCAGTCCTAGTGAAGCCCTTGGTTTTGGTGAGAAAATCTCTGAGTGGAGTGTTCTTGTTCTCCAAATTACTTTTGCCGCAATTGTCCAGTCAAGATTTCTACATTCTCACTTAGGGCCTGATTATGAGTTTAACAGTGCAGGGGCGGGTCTACTCTGCTGCCGCACCGCCAAACCACATGTTATGCCCCCTGTGTGCATACACTGGACGTGAGGCAAAAGGGGCCCTCTTTTTTTCTCTCCATCAGGGTTTTCATAGAGTAGGAACAATGAACTTTGAATACCATGGCAGTCCCGCTAAGAATATTGCCGCCTCTGGACTGCCATGCAATCTCCAGGGAACTGCAGTTCCCTGGCGACAGCGGTGGTCCTATGGTGGTGCCTCCGCCTGAGTAGTAATCTGGCGGTTGGGAAACGGCTACCGTCTCACCACCAGAAGTCTGGCAATACTCGGACCGTCAGACTCATAAACAGACCCTAAATCACTTTTTCAGAGCTCGGAATCTCTCAGCTGGACAAGGCTGCAAGCTATAATTGAAGAGAGCTCCACAAGGTTGGATACCTTCTCCAAAAGATCCATCTTAATTGGATCTGCTGCTATGGAAAACTCCAAGCGGGAGAAACCTTAATCTCCAACCAGGCAGCCATGCACCTTGGCTGGTTCAGCTTGACAGTTTGGTCCAGGTTTTCGGGGGGTCGTGAAGTTGAAAACGTTTCTAAGTCCCAGGTTTTCAGGGATAGTAGGGGAAGTCCAGTCAGACACAGTCAAGAACCTCAGAAAGGCAGGTCCATGACAGATCCTGATGGAACTGGTCAGATGAGCAGTTCCAGGAAAGGGCCTCTAGTAGGTTATTGTGTCTGTGGTGCTTGAACCGAGGTCAGCCTTACGACCCTTAGAGTTCTTTTCATGGTTCTGGGTATGAGAGAGAGCAGGCACAGCCCAATAAGGCTCCTCCATGGGCACAGACAACATGTCTCAGGTCCAGTAGTGTTCTGATGAGGGTGCAAGTGGATGCCACATGTATGCCTGGCACTAGCTTCTAGGTGTGCTGACTGCTGGGCCTCACCTAACCAATGGGGTAAAACTTCCCAGAGACAATCCTTCCCACTTTTGTAGCATTTCCTGCTTTCTCTACTGCAAACTGTGTCTTTAAATTCACCAACCAGCCACACTGCTAACACCTTTTACCCTCAAACCTCGGAAGCCAGACCCATAGGTCTCACAGCATCTAACCATTCTCATCGGCAACCAAAAATAACATCTAAATTCACTTTCCTGAAAGCTGCAGGTTCTGCTGCTTTTTTCCAGCAACATGAGCATCACGGGGCCACCAATGCCAACCCGTATGTTAGCAACTCTGCAACTCATTTATCTATAAGAAACCTTGTTGAGCTTGCTACGCACACAAGGGGGCTGCCACATACTGTGTTGGGTAGCCTGGAGGTTTCACCATTGGAAGGGCCTCCCAAAATTGTGAACTCAGCAGGCCAATTACAGGAAGCAATTACACTCTCAGTCAACTCTTCTGGTAGTCTAGACTGCAAGTTCACTTCCACTTCCACTATCTTGCTAACAATGATTGATATACAGCCTTTACTCAATTCAACGCAGGCGAAACCTACCCCAGCTCTTTTAGTTTGGCCAAAGAGGGAGAGGGTGAGGCAGTGGTTACGGCAGAAGAGTGTCCACTTCTTTGCATCAAGAAAAACTTGGGAACATGGAAACATCAGCTAACATCCCTCAGGAGCCAATAGAGGAGCCACCACATTTCAGGGTTAGAGGAAGTGAGCCTGACTTAAAAACTCCTCAGGAGCAGGGTCAGGTACGGGTTTTGTTACGTCCCTATGATGTGGACGCTTTGGACCCTGGAAAGGACCTCTCCTTTATCCAATCTAAAGAGTGGGAAATCATGCTCTCATCTTATGGGACAGATGCCTCCTATCATTTTGCTCCTCCACCAGTTTTAAATGAGGAAAAGGAGGAACTCAAACCTGAGTCGGGCTGCGCTGGACATCTTACAAAAGTCAGTTGACGCAATGACATTCCGAGCTAATAAAATGGACATACAAATAAGTTTACTGAATACACTGGCCGTATAGGTCACCAACATAGATGACAAAAGTACAAACTTAAATATTCTGATCAGACAGGCCCAGGCGGTTACTGGCCATCCGCACCAAAGCTGTGTCTGCTCACCGATAATAGGTAAACTAAGTGCACTTCCGGAGGTGATGACGAAGCTTTTGGCAGACCTAAAGGAACTCACTAATGCAAAGCTCACCACTCCAAGCAAAAGGGTCAGTGGCACGGGAAAAAAACAAACCAACAACTCCCAAGAGGGGCCATATCCAGGGGCAATGGGGAGACATCATATGGCTACACCGCTATCCCTGGGCCATTGGACAGCAGTGATGGAGGATGTTGACTGCAGGGGAAATGAGTAAAAAGAAGAAAGGGCCACAACAAGACCCGCCATAGAACACATGTCTTGGACCTTTACCCATTTTTTAAAACTCGGACCCGAGCAGACTTGATCGGACATTATGATCCAATCCCGGAACATGTCCCAGCGAAGGAAGTGCTCAATCTATCTCCTATACCCAATGAGGGCAATAAGCAACAACCAACTCCTTTACCTTCTACCGTGGTGAAGGCCGAAGTGGTCGGGAAAGATCTGGCCGCCTCAGCAAGAAAAACCCTACCTGGGGACTCTGTCAACAACCATGGCCAAGCCTTGGATTCTATTCCTCTGAGCCTAGATGAGAGGCTTAAGCTCACCCAGCTATTAATTGCATCTGGAAGCCTTAACTCTCTGGTTCCCGCCCAAGTTAGGGGGCAGCACTCCAGCCCTGGCTCAGTCCCAAGTAGTACAAGGAACCCCAGCACGGCACTTTCTCCAACTTCTCAAACAGCAAATACGGCTTTAGTTTCCAACACGTCTGTGGGCATTCCACTCATACATTGCAGGAATATGGTGGGGCCATCTAATGGGCTCCTTGGGGTAGCCTCAGGGTGGGGTGAACCCCTCATGAAAACCCAGTCAAATTAGCCATACCAGAAGGGACTCAGGGAACAATCCATCAGTAACGAAACCTGAGGGCAATCCAAACATCAAGACAGTTTAAGCAACATCAGCATGTACCTTATTCTCTCCAGAGTATAAGTCAAAGGGCAGCTTCAACATTCTTGATCACAGGAACATCTTGAGGCTGATACAAGCTACAGGCTTGATGAAAGAAGTTACATCACACGAGATACTCTCTATAGAGTTTATCGCACAAGGTCTGGGTCAATCAAACTAATCCACTAAAGTCACCTGGCTAACTATGGAGATAGCAAACACAATTTTGAGCCACATGGAATTTTTCAAGCAGTGGGGCATTGTCCTTACTCCCGGAAAGGAACCAGGCTACCCATACATCCTGAATAACATATTGGATGTGGCGAATTCAAGTGCACTACCAGGACCGGTCTACTCTGTCTTGAGGTGCGCCCAAAGCAAAACTCCTACCACCAGGTGAAAGAACTTAAGAGGTGGGCAGACTCTCCAATCCACTGGAGCAGCGCAAGCTGACACCTGGTCATGGATGACGGGGTCATTAAACTCAACCAGAATGCTACGGTGACAAAAAACAGGCCACAACGACCACGGAGGCAGCATATTAAAGATATGTTCTTGGAAGACAACATAGCAAACAAACTGGGAGACCAGGCCACAGTACTCTATCTTATCTCCTTCTTACTGCAAGAGTCATGGCTTTTGAAACCACAGCACCTAGAAGGATACACAACCCGTTATATCCCTGCAACTAAATTAAAGTCCCCTGGCTGTTGCAGAGGTGGTATAGTAACTTATATAACGGCCACCAGTGCAATTAGCTCCTGGGAAATAGGAAGCAATATTCATGGGCTACAGTTAGTAGGTACTTCATTCAGTACCCCCAGCGGGCATCTGAGGACACTAATCTTGATGAATGTCTACATCCGTCCAAATTCGGCTTCCAGGACAGCACTGACTGATGAGCTTACTTAGGAGTCCTAACTTTACTACTACTAAACTGAGAAAAATCCTAATTTTAAGACTTTAGGTATTCACAGAAGGCATTTAGGAATCCTAAAGTTAGGAGTCCTAACTTTACTACTAAACTGAGAAAAATCCTAACTTTAAGACTTTCGGTATTAACAGAAGGCATTTAGGAGTCCTAAAGTTAGGACTCCTAACTTCTGTGAAAACCAAAATGAGTTAGTGTCTTCTGTGAATACCAAAATGAGTAAGTGCCTTCTGTGAATACTAAAATGGTAGTAAGTTTAGTATTTTGTCTTCAGTTAGTTCTGTGATCGGACCCTCTGTGAGGTTCTGGTGCACCATAAATAGCCTAGGGGGCATGGCCCCCAAAGATGCTTTGTCTAATATATCAGAGTCAGAGTGGTACCTTTTTTTATTTAACCACTTTAATGATCCTGCACAGCCTAATCATAACTTCAAACAGACCAATGACATCGAGGGCAGCATGGTTCCGGAGGATCAACTTTCGTCCCATGACAAGTCAGCTCTTAGGCATTCCTACACAGAGCAAACAATTTAAAAGCAGATTGCAAAGGGGCACAAGGATGGACCCCCGGGCCAGGCGGCATTCCACCAGCCCTTTTAAGGTGGATCCAGCTTTTTGAGCCAATCGGCTAGCTCCGCTCGACCTCTCCATTTTAGAAAAATGCTCAATCCCGGCTTCATGGCGAGGATCGATTCTTGCACCCATTTTTAAAGGCGGGGACAAAAAATCTCTAGGGAATTACCGATTGGTCGCCTTAATCGACAATGGAGTGAAGTATTTTGCAGGTATACTGCCTAATTCCTTACGATCATGGGGGGACGAAAGTTCAATCATCCCACCAAATCAGACCGGATTCATAAGTAACACCGGGACAACGGTCAATCTCATTACACTTTCTTTTTTGATTGACCAGGTGTATTCCAGTCAGAGCGCCATATATATGGGGTTCATCGATTACAAATGGGCCTTTGACAGGGTCAACAGGAAGAAGCTGTGGCAGAAACTTTCGTTACTGAATATTCCAAATAGCCCACTCAAGGCCCTGCAGCTACTGCATGAGGATACATGGGTCAGGGTTAAGATTGGGGACGGCTCACGACTATAGCATCCAATACCAACAACGCAAGGCCTCAAGCAAGGGTGTGTCCTTGCTCCCATGCTTTTCAATCTATTCCTGTCTGACCTTTCAGCTGGCCTCGACCTAGTCAACTCACACCCATCAAAACTGGGTAAATTTCGTCTATCCAATCTACTGTATGCCGATGACCTGGTTCTTCTTAGTCATACCAAGATAGGTTTACAATGCCTACAGGATGAGACCACTACATACTCTAATAAGAATGAGCTACAGATTAACAACAAGAAAGCTAAAATCCTTACGGTCTGCAAATCGGGTCCCAAAAATCTGGCTTGGTTTTTAAACCAGGAAAAAATTGGAACAACCAGTTGTCATGAGTATTTAGGGGTTTTCCTTAACAACTGCAGATATGCGAACCAGTTGGGTTAACTAAAAAAGAAAGGAATTGCCCTGTCCTTTGCACTCAGCTCCATTCATAAAAAACTGAATGGCCCAACATTTGCTCCAACCCTTCAGGCAGCCCAGGCAAAGATCAATCCCACCCTAACTTAAGGGTGAGAGGTCCTAAAAGGGAGTGACAGCGGGCAATTGGACAAATCAGTCATAAATATCTACTGATCAATCTTCCAGCTACCCCTGTATACGTTACCGGCACAAATCAGTTTAGAGTTTGGCATTTGTAGACAGTCATTGGGGTGTATGGTGACTTTTCTAATAAGCCTCCATAAACTTAGGGCGTCCAAGGAAGGCAGCGTGGTCCATTATCTATGGTCCGAGATGAACACAAGCCATTGGCAGGCGGAGCACCTCTATCTGTCCAGTGGCCTTAGCTCTTTCGGCCTGAGTAGCCTCTGGGCCCTACAAGTAAGCCAAAACTAAGTCAAGAGGCTAGCAAAACACAGTGCAAAATGAATCTCTTCAGTAGGAGATAGAGCCTGCCTCTTTGCACGGAGCCATGGTTGGATGACACTACGTACCTTTTTACAGTTGAAACCCCAGAGCTACTTAACGATTATGTTTAATGCATGCACCAAGCTCCAGCTTTTAAAGCTGATAATGGGGTGATTCCTATAATCTGTCACCTCCTAAAATGGAAAAGAGATGGTGCCCAGGATACGTGTCAGCACTGTGGTCAGCATAGGAAAGACATAATTCATGTGCTATGCCTGTGAATGTTGTTAATAGGTTAAGTAGGTAGCAGGACACGTCTTCAGGTTATTAAGATATATTTATTAAGTTAGACAAGATAAGACAGCAGAGCAGTAAAACCCCACAGCTGACCGGACCAACTGCCAGGGCTGGAATCCACACACACACCAGATAGAACACACTTAGGAACTATGGGAGATAGAGAAGGTAGGAACACTAAGAAAGGACTACAGACACCAAGTAGTCATATAGAACCAAGTAAGAACATACAACAGTGCCCGAATCTCTTAGAGGATAGAAGAACTCTATTACGAAAGGACATTAGATCTTGCAGAGGAGCCATGCTGGCCTGCTTCGACCCCTTGAATACTTTGCTCAATTGCGCCTTGTTCAGGTTTTTGGATTGTTTCTCAAAAAAGCTAGGGCAGGTGAGATGCCTACAGGCAAGTCGGACCAGGACCTAGACCTCTTAGCCTATTTGTGGCTGTGGTTCTTAACTGAACGTAATCTACAGCAGGTCGCAGATAGTGCACTGCAAAAATGTTTTACCGATTAAAATGACTTTTGTCTTTTTCTTTTTTAATAGCACTGCAAGTTCTTTTATCAAATCACTTATTTTAAATAATGTAATGAATCTTTGTTACTGTCGAGCATTGCAAAGGTCTTAAGAAATCATGCAATGAAGTTATTATTATTTATTTATTAACCACCCAACTTTTGAATATTAAAAAGAAGTGTTGGAGCACTTTTTGTGCTGGTGCCCACCCGGAAATAACTGAGTGAGAAAACAACACTGGGTGTGGGCTTCCCACAGTAAGGCAAAGCCTCTTGAGTACTAAACAACAACACGGAAGCCAATACTGTGACTACTATTTAACTTGGATTTCTGCGCGCAAAGAATTAAACTGAGTGCGAGTTTGGACAAATATGTCAGAGTAGATCACTTTTATTTTTCATCAAAGTTTTCGGAATAATATGTTGGTTAAAGTTCACCAAAAGTTCAACACAAATATCAAGAATAAACAATACAAAATACAAAATACAATCTTCATCAAAATGACATTTTCATAAAAGTACACAATGGTGGGGAATTAACATTCATACGTGGTTGATCAACTGGCACATTCAAATCTCACACTCTCACGCATACCACACATACAAGAATCAATATTTACAATTTTGAATGTCACAAAGTGAATTTTTTGGAAAAACACCATAGAGGCTTATTTGGTGGAATAACCAGTTTTTGCCAAATCACAATAAGCTATATGGAAGATGACAATCTTATGGTGTCAAAAGGCGGTCTACGCGTTTCGAACCCCTAGCAGATGGGGGGGTTCTCATCAGGACCTCATAACTTTGGTGTGAGTGTGCACTAATAAGGAAGGCACCGGGCGCTGACACAGATATTTCTTTAGCTCTGTTGGTGCAGGATTTGTTAAATTTCTGTTTTGAAGCGGAGCTGAAGGGTTGCCAGGAATCAATCTCGGACCTTCGGCGTCTTGGCGTTGTGAATCGGTGTGATTTCCGATCTATGTCGTCACACCCGGAAATAACAACATTAATATTTAATATTGCTGCTGGGTGTTTCTGTATGGGCTAACCAGCCTACCTACAATGGAAATAGCTGTTGGGTGGCAGTCACTGTAAGGACATGTAAATATTACTTTTCTATAGGTCCTTTTTTTATATACTATGCATCCTGCCTTGTTGAATACAACACCTGCGAATGGATGACATAAATATTTAAAAATATTTAAAAGGAAGGTTTGGAGCTGTCAAAAGTGTTTATTTTGATGGGTTGAATTGCAGTTTTTACACTTCTACAGTCAGTCAGGCTACAATGGTAGGACTGAAGTCATTTTGCACTGCCGCTGTAGTGGAAAGTACAAGTGCTGCAGTCCACTAGAGACATTTAAATTCCAGGCCCTGGGCATACTTTGTACCATATACTAGGGACTTGTAGGCATGCTAAAAATACCAATTAGGTATATGCCATTTCAACTATGTTTAAAGGGGGTGTAAAAGCAATTTACTACTGGTTAGCAGGAGTAGACTGCATAAAGTGGTAAAGCCAGACAAAAAGACAGGCCAAATATCTAGCTGGACATCACACAAAGATGGTCATTTTCTACAATCACTAGCCATATTTTTCAGGACAACATCATAAGCGAAAATAGTTTTTCTGTTAAAGAAGGTTCATCTGATCCAGTCATGGGATCAACATTTTCACACAAGGAAATCAACTTAAAGTTCACCTCAATTCCAAAAATGATTGTGAGAGCAATACATAGTCTAAATTGAGACTAAAATCTGTCATCACTCATACTTCAGGTACCTTTTTTATGATGTTCAAAAAAAGGCTTTCACTCTATTGCATTACAATAGAAAAGATTCCTGGAGTCTTATCTTAAATAACGATCCAAGAGTAGTTCTTCATATAACATTCTACCTATGGAGTGCAAGAACTTAACACTCAACAAATAAAGTTGATGAATGCCAGTTGTAAAAGTTTGATTTTCAATAAAAATATTATCCAAGGGGAGTGGCATTCCCATGTATTTATTCACTGGGATTGAGTAGGACAATGAATTTTGCTGCATGCACTCTGGCCACACCCAGGTCAAAAACTACCTGGGAGTTCCCTCCCTAATGAATAAGTCTGCATAATCATGAAAAGGGTTGTGCGCTTTAAAGAGGGGCTAAATGACAGTATACAGGGAGCACAACATCCATTTTCAATCACAGTTGTTTATTTCTGTACCTTAGGTCTACCTAGTACTTTCTCCCTCTTCTACCACTAGGCAACAGAAGGAAGCTCCTCCACACTGGTTTCAAGCCCACAAAAGAAATATAAAAAAGCTCATTTCCCTTTCTGTTTGTTTGTTTTTTGCTCCACATTATTCTGAAGATGTGGTTTTAACTGCATTGATGTAACAAACTACAATCACTCTCTGAAA
Organism: Lissotriton helveticus; assembly: GCF_964261635.1. NCBI lineage: Eukaryota > Metazoa > Chordata > Amphibia > Caudata > Salamandridae > Lissotriton > Lissotriton helveticus. Next base: position 883,836,054 of record NC_136069.1, on the reverse strand, counting down.
TGTTGTCTTGCTGTCATAAGTGCTTCTGATTCTGTGGAATTGTTTACTAATTTTCCGAAGGCAGGTCAAGTATTGTCACTGTTGACTCTTCTTCAGGTTTTAGTTAAGTTTCTTGAAGACTATGCTTTACTTCAGCTCCAGGCTCAAACCATTAAGCTTGATTTTTCTGTTGCGTTCAACCTGATTTTATCCAAAACATAACTTTGACACAACTACCCAGCAGGTCATGGAACAATATTTGTGCATGTCACTTAGAGAAGAAGTCTGTTTGCTGATCGTCTTGATCTCTTCATGGCATTTCATACAATCAACTATTAGGCAGTTCTTTCAGTTCTGCCCAATCAAAATAGTTGTGGATGGCCACGTCCAGGACTGGTTTAAGAGCTACTTCCCTAGGGATACTCAGTTTAACAAAGTACAGCTCTAAAAGCCCAGTTCATAGCTCCTTAGTTGCAGAGTGTTGCATGATTTTGTCATTGCATTCCATGTTGTTGAACAGCTACATGGAGTAACTGTGAAAGCTCATGAATGGCTCCTGCATCCCTGTCCACCAGTACACCAATGACGCTCACCTACATCTTAAGATATTCTGGGGCTTATTTATGAGCCCCTGCATCACTTTTTGTGACGCACCAGTGGCGTAAAAAATGCGCCATATTTACGAAGTGACACATCTAGGTAGATGTGTCACTTCGTAAACCCGAGCGCTACATTACACCTGTGCCAGGTATAATGTATGCAGGGTGGGCATACCCCCGTAAGAAAGGGTTGTAGGAGTGGTGCAGCGTAATTTATGAGATTTCACTGCACCACTTCAAGGACGCCAATGAGTCAAAACCTTAAGCCTGCCTCATGGCAGGCGTAAGGGTGACGCAGGCCCTTTCACATGGGGCTTGCTCCATGTGAAAGGAACATTGCTCTAGTTGCGTCAGGCTTCTGACACAACTCCAGCAAAGCGCCACTTTTTGCGCTGACAGATACTTCAGTTATATTGACGTATCTGTCCTTCCTACCGACATGATGCGTCATATTATAAATATGACGCATCATTGGTGTCGCAAGGAGAGCGCACTGAGAAGTGATACATTGCTGCTTTCACGCAGCGATGCGCCACATCTCATAAATGAGGCCCTCTATTTCTATAATGTTGTCAATGGGACTATCCTATTCCAATCAAAGGTTAGATGGTTCGTAACTTTCTGAATCTCAAGGTCTATAAAAATGTTGATAATTTGTTCAAGAGGATATACCTTCTTTACTTGGTATAAGATTAACACTTGTTTCTATAATGAAGATTAGGGATTATATGTTAAAATATTGACTACAGAAATATTGTCTGGTATACACATTGTGTCCTAAATATCTTCTACAAAAATATAGGCCTATTGGTTGTAGAAATGTTCTTTTTTTAATTTCTTCTTTATTAAACAATATAAACAACAACAAAAACACACTTCAAGTGACATATTTATAGGTCTTCAATTGTCTTCTATGACATTCCACACATCTCAATACATGCACAGTTATAATCGTTTGTAGATTAAGGGGATTCGTGCTCGTCCGCTTCTTCCTGACAGGTCTGAGGGGTACAAATGTCACCCTTGTAGTGATTCCAGGCCTCCCAAACCTTACCCCACTTCCCGGGGCATCCCGTGGCAGAATAAACAGACCTCTCCCTAAACATATACCAGTCCAAATCTTCCTTCCATTTCACAAGTCTGGGCGGCTGGCTGGCTCCCCACAGTTGGACAATGTTATGCTTCGCTATCATGAATGCCAACGTTGCCCATTGCATTCTGTATGTGTTTAGGTCCGTGGGCTCCCAAATATTCAGGATACATCTAGGGGCTTCTGACTGTAAATCTATACCCGGGACGGATCACTGAAATATTATCGACGGACACATTATCGACTTACCAAAATATCGTTGACAAATTATCGACTACAAAAATATCGACTTACTATACTTATTACACAAACTACAAAAATATCGAGTAAAAAATATCGAGTACTAACTATATCGAATACATAAATATCGCTTAAAAAAATATCGACTACAATTATATCGTTGGACATGAAATTAGCCCTAACACTACAAAAATATCGACTACAAAAATATAGACTACCACAATATCGTTAAAAAAATAATATCGAGTTCATGTTTGCACACTTTTCTTTCTAAAATACCATCTTTATCATCAATAAAAGTCATTTCTCAGTAAAAAATACTTTTCACATATAATACCTGTTTCTTACATAAAATTACTATTAATCCACATTTACTATACATTCTATTACATGCATTTTATCATTTTCTATTATTCTTTGCATTTAACTAACATTTTCATTACTTATTTTCACATATAAATATATTTCATTTAAACACGAACCTGCTTTAATGCGGGAACAACCACATACCACCATTCTCACATCAACAAACACTCCAATTAACTTAAAAAAATTCAAACTAGCCTATACTATGCTTCCTTACATCCTACAACCAATCAAATCAAAGCACACATAACACATATACTATAAAAGGGCTACATGCATTCTACCATTTGTTGCTGCTACCTATCTGGAAAGTAGATGCCAACACTTTGAAGATTTTGTTGCAGAATAAACATCTTTAAAGATCCAGCTTACTAGCTAATTAATCAAGTAAGTAACACAGCATTTTAGTAGAAAACTACATTAGAAGTGCACTATTTTCCTTACATCTCCTAACTCTTAGACTTATTTTATTTTCATGTCTTCCTACTTTTCTGATAGAAACTACTCCAACACAATTCCTATTACATGGTCATATTTCTTCATGTGCAAAATCAGATAGTAAGTATATAATAATTCTCTGTTACACACCAACTGCTTTGTTTAAACACTAATTTACAAGAGTATTTATTTTTCATTGACATTATATTTACAGATATACAGAAATGGTGCTATTTCTACAGCAAAAACGATAAAACTAACCTAATTACACATGTAAGTATAGATGTGTTTGTTATAAAACGGCCAATTTCATTAATGCACATTTTTAAACAACATATCTTGCTTTTTACATCTTCCCTATAGATCATTTGAAAGATCCAAGATCAACTATAGCAAAACACAAAAATACCCTTCAGAAAAATGTAAGTATAATTGTTATTTGCTAAAATGTGGGCACAAAAAACGCTAACTATATTCTTAACACCATGTTATTGATTTTAAATTGCCTCTACAGATATTCAGAAAACATCATACATCTATTCTACATATCATATGAAAACATCCTACACAAAATATACCAATATAGAAGAATCGCCTTGTAAAAAAAGTAAGTATATTTATCATTTCTCTAAAACTGCCGAAAATAACACAGTCTATGTTCTTAACAACATCTTCTCTATTTTATATTTCCTCTACAGATATTCTGAATACATCATACAGCTATTCTACCTACAACAAAGAAAACGACATATTTAGAAGTTAGTATACGTTTAAATCTGTTACATTTCCAAACGGTTCAGTATTAAAATTATAATATTTAGCTTTTATTTCTTCTATCTACTCTACAGATCATACCTGTACTAAATTGATGAACTCCAGCAATTACTACTATTCTACTATTTAAACAAGTAAGTATATGTAATGTTTACATCAAATGCACTAGTAGACAAAAATGACAACTGCTTTTGAGTAGGAAATACGTTTGTTATATATAAACATTAACGTTGTTTTTCTATATTTTCATACCAACAGCAAATAAAGACATACATACAAGAACATCATTCAAAAGACATTTCTGCTTCTGTGACTACTACTTTGATTAACTGTAAGTATAAATGCATCACTAATGATGTTAGCACCACATAAGTAAAAAAATGTGTACTGATTTTGTTTCTTTCTACTCTTTCCTAGAACAAGTAAATCAAAATGACTGAAGGTGCAGAATTTGTCATGTCTCAGAAAAATAAATTGCTATTATGCTACATGGGTTATGTGTATAATCAGGAGAGACAAAGTGGTAGAAAGGTTTTTTGGAAGTGTACACAATATTACTCCAACAAATGTTATGGGAGGGCCACTACCAAGGAAACTAATGTGCTATTTACTAGAGAACATAATCATCCCCCAAATGTCACCGAAATTGAAATTAGAGATGCCTTAGAAAGTATTAAAAGTGCTAGCACACAAAGTGACAAACCCACCACCCAAATACTTAAAGAAGAACTGGTAAAAATCCCTAACCATGCTTCAGGGCAACTACCCTCTATTGATTCCCTGAAACGCACAATTGCACGCACCAAACGACTCACTAGCACAACCCAACCCAACCCAACTTGTTTTGAAGAAATTATTATTTCACCCGAAATGGCCATCACACACAATAAAGATAAATTTATTCTTTTTGATAATGAAAGCAGTACAAACAGAATAATTATGTTTGCAACTGCAAGTAATTTACGAAAAATCCAACAGTGTCCCCAATGGATGATGGATGGAACATTTAAACCCTGCCCAAAACCTTTTTACCAACTGTATTCCATCCACGGTTTATACCATCATTCTAACATACCTTTCATTTACTGTTTGCTACCCAACAAACAGCAAACAACCTACACCGAAATTTTAAATGTTCTCAAAACGGAAATCAATAATTATTTTCCCGAAAAAATAATTATTGATTTCGAATTAGCTATGATAAATAGCATTTTGAGAACATTTCCCCACACAGCAATCCAGGGTTGCTATTATCATTTTAATCAGAGTATATGGAGGCATCTCCAAAAATCTACTTTAAGTGTACTATACTCTACAGATAGCACCTTTGCCTATCAAGTTAAAAAGTTAATAGCCCTGGCCTACGTCCCTGTTACAGATGTTGCTGAACATTACAATTTATTAATTGACAGCGCATATTATAAGAGGAATGAGGATAAGCTAACACCATTGCTAGACTATTTTGAAGACACTTGGGTGGGAAGGTTGCACAGATCAGGACATCGACGCCAGCCCAAATTCCAAATCCCTTGGTGGAATGTCTATCTCAGTACTTTAAACCAAGAGGCGAAAACCAACAACAGTGTTGAAGGGTGGCATAATGCTTTCCAAGCAACTACAAACAGAGGCAAACCCACATTCCACAACCTTCTTGAAGCTTTGAAAAAAGAACAAAGCTATCAGGAACTAAGAATGGAACAATCAGTGTCACAAATAGGGCCCAAACTCACTAAACAAACCCAACAAATGTTCCGACTACTTCAAAGTCAAGTCACATTATACCCTACAACTAGAGGTTTAGAATACCTGGCAATAATAGCAAAAAGTCTTCTATAAAAATGTCAAGTAAATATACGAATGTCTTCTTACAATACTAATAAAAATCACATGTCATAAACATATATAATGAATTATAAATAAAACATATTTGTTTAACAAACGTTTAAAAAATATGTAAAAAAATTCGTAACAAATATGCAATGTTTATAATTTTTTATAACATACACATAACATTAGAAATCGACATTTCCCACCCAATCAAAATTGTAAAATAAATAGTTACAATTTTTGGAATTGAGAGACGCAATCAAGGAAAAATCAATCCATACAATCCAATCCAATATCTTACTATTCCAATATGGGAAACCCTCAAAAACCCGAAAATAAATTGTAAAACGTAAAAAAACGCTCCAGGAAATCCCGAAAACAGTAGTGTGTACACGTTAGGATTTAAAGTTATATACACACAATTTAAAAAAAACGGTCACGCATATCAAAGTATCAATCCGATTCGAAACCCTCCAAAAAACCCGAAAAAGGTTTAAAAAGTGAAAAAACCGCTCCAGGCAAACACGAAAAATAGGAGATAAAAGTCAAAATATAAGCATAATAACTTAAACATTTGTTTCTCCGTTAAAAAACACGCTTCCTTCCATGTAGTTTTCATGCGAGGAACCGAAACCTGTAAAATAACATACATAACGAAAGCCACCCACAAATACCCCCTTCACATTTGTAAATATACTAACAATTAACATGAACCATGTAAGAAGACATTTCCGAACACTTAAAATTAGACTTGAAGGAAAAAAAGCACGACACATCTATAACGCAGACTTTTTACCCAAACGCTACTTAAACTAATAATACATACACCAAAAAACACTACAGAGTTTGATTACACCCTCAAACATGACCACTTACTTATAATTTGTATTAAAAAATAACCTTACCTCTCTCCACGCGAAGCAACTCCCAACCGCGAGCTTCTCCAGTCCTGAATGGAGCGCAATAACCTTACGCGGTAAAAAAGTAGTCCCCTTAACCCATTTGTGTAAAAGGATAATAGAATAAACAATGTGAAATAAAAAATATATAATACATACACATGTGTAATGTAACAAATTAATACACTATACTCATGACAATTTTCCTTTATTAACAAAAAATAATATATTTAATATAAATTAATATATAATATGTATTATATATTAATAATATAAAATAATTATGTAAAACTTTGAATAAAAGATGTAAATATTTAGTTAATCTGTATATTTATATGATTAATTTTGTGTATAATTTTTATAAAACATTATAAATGTTTATGGGAATAATTAATAATGATAAATAATATAACTTATTTATTGTTATTAATATAACAAGTAGAACCATTTAGTATATAAAGAATGGCCTGAAAAAAGTCTCTATTTTATCTGTGAATATATATATTTTTGTTAATAATCAATGAATGTTTATGTTTATTAATTAATAATAATAATAATGAATAAAATAATTATTATTTTTATTAATTAGTAAAAAAAGATTATATAATTATTTCTAATTATAACAAAATTATATAATTGCTTTACTAATATTTGATAAATACCAGATATTATAATTAAACATATTGTTTCCCTATACAATTATAAACTTTACAACTAAAGTGATTTATATGTTTTATGTAAAAACAACATTGTGTGAAATATACACCAAGAACATTTATTTTGGTATTTCAATTTATCCTAAGAAATGTAATAATAGTCATGTTACTTGTTAAAAAGAAATATGTATTATATATTTTATTATATTAATATTTAATATTAACATTATTAAATAATAATGTAAGAAATATATAACAAATCATTGTTTAATGTATTTCTATATAAATACTTTAAATTGTAAATGACTGATGGGAATATGTAAAATTTACTGAAAGAATCTAGTAATCCAAATTATTGTTTACATTGACCACATGTATATAAATGTAAAGATGTTATTGTGTGAATAATAAAAGTAAAAAAAAATGTGATGTTATATTAGTTTTTGATTTTATTGTAGTACACAATAAAAAAATTAAAAATTGTTTAATAAACTAATTTGAAAACATCTATGTTGCATAATTTTTTATTATTAAAATACAGTAATGAACAAATGTATACAAATGTGCTGCACACTGACCAATTTTATATGTATTGTTACTACTCCAGTCAATCTAAAATCATAGAAGCTGCAGGACACTAGCAAAAATTATTTTACTATTCCTACTACACTCAAGGTAATACCATAAAATGTGGTGGAGACTAACCAATGTATTTTTATTAATCCAACTCCAGTGTTGGTAATATTACTGATGGTGCTGGACACCAACCAATTAATAATTAGAATTCCAACTCCACTCTAGCTACTGTCTGGAAACATGCTAATACATAAATTGTTTTTATCTAAATAAAGTGTACTAATGTAAAGTAATAATAATATCTATTTTCGTGTAATAAATTTAATGTATCACTGTTAAGTTAAACTATACATCAGCACTCTAAAATACCCAAAACTGTCCCAAAACACTAAAAAGACCCCTTGACCCTAAAGGCCAAAACTGACCCAGAACCCTACAAATACCCCTTTATCAACAAACTGAAAACTGACCCTGAACCCTACAAATACCCCTTTACCCACAAACAGAAAACTGACCCTGAACCCTACAAATACTCCTTTCCCAACAAACTGAAAACTGACCCAGAACCCTACAAATACTCCTTTCCCAACAAACTGAAAACTGACCCTGAACTCTACAAATACCCCTTTACCCACAAACTGAAAACTGACCCTGAACCCTACAAATACCCCTACAACCACAAACTGAAAACTGACCCTGAACCCTACAAATACTCCTTTCCCAACAAACTGAAAACTGACCCTGAACCCTGCAAATACCCCTACACCCACAAACTGAAAACTGACCCTGAACCCTACAAATACTCCTTTCCCAACAAACTGAAAACTGACCCAGAACCCTACAAATACCCCTTTACCCACAAACTGAAAACTAACCCTGAACACTACAAATACCCCTTTACCCACAAACTGAAAACTGACCCTGAACCCTACAAATAGCCCTTCACCCACAAACTGAAAACTGACCCTGAACCCTACAAATACTCCTTTTCCCACAAACTGAAAACTGACCCTGAACCCTACAAATACCCCTTTACCCACAAACTGAAAACTGACCCTGAACCCTACAAATACCCCTACACCCACAAACTGAAAACTGACCCTGAACCCTACAAATACTCCTTTCCCAACAAACTGAAAACTGACCCTGACCCCTACAAATACCCCTACACCCACAAACTGAAATCTGACCCTGAACCCTACAAATACTCCTTTCCCAACAAACTGAAAACTGACCCTGAACCCTACAAATACCCCTTTACCCACAAACTGAAAACTGACCCTGAACACTACAAATACCCCTTTACCCACAAACTGAAAACTGACCCTGAACCCTACAAATAGCCCTTCACCCACAAACTGAAAACTGACCCTGAACCCTACAAATACTCCTTTTCCCACAAACTGAAAACTGACCCTGAACCCTACAAATACCCCTTTACCCACAAACTGAAAACTGACCCTGAACCCTACAAATACACCTACACCCACAACCTGAAAACTAACCCTGAACCTCCAAAAAACTCCTTTACCCACAAACTGAAAACTGACCCTGACCCCTACAAATACCCCTTTACCCACAAACTGAAAACTGACCCTGAACTCTACAAATAGCCCTTTACACAAGAACAGAAAACTGACCCTCAACCTCAAAAATACCCATTTACCCACAAACTTAAAAATTTCCCAAATCCCACTAAATACACCTTTACTCACGACTACCAAAATTACCCAGAACCCTAAACAATTAACCTATGACAAAAACTATGAAACTAAGCCAGAACACTATAAATAATAATGAACACAACATTAAACATAAATATATAAAAAAAACAAATATTTTTCAAAAAACTATTATAAAATATATTATCACATTAGCTATAATAATAATTTAGATTAATTAATATTGTTTAATTCCAATTAATTAATTAACATCAACATTATTTAACACATTACATTTAAATGTATACAATTAATGTAATTAAGTCATTATTATAAATTAATTACCAATTAATTTATTTAAATGATATGCAATATATTAATTACATCATTAACTAATTATAATTAATGTGTTAGCAATTAATAAATGTTAATAATATACTAATTCTTAATACAATAAATCACTAATTATTATTAATTAATAACCAATGTATCAATGAAAATCATATACAAAAAATTTATAAAAATTTAAATTATTAATAATCAATTAATCAATTAATCAATTAAATTATATGCTAATTAATCAATTAAACAATTAACTAATTAATATTAATTAATTACCAATTAAAATCTAATAAAAACAATTACCACACATATATTAACTAATTAATTATTATTAAATTACTTCCCACCCTATTCCCCTATAAACCCACAACCCGCTCCTAAACATTTGGTACTATTTATTTATATATTATATATATATTATTTTATAAAATCAATATTTTCTAACATTTTCTCGATATTTTTTACTTTCACTATATTTCGATATTTTGTCTAGTCGATATTTTTAAGTCGATATTTTTGTATTCGATATTTTTGGGTAATTTTTCCAGTCGATATTTTTTTCAACGATATTCCTATAGTCGATATTTTGTTAATGTCGATATTTTTCCGTCGATATTTTGTCCATTCGATATTATGTAGTCGATATTATGTCCAGTTACCACCCGGGACTTCTCATAGCGTGTGGTGAACCTTTCCCCAATATGCTTGTACACTTTGAAAGTGCCACAGTGTATGTATGAATGTCCCTAGTTCCCCACATCCCCTCTTGCACTCTCCGCCCTCAGAGCGACCCATCCAAACCAGACAGCGCCCCGTGAAATATGACCGGTGCAGTATCTTAAGTTGCACCAGCTGGATTGCCACCACCCGCGGGGAGGAAACCGCCTCCTGCCAGTCCTCGTCATCTAGCTCCAGACCGTCCTCGGTCCAGTGCCGTCTGATAGTCACTAACGGATCGTCCATATTATTTATAAGCTTCTTATATCTCAGAGAGATGGTCTTCTTGGGAAGATGACCATCCAACACTCCGTCCTCAAGGGGAGAGGCGTCTGGGAGTGTCGTACCCCTGGGGATGTGTGTGAGCAGCTCATGTCGGACTTGGAGGTAGCGGAAGTATTCACTGTCGTTCAATTGGTACTGCAGTTTAAGACAATCAAATGTGTGTATTGTTCCCTCCCTCCATATGTCGTTTATGTGCTTGATCCCTATCAGGTCCCACCTATCAAAACCCCTTAGTCTTCCACAGACTTCCCAGCCTCTCTGACCTCCAGAGCAGGGTGGCAAGTGTAAACTTCCCCTCCCACTTGAGGTGGTTGTTGGCCGCGTGCCACACATGGACGGTATGTTCCAAAGGTCCAATGAGTGGAAATCTGCGGGGAATTGCATACAGCGCCCGGTATAATCTCTCCGAGGTTGCTGCCACTGGTCCATAGCATATCCAGGGTCTGCTGGGGATCCGTATATCCCATGATTCACCGCTGCCAATTTGGAGGCCCAGTAATATTTCCTTAGATCTGGCAATCCTATTCCCCCATCAGACCAGGGGAGAGTAAGTTTAGAAAATGTGATACGGGGTTTACCATCCCAAAGTAGTTGTCTCTGGAGAGCCTCTATTTCCTTAAATTAAGACACAGGAACCAGATCCATCGCTTTCTGAAGAGCATACAAAAACCAGGGCAGAGCAATCATTTTAAACAATACAGCCCTACCTAACAAGGAGAGTGGGAGAGGCTTCTAGCGCGCCGCGTCACCTCTAAAACTCAACAGGGGAGGGCTCAAGTTATTTGCATAGAGGTGCTTCAGGTCTAGTGTGATGTAAATGCCAAGATACCGAAAGCCTTCGAGAGCAATTTGTATCGGGCAGGTATCAGGAATGACCGGCAGGTCACCCCTAAGGACATTTAGCACCGATTTGGCCCAATTTATCGCAAAGCCTGAGTACCTCCCAAAAATTGTCAATAGGTCCAAAAAGCAAATTAGGGACCCCCTCGGGTTGGTAAGGTAGAGCAGAATATCATCTGCGTAGAGTGAAATTTTGTCTTCCCACTCCATCGTCCATCTCATTCCACGTATGGAACGGTCCTGGCGGACCCATGCAGCCAATGGCTCCAGGGCCAGGGAGAAAAGTAGCAGGGACAGAGGACATCCCTGTCTAGTACCCCTGCTCAAATGGAAGTCAGGGGGCCTGCGATTGTTCACCACCACCCGGGCCATCGGAGCCGAATACAGAAGACGTATCCAACCCATAAATTCAGGGCCGAAACTTAGTTTGTCCAACACTGCAAAAAGATAGGGCCATTCAACTCTATCTAATGCCATTGTGGCATCCAACTACACCAGCGTTGCTGGTTCCTGAACCGTCTGGGTCCTACCCAAAACTCTGTGCAACCTCCGTAGATTAAGAGCCGCATTTCGACGTAGATCAAGGAAGTATAGACTTTGGTCAATCTCGTTGCCAGAACTTTGGGTTCCACATTCAGCAACCAGATGGGCCTGTATGATGAGCAGCATGCCCTGGGCTTGCATTCCTTGTAGATGACCACAACATTGGCCACTCGCCGATCATATGGAAGTTGCCCCTTGTCCTTACTTACCTCAAACATTGAGCGGAGAAAAGGAGCGAGTCTATTAGTGCCCAATTTATAAAGCTCTATGGGGATGCCATTTGACCCTGAAGCCTTCCCGGAGTGCACTCCTGATGGCTTGTGCCACTTTGTCATCTGTGAGTGGGGATTCCAAGTATTCCACATTTTCTCTCGATAGTGTGGGCAATTGAATATCCCTAAACATCTCCCTGTTGTCCGCTTCCGTATATGGACCCGCCGAACTATGAACCCCAAGATAATATTCTCTGAACACATCGGCAATTGCTTGCAGGTCTGTAATTGTATCAGAGTTTTCCCCCTGTAAGTCAGGTACAAGCCTCGACGCCCATTCCCTCCTTTCTAGCCATGCATTCAGTTTTCCCTGTTTGTCTCCATGCTCATATATTCTACTCTGACTCTCTCCGTTCTGCGCCCTAGCTCTGTCCCCAGCAATACTTCTGAACTCATCCTGCCATAGTTTCGGACGTGAAGGCCTTCAGGGGTCACTGCTTGAGATACCTCCCTTTCTATCTTCATCACTTCCTCTTCAGCTTTTTTCAACTCAGCCTGTCATTCCCTCTTTTTACCTGAAATCAGAGATATGGCCTCCCCCCTGATAACAGTTTTATACGCCTCCCACAAAGTCTGCGCCAAATCCACTGTGCCCTTATTTTCCCGGAAGTACCTGTCTGTGGCCTTAACTATGCTTTTCTTCGTTGTAGGGTCTCTCAAGTGCCATGGACTGATAGGTGCTATCATGCCTGGGTTACCTGGTCAAATTCCATGTGGAGCCAGACTGGGGAGTGATCGGAGATGCCCCTACCTAGGTGCCCAACCTCCCGAAGGCCATGCGCCTGAGCGGCCGGGACCAGCACGTAATCTATCCTAGACAAGCTATTGTGTGCGGACGATATATGTGTGTACTGCGCTCTACCTGGGTTGCACGCGCGCCAGCCGTCTACTAGCCCCATCATGTCCAGATATTCCGGGAGCCACCTCTGCGCCGGTCTCAGCACTCGAGCAAGGTCACCGTCCACAACCGCGTTGAAGTCACCCCCCAACACCAGAAGGCCCAAGGGCAGAGTCAAGAAAATGGAGCCCTGATCCTGAAAAGTATCTGATTGTAGGCCAGGTGGGACATAAATGGAAATGAAGGTAGCCGTTTGCCCTTCCCACTGACCAGATATACCGATGTATCTACCCCTCTGGTCAGACCATGTGGCCTGAACAGTCAGGGGAAATGAGTTTTTAACCAGTATGCCGACCCCCTTCACCCCGTAGTAAATCCTGCTTGTGCCACCAGTTTGTACTCGCCTTTATGGAGGGCCATGCACCTATTTCCAACCTGATGTTTCTCCTGTGAGAGTATCACATCTGGAAAATGTCTTCTAATAAACTGATTAACCAACCCCTCTTTATTTTGTTACCTAATCCGTTCACATTCCAGCTCAGCACTCTTATCCCCGATCCGGTCTATCGTTCGTCATTGACGTGGTATAGAAACGTTGCGTACACTTCGCTGTCACATGATGTTGCAAACCTAACAAAAACTATAAATGTTCCCAAAATTAAAACTGTAAACAATTCAAATTTGACTTTGAAAAACATTACAGACCCCTACCAACTCCCCCCCTCCCTGCACCCCTGCTTGCGGTGTCCACCCATTACAAACTGGCAGAGTGCCTGTCGCCCCACACACAAAAGCTAACTAATAACTAAAGGTAGTAACGAGGAGGAAGGCCAGCATTCTGTCCCCCTGCCCCCAGGTCCATGTCCATACAGACAAAATATTCCCTGCAGAGTACAAAAAACTTGCGTCTGATTTCGGGGCTCCCGCCCCCTGTACCTGTCCAATATCAGTCCTTCCTGCCGGCCGGTTCTCACTCTAGGTCCTGTGTCGCACATTACCCTCCACTTTCTCGTGCCCTAGTGCCACCGGGGAGACGACAGTCTAGCCAGTCAGATGCCACTTCTGGATTGTCAAAAAACCAAGCTCTACCCTCAACCTCCTCTCGGAGCCTCGCCGGGAAAAATCATAGCGTATTTAAGACCTTTGTCTCTTAGTTTCTTCTTGACGGCAAGAAAGTTTCTACGTTGTTTCTGCACCAGCTGCGTGAAGTCGGGGAAGAAGGAAAGAGTGGCCTTTTCATAGTGCAATGGTGGCGCCGCTCAGGCCACCTGTAGGATTGCGTCTCTGTCCTTAAAGTTTAGGACCCGTGCTATCATAGGCCGCAGGGGCGCTCCAGGTCTAGGTCGCCCCCTGGAACCCTATGAGCTCCTTCAATCGTGAAGAATTTGCCAAGTCCCTTGGGCTTAAGGTGTGTTAGGATGAGCTCCTCTACGAACAGATCGAGGGCCGGGCCTTCTGATTTTTCAGGCACTCCCAAGATGCGGATGTTGTTGCGTCTGGATCTTCCTTCGTAATCGTCTAGTTTCCGTTCGGCCGCTGCACAGAAAGATTTCAGGTCACCTACTTCCTGCTGGAGCTGCGACACATCCTTCGTTAAGCTTGACGTCTTGATATCCAATGATTTAACTTTTTCGTTGACCTTGGTGAGATCAGTCCGGATAAGATTCACCTCAATGGAGACGGTGTCTAATTTATGATCCAACGATTCAATTTGTTTCCCCAAGGATGTTCTAACCCCATTGATGGCTGCCATCACGTCTTGCAGGGTCAGTTCTGTTGCATGGCTCGCAGAGTCTCCCCCCCACCCGCAGGGCCCTGTTAAGAGTCCGCTGGCGAGTCTTTGGGCAGTGTGTAGTGGTCCATTTTGTTCGATTGCACTTGCTGCATGCCCTTGGTCACTCTAGACTGAGTCTTTTCAGCTTCTGGCTTAGTCGCCATCTGCGGTTTGGTCTCACCGCCCCCCGACCCATGTACAGGCGGTATGGTTTTCACTATCTGTGGCCTGCCAGGACTCAAAGTGCACTCCACTCTGGGCCAGCTCCAGGACATGGTATAGACTAACAGCCCACTGACGATACCACTAGAGTCCAGGAATCGCTACAGGGGAAGCAGCCCCAAAGCACTCCGACCCGTACGATCAAGGCCGCTGAGGACCCTTCCACAGCTCAGAGGAATGGTCCTGTGCACAGATTACGGAGAATGTTCATAATGTCTCATGCAGGCACTTATATTGGGGGAGGGGGGTTTCTTCTTAGCACTGACCGCTCCTGCCCTTGCCTGTTGGCCTCTTCCCCTACTGCACTATCTGTAAGCCGCACCTCCGATCTTCCGCTGTGGCTGTTTCCCACAGGCACCGGCCACACCTCAGTGCCGAGAGTATCAAGCTGGGCGACCGCCTATTCCTCAAGATGGCGTCGCCAGGCCAGAGAGGTCGATGTTCACGGCCTCAGCCACACCGTATCACAGTCCCCTTCAAGGTGGGGGAGCCTCCGCAGCACGATCGCCGCACCGCCTCTCTGCCCCCGGGCCTGCCGAGCCCGGAGATCACTGCTGCACTGCGGTGAGCTCAGGCGGGAAAGGTCGTCACGCCGTGCGAAGCAGGGGGGGAGGAAAAGACAGGCGTCCGCCGAAAGCCCCCGGAGGGGAGGGGGGAGAGAAAAGGCCTCTCGCCGTGCAGGTGGCAATGTTCAATCGGCCGCCCGAACAACCGGGGACTTCTGGTCCGTGCCGCCGAGATCTTCTCGCCTTCCGGCGGCTTGCTCCACACCCAGGTTCCCGGCTCCAAAGCTTCAACCAGGCCCGAACTTGTGGGAGCCACAACCTCGGCTCCAAGTCACGTCTGAACTTCGAAGTGGGTCACAGAGGCGACGGGAGCATCCCCCTCTCGATATCCGATCCTCTGGGGCAGGATGATAGTTAGGATGTCCGATCCCAGGGACGGCGGCGACAGAGCCAAGAGGTTACACGTCCATCTCGGCCCGGCGCTAGTCTCCTCCCCCGGGTGTAGAAATGTTACTGCTAACTGCAGTGGCGAGATCTTTGGAGATGGTATTTAGGGGACAATATTTAAGTTAGATGTAATTCTGGGTATGATATTCTAAATGCACACTTTGCCACTGGATTCAAGCTAGCCTGGCTGATGAGGGGTGTTACCCCGAAACCGGTCCCAGGATGCTTGTTTCCAGTCCAGGAAAGACCTGGCTTGGCACTTCGGGCTGGACTGTTCCCATGAGGCAAAGGGTCAAGACTGATTTGCATATGGCTGGGTATAAACGGCGGTGGCTCAGTGAGCTAAATAGCAATAATGGATTCAACCCCGATCTGTGACGGTAGCTGAGTTTCTGAAAATTCTCAGTGCTCCGTCCATCATCTATTTGTGTTTGCTTTGTTGGCCGTAAGTTGGCAGGCTATGCCCAGATTTGGGTCCCTTGTTCACGTTGCCACTGGATTCAAGCTAGCTTGGCTGATGTGGGTTGTCACCCAGAAACCAGTCTCAGGAGGCTTGTTTCCGGTCCAGGAAAGACCTGGCTTGGCTGTTCAGGATGGACTGTTTTCAAGAGGCTCAGAGTCAAGCCAGATTTGCATACGTCTGAGTCTGAACTGGGGTGGCGAAGTGAGCTAAAGAACGATGATGGATTCTACCCAAATCTGTGTGTGGGGGTGAGTATCTGAAAAGTTTCAGTGCTCCATCCATCATCTCCTTGTGATTGATTTGTTCGCCCTAAGTTGGCAGGGTATGCCCAGACATGGGTCTCTTGCTCACTTTACCACTGGATTCCAGCTAGCCTGGCTGATGAGGGGTGTTACCTCAAAACTGGTCCCAGGATGCTAGTTTCCAGGCCAGGGAAGACCTGGCTCAGCAGTTCAGGCTGGACTGTTCCCATGAGGCACAGGGTCAATAATGATTTGCATATGGCTGTGTCTGAACTGGGGTGGTGAAGTGTGCTAAAGAACGATGATGGACTCAACCCAGATCTGTGACCCGTAGTGAATGTCTGAAAAGTTTCAGCATCCATCCATCATCTCCTTGTGATTGATTTGTTCGCCCTAAGTTGGCAGGGTATGCCCAGACATGGGTCCCTTGCTCACTTTACCACTGGATTCCAGCTAGCCTGGCTGATGAGGAGTGTTACCTCAAAACTGGTCCTAGGATGCTTGTTTCAAGTCCCGGCAAGACCTGGCTTGGTAGTTCAGGCTGGACTGTTCCCATGAGGCACACGGTCAAGACTGACTAGCATATGGGTGGGTCTGAACTGGGTGGCGTCGTGAGCTAAAGTACAATGATGGATTCAACCCAGATCTGTGATGGGTGCGTGTCTGAAAAGTTTCAGTGCTCCGTCGATCATTTCCTTGTGTTTGCTTTGTTTCCCCTAAGTTGGCAGGGTATTCCAAGACGTGGTTCCCTTGCTCACTTTGCCACTGAATTCAAGCTAGCCTGGCTGATCCTGGCTGTTACCCCAAAACCGGTCCCAGGATGCATGTTTCCGGTCCAGGGAAGACCTTGCTTGGCAGTTCGGGCTGGACTGTTGCCATGAAGCATAGGGTCAAGACTGATTTGCATGTGCATGGGTCTGCACTAGGGTGATGAAGTGAGCTAAAGAACGATGACAGATTCAACCCAGGTCTGTGACTGGGGATGAGTGTCTGAAAAGTTTCAGCGCTCCATCCGTCATATCCTTGTGTATGATATTCTACTACCTGAATGGGTGTTACTCTTGCTTCAAAACATATTTCAATGTACTCTCTGATACAATCACAACATTTGGTTTTTACCAGGACAAATTATAGAGGACAAACAAATTCTTAATAGCCCCTCTGATTTCAGAAGACCTACCCAGTGACTGTTATTTCACACCTGAATTGTAGAAATGCACTATAGGTCAGTTTACCGTTGTTGCCCTTTATCCCTTGAAATCTGTTTTGAACACTTGATTTGTGAGAAATAGCAAATTTTATCATATTACCACATTACACAATATTTACACAAGGTGTCATTGTACTACATGATTCATTTCAAACTTTGGTACACAGCCTTTACCACTCTTATTCTTGATCAATTTACTTACATGTTTAGCAGGTTAAAGATTTCAGGGGCTCTATCAACAAGGCCTAGAAAGCTTCACTAAATACAAATTCTTAGCATGTCACACTCTAAAGCCACACAATTTCCAGCAGCTGGTTCACACATGCGGAATTCTCTGCCACCAGCTGTTCATGTTATGCTTCTTCTCGTTCTGTCAGGACTTAAAAATATTTTTTATAACGTGACTTGCTGGATGTTCTATAAATCAATAGTTCTGATTATTTCACTGATTGCATTTACTTTCTCTGTTTTGTTTTGTACAGCTTGCTATCCTTGGAGTAGGGTAAAATGATTAAGTCTCTAAATAATAGCATTAACACAGGTATGTGTTGCATTACTTCCTGAGACATTTCCATATCCTAGGGTGTATTTACAGATTGACAAACATACTACTTCTTGGTAACATATTTGTGCAAGTCAAAGAGTCAGCTACTTATTTACATATCCTTTGCGCTACTGGTACCTCACTTTCTATATGGGAAAACGTAACGTAACAGCGGTGCAAGGGGCTTGTAAATAAGCCCCTTAATATCTGACAACTTTGAAAATGTCAACAGTTGCTTTTGTCCAAATATTGCTCTGAAAAGGCCCATGAGCAAGCATGTGGGACTTGAATCAAGAAAGTAATTTAATGACTGATTTAGAGTTCAACGGGCAGAGGTGAGTCTGTCGGTATGGCAGAATATTTTTCTTCCACCATAACGAGGGTCCTCTACAAGCCACATTTAGAGTTGTCCACCAACCTTACAGACAATTAAAAACATTGCTGTAGCATCGCCCCCAAGTAATTAGACCGACGCCAGTATTACTTTCAAGGAGCTTTATTCCTCACA
The DNA here is from genome assembly GCF_964261635.1 of Lissotriton helveticus. Taxonomy (NCBI): domain Eukaryota; kingdom Metazoa; phylum Chordata; class Amphibia; order Caudata; family Salamandridae; genus Lissotriton; species Lissotriton helveticus. Next base: position 883,817,196 of record NC_136069.1, on the reverse strand, counting down.
ACCTTTCTGTTCCTCGTCCCTACACTATCTGCCCTAGTTCCTGCTCGTGGCTCCTCCCGTTCCTGTTCCTCCCCTTAACTCCACCCCCAAACACTAGACTACATCACAGTCTTACATCTCCCCCTTTCTTAACAAAATGAGCCTAATTTCCACAGTGTTCGCAATTATTCAATCAGCCACGCGGGTCGGCGGACAGACTGTTCTTCAAGCATGAGTAGTGTCGAATCAGTGATGGGCGTGTCTTTGGTCGATCTTTCTGTTGTTTTAACAAGAGCATCCTTGACTGCGGGAGTGCACCTTTGAAAATGCAAGACATGGCATGTATACTGCTTATTCTCAGATTCCGCAGTTATCATGGTTCCTTCTGGCTGTGTGACTGATAATGGCTCAGCCCGGTAGTGGCAGCCTGTTTTCCTTTGTGACGCTTGTTTTTCCGAGCATCCGCTTGTCGTTTCGCTTCTTTCGTCTTTTCGGTCAGAATCAGCAAGGTCCTTGTGTTCACAGTCCTGTGTATCAGACAGTAAGGCCTTATCTGACCTGAGTGTCCTGGTTCGGTTCTGGGACTCATTTGCTGGCTCTGTTATTCTCATCTGCTCCCACTCGCGTTTGGGAATGTTGAACTCTTTGACCATCCGGGCAGGTGCATGTTCAGCACTCATCCCCTTTTGTCTTCTTGATGATGATCTATCTTTGTCAACATACTTTGCCTTCCGGACGGAGTGGTGCGTCAGTCCTTTTCTAACCCAGTGGGTAACGTCCCATATGTTTGTTTTCCTTCTGTGAGCCCTTTGAGTCAACCTCGCGGACCCCATCAGAGGTGACGATATATTACTCAGATTTTAATGTAACTGTAACTGACATGACATGTTGCCTGATGCAGTGATTGAATATTCTGAGTCATCAGCATGAGATATGTTGCTTTGGATGGGGGGACGTTCTCTGATTCCATTGTGCATTCAGGTGATTGATGCCACGTGCATTGTCGGGACCTTGATTCTGTTAACCCGAGTGATCGTACCGACATGCTTTATGAACCGGAGTAGTCTTTTGCTGATGTCCTGTGAGAACGTTCCTTAGAGACTGTCTCGACTGGTAGGCTTCTTGAGCTGGTAGTCTGTGATGACATGCTCCTGGAGTCGGAGCTATCAGTGGGACATTTCTCTGGGTACATCTCTTGAAGTGTTTCCTGTGTTATTGCTGTGGAGAGGTTGTTTGCCAGCCACACATTTACTTCTTTAGTTTGATTCTGGAGTAGTTGGTCTGTGCCCTTTTCATGTAATATTAATGGTATCTTCTCAGCTTTATCATTGTTAGGGGTGTCTTGAGTGCACGTGCCTCTCCCTTTTCGGTGTCTGAGTGGCTTACCCCGCCTCATGTGGTTTGTTTCTTCTTCTCGCATGTTGAGTGCACTAACGTCTGATGTATCCCACAGCTTGATGTTTCTTCGGGCTCATTTATGAAGATTGGTGAACCGCGGGTTGCTTGGGTGTGTTTGTGTACCGGTTTCCAAGGTTGACATGACTGATCCGGTCTTCTGTAGCTTGTCTTTCCTTCATACTTGTTGAGCAGGCTGTCATCGGTTCCATCCGTGTGGTCTGTCCCACTTGACTCTTCTTCAGAATAATTTGTACCGTTTGTTGAATGACTCCTTGAGGTTGAATAACTCCCTGAGGTTATATCAGTGAGGCTGTCATAATCCTGGATCATCTCAGCCTTTTGTTTGCCATATTCCACTGTCTTTTGCATTGACTCTGAGGATTTCATGTCACTTTGTCTCTCCTGCTGTCTTGTCTCTAGTCTGCCTTCGCCCTCCCTCTTTCTGGTTTTGTTTGCCTCTTGGGTTTTATGCTCTGACTTGAGGGATGTCTCCTTTCTCTTGTCTTCCTTTCTTGCATTGAAATGCAATTCCCTTGACAATTCTCTTGCTTTGGCTCGCTCTCCAGCTTCAGCCCTCCTGATGATTTCCTTTAACGAGAATTGCCTTTGAAGTATCTTACGCTGTGTGTCTGGTTATGAACAGCTCTCAATTGCCCGGAGACGAATCTCTTCCTCATTTGTGAATGTATTGAATTGGCAGTATCGTACCAACTTTTGTAACCTCGTTATGAAGTTTGGTAATGATTCCCCTGGTTCCCGCCGTGCTGTGTTGAAGACGATGCGTTCATGATCCACGTCTTCCTTTGTGGTGAAATGAGCGCGTCTCGTCTCTTTGAGTTTTCTATATGTCTCTGTATCCTTTTCTGAAAATGTTCTGATTAGGCGTCGGCCTTCGTGACCTACCAGTTGAAGTAGTAGTGTCAGACATTTTCCATCTCTTCGCTCACCGGTTGTTTCAAGAAAATCATCCAGTGATTCCAGCCACTTGTCCCATCGGGGACCCAAACTCTGACTGTCGGTCAGCGTCACTGGGGGTGGTACTTCAATGCAGGGATTGGACCGTTGTATTGCTTTTCCCATCATCATGAGGGAGGAAAGTTGTAGTATGCTACTGTCACAGGACTATTCACTTTGCTTCCCGTCTTATTTGCTGACCCTCTTCGGCCGAGATCCTGTGTCTGGTCGTTTCCTTTGACTTTGGTCAGATTCGCTCCCAGGTGGCTACTGTATTTGTCCGCCCTTAGCACGACTGTCTCGGTAGACTTCAGTGAGTTAAGCTTGGATTTCCTGAGTTCGAAATAGTCACCCTCAGCTGCACCATGCGTGACTCGTGGCTCAGCGAATTCCCGCTTTCTCTAGTGTTGCATGCTAGCTGCAGGTGGTCGGTGGCGCTTCCGCAATGATACATGACAACGTTGAAGTCTTCTTCTTGCGTTTCGTTCCAGACTCGTGCAGGTTATCCAGTCACTTAGTTGATGAGAGAAGGCTTCTTTGATTTTTGTTTACTCCTGCTTCTGGATCATTTGTTTTCTTAGCTTCTTCTACCTTTAATTATTTGTCTTCATGTGGTGCTGAAGTTTACTTTGGTACTTGCCTCTGCTCGTGCTTGTTACGTTCTGGATCTGCATTTGTTTGTGTTTGTCGCAGTCGAGATTTGTACTGGCTTGTGCTTGTTGTTAAAGTCACTTCGATTCATCACACTTCCTGTTGCTTGTATCAGTGCTTGATTGTGCTCAAGGTCGTATTTGTTCGTTACTTGTGCTTGCTCGTGCTTGTTTCATTTGTATTTCTTGCCTTTACCAATGCTTGTTGTGCTTACTGTTGTCCTAGCTTGTGCCTGGTTACTTGTTTCAGCTCTTGCGTTTGCTTGTACTTGTTTACATATTGCACTTCTTGCATTTACTCGTGCTTGCTTGTGTTAGCTCTTGTGTTTGATCGTGCTTGTTTCCTTTTCTTTGCATGTGCTTGCTTACTTGTTCCACCTCTTGCCTTGCATGTGCTTGTTTGTCCTTTCTCTTGCCGTTGTCTGTCTCTTGCATTTGCCAGTGCTTGTTGAATTGTTGCAGCTTCTGTACTTTCCAATGCTTGTTATGTTGCTGTCAATTTGCATTTGCCAATGTTTGTTTACTGTAACTCTTGCACTTGTCAATGCTTGTTGTGTTACTGTAACTTTTGCCTTTGCCAATGTTTGTTTTCTTATTGTAGTCTTTCCACTTGCCAATGCTTGTTTTGTTATGATTGCCGATGCTTGTTTTCTTATGTTTGCCAATGCTTGTTGCTAAAACTCTGCTTGCCTGACCTCAAGATGGCCGCTCTGGATCCCTGACAGAGGATTGAAGCAAACTGCCTGACTTCAGGATGGCCGCCGTAGTGGAAATCTCGTTCCCGCCGGGATTTGACTTTTCTAATGGTTTCCAGGCCGATGCTCACTCACCGAACCGACGGCAGGCAGCAGGACGCTCGCGGAGGCCAGGACCACTGCACCTCGATGCTGGCAAGCCTTCAGACGCTTCTCTTGACACAGGTAGGATCGGGGTGGGCTCCCTCGGTGTCTTTTCGCCAGTCTTCCACTGACCTTCCTCGAAACTGGGGTAGGCACCCAGACTTCAGCGCTTCTCCAGCGCTCACAGGGCCATGTTCACCACGACTTTCAGGTCGGAGCCTCGGTCAGGGACGCGCTACCGTAGCTCTTCCCGCTCACGGCCCGCGATTCCGGGAACAGACAGATGAGGCGGGTCACTGTCGTCGCGACGGCGGCTTTTAATCAATTGTGCCCCCATGCTGGGATCGGATACTGCTCCGGAGGTAGTGCACTTGCATAGCACTACCATCCCACCCTCGTCGCCAGCTGTAGCATCGTCCCCAAGTAATTAGACCGACGCCAGTATTACTTTCAAGGAGCTTTATTCCTCACAACCTTTCTGTTCCTCGTCCCTACACTATCTGCCCTAGTTCCTGTCCGTGGCTCCTCCTGTTCCTGTTCCTCCCCTTAACTCCACCCCCCAAACACTAGACTACATCACACAGTCTTTCAATTGCCAGGATCCCCTGTCATGGCAATGTATTCAAAGTTTCAAAGACAATGGACCACTTTTATATACTAGTGTGAGACCTGTTTCTCCCCCAGGCTAGTGGAGCAAATAACTTCATCGCCCTGGTGGACATTCCAACTTCCGTATTTAGAAATGACCAGTATGCAGGCAGTAATTTCTAAAGCATTGACAGTGTTAGGACACAGAACGTGGACAATGGACAGACAGCGCTGCCTTTTCGATAACCAAACTACAACCCCCATACTAACCCCGGCGGGAACTACTCTACCCAGCATGCTGAGCGCGGCGCATGCGCGAGGCATGCATGCGGAAGTGCTGGCATAAAACGGACCGGGAAGCCGAGACAGCCGTCGGATATTTCGGGTCCACAGTAGGAATCTGTGCAACGACAGAGGTGAGCACTAATTAGGAGAAGCGGCTCTTTACCGAGACTGTCGCACTTTCGACTCTTGTCCCCCGCGCATTGAAGCGCCCCTGCACCCTGTCCCCGCTCGAGGGTTTCGAGCATTGGAACCCGTGCATTGAAGCGCCCCTGCACCCTGTCCCCGCTCGAGGGTTTCGAGCATTGGTACCCGCGCAGTTGAAGCGCCACGGCAACCTGTCCCCGCTCGAGGGTTCGAGCTGGTAGTACAGCGTGAAACCGCGCCTCTGACCACAGTCCCCGCTCGAGGGTATTCGAGTGGTTTTGAACTCATGCCCCAAGAGCACGCAGAGCAACAGTCCCCGCTCGAGGGTTATCGAGTGCACTGTTCCTGCGCCTAGACACCAAAGTGCCGCTGTCCCCGTTCGAGGGTTATCGAACGAGCGGGATACAACCTTTTGTTTTCCCTTATGCTTTCGTATTCTGCCCTCTGTTGGATGATGTCGGGACCGACATCAATGCACGGGACGAACTAGGAAGGAAGCTGCACTCTCCCCTCTCTAACCCATTTCGAGTAGCATTGCCGGCCACTTCTTAGCACGGTGTCCTCTGTTGGGTGGCTGCCGGGACCGGCAGTCGTGCAGAGGACGGTTGGACGCCCCTATCATCGGCTTCACCCCACCGCTCTGAACAAATGGCTTTGCAGTATTTCTTGTAATCAACTTGTATGATTAAAACTTGGTTTGTCCCAGAACAATCTGCCTGTATCCGTTTGTACTGGTTTTAAGGCCAGAGGGCTGTACCTCACTCAACCCCGGGGTAACCAGGGGGTTACAGACAGGAACCATCATCACAGTGCTGTCAATGCTTTTTGCAGTTTGGTACAGAGTTCCGCCAACATGATGGAGCATTTCTTATTTAATAAAAAAATAATACATATGGAGGATATTCTTTTCAAAAATAAAAAAGATAATGTCCCCCCTAACCATGAGAGTGTCTCCCGTGGTGAGGAGGCATTTTTTTGTTTTTACTGTACCTTACCTTCAGGGTTTGCCTGGTGGTGATGCACAGTAAAAAAGGACTAGGTTCGCCCATCCTAATTGGATGGACAGGCATACAAGCAATTCTCAGATGGCCCTTACTATATCGGCCCATCTGAGAAGTTTGGCTATGGTGGTGACAGTGTAGTGACTGCCGTAGCCAAAACTAGGTTCCTCCTGCATTTAAATCATGCGGGCAGACCACTGTGCCATTGTGACGTAGTTCAATAACCGCCAGCATCTAAATTGGGCTCTATGTATAAAACGTTTGATGGATGGTACAATTAAATTGAAGGTTCAGTCTGTCAAACATTTAACATATTTTTTTTTTTAAACTAAATCCCAAAGTGGTATTTCGTCTTTCAAAAAACAAAACCTAATGACCTCCATACATTGGTAGTTTTCTCCCATGGCCTGGGAGTCATACAATATTGTTTACTTTCCTTTACTGCCCTTTCTCTCATGTTGTGGAAGTAATTGAAACAATTTTACTGTTCCTTACCGTCACGTTTTTCATGGCAGTAAGGGGCAGTAAAAACAGGCCCATTCTTCAGCCCACTTTAAATCGGGCAGTCGGTCAAATGGCCAATCCTCAAAAGGCCCTTGCTCTGTGGGGTCATTGCAGGTGTATGTCTGTTGGGTCTGGCCCTATTTGCAGGGTTATCCCCAAATGTTTTGCCCTCCTCCACCTATTTTTCTGACCTTTTTTAAAATTGGCTTTAGGACTCTGGGCATTTTACCACTGCTAATCAGTGCTAAAGTGCTTGTGCTCGCTTCTCTAAAGATGGTGTTATTGGTATACACCTGTTCAGCATATTTCAGTTACATATACGTCCCTTGTAAAGGGCTATCAAATACACCCATGGCATGTAAATTAACTGCTACTAGTGGGCCTGCAGCACTGCTTGTGCCACTCAAAGAAGTACCTTTATAAACCTGTCTCAGCCCTGCCACCGCAGGGCATGTGTGCGCAGTTTGCTGCCTCCTTAACTTGGCATTTAAAACTACTTGCCAAGCCTGATACTCCCCTTCTATTACACACAGGTCACCACTAATGTAGGCACTAGTTAGCCATTTGGCAGGGTGCTCTGTCAGAAAAATGTCGGACACTTGCCTTTATGTGTGACATGTCCTGGTGGTGACAAACAGCCTATTTTCTTTCTCACTGCTGTGAGGCCTACCCCTCTCATAGAATGGCTTTGGGGATTCCCATATATACTTCTAAGTGGTAATTCCTTATCAGAAAGGAGTGGTATTGTCATGTTTGGTATGCTTAAAATAGTGGTGATCTATCCTACTTACTGATGTAGTTGAATATTACATTACTATTGTAGAAATTCCACTTTTAAAAAGTGAAAGACACACAATTGATGGACTGAATGCAAAACAAATCAAAACATTCACCCCCTGTCAAGAGATCTGGGTTAAATCCATTATTCTTTTGCTCACCATGCCTCCCCAGTTTAGACCTTCCCATATGCAAATCAGTCTTGACCCTGTGACTCATGGGAACAGTCCGGCCCGAACTGCTAAGCCAGTTCCTCCCTGGACCGGAAACAAGCATCCTAGGACCTGTTTCGGGGTTTTGCCCCTCTGCAGCCAGGATAGCTTGAATCCAGTGGCACAGTGAGCCACGTCTGGGCATACCAAGCACTTAGAGCGAGGAAGCAAAAGACACACAATTGATGGACGGAATGCAGAACAGATCAAAACATTCACCCCCAGTCAAGAAATCTGGGTTAAATCCAATATTCATTTGCTCACCATGGCACCCCAGTTTAGACATGACCATATGCAAATCAGTTTTGACCCTGTGACTCATGGGAATAGTCCAGCCCAAACTGCTAAGCCAGGCCCTTCCTGGACCGGAAACAAGAATCCTCGGACCGGTTTGGGGATTTCAGCCCTCTTCAGTCATGACAGCTTGATTCCAATGGCACAGTGAGCCCAGGACCCATGTCTGGGCATACCCGGCGCACTTTAGAGCGAGGAAGCAAAAGACACTCAATTGATGGATGAAATGCAGAACAAATCAGAACATTCACCCCAGTCAAGATGGATTTAACCCAGATCTTTTGACTGGGGGAGAATGTTTGCATTGTCAGCATTCTGTCCATCATTTGTTTTCTGTAACACTTTTTGCCCTAAGTGGGATGGGTATGCCCAGACGTGGGTCCCTTGCTCACTGTGCCACTGGATTCAAGCAGGCCTGGATGAAGAAGGGTGACATACCCTGAAACCCGTCCCAGGATGCTTGTTTCTGGTCCAGGGAGGACCTGGCCTGGCAGTTTGGTCTGGACTGTTCCCATGGGATGAAGAACACAGTCTGGGGCACACTTAATAAGGATACAATAATGGTTGAAATGTCTCGTATTGTACCAATATCTGTGGTCGACACCAGTGTGGTATTCAAATGTATTTAATAATGCAACAACAAAAAACAACCAGCCAACACATTTTTCATCACATGAGGGAACTATCCTGTGACTTCTTCAGGGCTGTGTAGTGATGCAGAGTAACATAGCAGTGTCACGAGGCCGGTGATAATTCCAACTCGGCCAGGTGGTCAATGAGAATCAACTGGTCCATGTCACAGTTCCTAGAGAGAGGGGAAGGGGGCCCAAAGTGGTAGACCCCTGCGGATGAGGATGAAAGAAGGGCGGTTTGGCAACTAATTACATGCGGACCTCTATAGGAGCGAAACACATCTTGATATGACGTGTAGATGCGGCGGTGTGAGAAACGAGTATGTGTTAAGAGCCATGAGGAATCGTATTCAGATCCTTCCAGTGTCTAAAAGAAGTTAGTGGGCGGGTGCACTGTATTAATGAAGTAGATCTCGAATCAATATGGTGAAAAGGAAGAGACACTGGTTCTGGCTCGGTTTCCGATGCAGAAATGGCCTGGCAGTTCGGTCCGGACTGACAAAGCATGGTGAGCATTGCTCCAGGCTCCGCATATAGAGTGACAGAGCACTTGCGCCTTCATGAACAGAGTGGCAAGTAGTGCGTGTGGCGCACTTCCCACTTTCTAAAATATAGCATTGTGTGTTTTCTTCAGTGCAGCCCTCCCAGCCAGGAAAACCGCAACATGCAACCTTTTGAGCAACGTCCGTGCTGAGGCACCATCCCCCTGCACCTGACATCGCCACCAAGTATTGAGAATGCCCCTAGTGAAGCCCTCTCTGCTGCAAGAGATGCAAAGATCAGGGCTTGCCAGTCACTGTGCCGGTGAGGGCATGCCAACCCTGAGAGCCGAGATGGAGGCTCTCCCAGTGGCACTGACCCTTGGTGATACAGTTGGGCTGTGGAGGAGACACTGTCATCCCACATTCCTTTGCGGGCGGCCGGGCCATTTTTCAAATTGAAAGAAAGGCTGAGTTTTCACTGTTAGCAGTTTCACCGCGCACTTGCGGGCAGCTACACTTCATCCTCTGGAGGAGGTCGAGAGAGACCTCCGTGTGATTGCGCCAGTTGGTGCATTGCCCCCTCTTTTATCCTTTGGTGATGGGGCCAGGGGGACACTGATCGCACTGGCATGCGATTGCCTGGTTTGGGACTCAGGGAGCATTACTGTTTTTCTCCTCAATTGTGGGAGAAGTCTGCCAATGTTGACCCCTGCCGGGGATCACAGGGAATGATGCAACCATTACAGTGAAGCCCCTATTCATTGGGAGTGTCTTTGTGCCTGGATCTCCCCAGAAGGGGCTCCTCACTTTACTGTACACACTTAGTAGGCGTGCAGGTGCCCCTGTGCCCTACAGTGTGATTCATTAATATACTTGTTTCAGCTGGGTTGCCATAACTCTGCTAGTAGGAATACTTGGCCCTATATTGGTATGGTTATAAGTGGGATTCATGTGTTGTGCTAAACCAGTCTGCAATAGTTGCAAAGTATTTATGGCTTGATGTGAATATTTTGTGATCGATTAACTTATGGTGATATTTGGGAGTTTATGTGTTTGTCCTCTAAGCTAACTGGCATCACATGCACTGATGTTATGATATATGTCGTTTTGACTCTGGCATCGTCCTGGATAAAGAGTACTATCTCAGTATTGCATAGCATGCAAAGTATTAATGAATCATGTTGTTCTGGTCTATGTTATGTACAATACACTATATTTTTTGAATAATCCTACTGGGAGTCTCTTTTGTGGTGTATTCATTGTGTTGCTGTGTGAGCTACCAGAGGTGAGCACAGGTTATCTTGTTGTGTAACTGACTTGCCCTCACTAGAGTACTGGGTTCTGCCTGGCTTAGGTGCATACCTGAGCCAACCAGAAACCCATGTCTAACAATGTCTGAGATGGAGACGTAGTAGTCTGTTTGAATATTTAACGTCCGTCCATCTAGAAATGAGTAGGCGGACATTCACTTTGAGGAGAGGGTGCTCTATCAAAGTTGCAATGGAGTACCCACTCTGCCGAAATTTACATCAGTCCCATAGTTACTTGGAATACCAACTCCGACATTTACAGTTGCAAATACGTTAAATTGTTTTTTGTAACTTTAAAAAAGCTAATATTCTTCTTGAGCTCACTAGTAAAAGTAATACTTTTAGTTAGTTTGCGGCTTCCCGAGATCAAGCCTGCCGATGGGTTGCGTTCCCAGGTGGATTTTGTTCAAGGTCATATGTCCAATGATACGAGACGCTTAATTGGGCAAAGGTAGTGCAAAACCAGGAATCCCTGCTAGCTATGAGTAACTTAGTTACAAATACCCTAGCAGTACTACAGACAGATGCGGTAGACGGAGATAGAGTTGGTCACCTTCACGAGACCCTTTTTAACCAACTTAGAGTTTTTTTTATAACTATAAATAAAAAGAAACACGTATCACCCGCCCCCAAGTCAGCAGTCTGGTATAACTCACACTGCCGCTCGGCTTATAGATCCCTGGCAGGGGCCATCAGGAGTCAAGATAGGGATGCTGTAAAGGAGAAAAGGAAGGAATATAAGGTTGCCCAAACCCGGGCCAAAAGAGACTGGAACGAAGCTCATTGGGCAGATTTGCTTATAGCCTGTTCTGGGAGAGATATGTCCGAATTTTGGCACCTGGTCAAGTGGGGGAGTGGCTACCGAAGCAGGGTGCCTACTAATAATGTGGAACCGGATCAGTGGGTCCAACATTTTAGTGGTCAGTTTGCAGGGGACCCGATTCCCCAAGCTATTTTTGTAATGCCATCTTCCCGGCCCGCCCTCTGCATTACCAAGAAGGGAGGTGGAACTTGCACTCCTACAGGTCCCAAAGGGTAGGGCCCCGGGACTCGACTGTATCCTAGCAGACTTGTTTCTTCAGGACCTGGACTCCTGGGCTACGTACATACAAATCCTAATGAATGCTATCGATAAGGGTGCTGAGATTCCCAAAACCTGGGCTGGGGCGGTGATCCTTCCCATTTTTAAGAAGGGGGACCGCTCCAAACCGGGAAACTACAGGCCTATAAGCCTGATCGATTGCATCCAGAAGGTCGTGGCCAGGGTAATATTAGGAAGAATGCAGGCCTGGATGGAGAACTCTCATATTCTTTCTGATTTACAAGCCGGGTTCCGGCAGGGTATCAGTACTGTGGACCAGGTTCTAAGGTTTGTTCTTATATATTGGCGGACCGTCACTTTGAGCAAAGGCTCTATATATACTGCTTTTGTGGACCTCAGGTCCGCATTTGACCTAGTTCCTCGTCCTAAGTTGTGGCTAACACTTTCTAAACTAGGCATGCCTCTGGAAATACTGGCCTTTTTAATCAAACTATATACGGATAACTATGCCCAAGTAAAATGGGACATGGCATGTAACACCACAGCCAAGTTTCCGGTGGAGAAGGGAGTAAGGCAGGATTGCGTATTAGCACCCACCTTATTCTCTATTTATATAAATGGGGTTCTAGATTATTTTGAAAACTATCCCACCGATGCCCCGTGTCTAGCAGGAAAACGAATACCCCTCCTGATGTTTGCAGATGACACCTTGATTCTATCAAAAACTAGACAGGGACTCCAACGCACCCTTACAAGATTTGAGACGTTCTGTGTGGACCACGACCTGGCGGTCAATGTAGACAAAACCAAGTTCATGGTCCTGCAGAACATTGGCAAATCTATTGGTGTAGTCAGAATGCAGGAGAGTATCTTAGAACAAGCAGAGACTTTTTCCTACCTGGGGGTCACGATTGATAAAAAACTTAGCTGGAAACCGCTAATAGACAGTCTGACTGTGAGGCATACCCAACTTTCCGGGGTTTTACTCAAGGAACACAAATGCTCTTACACTAAGCCCGTAGCTCCTGTATTGCAGATCTACAAAGCTAAAATTAGCGCATCTATCTAGTATGGCATTGAGCTGTAGGGATATGGGAATCTTGAACCCCTAGCGGTGAGCCAAGACAAATTTCTAAGATCTGTGGTTGGGCTACTGCAATCCAACCCCCTGGTCCCCTTATATTTAGATCTGGGGTGCTGCACCATCAAAGATGTTGCGTTATATAGGCTTGTAGTATACTGGAGGAGACTCTGGGTGACACCCGAGCTGGCCAATTACGCCTTGGCTCTGGATGAAGTCAGGAAGTTAGATGTCAACAAGAAACTTTCATGGTTTAACTGTGTAAGGAACATTTTTTGTGAGCTAGGGTGGAGTCATTTGTGGACCTCGCCTTCTGCAAGTTCCTTTCCCAGTAAAGCTGCACTAAAGGCAGCTTACTGGCACATGATAAACCTTAGACGGTTTACAGTCTCCACCGGTCTGACTTTGACTAGCTTATTTCTTGAGAATAAGCAAGAGCGCAATTTTGAACTTTATTGGGACACAATCACTTCTCCGCGTGATAGGAAATTGTTCCATCAGTTCAGAGTAGGCTCCTTACCAACTAAGGCCTTCATTTCGAGGTGGCGGTCAAATTTTGATGCAACAACCAGCAGGTGCCCATACTGTCCAGACGGGGTTGAATCCATACCACACATTGACTTTGGGTGCGCACCGTATAGTGCACCGAGGCGACGCTGGTTGAAACCAACCTGTCTAGCTCTGGGAATTAGAGACTACAGAGAAGTGTATAGAATACTAAAAAGTGCACTAGCTGGCACAATTATGATAGCAACAGCCAAGTTTCTGGGCCAGGCGTGGGTGATTCGGTGGTCCAGGGGAAGGTTTAGGTAATTGTATCCCCTACATGTATGTTCTATTTCTTTTTATTATCGCATGTTGTGCCACATGTTCCTCTCGATGAATTTTAAATGAAACTGGAGATTCTTTTTAATGATTTGTAAAATGAGCTGGATAATTTACGATGTAAAGAATTGGCCTTATTAAGCCATGTTTTTAGATCTAGTCTTTTATTGTATTATTTATTATTTTAAAATTGACAGTGTTATGTCCCCGTACAATCAAGTCTTTCGACCCATGAGTTTTGATATTGATAACCCGGCTTTTACCGTTGGACTGTGACAACTTTTGTGATTATTTTTAAATCAAAATAAAGTTTACAAACTGAAACTATAAAAAGTAATCCATAAATCATGTACCTGCATATAGGTATGCATAAATATATTTTTCAGACAAACTAACAATATTTTCTTTTGTCTAAAGAATTTCTCACAAAAATGCTTGCTTTGGAAACTGTATCCTTGTGATAATTATCAAAAAGTGCTTAAACACCACTATTTAATCGATTGAGAAACTCTGAATCCAGTGAAGTTACGAAATTAAATTCCTCACTTCCTGAAACCGTTATGTATGTAAATGTACAGGAATTTATATAGCGCAAATCACCGAGCAGTTTCTAAGCGCTTGCTTAGGGAACCCGTCCTGGTATTCCCCTGTGAGATAATCCCGGTAGAGTATCCGCAAGGTGAAAGCCAGGCATCCCGCCGCGATGGGCCGTTGTGGAGATTGAGCAAGCTATTGCCCAGAGTCGCAGAGTGTGAACCCGTGAATCGAGTAGGCACCGTAGCGAGAATTGTCGAGTCCATGGACATTTTAGGACTCAAGACTCCGCCGAGCCGGGAATTGAACCCTGGTCCCTGGCTGACGTCTGCTTCCAGGTCTGCCTCCTCTAACCAGTGAGCCACACTTCTCCACAATCCACAATGTATCATGTAGGTGGTTTGTTTTTACATTTTTAATTATCTTACAAAGGAAAACTCATTGTTTTGGTTTTACACTCCACTAACAAAGCGGGGGGCTGAACTGTTCCTGCAAGGAGTGGGAGGAATGGAGGAAGACTAAGAAGGACTAAGCTAAAACTAGCGTGACCAGAGGTGTAAATGTAACACCTGTGGGCATCCCTTTTGTTGGATGTATTTGCCTCACACACCCCGAAGGATGTCATGCTTCATCATCGGCGGTTGCTCCTCGTCGGGGGGGCGGTGCAATCCCCGACGGGCTCACCTCAAAGAGGGGCACTTTGGCGGAGATCTTTTGTATCCAACTGCCCTATGGTGAAGTGCGGGTGTGTGGGCGGGGAGGCAACTGAGCCTGAGGTGATGGTTAAAATGCAGCAAGGGGTGCCGGAAACTATTTTATTCTGGTGGTCCCCCTATTGCAGTTAAAATTGTGAAAACGAGCTCACTCAGTGTCACCTCGTTAGGTAGAGTGACCTATGTGAAGCTCTGAAAAACAACAGGTGGTCAACATGTTTCTCGCAATGGGATTACTATCCTGCGATTCATCAGGACCTTAAAAAGTGCAAAACAATAAAGAAAATCAACTCAATAACATGCTAGTGTCATGTATATGGTGTGGTGTGGGTATACTGTTTACCTCTATGGAAAGTCCTATGCCTGGAACATGAGAAAGAAAGCAGATATACATTAGTAGTACATTTCTCATTATAACAGCAAGGATTGTCAGCGCCAGAATGTGAACATAATGAGGCATGCTTGGGGCAGTGTGGGGAATAGTCACTACCTCTCCATGCCAGGTGGTTTCAGCGTGCAGTGTGGCGTGCACACACACTCTAAAACTATATCGGTGTGAAGGTACAGAATTAAAAACAGTTGTAAAAACAGCAGGCAACTACACAAACACCATGTTGGCTCAGAGCGGCATTGCGAACCTTGATTGTGTGAGTGACAACACCTAACACTCAGTGTGGACTGTCAAACCTAGGTGGCACATGGGATAATGAAGTAATCAGCGCCGGACTCACCTAAGGGTTAAGGGCTAAGTACCACATGAGTGGTCGGCGGGTCAGTACATCGGGGTAAGCCTTCAGACTTGGCTAGAAAGTAGACATATTACAATGAGGGTAAAGGAAACGCTCCGCATTGTTCAGGTTAAGTTACAAAATGCATACATAACGCGGTCCATTTGACCACTACATCATGGCTGACCCATTATCCGCCCGAGTCACATGATTTTGGCGGGAGGCGTGTCATCGATTGAAACCCCTGAGCCGGGCCTCAATATAAACAAACACCGCGAGTACTACACCATCTATCCGAGCTCGGCGGAGATGGGTAGGTGATCCCACGCGGACACGGGCAGAATGAGGTAAGAGGAGGACTGTGGGGGATCACTATGAGACCTTACCGGTTGGGGACTTTACTACCGGCTTCCTCAATCTTTTGGCAGCGCTTCCGTTTCGTTTTGTAAACCATACCTGAACACTGCGAAGTGTTTTCCTGACCCTCGTTGTAATATGTCTACTTTCCAGCCTAGTCAATACCGGCTTCCTGAATCCTTTTGTAGCGCTTCCATTTTGTAACTTAACCTGAACAATGCGGAGCGTTTCCTTTACCCTCATTGTAATATGTCTACTTTCTAGCCAAGTCTGAAGGCTTACCCCGATGTACTGACCCGCCGACCACTCATGTGGTACTTAGCCCTTAACCCTTAGGTGAGTCCGGCGCTGATTACTTCATTATCCCATGTGCCACCTAGGTTTGACAGTCCACACTGAGTGTTAGGTGTTGTCACTCACACAATCAAGGTTCGCAATGCCGCTCTGAGCCAACATGGTGTTTGTGTAGTTGCCTGCTGTTTTTACAACTGTTTTTAATTCTGTACCTTCACACCGATATAGTTTTAGAGTGTGTGTGCACGCCACACTGCACGCTGAAACCACCTGGCATGGAGAGGTAGTGACTATTCCCCACACTGCCCCAAGCATGCCTCATTATGTTCACATTCTGGCGCTGACAATCCTTGCTGTTATAATGAGAAATGTACTACTAATGTATATCTGCTTTCTTTCTCATGTTCCAGGCATAGGACTTTCCATAGAGGTAAACAGTATACCCACACCACACCATATACATGACACTAGCATGTTATTGAGTTGATTTTCTTTATTGTTTTGCACTTTTTAAGGTCCTGATGAATCGCAGGATAGTAATCCCATTGCGAGAAACATGTTGACCACCTGTTGTTTTTCAGAGCTTCACATAGGTCACTCTACCTAACGAGGTGACACTGAGTGAGCTCGTTTTCACGATTTTAACTGCAATAGGGGGACCACCAGAATAAAATAGTTTCCGGCACCCCTTGCTGCATTTTAACCATCACCTCAGGCTCAGTTGCCTCCCCGCCCACACACCCACACTTCACCATAGGGCAGTTGGATACAAAAGATCTCCGCCAAAGTGCCCCTCTTTGAGGTGAGCCCGTCGGGGATTGCACCGCCCCCCCCACGAGGAGCAACCGCCGATGATGAAGCATGACATCCTTCGGGGTGTGTGAGGCAAATACATCCAACAAAAGGGATGCCCACAGGTGTTACATTTACACCTCTGGTCACGCTAGTTTTAGCTTAGTCCTTCTTAGTCTTCCTCCATTCCTCCCACTCCTTGCAGGAACAGTTCAGCCCCCCGCTTTGTTAGTGAAGACCATTCACGGACACATGCTGTAACTGGACCTTCCACTCTCACAAGTGGTAACTAGTGTCCGTTGATCTATTGATCTCCCTCCCTCCTTTTGATAAAGAAGGTTTGGTTTTACACTCACATGTTTGAAAAGTAAGCGTCGGAAGAAGAGGGGTGAAATAAGTGGCAGAGATGAGTTAAGAAGTTTAATATGGGAGAACAGTCCAGTACGAGTACCCTCGGCCGCTTCAGGCGACAATTCAATTCCAACCGCCACTCTCTGGAACACGCAGGCAGCAATGATCCAGCAGAGAATAGAGGGGTTACAGAGAAGAACACTACATTTAGTTTTCCTGTTTTTTTAACATGTCTAATAGACACAACATTTTTTAATATCAACAAGAGAGGTAGGGCATAGACACTCCTGTACCCCGGTTCAATGTATAATAAACAACAAAGGAGTGACTGTGATACAAAGAAATAAATGTGATAGTTAAAGGATTAGTAAGAAATAAACTCCGCTGTGCGCCGCACGCGTGATCAATGCTCACACGCGTGCAGTGCACACAGAGGGGTAGTCTTTGAGTCCCTGATTAAGCCCAAAAGATTATCCTCAAATCGAGGAAGGTCTAGGGGCTTACTGGTTACCCAATCATGGGTGGAGGGAAAGAACCCTACTTCTTTGAAGGACCCTCACTCACCACTAGTTGGTGACATGCTTCATCATCGGGTCCCCGCTGGGGTGACCGAATGTCTCCCCAGCGTGCTACGACGCCTGGCTACAGCGGGGCAGGATGTGGTGAGTGCAACAGTGCCCAAATTAAGAGGTGACTAACTGTGATTGTGCAAATGTGTCAAAAAATTAAAAAATGCAAGGGTTGTGCCTTTAGAAAATGTTTTAATAATGGCCAGCCCGCATTGATTAAAAACAGAGTGAGCGGACTCCCCAGGTTCTTAGTTAAGGAACCGGAATCCTAGATCAAAGGCACTGTTGCACTCTTTTGGGCTTAATCAGGGACTCAAAGACTACCCCTCTGTGTGCACTGCACGCGTGTGAGCATTGATCACGCGTGCGGCGCACAGCGGAGTTTATTTCTTACTAATCCTTTAACTATCACATTTATTTCTTTGTATCACAGTCACTCCTTTGTTGTTTATCATAGACACAAAACACACATTTCTTATGCAACCTAAAAAAAGCATTAAGTAACATAGCTTATAAAAATTAACAATGCCTACAAGGCACTGAAAAAGCATCAGTCAAATACAATGAAAGAAATGCAAGAATATAACTATGAGTTTTCTCTTATGAAAAAAACAGACAACAGTACAAGAAAAAGATAGGAAAGGACAACAGGAAGAGAAAACAAAAAACTTAACAAAAGAAAAACAAAACAAAGAAAAAAGAACAGGGTAAACACGAAAAAGAAATGGGGGAAAACAGAGAAATTACACCAAAAAAACACTCTACAAAACACCAAGGAAATGGTGGTACTAACGGTACCTTCCGGGAACCCTCCGAGCACTGAGGCTCCTCCGTAGTGTCTCAACTTGAAAATTGCCAGAAAATAACCATCGAGACAAGTTAGAGCATGAAAACTAGGCAGACATTCTCAAACCAAAACTGACTGACTTATCATGAGTTACAGAATCAGACAATGACTCAGAATGTATGGGAATTTTTACAAGCTTGGAAGTGTTCCACCAATTACGTCCTTGAACCGTAACAGCATAGCCACACACTCTGTCAATGACAAAAGGGTGAGAGAGCTTCGGCTAACCTTTCTTCACAAAACCTGGTAATTTGATGCGTACAGAATCACCTATCCTAAAATGACAAACTTTCACCTTCTTTCTGGCATCATAGTACAATTTCTGTTTATTCTGTGCACATTCAACACTGTATTGTATCAATTTATTACAAGATTGATATGACAACTCTTTTTCAAAACCGTACTCATCCAAGCTGGTCGAAACTGGGTTGCAGGTTTCATTCCCTTAAGAGCCTCTACGGGAGAAAATCCAGTGGAGGAATGCGGGGTGGTTCTATACAACCATAATATAGATTGATTAGCATTTTTAACATCACACTTATTAGATAACGCCCACCTCACACACTCACCAAGGACCCGGTTGAAAAGCTCCACGAGGCCATTGGTTTGTGGTTGGTAAAGCAAACTCTTAGGATGGTGAATGGAGCTCTCATTAGGAAATTCCTCTACCTCATTAGAGACAAATTGGACCCCATTGTCTGAGATGAGCTCCTCAGGTAGACCTTCACTCATGAAAATGTCTTTGAGAGAAAAAAATCTGAGTTTTGGAGTCAGGTTTACCAATAAATCTGACAAAGGGCCATTTAGAATAGTAGTCCATGAGGACTAAAGCAAAGCGACAATTGTGTGACAGACATTGAATGGTCCTACCAAATCAATGCCTAGTTTCTTCCACGGTTTCTTCCACGGTCCAGTGGGACAGTCAATACGCGGGGTGGTAGTCTTAAAAGATTTATCAGATGATGAGCACACAACACAACTCCTGACCAAGTAGTCAATTTCTACATCCATCTGGGGCCACCAAAATGACTTGTGCACCCTGCGTTTGGTCAATGTGGACCCCAAGTGACCTTCATGAACTTTAGACAAAATATTGCACCTAAGGTCAAATGGAGGAATAAGTTTGTCACCTCTTAAAAGTATGCCATGCTCAATAGTTAACTCTTATGACACCTTGAAATAGGGTTGTAAACTCAATTCAAACGATTTTTCCCTTGGCCAGCCTGACTTAACATTCTCCCTGATCATTTTTATCATAACGTCATCACCCAAGCTTTTCCTCCACGCAGCTTCTGTGAAATTACTGGAATTTTCAACCTCTATAGCAGCAATGCAACTACACTCATCTTCGCACTCATCCACTACTTCATCCTTCTCTGCGTTAGGATTTCTGGACAAATAATCCGCTCTTATATTTTTCCCTCCAGAAATATGTACAACTTCAAAATTGAACTGGCACAATCTTGCTGCAAATCTCGGAGTACTAGTCTTACAATTGGTGCCATTAAGAATAGAGACTACAGGTTTATGATCGGTTTGTAAAATAAAATATCTTCCTTACTCGCATCTACAGTCAAACGACATTTGAGATTTTGATCAAAAGATTTAAGCTCACACGCGCTGACTAGCTGCTTCTGATGTTGGAGAATGCGGCTCATCATCTCACAAAAAATCAGATCTGTCTTTCAACAGAAGAGAAATGGCCCTCACCTTGGATGCAAAATCCGGTATGAAACTTGAATAGAATTCACAGAGGCCCAAAAAAGATTTGACTCCTGCTTTATCTACAGGGGGAGAGGCATCCAAAATGGTTTCAATTAAACCAGGCTTGAGATGTACACCCTCTTTAGACACAACGTGGCCCAGATATTGTACAGAGAATTTCATGAATTGACATTTTTCCATCTTTTGAACCACACCAGCCTTGTCAAAAGCCAAAAGCACTTTCTTTAAAATCAGATCATGTTCCGAACGAGAACTGGCATGGATTACCACGTCATCCTGAAAAACGGAGACATTCGAGATTCCCTTTAGCAATTTAGACATCAGTCTCTGGAAGAACACTACAAGGGGGTTTCCAGGTTTTTTTCCGATGAAATGACATTTAATTTTTTTATACATAATAATATATTGCGATTGTATATCAATATTTAAAAACTTTACCTTCCCTGAGTTGGTTGCGTGAGGTAAATGAGGTAAAATGCATAGTGCAACTTGCAGTGTTTCAAGGTCTCTAATCTACATTGATGAGGGTGTCTTGGGGGCCGATTCCGATCTGGTAAAATTCTCGTCCGTACGATTCGCATCCAGAGCCGTCTCCGTACGACTCTTACACACACCGTACGACTCGACGAGTACGATACGGACCGGGGTATCAGGACGCGATTCGTATGGTCCACGTCAGGTAAGGGCGATTCATACAGAAAAGCGCACATTCACATACACACTGTACGGTGCGTACCCCCCCCCATGATCGCAGGGGTACGCACCGTACCCCAGCGATCATGGGGGGTAAGCACCGTGCACCCAGCGGACATGGGGTACGCACCATACACCCAGCATACATGGGGTACGGTGCGTACACCCCAAGATCGCGGGGTACGGTGCGTACACCCCGTGATCGCAGGGGTACGCACCGTACCCCTGCGATCATAGGGTGTACGCACCATACCCGGGGGGGGGCGTTCCGTACCTGTTTCGGGGCGAACTCTGCTTTTATGGCTGTTTTCAGCTCCTGTAGAAAAAGGGTCGTACGGTGTGTACCCAACACGAATCGTACTTGCCGGTTCGGAAAAAGCAGCCGCGAACTGTACAGGTGTCGCGTACAGCGGGTTCCGAGGGAGATTCCTACGGGGATTTGATTCGTACGGTCCCTGTACGATACGTACGGAGTCCAGCTCCTGGTACGAATCGTACTTCGTCGTACATACGGGGGACGTTGCAGGGTACGATTCGTATGGGAAAAACGCTCCGAACGGCAATTCAGAGCGCTTTTTACCGTATCGGAATCGACCCCGTGGTGTATGATTCTTTTTTCCCTACTCTAAGTCTGAGGAAGCCAAAAGACTCAATAACTGATGCAGCTCAACATATTTCTAGCCATGTAGTGGTGGAGTCGCAATAGGATCAAAGAAATACGACGCCAATAATTTATTGATCAAAGTATACGAAAACGTACACACTGGGAACATTTATGCCACTTTATTGCGTAAATTAACCCACCCTTCAATGTGGCAGGCCGAACTATCATAATCAATGCTGTCTTTCCTTACCAAAATTTATGGAAGAAATCTGCTCTTCTAATAAAACTATTGACCACCTTACAATCTATTCAGCCCTTTTTCTCCACTTAATGCAAAACAACACCTACAAATGTGCTGCACCAACATTTCAGTAAAAAAATTGACAGAGTCGTATCAGCAAATATGCAAACTTCCACCAACAGAGTAAAATGAGAAAACACACCAACTGAAATATGAACTTGTGAATTGCACTCCAATAGTAAAAGTTTCATTTGCAAGAGCAATATTTTCCCATGTAAATATTCACTGCAGTGAGAAGGGCCAGCACCTTTGCTGCCTGCCCTCTGAGTCCATCCATGGCAAAGCTTTAGGCAGTGAAGATTGCACAGTAGGTGTACCAATAGATCTGAATATGACAAATGATATGGGTTTAAGTAGCTCGTCTTCTTTCATAAAAGGTGTTGTACTCTAAAACTGTGTAGACGTCTTTGATGGACACACAAAGAATGTACCCCTCCTGCATGTATATGATAAACAGTTTTATATTAGTCAAATTTGAATTATTCACCAAGTAATTCTTGGAAGCCTGAAATATTTAGGTTAAAAACCTGTCCCTAATGTTCTATAACCACATGTGATATTTGCTTTACTGTTACAACATCTTATAAGCAGTAAAATAGTCTCTGCCATGTACTAGTAGGTACATTGGAGTGTCCTTAAAACATACAATGTAAGGCACTTTATCCCAAAAATCATATAAAAAGATTGTATTATATTAGTTTAATTTTTATTTGTGAGCAAAAAATTCTACAGCGGTTGATGATAAGCAGAATATTCCTATATATGATGTAATTTTTGATGTTGCTAGTGGTATTTCAAAAATAACATCATGCACAGCAAATTGGCATACTGCTACCAGATTTTCTTTCGATCAATTCAAATACCATTGACACAATTAGGACTACATTGTATGGCTGATGCCACCGACAGGTTCATGTACTGCCAACATTTTGTTTTTTTATGGTAAGAAAAGTATGCTTCTCCGGAAACAACATAAACCTACCGGTGGCCCTCATCATCTATATATTCATGAAACAATGTATACACTTTTACATTATAGACTTTGTATCGGGAACACAAAGCATTGCATAAACAGCATAAATGTGCTATATGTCAGTATTCGCAGAGCAAGCATTCTTACAGTCTTCACTACAAATCACTCACACCACTTTACTGCAGCACCGAAGCAGAAGCGAGGATTTACTGCATGAATGCAGCTGCGTGTTGAGAGGTCAAGATCTGACCCCATCACAACATTAAATGTACCAAGAAAATGCTTTAAAATGAAGGCACATTGATGTACAGGTCATCCTTAGTGTTATGTATATTGACATATATTCAAGGAAGCATGGATGCACGTCTCACAGGGGGCAGTGCCCATTGATTGCTTTCTATCTCTCTGACGGCTTCCTGAGATCTACAGTATTAATAATTTGATATATTCTATATGAGTAGCTATATTTCTCTCTGAGATAGCCTGCTGCGTGCTTGGAATGCGGAAGTGACACTCACTTATACATCACCATTGTCAGAGACATTGTTAATTCGTCAATATAAGAAATAGTGCTACATTGGAATGTTGTGAGCTAATGTGAGGACAGTGGGTTGGGAGAGGCCAATAATGTATAGCTCTTCTGCTCCAACATTTTATCTTAGTATTCCTCCCTGTTGACATTGGAAAATTGTTCAACTCTCGGTGGGTGGATTGTTCTGATAGTTTCATAACCCTTCTAGCTTAGGCTATACCAGTCATTAAATGACCTCTCTTTGATGTAGGCCTTCGTCAGCAGGTCCAGTCTACATCTCAGTCTTTAACAGCTGCTATAGTCAGGGGCTAAGCTACTAATGGTGCAGCAGGTGCAGTGGCACCGGGGCCCATTACACCCTTACAATTGCCCTATTTTACTGCCCCAACAGCAGCCAAAGGGGTAATTTCCCTTGTGTGGACCAGGGTCCATGGCATTGTTTGTACGCTACTGTGTGTAGCCTTTGACTGTGTTACTCTCTTTCCACCTGCAGACTTGGCTAACCACAGACCTCAAGCTGATAACATATAACTGCCTGGTTATTAAACATCTCCACATTAACACACTATTTTAAGGATGTATGACGTTATGACGCATACTTTTACAACGCCTACCTTTACATCGCAAGTTTTACAACGCATACCATTACAACGCATAGTGCTGGATAGTGAATAGTTTAATTTACTATTCCAACTCCAGTCCCCGTGGATAGTAGGGAAGGTGTTGGATAGTACATTAAACCTATTCCCTATCCTAGAGCGCCCCCCAGCGCAATGCGGTGTAATGGTTTGCGTTGTAAAAGTTGCGTCGTAAAGGCCCTGCGTGGTAAACGTTGTGTTGTAAAGGTTGTTCACCCTATTTTAAACAATAATACTGTATCTTTATTGATGGTGCATGGTCATTCATCCCAGTTATCTGCTGCATCGGATTAATGAGACACAGTGCACATCACACGACCAATGCATTGGATCCTTCTCAGTTTCTCCAGGCATTGGAGTTTGTAGTGGATGGGTTATGCTACTTGTCCATATCTTCTGCTAGACAGTGCACCTCAGCACCATGGTCAAAAGGCTGTGCACGGTGTGAGGCAGTCTGTTTGTGTGTCATTAGATTGAATATGAGCAGTAGCAGGCCGATGATTGCAGATAGGATATTGCGCTGTTTTCCCCCTTGTGCAATGCAGTAGAGCAAATATTTTAGTGGTTTGGGTGAAAAAGTAACACGTCTGGTCCAAGGTGTTGATGCAAATTGTATTCTTCGTGTCTTTTCTTGGGCAGTCACCGCCTCCTTTTACCTGGTTTAATTGTCAGAGATAACATGTATGCTGGACGTAATAGCAATTGAATAATGGACACAAATACAGGTTTTATCCTTTCTACCTCATTATTTTACACACAGAAGTAAATAACGCCTGTAGCACAGCGCAAATATTTTTTTGCATGGCTTTCTCTCTTGTCTGTGCATCTATATGCAACCAATAAATATGGATAGTATTCCTATGATCAACCCTGCTAATTCAAGAACCATTTGACTTACTTTGATGAGTAAAATCAGAAACAAAATATCTGGGGACATTGTTGCATTGGTTTAGGAAAGGTAATTTTTTATTGGATGTTTGACCTGGCATGGATTCCACCCTAACATTTGCCTTTAGACCTCCTGTTTGATGACTTCATTTTGCTGCCACGAGGACTCTGCACACTATACCACTGCTAACCAGTGCTAAAGAGATTGTGATCTCTCCTTAAAACATGGTACGGCTGGCTTATACCCAACTGGCATATTTAGTTTATTTGTAAGTCCCTAATACAGTACCACCACCTATGCACAGGACTGTAAATTAAATGCTTTTAGTGAGCCTTCTATAACATGGACAATGTCTAGAGGGGTATTGTTTGGACGAGGAGTAGTTAAAGAGCACAATAAATTGCTATGGAGGCGCATAGGGAAACAAGAGAACGTAGAGCAAAACATTTTTTTCAATATTTGTCAAATGCTTTCCACATATATTTAATTAAATTACATGGTCAACACAAACATAAATGAATCCACAATCATAATGCACTGTATTACATTAAATGTCATGTAACCTGTGATACTGAGCACAAGTGCTCGTGAAAGTTGAACGGCGATAGTGACATATAAAAAAGGAGGCGCAAACAGGGTTATAAATACAACGAAGTTGTCTGTGATGCCTGTACAATTAATACAATGATGTACAAAAATGGATCTCCTGGGCAATCGCAGGGAAGGCACTGTGAATTACGCCATGGGGGTCGATGGTGTTTCGGTCTATATGCAATGTTAAGCCATCATCAGGATCAGGTTACAGAACTTCAATACAGTGTGTGTGGGAGTCAGGGAAGGAATCCGGACGGGCGGCATATCCCAATTATAGGCAAGGAAAAGCTCTTTCAGGAGAAAATTTAAGGAGCAGTGCATGCTTGGACGCGGAGAGGGAATTCACGGTGCGGGCAGAGTGAATCCTTCAAGGACTGTGTATGTGCAATCTGCGGTAGTTGCACATTCCGGTGAGTCATGGGAAACCACAGGAGGAGTCTGAGTCAATCGATGGGGGAATGGAGCAGCCGGGTTCAGTCTGCTTCAGGTTCAAGCATACAATGTCAAACCGGCATGAGTCAGGAGATGACTGAGTTACTTTTAGTGGGCCTTCAGCACCGATTGCGCAACTCATTTAAGAAGCACTTTTAAACCAGTATCAAGTCTGCCCTTGCAGCCTGTGTGTGCAGTTTTAAACGTCAATACGACCTAGCAAAATAAACTTGTTGCCAGGCAAAAACCTTCCTTTTAAATACATATATGTCACTGCTAGGGTAGGCCCTGGACAGCCCAGAGGGCAGGGTGCAGTGCATTTAAGAAGTTGGAAATGTACTTTTAAGTATTACATGTCCTTGTAGTGAAAAACCCTTACATTTGTTTTTCACTACTGCAAGGCCTATCTCTTCCATAGGATAACATTTGAGTTACCTTATTACATTTAATAAAAAGCTTTCAAAGGGGAACAGGTACCTTGTTCATGTTTGATGTCTTTGGAATTGTAATGAACAGGGGAGTGTTAGCGGACCTCTACGGGGTCCTTATTATAATTCTATACTCCATCTCGACCCTAACAGCCACCAGACTTCAATGGAAACCACTCATAGGTAAGGCCAACACCCAAGATGCCAGGGCGTCTCTGCTCCTTGAAAATGATATAATTCTTTGGGAGTCCTGCCTGAAATTCTCACATTTTAGGATCCTGAATGATTGCTACTTGTCCTCCTGGAAACTCAAATGGGCCAAACTCCAACCCCATTGTCTCTGCTGGCATTGCAGTGCTGATAGCTGTGATTTGTTTCATATACTGTGGTCTTTCCCAGGTCTTTCTGCCTTCTGGAATCTTTGGTAGGACAGGCTTTAGCGGTGTGGATATACACACATCTTGCTCTCCTCCAACTCACTGTTTTCCATAACATTTCAGAAAATCCAAATTTCCGTCCCAAGAATATTGATGTCTGGTCAACTCACTAGTCACTGATAAGCTAAATATTCTCCGACGTTGGCAACAGCCCTCCTTACCATCTCACTCTGAATGATGACTAGAACTTCACTGAGTTGCTAGTTACAAAACTCATTAATAAATGACTCACTTTGAGGCAGTGTGGGGCACCTTTCTTGCTAGTGATTTTGAGCTGCCAGTGTGACTACATTATGTCATTATCTTTCACTTCCTCTCCACAGGTCATGATATATAACTGGCTGCTAAGGCTCTCAGGACATCAGTAATAGAACTCAGAGGTCATGACTTACTCCACCATCACTGTTAGGGCCTAGTCCTTGCGTAGATGGAACTGGTAACTCTATGAAAAAGGCTTATTGGGCCTTGTTGTGTCCCTGTAGCCACACAGCAGGTCAGCCAACTGAACCTTGGATCCTTGATCCTTTGTCCTGGGTACAAGTTGGAGCAGGTCTAGCACTTCGGGTCTCTTCCCACTTCACAAACAGAAGGTGCAGTGCTCTTTTCTTCCACAAATCTAGAAAATGTTCTGAGGATTTGTGGCCAGCTTTGAAGTTTTCAGTAGCCAGGGGAAGTTAGTGATTCCTGGACACTCTACTCATTTTTAAGGCCCATAGTGTATGCTTTACTGCAAACTATCCAAGAGAGCCCTTCTCTGAGATAAATGTAAGTTGACACATACGTTCTACCCTTGGAATGAGTTTGTGTGCCAAGCAGGGGCATCTTTAGGGAATTTTGCAGTACCCTCCTCCTAAACTACATCACTTTGGTTCTGGGGCCAGCTACACCCTCCACCCAACTGGTGTCGAATTGGCTACCCTAGGCCTAAATAACAAGGTCTTGCACTAAAATATGAATGTGCAGGCTTCATCTCAGTCCCTTTCAAGTTAATTAATGTCCTGAATCTTCCCCAGCTTCTCTTCCTGACCTGATTGGGATCACTTGCCTCACACCCAGCTCATCCTTTCACCAGACCTCAGCCACTGTCTTGCTATGAGAATAGTTTTAATTTCTCAATAAAGTCAAGCACTGACATGGAAGCTGCAGGCAAGCTAATGCAGCTTAGCATCAAGTTTCAGGCAGGGGAAAGGTACCTTTAAAAATGTTATTTTTCTTAAGCATTTATTAAAAATCTAACTTCATCACTGAATTGTATTTTTAATAACTAATTAAAATAGCGGTTGAACTATTTCTCTAGTGTGTCCCAAATTCTAGATAACTAAATTCAAATTGTAACCTGTACTCTTGTTTTTATAATACTACAGCCAGAGCAGAGCCATCCATAGTGAAAGTAGCTTTCGGCGACTTGTCACTAAAGGTTTATGGCAATATTACATTTCTAAATGTCCTGCTTTTAAATAAAATGCACCCTACTTTGCGAGCTACAAAACCTGCATAGGGGTGTCTTATTAATATTTAAAAGGAAGCTTGTGCCCTGTGAAAAGGGTTATTTTGACAGGTTGGGCTGCAGGATTATAGTGCAGCAGTCCGGATACATTGTTAGCCCTCCAGCAATGTTTTTCTTTACACACTAGTGGATTATGCAATAAGTGCTGCAGTCCATATGTGCAATTTGAAGTATCATGCCATTGGTGTAGTTTCTACACCATACTATGGCCTTACAAGAGATTCAAATATGCTAGTCACTGATTAGCCTATTTTTCCATGTTTTAAGATTCAGAGCACAAATAGTGTGCACCGGACATCAGTGTCCTAGTGTGCAGTCTAAAGACCAGCATTTTTTTTTAGCAAACATTGGGGGTAACCGTGCAAAAAGGGACATTTTCTCGCAGTAGGTTGTGCTCTTCCTTAAACAAGTGTAAGTATACATTTTACAGGCTACCCAGAAAATCTCTGAATACATCACTGTGCACAAGATAACCTCCTTCTGGTTCTGCACTGTCAGTGTTCCGTCCCCAGCAATGGGTAATTGCACTATCTATGAAATGTACAAATAAAATAAATTAAATAGAACAATAAACTTCAACAATGTGCACAATATAAGACTCCCATGAACACTAAACGCTGATGTGTGATGTCCAATTTACAGCCCCTAGCAGGGATAAAGATACACAACATTCACTCCACTCAAGATCACAAGTACGGTATTTAAAATTAATCTGGACGTGTTATCTTCTTTTTCATTTAATATTCAAAGAAATCCTTTTTTAAGTCTCAGAATTATGACCCCCTTGCAAATATTTTTACTTTCTAAATAGCATGCAATCTTAAACCCTTTGTATAGGAATTATACAGGAAGGGGTCAGGGCATTTCAAAAGGTAGAAACTATTCATTTAGTGGTTCAGTTTTGTAAAGAAATTCGTATTTTTTTCCGTTTGAATTTCAATTTTAAATGTGCTGTGTTGCCGCTGCCTATTAAACGCAATCTAATAAAAGAACGAATAATACCTGCGGTGCAATCAGCCGCAATTCGAACAGGAACTCAAAACCTCAATTTCCCACATTTCTGCCCAGGTGTCCTTTGCTGTCCTCGTTTTTCCCGGCCATTAAATAAAGCAGCACATTGTATTACTGAATCCAAGAAAAAACACTTTCAATCCGCTCAACGCAGGGCAATGTGGAAAGAGGCTTTCTGAAAGCGTTTGGGGTTTTCATTGCAGTTTTCCACTTGACTTACTTTTACATGGCAATTACTTGAAGAAAATGGATTTTCACCTTCCCAGTCCAAATGCACAATTGTATCTATACAAACTGTGGAAGCCAACAGGTGTGTTCATCATTATTGCTTCCACAGCCAATAGTTTGCGCCTCCCTTTCAGCACTGTTACTGTTGAACAGATCTTCGTGTGGCAATATGGCTCATGTCTTTGCTATGGCAGGCAGTCCCTAATTCCAATCTGAAAAAAAATGGAAATGGGACAATGATGACTGCATGCTGATAGAACACTTTGATCCCAATTCACAAAGCCGCCTACAGCTGCAAACTATGGGGCTGATTTACAAGGAACCAACGCATCTGCATAGAAGCGTCAGTTTCCTTGCGTCACCTTCAAATGTCCTTGCGCCACCATGGATGTGCTATATTTACAATACTGTGCACCATGGCCCAAGGAATTACAGCTGCATCAAAAATTCTGACGCATCTGTTGGAGGAAAAGTAACGCATTGTTGGAATTTGCCACAAAAGTGACGCAACTCCAGCAATGCGCCAGAAAACTTAGGTAGGTCCCATGTAAAATGCCATGTGTCAATCCTTACGCCTGGTCTGAGCATGTATAGGGATTTTGACAGAGTGAAGGCGTAGAGTGACGCAGTGAAATCTTGTAAATTTCAATATGCCAGTTCTAAATGGCATTTTGCATGGGAACGCCTACCCTGCATACATTATATCTGGCGCATGTATAATGTGACGCAGGGCTTTACAACGTGACGCATCTCCCAAGATGCATCAGGTTGTAAATGCGCCATAACGTTTATGCTGCCGCTGTGTCATAAAAGTGACGCAACGGCAGCGCAAACGTGACGCAAGGGGCTTGTAACTCTGCCCCTCTTTGCTTATTTATGGCATTTTGGAGTAGGGCAGCACAGCAAGACACCTTGCAGGGCAGGAATGCACCAAATTTAAGCTGTACAGTGCATTCCTTTCTGTCTGTTTTGCACTGTTTTGGAAGCCCAACGCAAACGTAGTCACCCTTACACCTTGGTACAATATTGCCTCTATTGTAGTGTAGTTCCTATATTCCCAATAGGCTCTGCGCATTGGAATAATATATCCTATAGATATGACGTAGGACTTAGGTCAGTAGGTCTCTATCAAATATGCTAAACTTAATTGTGAGTGCCAGCTAGCTCAGAGGTCACTAGAATCTTTCTCGAATACACAAGAAGGGATTCGTTTCTGACAAGCGCATAAACATGACAACTTTGTTTTCCTAGGACTGGAATAACTATCTTCAGAGTCGTAGAAACAATAGATAAGTATTTCACTCAGTCAATTGTGCATGCTTCATTTCTACAGAGTTTGCAGAGAAAACAGTGAGTCAGGCGTTTTCAATAAAAGGTTTATTGAACAGTCTTCTTTCTCATGCAAGAGAGGTGAACTGCTACAATTGTTAGACAGAATGCAAAGTATAATGCGTACAGCGAGAATAGTATTATAAAATAATACTGTAATAGCATTGTATTTTCTAAGCCATATAAAAATACATACAAAAATAACACAGGCTAAAATACTCAACGGGTGCTTCTAAAATACGCATCCCCAATGTACCTAACCTAGGTCTAGTACGAGGGAAGAAGTAAGTATGGTCTTTAGCATAGGTTTAGTTTTTGCCATGAATCTACCAAAGGTTTCTCTAGGTTCTAATCAGCTCCATACCTTAAATGAAGGAGGTCTGGTATCTCTGTCTCGGGACTCGATTTCCCAACACCCCACAAGGAGAGTCAGAAACACTGGAGCTGGATTCTCAGCAGAGGAGGACAGCTTCATGTCAGTGCGTCAGCTGGAGATCGGCTTCCTTCGGCACTTGCTGTAGTGAGCTGCATCAGGCAAGTAGGTTGTAGAACTGCTCCGAACCACCGTGCTTTGCCATTGCAAGTGAAGGTATATTTATACCTTGAAGGTGTTCAGGAATGCCATGTTTGACGTAAAGTCGGACATATGAACGTCATGAATGAAACCCGAAGGAATAAATGTTCATTGTAAAACTAACTGAGTTCTTGGAGAAATCAATATTTAGGCAAGGGTAAGTCCCTAACGGCTTAAGTTGGTTTTCCAAGAAATTGTTGTGAGGTTTGGTGAACGGATGGAAGTAGCCATGCCTGTATTTGGGTTACATGGGCTATGCCTAAATAAGTGCTTGATTTCTCTGCCCATATAGGGCAATGTGAATTGTACCTATATAAGGGCATGAATCAGGAAAATCCATTTGGAATCTAAAACGCCATACAACACCGTTCCAGGCAGGTTTGTGTTTGTGTAGGAAGGGGTACCTTCCTGCACATTAAAAATCCTAAGAGGCATTTTCCTTCTGCAGCACACATGGAAAGACGAAAGAATGAGAAGAAATTAACACATTTCTGCTCGTTATGCCTCACCTTGGTAGGTTTACAGATTTGCTGCTTCTCCAGGTTTACATCAGTTTCTAAATCTCAGGCATGGGTGCAGCGTGGGAAATCCCACTGCAACGCCCATGGAACGCCTCCTGGGCACAGAGTAAGGTAACGCTGAGATTTGGGCTGTGCTGAATTGACTTATGCTTGATTTATGAGGCCAATTAAAGCCATGCAGGGTGACTTTGCATGTCTTCATAACGCTTTATGAGAGCCCTGCATCACCCATGTACCACCTTAAGCAGTGCAAAAGTGATGCAGGGTTTTCATAAATAGGCCCCTATGTTGAAGGCCCAAAATGGCTCCATTTGAACATGTTAGGAGTCAACAAAAGGAATCCTGGCAGGCGTCTATGGTTTCACTACTGTGTAACTGCATTCCACAACTTTGTACAACAGTGTAAAATACCATGCAATAATTTGGGAGTGGAAGGAACAAGGCATGGATTACCTTGATAACTTGTGAACACTGACAATCTTGTGAGTTTTTGGCATTTGCAAACTTCTCTCCTACCCTTTCCACCCTGAAAATGACCTGTGATTTAAGTAATTGGCTGTAGAAAGTACGGGGCATATTATCAAGTAAGGGCGTTACATTATCGCCGCTTTTATCGGCAGGAAACTGCCGATAAAGCGGCGATAATGGGCTTGATAATATGCTCTATGAATTCCAATCGAAGCCCATGTTAGATGTGAAGACATCTAACATTGGCTTCGATTGGAATTCATAGAGCATATTATCAAGCCCATTATCGCCGCTTTATCGGCAGTTTCCTGCCGATAAAAGCGGCGATAATGTAACGCCCTTACTTGATAATATGCCCCTACATTCCCAGGTTGGTAAGGAAACAAAACACCACCAAATTGTGTGGAGCGGTCATGGACAGGGGTTTCTACAGGAAGAAAACAATGTTTTCCCTATAAAGAAAAACATGAAAAAAGTGAATTTGCAGAGAAGTTTGCTTTTCCATTTTTGGAGTTGTACCCTTGCAAAAATCTGCATTTGGGAAATAGGAGCTAGGAATATGCATAACGGTGCAAAAATATGACTTTTTGTAACTAGGGTCTCCATTATCAGAATTTGTGTTGCTTTGTATAACTGTTTCAGGCAAGTATCAAAATATTAAACTGGTTGAAGAAATATGTAGTAAAATTATACAAGAGACCAACATAACATTTTAAACTCTAAAGTTTTCCATTCCAAACCAATATCGTAAGTAAACATTGTCAACAATAACCCCTGCTTCTTTCAGTTTTCCATGTTCACTTTAAACATCTGGCACAAAAGAAAATAAGTGTTATCATTAAACGGAGAGGGGTTGTTTCTTCTATGTTTGCAAGGAAATGCCTGCCAAATGCAAGCAATTTCAGAAGGAAGTATTACATAATTATCCTTAAATGTGGAATATTTCAACCATCAAAAAACAAAACCACTGAAATTCACCATTTACTGTTATATTAAGTAGCTATAACTTTGGCCCCTAAAATAACTATAACTCATGTCCTGGCCATGCTCCACAAGTTACCTCACATATTACGTCACTCGTGAGATGTTCTATGACATCATTGATAACAACACTGCAACATTTGAAATCACATAAATTATAACAACACTGCATGGCGGGGGAATCAGTCATAATTACTTTAAAGCACAAGCAATAGTTATCTCAGATAAAAATAACTGGTGAATTCAGTTGTTAGTTTAAAAAGGGTATTTTTTATGTTTACATTTCTTTATTGATTTTAACAAGATCATCAATTTTTAATAACAATACATTTAGTGCGCTTAATTACTACTTTCCCACCAACGTGGGATAGCTTGTAAATAAAGGTTTACAATATGGCCCCAAGTCCCCTCTCCCTCTCCCAACAAACCTAAGGAAAAGGGAAAGTGCTATTATGAAACATTTTACTGAGTTCTTGTGTGAATGCACAGGTTCTGTTCTCTTCATGGTGCTATCTGCAGGGGCTCAGTTAATTGTAATAGGTGTAGATATTTGGAACATGTGAGCTCTTTGAATTCAGATGTTAATAGTGATAGGAAGGGTTTCCAGAGGGCTTGGAAGGAGGTTACTTGATTAGCAAGGGAGAGAGAAACCCTCTCCATCCCTAGTGTGCACCATAAGCGATTGAGCCATCACAAATAAGTAGGAGTGGTGCCTGTCTCCCAGTGAGTAAAAATATTCTGGAGGGAAGCCCCCAGCGCCAAAGAAATCTGTCCGTCTCTTCATGATTAATGCGGAAAAGTGAGGGTGTTGGACAGGCCTAGTAGGGTGTATGCAGGAAAGCAAGGGAGCTGAGTGTCAAAATGGCCATCTATGTCGTCCAACTCTTGTAACCAGTATCCAGAAATTCGAGGGAACTCCCATAGTAGATGGGTCAATGTACCCAGTGAGCCACAAGCTTTCCACCACAAGGGGTCTCGGGCTGGATTGCCACTATGGAGTCTTTGAGGGGTTAGGTACCAGAGGTAGCGATTTTTGTAGCGGTCTCAAAGTTGGCAACATTGTGGGCAGTGTCCACTCCTTTCTTGAAAGTGTTCTCCCCAGTTCCCTCTCCCACCTCTGTTAGCTCGGGTATTTCTCGGCCCTAAGAGCTTGCCTAAGTAGGCCATAAAGTTCTGTTATGAGGCGAGAATCTGAGTGCTTCGTCACTAGCCATCTCTCAAACAGGGTTAGGTGCTTCTGTTCCCTATCGCAAACACCAGCCAGCTGTACCCCGTGTCTAATTTGGTAATAGCGGAATCGCTCTCTCTCTGGAAGATTCTGTTGAGTACGTCAGCGACTTCGAGCAAACTCATATACAGAACATCTCAAATCGCTACCACCATAGGATTTTATTCTGGAAGCGCTATATTGACGATATCATCCTTATTTGGGACGGCGATATGGAAAGCCTGAAAGAGTTCCACAGATGGGTTAACACAAGGGACGAATGGCTAAAATTGACATGCACAGCAGACAAAACGAAACTCGACTTTCTGGACATACCCATATATGCTGAAAACAATACCCTACCCACAAGAACCTTCTTTAAACCCACATCAAAGAACAGTCTGCTTGCCTACAAGAGTTTTCACCCCCGACCACTAAGGGAGAACCTTCCATATAGTCAATATTTACGACTTAGGCGTAACTACAGTAAGACTCAGGACTACAAAAGACAAGCAGAAGATCTTTGTGCGAAACTCAAAAGCTGCGACTATCCGCAGAAAATCATCAACAAATGCCAAAAGAAGGCCAGAAACCAACCCAGAGAGAGCCCTCTAGATACAACACCAAAGGTACCAGAAAAAGATCTATTAACCTGTGTAACTAACTACAACACAGCCTCCAACAACGTACAGGAAAAAAATAAACAAAAATTGGAGAATCCTAACTTCGGGATCCCTGAGTTGGCCTAAACAGAGGTTTGCAAACAAGAGAACAAGAAATCTCAGAGACTTTCTGGTACACACCAGACCTCCCCCTAAAACATGAAGAGAAGAAACCCCATGACTTTGGAACAACCCCACGGTCATTGGTCATTACCCGTGTTGTTCATGTTCTGTGTGCAATTTAACAACAGCTGCAAAAAGCATCCAACTTCTCCCTGATTTCAAATGGACGATCAAATATCACACAAATTGCAACACAACACACTCGATCTATAGGATCCCTTGCCCATGCACCCTATGCTACATAGGGATGACATGTCGCAAGGTAAAACAGAATATGCGAACACAGGAGCAACGTCATATGCAAAAGGAACACCACGAAAATTAGTAACCATTACATCGAAGCAAAACACACAGTGGATGATTTACACTGGATAATTTTGGAAACACTTGCAACAAAAAATCACAATGCAGAGAAAGTACTGTTAGAAAAGGAGCATAGATGGGTCCACCACCTCAAAACCAATACCCAAGGACTCAATGACAATATCCTGTGGCTGAGCCTAAACTACTAAACCATACCAGAGGAGGGACTGGAAATGACCCGCCACAAGATGCACTCACATGATCAACCTTTTCCAACAAGAAAGTACCTCTTTTTTTACAAGAAAGTACCCCCTTTCATTGAGTTGGAAGGACAGTATTTCCCCTCTATTTAAAGTGCAGCACTGAGAAACGGTACACGAACCCTGACCCCCCCCATATGATCCTATGGTCTAGGAAATATAAGTGGTCTCCAATTGGAACTACTTCAGAGCAAGCCAATGAGTCTACCATAAAATTAGGGCTACATCGCCACAATACTGCCTATTGCCCTTATCTATCCCCATGCATCACCGCAGACATAAGGGCAGTCCTGTCAAGTATCACGCATTAGGTGTGACGCTCACGCATTTCAGTGCGGTGTTCCGCATCACCGCACTGAAATGCATTGTCACGCATTTGCCACCACCTGCCAACCTGCGCCACCAGCTGTGCCAACCTGCGCCACCAGCCGTGCCAACCTGCGCCACCAGCGCCCCCTCACCGGCTCTCTGTGCTTCAGTTCTCTCGAGTTCAAGCACCATCTGCGCTCAGCTCTGAGAGCGCTACATTGTATCAACTCACTCTGCCCCAGCTGCCTGCTGTGTTGCCTGGCAGCAATGCGCAATATCCGGCCGTGGCGCCAGCGTGGCGCGCGGCCGTTTACACAGAGTGCTGTTAGTCATGGAACACCACGGGGCCGGAATTAATTGAGAGCTGTGAATCTTCATGCTAGGCTTCAGGCCCTGGGCATTCCCAGACATAGGGGGAAACCCTAGATCAGACGAGGAGCTTGATCGGGTGTAATATAATTGCATTTAGAAAGTGCTTTCTACCCCTGATGAGGAGATGATACGGTTTGCGCCGCGGCCGGGCAGTATCCGGATGGCAGGTAGGGTGCCGTCACGTCCAGAGTCTCTCTCTCATGGCCGCCCGCTGGACAAGAGGCATGGCAATCACATCGCTGCAGGCGGCAGGCGGCCGGCGGCACAAAACACAGGCTCACAGTGAGGTTGGCCAGGGAGCGGCGCCGGGGTCCCGGGACGAGTGGCCAGTCAGCAGTCCGAGGACAGGTAGGCTGCAGAGAGTGCACCATCCATGGGCAGCAGTGCAGTCACAGACCGCTGCAGTCTCTGAACATTAAGTAAGTGATTTAGTCGGTGACACATTATACGGTCAAGTATTTAGCACGTGCATTTATGCTAAATTATAGTAAGATAAAAGTGTGGCACAACTATAATGTGGAAGTATGTTTGTAATATACGGTGATGATGCCAGAGCAGCGCGTAATCTCATCAGGCAGCAGGCGTGCGTTATGGAAACCTTGTATTCCGAAGTCGTTAGAGAAAGGCTTATCGACACTCTGTGCAGCAATGGAAATTGTGTCTGTGAGTGTGCTTTGCTGAAAAACGGAATGCTGTCTTCCTCCTGGTTTGTAAATCATGACGGCTTAATTGGCGACGTAGCCGTGTTTGCAAAGGTCGGTGTGAACTCTCCTTCACTAGGACTTCCCGAGTCCAGGAGAGGCTGAGCAGGTGTTTAGGGCAGGCCTGCCTCTCACATTACCCGAACAGTGCCACTATAACCAGTTCTGCATAGAGATCTCCTCAAAACCAGCGTTGTGACTGGGGACAGACTAACTTGGCCACTGTACAGCAGCAGACACAAGGTATTATTAAATTAAGTCTACCACTGTAGAAAGCATTTGAATGTTACATTGCATATTCCCAAAACTACGATCCGTTTGCAAGGCACTAGGTTAATTCCCTTAGATTTCTGGTGATTAGCAGCAGGTTTAAGATTTTCTTAAGAGTTTCTTGTTGCTTAAATGGGTGTCATTCTGATATTTATATGTTTCCCTCGTCTTTACTGCTGGATTTTGCTCGTGTAAAAGTGTCACTCATAGTGGCTGAAATGTCACTCATAATTACACTGATTTTATGAAAATGTCACACACAGCAATCTGAAACCTTGGCAGCTATGTAAGGGTATCCCCTAATCCCACAAAAAGGATACAATATCTGCCATCCCCTGCACATACATCATTCCCCCTATTTTATATATTTTATACATAAGTGGTCGGGACTATTATAAGCAACATTAAAACATTTTTTAGACACTGTGGCGAATTCTCGCCTCATAGTCTTTCCTGTAGCCCCATCCTCCTTTTAGATAAACTCATGACCTGGACGTGAAGGGCAACCAGGCCCCCAGAGGAAGAGTCAGCACAAGCAGTGCTGCAGCAGAGCCGAAGGTAGTAGCAGGCAAATGGACTCCGTTCAACAAAAACGTAACGTATGAACCCGCCACCATGAGTAATGGGCCCCCAGGGGCACTTGGCAAAGCCAATGTCCCCCTGGGGTATTTCGCGCGAGGGACGACCTCACGCAGCCTGATTGGGTGGTGGGAGGGGTTAGGTCCAAGTGAAGGGAGGGGAGGGTGGGCTGACGTCACTCTGAGCGAGTGAGAGGAACGGTGGTGTCGCTTTTGACCCACCCACCCACCCTGGTTGCAAAATCATGGGTAGGGTGTTTTTTGTCAAATGTCACGTGTTCTTGTTGTACGTGTTTCAAAAAAAAAAAAAAAAAAAAGAAATGCAGTATGTCAAAAATAAATAAATAAATACAGAGATGAATAACTATTCTGGTTACATGACAAAATTGTCAGGATGTCACCTCAGGACACCGCAGGCAGATTCTTTTGTTGTTTTGTTGGCGTGTGTGAAGGGGATTGGATAATCTAGAGCGGATTCATCCTTTCTCTAAGGGGGAGGGCTCGGGAGGGTAGGTTGGGAAGAAATGGAAAGAAGAAGGAAAACATACGGATGGTATGGAAACAAGTTATGGTTATTGGGTAATAAAGCATTGGAAAAGGAAATGTTTTATATGGAAACGTTTGGAGAAAAATAAAAGCAAAAGCTTGGTTTGGAAAAGTATGTTGCGGGTCTGTCTTTGGCTGTCCTGGTAATAAAGGTGACCTTTTATGCTATATGCAGAGTTGTGTGAGAGTACTTATTTGCGCGATGAGTCATGAGTCATGTGCAATATTCATTTCCCAGCAGGAGAAAGACTCTTTGGCTGCCCGAGGATGCCCGCATCAGAAAACATAAGGTATGCATGGGGTGAACTAGAAGGGAGTCGTTACCCTTTTCAAAAAAGCGCTCGGCACCACGCTAACGATTTACATAATGTGGCGCCCATACCGAATACAGCTAGAAATAATCTTTGCTCACTTCCTTGCAATTACGGACTTCCATATAAATGTCGCTCACACTACTAGAGCACGATTAGAGTCCACTGAACGTGTGCCGCACTAACCAAACCATGAGCCACGCTAAGTACTGCATTTTGTTTATTACAAACATATATTTAAATAGCGAAATACAAAAACGGCAGAGAGAACATCGTGAAAATAATTATCACCACCACCTTTCGTGTTAAACTCTGCACTAACGATTAAACATAACATGGCGCCCATACCAAATTCAGCTAAATGTAAGCTCTGCGCACTTTCTTACAATTACAGATTAAAAGATTAATCGCGCCTTTGCACTTTCAGTATGGGACGCGCTTACCGCTTCCATGTATTGCCGCTCGCATGACTAGAGCACCATTAAAGTCAACTGAACGTGTGCCGTACTAATCTAACCATGAGCCATGCCAAGCACTGTATTTTGTTTATTAAAAACACATGTAAAACAACGATAGAATGTAACGGCAGAGAGCACATCATGAAAGCAATTATCATCTCTACCTTTCGTGTGAAACTGTGCACTAATGACAATATACTTGGGCATACAGAAATTAATCCTAGTTAACACTGCACGCTGTTCATTGGATTACAACCACTAAGAATGAAAGATGTAAAGATTAACTTCTATTTCCTGCTGGCTGCATATCATAGAACGTTAAAGAATCTACTGAAGCTTTCCTTTTGTAACATTACAGAGAAAACATAGAGAGCCCTTTTGCCAATAATTAATAATTGGTCTGAGTCGTAAAAAATTGCCATTTTATTGTTACTTTTCCGTCCTTAAGAGTAGACAGAGAGAACTTGGAAAGTGTACACCTAACACTCTTCCTTGTGTATTTGTTTGTTCTACCCCCCTTTTTTTGTTTTATATTCACAGGTACCTATGGACCTTATTTGAATCAGATTAATATATCTTGATTCTAACAAATCCCTGAAAACTCATGGTCTATACACACAGAGACGCACCCGAACTCGCACCTCTCTTTTCACTCTAGGTCCTGAAGAAAGCCCACTTGACCCACAGGGGCAAAAACAACAGATGAAACATGTCGACCATTTTATGGACATATAAGTGTGGGAGATCCCTAAGAAATCCCATCATGCACTGCATCTAATTTTGATTAACACCTTCGACGCTACTGACGGAACCGTTCCGTCACGCCCCTCGGGTGGGCTGTGTTCATGACGGAACGGTTCCGTCCCCGCCCGGCCGCCGCGCCTGCGCGGCGCATTTCATTAAGCGGGCGGTTCCGTGACGGAACCGTTCCGTCACAAGCACAGCTCACCCGCGAGCCGTGACGGAACAGTTCTGTCACCAGCGCAGGTGAGCCGCGCGCCCGCCCGCGACCGTTAGCGCTGCGGCGGAATAGCCGCCGCAGCGAAGGAGTTAAACATCTCGAATCCAGACCCATTAAATCATCTATCTGGCTGTACGAGTATTTTAAGTTGTTATTTTTCATGTTCTAGAGACCCCTGTATCACTGATCACTACTGCACTAACCAGGGGTACACCTCCGGGTGGAGGAAGCATGAGAACTTACCCTATGATGATGCTGTCACGTTTTTAAGAGTCAGGCGGAGAATCAAGATATACCGCCAATTCCATCCTCTGTACTTGAATGAGGGTTTTTTATCGGTACACTGAACAAAAAACTTAATACCGTGGTTACGCAGGATAAGTGATCCTTTCCCCTCTTGATTTTTTGGTGTACGGAAGTCACAAAATGTCTGAGGGCAGTCTTCGTCAAAGAAGTGGCCAATAGACTTACGTTCTTCTCGGGTTCACTGGTAGTATGCCTTTAATTCTAACCCTGGCATGAATGCAGAGTTATTCACTATAGGGGTTATCGGCGAGAGAAATGTTGTTAGTGAGTGGGTCATAGCTACTTTGTCCCAAGCCCTAAGGGGGGGCTTGTTTGACCCTTGAAAATTAAAAAATGCACGGACGTTCCTCCTTAGTGAGAAAACTGGGATTGATTCGCTATAGCTCTATCCATAAAAAGCCAATGCTTTTCGGATTCTGGACATGACCACTCCACCAGTACTTTCAGTTGCACCACCCAATAGTACTCCTGCAGGTTTTGAATTGCCAGGCCACCCTCTGTTGGGGATCTATAGCATAGCTCTCTACTCAGTCTGGGTCTTTCATTCTGTCATATAAAGTGTTCCAAGACACCCGGCATGGAGCGAATCACTCCTGGGAGTGGGTCTAATGGTAGGGTCTGGAAAAGAAAAAAGATCTTCAGTGAGAGTATCATTTTAATCGCTGATATGTGGCCTAGCCAGGAAATGTGTGCGTTCTCCATCTACGTAAGCATTCTCGTATGCGTTGGAGTAGTGCTGTGTAGTCCAGTGTAGTGGGGTGTTGTATGCATGCTGTGAGTTGGATACCCAAGAAGGATATTGCTTCTTGAGACCATTGTATTTGATAATCACGCTTCAGCTCCTCTATTGTGGTTTGGGTGAGGGACAAGTTGAGAGCTTGAGATTTGTGGACATTAACTCTAAAAACAGCTGCCTGCGCAAATTGTTCCAATTCAATCATGAAAGCGGGTAAGGAGACTGTGGGATCTTCCAGGGTGGTGACTACGTCATCTGCATATAAGCTAATCTTGTGCTCTTCCCTTCCAAAACCCACTCAGGTTATCAGGGGATTGTTGCATAATCCTTGGGCCATGGGCTCCATGTACAGGGTGAAGAGGAGTGAGGAGTGCAGGCATCCATGTCTTGTACCCTGCTGAATAGAAAAGGAGGTATATGTGTAGCCGTTTACTCGGAACAATGGTGTCGGTTTGGTGTAGCCGCTTAAGACCCAGCTCACGAATCTCTCCGGAATGCCAAAGTGTTGCATAGTCGCCTCCAAATAGGGCCAGTGCACCCTATCAAATGCTTTTTCTGCATCAATGGAGAGAATCATGCGTTCAGTACTAAAGTGCTGCACTTTTTCAATGATGTGTAGGAGGCTCTTAGTATTATCAGCGCATTAACAGATGTGCAGAAAAGCTGTGTGATTCGGGTCAATCAAACCTGATACAAGGGGAGATAGATTTTGCGCTATGATCCCTGTAAGTAGTTTAAAATCCACATTAAAGAGGGAAATTGGCCTCTAAGATGCACATTGTCGCTTATCCTTACTGGGTTAGGTACCACTACGACCAGTGCCTCTAGCATCGTGGAAGTTACTGAGGAGGAGATCCCAAATAAATTGTATACTCTTGTGAGTATTGGAGCTAGGATGCGGCAAAAGGTTTTGTAAAAGAGAGAAGAAAGGCCATCTGGGCCTGGGGATTTAAGCCGTTTCTGTTTGGAAATGGTTGAGATCACCTCCTCTATTTTTATCGAGTATTTGAGCTGTTCGGCCTGTTCAGATCTTAGGGGCCTATTACGATTGCGTTTTTTCCGCATCCTCTGGGCCGGCGGAAGCCACCGCCGGGCCGGAGGATGCGGAAAAACCGCAGCGGACCCACCAAAGACCCACCACCACATTAGGATGGCTGGTGGGTCCTGGTTTCCGTCCGCAGCTTTTCCGCCGCGGTTGGCTTACAACTGCGGCGGAAAAGCTCTAATATGGTGGCGGTGTCTCTCAGACACCGCCAGCCATATTAGGATGGGCTTTAAAAAATGCATTTCCATGGCGGGTTTTCCGCTGAGGAAAAGCATGTGGAACTTCACTGCGGGGGCCTGTTGCGGGCCCCCTGGGTGAAGGGGGGGTGGGGGGTGCACATGGGGGGTACCTATGGTACCCCCCTGCATTTGTATGAAGAAATCGGCAGGCACCGCACGGTGCCTGCCGCTTTCTGCATACAAATGCAATGTATGCATTTTTACCCTTGCGGCGGGTGCAGCTTGAAGCCGCACCCGCCGCAATGGTAAAAATAGAGGATGTGACCGCCAGGGTGGCGGTCACATCCCAATTGGACAGGAGGGAACTCCGCAGGCCATGCAGAGGTTCCCTCCTCCTCTATGGTCGCGGATGGACTCAAGTCCGTCCGTGATCATAATGGGCCCCTAAGTTTGGTAGTGTTCTTACCCTGCAGGTATTGGACTGGACCGTCCAGGGGCAGGTGTTGTGCTTCATATAGTTCCGCGTAGTATTGGTGGAACATTTCAGCAATAGCCTGGACTGAGGTATGTTCCTGCCCTAGCGAGAGGACCACTGTTGAGATGCTGGAGACCTTCCTCTGCTATCTAAGTTTGTTGGCTGGCAGTCTCCCACTTCTGTCTCCCCCTGTGTAAAAGGTATGTTAAAGGCGCAATATTGCATACTCTGGGCTGTGTAAATCTAGCCCTGCTAACTGAACCCGGGCAGCTTCAAGCTGCCTCCAGATCCTAGGGGCACCCGTTCATGGGCGGATACGTTTTAGCTCCTGCACTTCCAGCATGAATTGGTCTCGCTTGTCTCTCCAGATTTTATTATCAGATGAAGCAATGGCGATTAGCTCCCCCCTGATTACCACCTTCAGGGCATCTCAGAGGATTGCTATGGGGGTTTCGGGAATGTCATTTGCCTCTAGATCACTTTTGTAATTTGCTGCACTACCTCTGGGCGATGAAGCATTGTTTCTTTTAGGCACCAAGTGCCGCACGCGTAAGTGGTGCCCGAAAGGGCCAGGGTCAAGCTCACTGCTGAGTGGTCTGAAAGGGAGCGGACAAGTATGTCTACCTGTTGAACCTGTGAGATAACTGCATTGGTGGCCAAACAATAATCAATCCTGTCATATGTATTATGGGAGTGGAAGTAGAAAGTGTTTTCTCTATCTGTACGATGAAAGGCCCTCAAGACATCGACTGATCCTGTGTCTGTCAGCACTCATTTCCCCTCTTCTGTGCAGGCTCCTGACTGCCTATTTGGTTTTGCCGATCTGTCTGCTTCATTATCAAAGGCAAGGTTAAGGTTCCCATCTAGTAGCAACATCCTGTCCAGTGATCTCTGCTACTGCCTTGTGTAAGAACCCCTCCTGCCTCTCATTCGGAGCGTACACCGAGCCCACAGTAAAGGTGTGAGATCCTAGTTGAAAGGTGTGAGCTAGTATTCTGCCCATAAGTTCTGCTTGTCTGGGACCAAGC
Organism: Lissotriton helveticus; assembly: GCF_964261635.1. NCBI lineage: Eukaryota > Metazoa > Chordata > Amphibia > Caudata > Salamandridae > Lissotriton > Lissotriton helveticus. Next base: position 883,773,319 of record NC_136069.1, on the reverse strand, counting down.
CTACCTGTGAATTTGGAGGAAATAAGAATGGCTACACCCTTCGGTTTGTTGATGTGGGACGAAAATAGCTGGTGAGGGAATGCCTTAGAACGCAGTCTGTGCATGTCCCCGAGAGGAGATGCTTCTCTTGAAGGAGACAGATATGTGGGTTGTTGAGACCCTGTACGTTTAATGAGATTATATTAAGGTGTCGGTTTTTCTGTTCATTTACGAGAGAAGCCTGTGAGGTGAAACTGCAGGGCCTATCTGTGTTGTGTCCTGGAGGGTGCCTAAAGCTGGTGATATAGGCATGAGGGGTTCCCAGTGATTAGAATCTTGTGTACCTGGATTGGGAGGAGGACAGTACAACCCCATAACATTACAATAAACAGTTCACAGAAACTGACGCAGATTGTGAGTGTCCTGGGTAATACAACCCAGGAGCAAGGCCTGAGATGTCATCAAGACCCATAACACCCCCGTCCCCTCAGGCCCCTCCCTGCCAGTAAGACAAGGAATACGGAAACGTGGCCCCCGGGCCCCCAGGTCCCGGGACCGGACCCTTTGTGTTGCTGTTGAGCTGCAGCATTGCGTCTCTCATTCTGGGGGGCAGTATCTTCTCCCAGAGAGGCTACAACTGCCTTACTCTCTCTGCCGATTGTCTCCAGATCTGAGCAATGGCGAATTGGTGAGCGGCCCACAGTCTGCCATCCATGCCCCTTTAGAGTTCTCTCAATGTTTTCGGCTGGAATAGGATCTCCCTGGGTAACCTCCTATATATTAAGCAACTACCTGGCTTCCCGCAATGAGCAGATATAGTGAATTTTCACTCCCCATCGAAAGATCAGCCGGAAAGGATGGCCCCAGGAATCGGGGACTTCAATGTACCGCAGATGGGTTGTTGCCGGCAGAACCAATCTCCTCTTTTGCAATGTAGAGGCTGCTAGGTCTTGTTATATAGAATGGGTCGGTGGCCCCTAAACTCAATTGGGTACTTTTCTCTCACCTGCCTGTGAAGTTTTTCTTTAAGCTGGAAGTCATTTACAAAGGTAAGAAAATCAGCCGGCGGGCCCGGGGGAGGCCTCCTCAGGCCCACTCTCTATGCATGCGGTCCAACTTGATTCTTTGATCTGGCGGGGTATCCAAAATAGAGCGGAAGGAAATAAGAATGGCTACACCCTCTGGTTTGGTGATGTGGGACGGAAGTAGCTGGTGAGGGAATGCCTTAGAACGCAGTCTATGCATGTCTCCGGGAGAAGATGCTTCTCTTAAAGGAGACAGATATCTGCATCAGTGTTTCAAGATCTGATAGTATGGCACACCTTTTAACTGGGTTGTTGAGGCCCTGTACGTTTAATGAGATAATCTTAAGGTGTCGGTTTATCTGGTCATTTACGAGGGAATTGGTAGAAGGTTACTCTGTGAGGTAAAACTGCAGGGCCTATCTGCGTTGTGTCCTGGAGGGTGTCTAGTGCTGGTGATATAGGTATGAGGGGTTGCCAGTGATTTGTATCTTGTGTACCTGGATTGGGAGGAGTACAGTACAACCCCTTAACATTACAACAAACAGTTAACAGAAACTGACGGACATTGTGAGTGTCCTGGCTAATACAACCCATGAGTGAGGCCTGAGATATCAGCTGGACCCATAACACCCCTGCCCGCTCGGGCCCCTCCCTGCCAATAAAAAAGAGAATACGGAAAAGTCAACGCCCAGGCCCCCAGGTCCCGGGACCGGACCCTATGTGTTGCTGTAGAGCTGCAGCATTGCGTCTCTCATTCTGGGGGGCAGTATCCTCTCCCAGAGAGGCTACAACTTCCTTTCTCTCACTGGCGATTGTCTCCGGATCCGAGCACAGGCGAATTGGTGAGCCACCCACAGTCTGCTTCCATGCCCCTTTAGAGTTCTGTCCTTGTTCTCGGTTGGAATAGGATCCCCCTGGGTAACCTCTGATATATTCAGCAATTGCTTGGCTTCCCGCAATGAGCGGATCTAGAAAATCTTCACTTCCCATTGAAAGATCAGCCGGAAAGGATGGCCCCCGGAATAGGGGACTTCAATGGACCGCAGATGGGCTATTGCCGGCAGAAACCCTCTCCTCTTTTGCATTGTAGAGGCTACTAGGTCTTGATAGAGAATGGGTCGGTGGCCTCTAAACTCGATTGGGTGCTTTTCTCTTACCTGCCGGAGAAGTTTTTCTTTAAGCTGGAAGTCATTTACACAGGTAAGAAAATCAGCCGGCGGGCCCGGGGAGGCCTCCTCAGGACCACTCTCTATGCGTGCGGTCCAACTTGATTCTTTAATCTGGTGGGGTATCCAAAATAGAGCGGAAGAGTTCCTCCACAAACAAGGAGATGTCTGGTCCCTCTGCTCCCTGCGGAATGCCTCGGATGCAAATGTTATTGTGCCGGGAGCGGTTTTCAAGACCTTCAGCATGCACGTGGAGGTTTAGGTGCTGGTCCTTTAGGTGGAGGACCATCTGTTGAAGTAGTTATATCTCCTCATCCCTGGAGGCGCCCTGCATTTCCAGCGTGTCCACTCTGTCCCCCAGCGAATCTAGATCCTTGCGTACTGCCCTAATTTCTTGTGCCAACTCCTTTTTCATTGTTTGTAGGTCGTCCTTTAAGGAGGCAAACAGGGTTTCGAGGATGGAGCGAGTAACGGGGGCCTCGGCATCACCAATGAATGTGTCTGTTGAGGTCCCTGGAAGGGATGGCGGTGCTTCTGTGCTGGAGGGTGATGTTTTAGATGGAGCTTCTTAACTGAGGGCTCTTTTTTTGCCCTTGGTGGACGCCATTTTTTTGAGCGCGAGCGTCGCACCGAGTTGGGTTTTTTAGACATTTCAGAGAACATCAGGCTTGTTGAGAGCATTGCGCCCAGAGTGTTTCTTGTTATTCCAGGGTATCATCCCCCTGCGCTCTGTGTTGACCCCCAAAGAAACCTTGCCGCAGTCTGCGTGGGCCTGAAGGAATGTGCTGTATCCAAGTGTGGAGCACTTGGAGGCTACCTCAGCTAGTGTCACCCAGGGGCCCACTGTTCGGGGGCTCAATGGCTAGGTTCCAAATTTGGTCTTCAGTCACTCCCTGCGGAGGGGGAAAAGGAACCCATCCTGCTGCAACACTAAATCATTTGAGGTTGAGGGAATGTTGATAGAAACCCCTCTAGCCAGCCTGCTGTCTTCTTGACTTTCTCCCACTTCTGTCTCCCCCTGTGTGAAAGGTATGTCAAAGGCGCAACGTTGCGTACTCTGCCCTGTCTAAATCTAGGCCTGCTAACTGAGCTTGGGCAGCTTCCAGCTGTCTCTAGATCCTAGGGGCACCCGTTCACTGGCGGATACGTTCTAGCTCCTGCACTTCCTGCGTGAGTTGGTCTCGCTTGCCTCTCCAGATTTCACTATCAGATAAAGCAATGGTGATTAGCTCCCCGCTGATTACCGCCTTCAGGGCATCCCAGAGGATTTCTATGGGGGTTTCGGGAATGTTATTCGCCTCTAGATCACTTTTGCAATTTGCTGCACTACCTCTGGGCGATGGAGCATTGATTATTTTAAGGCACCAAGTGCGGCACACGCAACTGGTGCCCGAAAGGGCCAGGGTCAAGCTCACTGCCGAGTGGTCTGAAAGGCAGCGGGCAAGTATGTCTACCTGTTGAACCTGTGAGATAACTGCATTGGTGGCCAAACAATATTCAATCCTGGCATATGCCTTATGGGAGTAGAAGTAGAAAGTGTATGCTCTTTCTGTACTATAATAGGCCATCCAGACATCGACTAATCCTGTCTCTGTCAGCGCTCGTTTCCCCTCTTCTGTGAAGGCTCCTGACTGCCCCTGTCATTGAGCCGATCTGTCTGCTTCATTATCAAAGGCAAGGTTAAGGTCCCCACCCAGTAGCAACATCCTGTCCAGTGATCTGTATATCTCTGCTTCTGCCTTGTGTAAGAACCCCTCCTGCCTCTCATTCGGAGCGCACACCGAACCCACAGTAAAGGTGTGAGATCCTAGTTGAAAGGTGTGAGATTGTAGTCTGCCCATAAGTTCTGCTTGTCTGGGACCAACCCTACCTGTGAATTTGGAGGAAATAAGAATGGCTACACCCTCCGGTTTGGTGCTGTGGGACATAAATAGCTGGTGAGGGAATGCCTTAGAAAGCAGTCTATGCATGTCTCCGAGAGGAGATGCTTCTCTTGAAGGAGACAGATATGTGTGTCAGTGTTTCGAGATCTGATAGTATGGCACACCTTTTAACTGGGTTGTTGAGGCCCTGTACGTTTAATGAGATTATCTTAAGGTTTCGGTTTGTCTGTTCATTTACGAGGGAAGCCTGTGAGGTGAAACTGCAGGGCCTATCTGCGTTGTGTCCTGGAGGGTGCCTAGCGCTTGTGATATAGGCATGAGGGGTTCCCAGTGATTAGTTTCTTGTGTACCTGGATTGGAGGAGGACAGTACAACCCCATAACATTACAATAAACAGTTAACAGAAACTGACGCAGATTGTGAGTGTCCTGGGTAATACAACCCATGAGCAAGGCCTGAGATGTCATCAAGACCCATAACACCCCCGTCCCCTCAAGCCCGGGGGAGGCCTCCTCAGGCCCACTCTCTATGCGTGCGGTCCAACTTTATTCTTTGATCTGGTGGGGTATCCAAAATAGAGCGGAAGAGTTCCTCCACAAACAAGATGTCTGGTCCCTCTGCTCCCTTCGGAATGCCTCGGATGCAAATGTTATGGCACCGGGAGCGGTTTTTAAGACCTTCAGCATGCATGTGGAGGTCTAGGTGCTGGTCCTTTAGGCGGAGGACCATCTGTTGAAGTTGTTATATCTCCTCATCCCTGGAGGAGCCCTGCATTTCCAGCGTGTCCACTCTGTCCCCCAGCAAATCTAGATCCTTGCGTACTGCCCGAATTTCTTGTGCCAACTCCTTTTTCATTGTTTGTAGGTTGTCCTTTAAGGAGGCAAACAGGGTTTTGAGGATGGAGCGAGTAACGGGGGCCTCGACATCACCAATGTCTGTGTCTGTTGAGGTCCCTGGAAGTGAGAAGGCGGTGCTTCTGTGCTGGAGGGTGATGTTTTTAGGTTGAGCTCCTTAACTGAGGGCTCATTTTTTACCCTTTGTGGACGCCATTTTTTTGAGCGCGAGTGTCACACCGAGCTGGGTTTTTTAGACATTTCAGAGAACATCAGGCTTGCTGAGAGCATTGCGTCCAGAGTGTTTCTTGTTATTCCAGGGTATCATCCCCTTGCGCTCTGTGTTGACCCCAAAGAAACCTTGCTGCAGTCTGCGTGGGCATGAAGGAGTGTGCTGTATCCAAGTGTGGAGCACTTGGAGGCTGCCTCAGCTAGTGTCACCCAGGGGACCACTGTTTGGAGGCTCAATGGCTAGGTTCCAAATTTGGTCTTTGGCTCAGTCCCTGCGGAGGGAGAAAGGGAACCCATCCTGCTGCAACTCTAAATCATTTGGGGTTGAGGTAATGTTGATTGAAACCCCTCTAGCCAGCCTGCTGTCTTCTTGACTTTCTCCCACTTCTGTCTCCCCCTGTGTAAAAGGTATGTCAGAGGCGCAAAGTTGCGTACTCTGCCCTGTCTATATCTCGGCCTCCTAACTGAGCTCGGGCAGGTTCCAGCTGCCTTCAGATCCTAGGGGCACCCGTTCACTGGCGGATACGTTCTAGCTCCTGCACTTCCCGCGTGAGTTGGTCTCGCTTGTCTCCAGATTTTATTATCAGATGAAGCAATGGCTATTAGCTACCCCCTGATTACCACCTTCAGGGCATCCCAGCGGATTGCTATGGGAAATTAGGGAATGTCATTCGCCTCTAGATCACTTTTGTAATTTGCTGCACTACCTCTGGGCGATGGAGCACTGTTCCTTTTAGGCACCAAGTGCGACATGCGCAAGTGGTGCCCGAAAGGGCCAGGGTCAAGCTCACTGCCGAGTCGTCTGAAAGGGAGCCGGCAAGTATGTCTACCTGTTGACCTGTGAGATAACTGCAATGATGGCCAAACAATAATCAATCCTGGCATATGTCTTATGGGAGTGGAAGTAGAAAGTGTATTCTCTATCTGTACGATGAAAGGCCCTCCAGACATCGACTAATCCTGTCTCTACCAGTGCTCGTTTCCCCTCTTCTGTGAGGGGTACTGACAGCCCCTGTCGTTGAGCCAATCTGCCTGCTTCATTATCAAAGGCAAGGTTAAGGTCCCCACCCAGTAGCAACATCCTGTCCAGTGATCTGGATATCTCTGCTACTGCCTTGTGTAAGAACCCACAGTAAAGGTGTGAGATCCTAGTTAAAAGGTGTGAGCTAGTAGTCTGCCCTTAAGTTCTGCTTGTCTGGGACCAACCCTACCTGTGAATTTGGAGGAAATAAGAATGGCTACACTCTCCGGTTTGGTGCTGCAGGATGAAAAAAGCTGGTGAGGGAGTGCCTTAGAAAGCAGTCAATGCTTGTCTCCGGGAGGAATTGCTTCTCTTGGAGGACACAGATATGTGCGTAGGTCTTTCGAGATCTGATAGTATGGCACACCTGTTAACTGGGTTGTGGAGGCCCTGTACGTTTAATGAGATTATCTTAAGGTGTAGGTTTATCAGGTCATTTACGAGGGAAGCATTAGGTTAGTCTGTGAAGTGAAACTGCTGGGCCTATCTGCGTTGTGTCCTGGAGGGTGCCTAGCGCTGGTGATATAGGTATGAGGGGTACCGAGCTGGGTTCTTAAACATTTCAGAGATCATCAGGCTTGCTGAGAGCATTGCTTTCAGAGTGTTTCTTGTTATTCCAGGGTATCATCCCCATGCGCTCACCAATGGATGTGTCTGTTGAGGTCCCTGGAAGGGATGGCGGTGCTTCTGTGCTGGAGGGTGATGTTTTAGGTGGAGCTTCTTAACTGAGGGCTCTTTTTTTGCCCTTAGTGGACGCCATTTTTTTGAGCGCGAGCGTCGCACCGAGTTGGGTTTTTTAGACATTTCAGAGATCATCAGGCTTGCTGAGAGCATTGCTTTCAGAGTGTTTCTTGTTATTCCAGGATATCATCCCCATGCGCTCTGTGTTGATCCCCAAAGAAACCTTGCAGCAGTCTGTGTGGGCCTGAATGAGTGTGCTATATCCAAGTGTGGAGCACTTGGAGGCTGCCTAAGCTAGTGTCACCCAGGGGCCCACTGTTTGGGGGCTCAATGGCTAGGTTCCAAATCTGGTCTTTGGGTCTCTCCCCACGGAGGGGGAGAGGGAATCCATCCTGCTGCAACTCTAAGTCATTTGGGGTTGAGGGAATGTTGATTGAAACCCCTCCAGCCATCCTGCTGTCTTCTTGACTTTACAGGGGAACTAACTGCAAATATGGGTGAGGGTTCCCTCTACGCTTTCTGCCAGCAAAGTGTATCAGTCTCAGCTGCCCTCCCTGAAGCAATAGTAACAGCGCACTTAATGGCCCTCAGCGGCCCTGTGCGTTTTCCAGCCTTCTGCAACTCCTCCTCTCGCTCTCCCCTCTCCACCAGTCCTTGTCCATCACGCTCCATCTGTCAGCCAACCTTGGAGCCTCTCTACTCAGTGTAGCTGCACCTCCCCAGGGGTGGATTGACTGACCTTGCTCCGGGAGTGGTTCGCCGGGAGGAGACCCTCCCCAAGCCCACCCCTCCCTCATCTGCCAGACCTCTCTCCTTCTTGAGTATGACACCAGTGGCACCAGCTTCATTCTGACGCTCAGACTGCCCTGTGGCGGTCTCTAGGGCTCTTGAAGGGGTTGCGGGCCTTATCTACTTTTGTTGTGTTCTTTTCCCCTGATTCTGGTACAGTCTCCCCTCTGCTCCGGTCTTGCGACCGGGGCCAGGATTTGACAGTTGTGCCACCTTGCACAGCTCTGCCAGAGAAGAATGGAAGACGGCTGAAACTCCCGCTGCATGCAGTCTTTAATGCACCCCTTTTGCTCCGGGGCCTCACCAAGTCATTCATGGAGGAGACGGGGGCCACGGGATCCCCATCGGACCAGCTATACGAAGCTTAAGCAATGGGGGCCTGCCGGCAGGATGGAGCGACAAGCAGGCACATCCTACTCAGTTGCCATCTTCGCTATGCCCTAAAAAAGGGCATTTTTTAACTGGTGTTTCATCAAAGAATAGCGTCTGTTTAATCTTTTGTATATTTTTAACAAATTTTTTCGGTTTTGTAAATGCATGGTAAGATATTATTACTATACCTAACTACAACTTCACTTTATCCTTAGCTATTTTGAGTGTATCTATATTTATTTTTAATCAATGGTGAGAGCCACTGGGTAGTATAATTAGGCCAAAGTTACCAAGGCAAATATTTTTTACGGCTTGCTTATATCTTTGGTGTGGTTTGACAAATCTTCATGAAACTTTCCAAAACAAAAGTCTCATCAACCTCAGCTCCTTCCTGGACATTTTTGGGAGTGATCCGTCAAGCAGGGGCAGAGAAAAACGATATGCCGCAAAATGTGTTCTCCCCAAAAAGGCTGAATAAAATTACACCAAATTTGGCAGAATGCTAGACCTTTTTACAGAAAGAGTACTTCTTGTGTTTCGGTATAAACCTGTTCATAGTTTTGGAGAAATGAAGGTTCAAAATGTATGAATGCAATCAACCGCAGAGGATCTGTTGACCTAAATGATCTTAAGATAAGATCTGATTGGCTGTCACCCCCATTAACAAACATGTGATGGCAGCTGTTTTAGGACTCAAGGACCCAGCCCTGATAAAAGGTTAAAAAAAAAAAGATATGGGGGCAAGGCAGGGATATCCTGCACCTAGGCCTGGTAGGTAAGATCCCAGGGGACCCCTAAGGCCAAACATTTTCTTTCTTTTTCTTTTTATATTTTTCAGTAAATTTGCTGAGGATCCACATATCTTCTGTAAATTTATTTTTTAAAAGGTGAGATGCCTATAAAAAAATACTCGGGTGGGTCCATACCTGGGGTGGTTGAGGGGGATGACGCAAAACATATTTTTCATAGGGAGGGGAGTGTGCATCGCCCTCCATGAGCCTTTTCTAGGCCCCAGGGTTCCCATCACCTGGGGATAACTCATATGTTAAGGGGAAGGGGCTCATGGGCTCTTTTCCTATTTGGACCTCGGGACCCAATCCACCAGGATGCTTCAGTTATAATGGGGAGGGAGTATGTGGCCGCTGTGAGGAAATTGCTTAAAGCATGTTCACCCTCACTTTTTGTCTCAACTTCTGACTATTGGGCGCTGGTCTAATGACTCTGTAAAGTTGTGGACCCTTCTGACCAGGCCTCATTGCATGTCGGCTGACTCACAGAAGTGTATGCTTAAATTTCTTATACCCAAGTGGAATAGAATAACTTACTCATAAGTTTCACTTATATGGTACTAGGGGTCCCAGGACCTGTACATTAAGGTGTCCCTCATAGACAGCGGCACTTATTGTGTCACCACAAGTGTCTTCCAGCTTGCCATGGCAGACTCGTCACGCAGTTTGAAACTGCTAACTGGACTTTCCAGTTTAAAGATTTTGGGGAGAGGATGTGGCCTAATGGCTAGGACAGTCGACTTCTACTCTGGGGAACCGGGTGTAAGCCTTCGCAATGCGGTCAACATCCTGTGATTCTGGAAAAATCACGTAATCTCCCCATGCCTACAAAAAAATCAATTTGTCATTATGAAATGCAACTGGTGCTCATGTAAAGTGCTCCGATACCTGATACCTTCGGGTCAAGTTCACGCTATATAAAAAACCAAACCTTTCTTTCTAACATATATGTAACCCTGAAGGCAGGCCAAATGAGCACTAAGGCAGGGTGCTGTATATAAAAAAGCAGGACATGTGTTTTTGCATGTCCTGCCAGTTAAAGGCCCACACTGTTGTTTTACTGTACACAAGCTAGTATCCCCATTGGAGAGTGTTGGGTTATATACTGACAACTCAGCAGTGCTAACTTCTGGATGGGACTATTGAATATGATACTTCAAGGTATCAAAAGGATCGCTACATAAAACCTGACTTGACGCTCAAATCGAATTTAATGTAACTGTTGCAAAAGTGGCAACTTTAGTAAGTAGCCACAATTTTTCCCAAAGTTTTTGAATGACTGTTCATGGTTGCTAGCCATGTGATAACCTTCAGCCCTCCTAGGGAGAGGTATGAATGACACTCAGGAGAGAACACGAAGGGCCTGCCGCTGGAAGAGTTGTGGCCTTGCCCTGCCAGGAAGGCCAAACAGAATGTGAGCTCAGAAGGCAAGATTCAAAGGTGAAGAGGAGGAGATGGTCAGATGGTCTTTTGTTTTTGCAGACAGGCTGGCATCTTGGAAAGAGAAGGAAAAACTGTTGCCAAGCTGTTTTTTTAAGAGGAATGAAGTCTCAAAGTAGCCACACCTCTGCGATGGCCTTAGGAGTTTCACACACCAAGAAAAGGGTTCTGCCATGTTGAGAGTTGGCACAATAGTACAGCCTGGGATAGCTATATTTTACACATCGCTGGAAAATGTCCTCAGGTGGAAGGAAACTGGTAGTCTGATTGGATAATTAGCTGCCCCATCCTCATGGGCTCCTAATGGGCATAAAAATGGCACCCATGGTATGTCTGTACTGAAGAGTGAACTGAAGAACTCCCCTGCATTCCCTGGGCCCGGTATAGAGAGGCTGCACCACGACTGGACTGCATCACTTGCTCTTGGGCCAGGAAAGAGAGGACTGTGCATGTGGAGCCCTGCTCAAGGAAGTTGTCCCCATGCATTAGACAGAACAAGTGACTCCAGGAGCTGAGGAAGCCTGCCTTGGTGAGTTGGTACCCAAGAACTTCTGAATTCATCTGACAGCCAATTTGCAGCCTGGGGCACCAAGTCCTGATCCCCAAAAGTTGCACCGAGTATGTCACTCAACAAGGGAGTTATCACCAGTTCAGGGGTACTAGCAGTTCAGCTGTAACAGAAGACCAGTAGACCTGTGGCAACTGTTTTTGGCCGGACTTCAACAGGATTTCAAGGGGCATCGACCCCTGTGGCCAAAGTCTCCTCACCATGTTTGTGGACTGTGGAGTAGCCCCAGGAAGGTCCCTGTCACCTGAACAGCATCCTTATCATCCTTCAGTATCTTCAGCTTCCAGTATCCCTTGCATCAGGACCACTACATTAAAGCCTCTGGCAATTCACCCATAGAGCCTGAAACTGGACTGGACACTGCTTTGACAGCAAGGTAACTGTCCAACCAGGCCTCTTTGATCCCAGTGACACATTACCTGCTGGAGTTAGTCACACACAGTTACTGGTATAATAGTCACAACTTTATAAACGTTTTCCAAAGTTGCAAGGCTGACAGCGAGCACTTCCCATTCCAATGATTTATTGGTCTCAGTGAAAAAAATGTAATTTATTGTATATCTCTGCGACACTTCATTGGAGTTTAGTCATCGAGGTGTCTATTTAAAGTTAAAAGTGCAACCTATTTTGATAAATTGGTGTTGGGTTTTTATTGAGTCTTCTTTCTTTCGTAGTCAACTGTTTTCATACCTTTTCATGCTTTTCCGTTTGTTTCTTTGATAACGCCTGACAGCTCAGTGTCACAGCTACCAAGGCTTAATCTAAGGATTTTCAAGCAACTCTGACAGTACCCAGTACAGGCAGTGAGTTTATTTAATGTTTCGATTTCACAACCACACCATATAAAAAAAACTTTCATCATAGACCCCCACTTGAACCCCAACCCCCTGGGCTGAATCACTAATTATGGTGAGGGTGGCATACTATCCCACTCCTGGTGCCTTAGAGAGGCCCTGGGGACCCCATCCCCTTGGCCAATTCATATGGTAAGGAGAGGGGGTGCATGTTCCAATTTCCAAAGCCTTTTCTGGGCCCTGGGGCTCCCTCCGCAGCCCCCAACAAAAATTTAAACTGTGTGTGTCCCAGGTGGGACCATGAAATCCACAAAAAAAGAGGGAAAAATAATACATGTGCAGCAGGAGCCGCAAGTTTGTTATTCACTACTTCTGGCAAGGAGCACCCCATAATGCCCTACATGGGCTAATTTACATATGTTGTGCTACATGGTGGTGCCTTTAATGAGCAGTGTTGTGGGGCACTGAAGGGAGTGCATAAGGCCCCCATTAATACTGAAAAAGTAACCCTATGTTTCCTGGGGACTAAAGAATATAACCCAAGGAAGAAGTATTGATATTTGTAATCATTCCCAGAGCTAGAACATTTGTTCTTCAGTTTAGAAATGAAGATATTCCTTTTGGTTGATTTTAAGGGTGCATGATGTGACCCCAGGAGTGTAAAAAATGATGAGTCTATGGTTAATGTTGTTTTGTCTATAAATGCTTTATTAGAACGTTTATTGACAAAATCACTAAATTTGCCTTTTGTATATTGACAGTGAATTAAATTACAAAAAACTCTAGAAAGTCACTGAAAAAATCAAAGGTAAAGTGAGTGTTTTAGTTATGTATTCAGAAAAACTTTTGAAATTCCCTGAAAAAACTCATATTAAATCACTCATGGCATGTTTCATTGCATCATTGCATCATTTTAAATGACAATATTGATGGCACTTTGCATGGTGGGGCTGGTGTCCTAGTTACTTTGGGGCACAATTCATAGTTACTTGAGATAACTATAACTGGTGAATTTCATGAATTTTAATGTTTTTCTAGCTTAAAATGTTATGTGTTAAATGACATTTTCAAACTATGAAGTGACTTTAACCTTTGTTTTATTCATATTCACAGTAACCACCCTTCAATTGCAAAGGAATCCAAGGCCACCCCAGGAGCAGATGTTGATATGAGTTATATTGCAGACAAAAAAGATAGGTAATGTGTTTTGATCCCTTGGAGTCTTGATCACACAGAAGTATTGTTTACACTTCTCAAGCTTAAAAAGTCCCAAAACAAATGAAGGACTTCCTTCTGCTCCGAAAGAAACACCCAAGTGCACAAAATAAGGAGAATAGGTCCACAGATCACTCATTATGGACAATGTCACTTGTTTATGAAAATATTCTAAACATCAACATTGTTTAGAAAGGTGATTCAATATACATTTTTCTTTGATGGATTATTTTAAAACAAATCAATTCTTCCATCCCCCTAACCATTACTAATCAGGATAGAGTTTTTCAGATGAAACAGGAAGAAAATATACAAGTTATATCAGTGCCTCTCTAGAATATTTGTCATTTCATGTACCAAAAATTAAAAAAATACTTCATCTTTAATGACTGTAGATCACAGTGGATTCAATAAAAATTATAATGATTATATGTTGCTTTAGACATATCTAGATATTACATGTTTTTTTAAATCACAGCTGCAGTAGCCAAAGTACAATCCAATAATAATATTAATTCAACCATATCTAGATATTTCAAAATAATTCTGGCTATAGTAGCCAAAGAAATAAAACTATAACCATAACATATAGATGTTAAACTGTTCAAGACATAGAATCATCAATTTCCTCTACTCTATTTTACAACATTACATAAATCTTACAAGGGGGCAGGCTAGTGGTACCCAGGCTCCTTGTGCCTTGTTGGAGGGGTCCCAGATGTCCACTGATATGTTCAACATGACACCCCTGTAGAATAGACACGGACCCATAGATCCACCGAGAAGCTCTGCGAGACACCCCTGGAGAATTGCAGCAGTTCCATAGATCCACAGTGCACTCAAAGACCACAAAAAGTGGTCGGGCCTGCAGGGGATTAGGGCAGTCCATGTGTAGTGGGGGTTGGGCACTCAATTCCACACTGAGCACGGCCCAAGGTAGTCCATGGTATGGGGTTGAATGCCTATCGTGTATTGTGCTCATCAATGGACATTTTAATTTACTTTTATAAAAACATAGAAATTCAATAAGAAAACCAAAGGTTAAAGTGAAGTGATATTATAGTTAGAAATTGTCATAATACCCGACTTTACATTAAACAAAACCTTAACAAAAAAACAAGACCTAAAGAGACGAAACCACAGAAATTCACCAGTTAAAGCTACTTCAAAAAAGTTTAACCCGTGCCCTAAAGTAACTGTTACTCGAGCCCTCGCCATGCACTGCCTTAACCCTCAAATATTACATCACTCATAACATGTTCAATGACTGTATTGATACCATCCCTAATGACATCTGAAAGTACATCATTGATAAAAGCACTGTGCATGGTGAGAAAACAGGTTATAGTCCCTTTAGTGTATGACATAGTTATTTGAGTGACTAGACCTGGTGAATTTTAGTGGTGTTTTTAGTTTAAACATTATATTCAAACTGAAATTTGTACGTAACTATAACTGGAGATGAAAATATATATAAGTATATACATAAATGTGTGTGTGTGTATATATATATATATATATATATATATATATATATATATATATATATATATATATTCACAGAAAAAACCATAGGTTATAGACCATATATAGTTAGGAATTAGCATTTACAAAACCTTGAAAATTCACTGAAAAAACCATAGGTTATAGACCATATATAGTTAGGAATTAGCATTTAGAAAACCTTATTTTACTCACACAAAACCATTGAAATTCCATATATAGTTAGTTGCACTAACTATATATCGCGCACCCGCAATCCACTGCTGATGATGTCACATATTACATCATTCATGACATGGTCAGTGACATCACTGATGACATCACTGATGACATCTCAAATGACATCACTGATGACATCACTGATGACGTCTCATTTGGCATCATTCTTGTGCTAATACGATAAACTTCTTCAGACTCTAATATAACCTTAGATACACTCAGTGTATACAGACACTCACACACTGCCACTCATCCATGGAGTTACTCACACACCCAGTCAGTCATGCAAAGAAACAATCTCACCTCCATTTCTTCAACTATACAGTTATACACACCTTACTTATTGAAACATATACTAACACATATTTACTCTCTTATACAATCCCTGATACAAGTTCACAATGATCGATACAACCACTCACTCAGTGGCTCTCATGCACAGTTATTTATATATGCCAACTCTCACATGTACTGTGTTTGACATATGTACTTACTATGACATGTAGCATTGAGATATCCATTCACTCATCAATACACTCATGCACACAGTCAACTGCCCATGTAGCTGTTTCCACATGCACTCTTGAACTCATACACCTAGTGAATAAACTGCTCACACATCTATGCACAGAGTCACACACCTTCCAGCCACCCCCACACAAACTCAATCTCCCATAGAAATACTTGGGCAACCAATTAATAACACATATAGCCTCTCGTATAGCTAATGATCAACACATGCAGCAGTTTACATCACAACAGACATAATGATGCACAAATTAAGACAGTTTAGTCACTAACCCGTGCATTCAGTAAGACGCATTTAATCACTCACTCATACAGTCAATCACGCACCTACTAAAACCTTCATTCAGACACTTATACATCCACTCATTCTTCAATATGTAAAACATATTTAAACTTTACAGAAACACATAATCACTGGATGTTGTCATCAGTGATGTCATCAGTGATGTCACTGACCATGTCATGAATGATGTAATATGTGACATCATCAGCAGTGGATTGCGGGTGCGCGATATATAGTTAGTGCAACTAACTATATATGGAATTTCAATGGTTTTGTGTGAGTAAAATAAGGTTTTCTAAATGCTAATTCCTAACTATATATGGTCTATAACCTATGGTTTTTTCAGTGAATTTTCAAGGTTTTGTAAATGCTAATTCCTAACTATATATGGTCTATAACCTATGGTTTTTTCTGTGAATTTCATTGTTTTTTTAACAGCTAATATCTGTAGCTGTAAAATGTATTCTTCTTTAAATCCAAAAATATATTTTATATGTTTATGAATAATTTTTTTTTAAAATATTTTTTTTTCTTCGTTCCCGCTTCGCGAATCGGGAAGCTTCCCGTTAGCTGACCTTGATGCCGCGAAATAGACCGCGAGTCGGTAAACGTTTCTTTACCGCAAGTGCCGCGTTAGAAAACAACATCGTGACGCCTCCCGTCCGCATGACGTTCCACGTTGTCGCGTGATACGTCATATGACGTGCTACGTTAGCGAACTGGTACGCGAAGCGAGTGCCAAAGCGCAGGTTTCTGGAAGCAAACCGGGAGGCCCTGCAAAGCGCTTAACGTAAACACAGCAAGTCATGTGACTTGGTAATAACACTTTTCATTGGTTCATTTCACTTTTGGTTTCCTAATGATGTAAGACTAGGTCATATAATCTAAAATGAACACTTTTGATTGGTTGAGAACTCTTGTTTTTCCCAAATGATGAAAATCCCTCCTTCTTTCCTCACTCTGACTTTCATCATTGTGAGAGAAAGACCCTTTGTGATCACTGAGCAATGGCTTCTTTAGTAGCTTCAGCTGGTGCTTCCCCACCACCTCCACCACATCCAAGGAAGAGTGGACCACCTGCTCAAGTTGTAATTCAACAAGAAGAAGAAGAAGAGGAACAGGAGGACGAGCACGAAGAGAGGCAGTTTTTGCCTGAGCAGCCCAAGACGTCTCACCGGAAAGAAAACTTCATTTGGCAATTTTTTAAAATTCCCAAAGGTCAGAAAAAAGTAAATGCAAGATACGTTACTTGCCTTATATGTCAAGATAGACTGTCCAGAGGGACCGACAAAAAATACAGTTTCGGAAACTACACAATGCATCGCCATATGACTAGGTGGCATCCTAACAACTACAGTGCTGCACAGTTTCGGAACGACCTAGATAATCTCCCTATTATGGCCAGAAGATCTGTTGTACCGGAAGTAACGGGACCAGAGGGCAGGGAGATGGTGCCAAATATACAAATGAGATTTGGTGAAGTAAAACACACCTGCGTATTTTGCGATGGATTCATTTCCTACGGAGAAAGAAGCATCACTCTGATCAACAGAGCTATTGACTATCATATGCAAGTTTGTCCGAAACGCCCAAAATAATAAATACTTCTTTTTTTTGTTTTGTTGCTCCTGTTGAGCCCTTTACAATGAATCGTTTTCATTGCCCCCTCCAAGAAAAACCCAAAAAAATATAAAACTGTTCCGAAAAATTCAAAAACATTAAAAAAATGTTCAGAAAAATAAAAAAAAAAGTTCTTTTCAGAACTACCTCCCCGTTATTAAAAAATTGGTACAATATTTGGAACTGTGCCAACCTCTATTTCTCTTAGTTCGCTTCCTAGTTCGCTCGCTGGTACGCGAACTGGAAGCGAACCAAAAACAGTAAGTATAAGGGAAGGAAACACACACTTATGTTAAAAGAAAGACAGCTATAGGGGAGTAAACTAGAGATACTATTACCCATAATCCACTACTGATGATGTCACATATTACATCATTCATGACATGCTCAGTGACATCATCAGCAGAGGATTGCGGGTTTTTTGGCAACATGCCTTATCCACGGTTTAATAACGCTGCCTTTTGCTTTATATAAGTTTTCAAATTGTATGAAATATATACCAATAGGTCTTTATGAACCTTTAGGTAGTGCTTTTGTTCATGAGGTCTGGTCGCTTCCATACACATACAGATGTTTCAAAGATGATCAAGAAGTTTATCTGAATGGAGAGGAATGCACTGAGACGCCAGATCATTCACTAATGTGTAGGCACATACAGTTACACGATTCATGCAACAAACACCGACCAAATATGGCTTGCGTGTTGCAAGGCACGCCAGTTCCTGCTATCATCCCCACGTTCAAGTTGTTGGAAAATGGTAGTTATTTGATGCTCAATAATGAAGATTGTTCTGAGTTAATTAAAAGTATTCCTTTTATCGTAACAGTAAGTGAACGGGTTATTTGCTGCAGAAATGTTCTATTTCCTCCCACACATGAACATAGGGAGTTTTCAATCTGGCCACAAATACCAACCTTGGGACACGTTTCAACGGCATGACAAGAATAAGAGCTCTTTTGTCTCAGAGAGAGGTGGCCTTGAGTTCGGCCCGTGAAACTTTCGTACTTCACATAGCGAACACCCGTACACAGGTTTGCCTTTCAATTTCAGCAACATGTTTCCGACTATCTTTAACGCATCCTCCACAAAATCCCTGGCACACTTTTTTAAAGTTGTTACCAGTGGTCTCGTGACTTCATTTGAGAAAATCTTTGGAGTCATCCCTGCTCCCTTTCATTCCATTTTCTCCACTCTGGTTCGTGGATTGCATTTTTACTTGCATTACCAGCGGACGCTCTTGTGCTTTTTTACATTTTTAAATATGGATGTCCCTCCTATGCAACCTCCGACCCTGCAGCTGCTGACACTGTTCCGCAATCGCATGCTAGAATATTATGGCACAATGCCGTTGGCGATATTAAGCACGGCATATGGATTATCTTTTCGGTTCTCCTACTTCACCTGTGTCCAGCCTGTATTTCACTGCCTGACCTGTGATTTCGATTGGGCCATTGATTTGTGTCTCTGCGGACCGGTTTCTCCTGACGTCGACTTTAATCAGCTGATGACTCCTATCATTACTCACGAGTTGATTTGTCCTGGCGAAAGGATTATGGCTGTGGCATTGATGCATGGACTACTTGGTCCCTGGAATTTACTGGCGGCAGCACAGTCTTTCTTGGAACACAGCTTTCTTGAAAACCCACCGAGCTGTCCTCTGATGGTGATAGAGGATCCGGTGCTGGGAGAGCACGTATGTTCTTTTCCGCTTTTAAATTGGATGGCTGAACTGTTTTCGGATGAAGACGGTGACTTCCTGTTGGAGGCTGTTGCAGCTTATTTTGCATACACAGTTATGTCATAGACCTTTTTCATGTTTCATATGCTGAGTACTAGAATTTCATTGACAATTCATTGACTTAATTGTCAAGTTTTTATTATTTACCTTGCCTATTGGCTTAAGACTCGATAAAGTACTTGGCTGTTTTATTTTTCTTTAGCATTGAATTTTCCTAGTTTTTAATGCTTTACCTTGCGGACCGTCCACATATAAACTTGCAATCTGCTCTCATGAGATGGCACTTCTATTATCTTATTCAGTTCGTTTCCGGATCATGAGGAGGTGTCATCTAGGTCCTGGATATCTTTACACCGTGTTAAGTTAGCATGGGCTCATTACCGGTTTAAACGCCATTTTTCCTTTTTTGCAACTTCTGCACACGACATTTAGTTGTTGCTTTAGCTTTCCACCTAGTAGTTCATCGTGGTTTACATGAGAATAATATGTTATTGGTCTACTATCTGCTTTACTTGTTAAACTATATCTGTACAGCGAGTGCTAAAGTTTCAAGAACAACACGATACAGAATTGTTATGAGGTCTGATCTCCACGACTTCATACTCATAACATAAGTGCAACTTCTGCCAATTCTGGGCATGAGGCGGGTTTTATATTGCTTTGCCGAACACACATACACAACAGTTGATGCGGTTCACATGAAGAGAGAGCTGGTGTATGCTGATGTGATTCCTTCAAATCTAAGACACTAAAGTATGGGCACGCCCTAAACCAACACAAAGAGACCTTCTTAGCAAATAATATAATATGTGTATTAGGGAGGGTGAGATATAAGCAGCCGCGGGCCGTGGAGGGAGTTACGGTGAGGCAGGGAGGCGGGGAGGGGGAGAAGCAGGGTGGAGCCCTCTCTACCTTGCCCCTCCCCCTCCCCGCCTCCCTGCCCCACCGTAACTCCCTCCACGGCCCGCGGCTGCTTATAAGTGTTGCTAACTCTTATTCATTTACAGCATGTTAACATACTGTCACCATTCGCTTTTTATGTACTAGTAACTATGCTGGTAATTTTGCTACTGATAATATGTGTACTTGTATTCTCCACCCTGCTTCTCCCCCTCCCCGCCTCCCTGCCTCACCGTAACTCCCTCCACGGCCCGCGGCTGCTTATAAGTGTTGCTAACTCTTATTCATTTACAGCATGTTAACATACTATCACCATTCACTTTTTATGTACTAGTAACTATGCTGGTAATTTTGCTACTGATAATATGTGTACTTTTATTATCTAAGGTACTACGCCTGAGAAGACGGCATTAGTAAATAAACATTTCAAATACACATGTGTTCTTCTTAACTCCATGTTCTGGTTTCTAAGAAATATATAACGACCGACTGTTCATGAGTTCCACGTATCCTGAGGTACTATAAGTTCATATTCTGGATTGTCTAAACATTGAGAGTTTGTTATATCCAATGTGACACTGTACCTAGCTTGCTAAATAGTTTTTGATTACTAACATGAGTTTTGGGACACCCTAATTCGCCGAGGTTCCAATCCTCTGTCCACAGTTCTGTGTGAGAACAGAAACCCTGCGACAGGGGCACCCCCGACCCTTGCTGGACCTTCATCACACTTGCGATACAACTCCAGCAATGCGCCACCTTTACGGCACAGATACATCACGCATCTGTGCTGTTTTTGCCCCGTGATGCGCCGCATTGTAAATGCAGCACACCATAGGTGACGGAACAGCGGCACAGAATGACTAACACATCCCTGGTGATGCGCCAGTCATCATAAATCTATCCCTATGCTTCTTATCTTGTTAGAGATGAACCGCCATATGTATCATCAAAGTTATTTGCATTTCCTAAATAGCGAACTTTAAGGAATAAATAGCGATTCTTTACCATTCCTAGTTTGCGATGAGCTATTTGCTAATTAGCCGAATGTAGCCCAATGAAGCCCAATGTAGCCCAATGTAGCCCAAAGATGGCCGCCAGACACACAAAAAAACAAATGTAGCCCAAATATCAGCCAGATGTAGCCCAACTATAGCCCAGTGACAGAATGACCAATCAGCTTCGCAAACCTCCGTTACGCGAAGCGGAGCGCTGTTACAGATATATATCTTTTTTTGAACGTTAATTTCTCAAAATCCACTGGAGCACATATATTGAGACCTAGCAAAGGCACATCGGGCTACCAGTCCCTAATATTTTGCCAAGTTTCGTGCAAATCCATTCAGCCGTTCAATTATTATTTTTATTATTTTTTTTTGCCCCGCGGGGCCCTTTTAAAACCTCCACATCAAACCTAGGGGGTCAGCGAGGATCTACTATGCCCCCTTATAGTTATTTCCCCCTTTGTTTTGACCTCCTCTTGTCTCTCGATCCTACCGAGAGACAAGATGGCGGCCGCTACGGACTGTTTGGAATGTTGACAGACGCCGGAGAACCAATCAGCTTCGCTTCACAAAGCTCCGTTGCGCGAAAAGTCCGCGAACCAGAGCGCTAACCGGTCCGCTGTTACAGATATATATCTTTTTTAAAACGTTAATTTCTCAAAATCCACTGGAGCACATATATTGAGACCTACAAAAGGCACATCGGGCTACCAGTCCCTACAATTTTGCCAAGTTTCGTGCAAATCCATTCAGCCGTTCGGGCTAAAAGTGAGGCCAACCGCCCTATGGAAAACTCAATGTTAAAAACACGTTTTGGGACCCCCCTTTTTTCTCGGCCCCCACTGGACGAACCCCCCCCAAATTTTCAAGGGCTGCTCAGAAACAAAATGTGCCATTTTCCTGAAAATTTCAGCCAATTCCGTCCACAAACGCCAAAGTTATTAGACATAGAATTTTCAAAAAACCCATAGAGAAAAAATCCTAACTATATATACCTACTGGCGACCGCCAGTAGGTAATATATATATATATATATATATATATATATATATATATATATATATATATATATATATATATATATATATATATCCCAACGCTCTGTAGAAAAAACACCAGCACTTACGGGGGGGTAAATCCTAGTACGACGAAGGCATACCGCTGAAACGCGTTTTTTTTCATTTTTCCTGTGCCAAATAAATCCATACTGGGATTTAACTCCCGTGAGTGCTGGTGTTTTTCTACGGAGCGTTGGGATTATACGCGATCTTGCCATCGCGTTTCCAGCACCCGCTACCGAGTGCGCTGGCGGAGCATGGATATATATATATATGTGAACAAGGCTCTTCGGAGCCGAAACGTCATGCGGCGTGCTTGCACCTGAATAAAACGAAAATTGCACTCAACCTGGTCCGTGTCTGCGAGTTCTGTGGTGTGGAGGACTCTGAACCCACGGAGGAGAAGCGCTGCTCTCTGGAGATATATATATATATATATATTACCTACTGGCGGTCGCCAGTAGGTATATATAGTTAGGATTTTTTCTCTATGGGTTTTTTGAAAATTCTATGTCTAATAACTTTGGCGTTTGTGGACGGAATTGGCTGAAATTTTCAGGAAAATGGCACATTTTGTTTCTGAGCAGCCCTTGAAAATTTGGGGGGGGTTCGTCCAGTGGGGGCCGAGAAAAAAGGGGGGTCCCAAAACGTGTTTTTAACATTGAGTTTTCCATAGGGCGGTTG
Organism: Lissotriton helveticus; assembly: GCF_964261635.1. Lineage (NCBI taxonomy): Eukaryota > Metazoa > Chordata > Amphibia > Caudata > Salamandridae > Lissotriton > Lissotriton helveticus. Next base: position 883,750,996 of record NC_136069.1, on the reverse strand, counting down.
GCCTCACTTTTAGCCCGAACGGCTGAATGGATTTGCACGAAACTTGGCAAAATTGTAGGGACTGGTAGCCCGATGTGCCTTTTGTAGGTCTCAATATATGTGCTCCAGTGGATTTTGAGAAATTAACGTTTAAAAAAAGATATATATCTGTAACAGCGGACCGGGCAGCGCACTGGTTCGCGGACTTTTCGCGCAACGGAGCTTTGTGAAGCGAAGCTGATTGGTTCTCCGGCGTCTGTCAACATTCCAAACAGTCCGTAGCGGCCGCCATCTTGTCTCTCGGTAGGATCGAGAGACAAGAGGAGGCCAAAGCGAAGGGGCAAATGACCATAAGGGGGAATAGTAGATCCTCGCTGACCCCCTAGGTTTGATGTGGAGGTTTTAAAAGGGCCCCGCGGGGCAAAAAAAAAAAATAATAATAATAATCGAACGGCTGAATGGATTTGCACGAAACTTGGCAAAATTGTAGGGACTGGTAGCCCGATGTGCCTTTGCTAGGTCTCAATATATGTGCTCCAGTGGATTTTGAGAAATTAACGTTCAAAAAAAGATATATATCTGTAACAGCGCTCCGCTTCGCGTAACGGAGGTTTGCGAAGCTGATTGGTCATTCTGTCACTGGGCTATAGTTGGGCTACATCTGGCTGATATTTGGGCTACATTTGTTTTTTTGTGTGTCTGGCGGCCATCTTTGGGCTACATTGGGCTACATTGGGCTTCATTGGGCTACATTCGGCTAATTAGCAAATAGCTCATCGCAAACTAGGAATGGTAAAGAATCGCTATTTATTCCTTAAAGTTCGCTATTTAGGAAATGCAAAAAACTTTGATGATATATATGGCGGTTCATCTCTAACAAGATAAGAAGCATAGGGATACATTTATGATGACTGGCGCATCACCAGGGATGTGTTAGTCATTCTGTGCCGCTGTTCCGTCACCTATGGTGTGCTGCATTTACAATGCGGCGCATCATGGGGCAAAAACAGCACAGATGCGTGATGTATCTGTGCCGTAAAGGTGGCGCATTGCTGGAGTTGTATCGCAAGTGTGATGAAGCTCCAGCAAGGGTCGGGGGTGCCCCTGTCGCAGGGTTTCTGTTCTCACACAGAACTGTGGACAGAGGATTGGAACCTCGGCGAATGCATTGCTGGAGTTGTATCGCAAGTGTGATGAAGCTCCAGCAAGGGTCGGGGGTGCCCCTGTCGCAGGGTTTCTGTTCTCACACAGAACTGTGGACAGAGGATTGGAACCTCGGCGAATTAGGGTGTCCCAAAACTCACGTTAGTAATCAAAAACTCCTTAGCAAGCTAGGTACAGTGTCACATTGGATATAACAAACTCTCAATGTTTAGACAATCCAGAATATGAACTTATAGTACCTCAGGATACGTGGAACTCATGAACAGTCGGTCGTTATAGATTTCTTAGAAACCAGAAAATGGAGTTAAGAGGAACAGATGTGTATTTGAAATGTTTATTTACTAATGCCGTCTTCTCAGGCGTAGTACCTTAGATAATAAAAGTACACATATTATCAGTAGCAAAATTACCAGCATAGTTACTAGTACATAAAAAGTGAATGGTGATAGTATGTTAACATGCTGTAAATGAATAAGAGTTATCAACACTTATAAGCAGCCGCGGGCCGTGGAGGGAGTTACGGTGAGGCAGGGAGGCGGGGAGGGGGAGAAGCAGGGTGGAGAATACAAGTACACATATTATCAGTAGCAAAATTACCAGCATAGTTACTAGTACATAAAAAGCGAATGGTGACAGTATGTTAACATGCTGTAAATGAATAAGAGTTAGCAACACTTATAAGCAGCCGCGGGCCGTGGAGGGAGTTACGGTGGGGCAGGGAGGCGGGGAGGGGGAGGGGCAAGGTAGAGAGGGCTCCACCCTGCTTCTCCCCCTCCCCGCCTCCCTGCCTCACCGTAACTCCCTCCACGGCCCGCGGCTGCTTATATCTCACCCTCCCTGATACACATATTATATTATTTGCTAAGAAGGTCTCTTTGTGTTGGTTTAGGGCGTGCCCATACTTTAGTGTCTTAGATTTGAAGGAATCACATCAGCATACACCAGCTCTCTCTTCATGTGAACCGCATCAACTGTTGTGTATGTGTGTTCGGCAAAGCAATATAAAACCCGCCTCATGCCCAGAATTGGCAGAAGTTGCACTTATGTTATGAGTATGAAGTCGTGGAGATCAGACCTCATAACAATTCTGTATCGTGTTGTTCTTGAAACTTTAGCACTCGCTGTACAGATATAGTTTAACAAGTAAAGCAGATAGTAGACCAATAACATATTATTCTCATGTAAACCACGATGAACTACTAGGTGGAAAGCTAAAGCAACAACTAAGTGTCGTGTGCAGAAGTTGCAAAAAAGGAAAAATGGCGTTTAAACCGGTAATGAGCCCATGCTAACTTAACACGGTGTAAAGATATCCAGGACCTAGATGACACCTCCTCATGATCCGGAAACGAACTGAATAAGATAATAGAAGTGCCATCTCATGAGAGCAGATTGCAAGTTTATATGTGGACGGTCCGCAAGGTAAAGCATTAAAAACTAGGAAAATTTAATGCTAAAGAAAAATAAAACAGCCAAGTACTTTATCGAGTCTTAAGCCAATAGGCAAGGTAAATAATAAAAACTTGACAAATAAGTTAATGCATTGTCAATGAAATGCTAGTACTCAGCATATCAAACATGAAAAAGGTCTATGACATAACTGTGTATGCAAAATAAGCTGCAACAGCCTCCAATAGGAAGTCACCGTCTTCATCCGAAAACAGTTCAGCCATCCAATTTAAAAGCGGAAAAGAACATACGTGCTCTCCCAGCACCGGATCCTCTATCACCATCAGAGGACAGCTCGGTGGGTTTTCAAGAAAGCTCTGTTCCAAGAAAGACTGTGCTGCCGCCAGTAAATTCCAGGGACCAAGTAGTCCATGCATCAATGCCACAGCCATAATCCTTTCGCCAGGACAAACCAACTCGTGAGTAATGATAGGAGTCATCAGCTGATTAAAGTCGACGTCAGGAGAAACCGGTCCGCAGAGACACAAATCAATGGCCCAATCGAAATCACAGGTCAGGCAGTGAAATACAGGCTGGATACAGGTGAAGTAGGAGAACCGAAAAGATAATCCATATGCCGTGCTTAATATCGCCAACGGCATTGTGCCATAATATTCTAGCATGCGATTGCGGAACAGTGTCAGCAGCTGCAGGGTCGGAGGTTGCATAGGAGGGACATCCATATTTAAAAATGTAAAAAAGCACAAGAGCGTCCGCTGGTAATGCAAGTAAAAATGCCAATCCACGAACCAGAGTGCAGAAAATACAATGAAAGGAAGCAGGGATGACTCCAAAGATTTTCTCAAATGAAGTCACGAGGCCACTGGTAACAACTTTAAAAAAGTGTGTCAGGGACTTTGTGGAGGATGCGTTAAAGATAGTCGGAAACATGTTGCTGAAATTGAAAGGCAAATCTTAATTGAAAAGGGTGTGCACCTCTGTACGGGTGTTCGCTATGTGAAGTACGAAAGTTTCACGGGCCGAACTCAAGGCCACCTCTCTCTGAGACAAAAGAGCTCTTATTCTTGCCATGCCGTTGAAACGTGTCCCAAGGTTGGTATTTGTGGCCAGATTGAAAACTCCCTATGTTCATGTGTGGGAGGAAATAGAACATTTCTGCAGCAAATAACCCGTTCACTTACTGTTACGATAAAAGGAATACTTTTAATTAACTCAGAACAATCTTCATTATTGAGCATCAAATAACTACCATTTTCCAACAACTTGAACGTGGGGATGATAGCAGGAACTGGCGTGCCTTGCAACACGCAAGCCATATTTGGTCGGTGTTTGTTGCATGAACCGTGTAACTGTATGTGCCTACACATTAGTGAATGATCTGGCGTCTCAGTGCATTCCTCTCCATTCAGATAAACTTCTTGATCATCTTTGAAACATCTGTATGTGTATGGAAGCGACCAGACCTCATGAAGAAAAGCACTACCTAAAGGTTCATAACGACCTATTGGTATATATTTCATACAATTTGAAAACTTATATAAAGCAAAAGGCAGCGTTATTAAACCGTGGATAAGGCATGTTGTCAAAAAACCCGCAATCCTCTGCTGATGATGTCACTGAGCATGTCATGAATGATGTAATATGTGACATCATCAGCAGTGGATTACGGGTAATAGTATCTCTAGTTTACTCCCCTATAGCTGTCTTTATTTTAACATAAGTGTGTGTTTCCCTCCCTTATACTTACTGTTTTTGGTTCGCTTCCAGTTCGCGTACCGGCGAGCGAACTAGGAAGCGAACTAAGAGAAATAGAGGTTGGCACAGTTCCAAATATTGTACCAATTTTTTAATAACGGGGAGGTAGTTCTGAAAAGAACTTTTTTTTTTATTTTTCTGAACATTTTTTTACTGTTTTTGAATTTTTCAGAACAGTTTTATATTTTTTGGGGTTTTTCTTGGAGGGGGCAATGAAAACGATTCATTGTAAAGGGCTCAACAGGAGCAACAAAACAAAAAAAAGAAGTATTTATTATTTTGGGCGTTTCGGACAAACTTGCATATGATAGTCAATAGCTCTGTTGATCAGAGTGATGCTTCTTTCTCCGTAGGAAATGAATCCATCGCAAAATACGCAGGTGTGTTTTACTTCACCAAATCTCATTTGTATATTTGGCACCATCTCCCTGCCCTCTGGTCCCGTTACTTCCGGTACAACAGATCTTCTGGCCATAATAGGGAGATTATCTAGGTCGTTCCGAAACTGTGCAGCACTGTAGTTGTTAGGATGCCACCTAGTCATATGGCGATGCATTGTGTAGTTTCCGAAACTGTATTTTTTGTCGGTCCCTCTGGACAGTCTATCTTGACATATAAGGCAAGTTACGTATCTTGCATTTACTTTTTTCTGACCTTTGGGAATTTTAAAAAATTGCCAAATGAAGTTTTCTTTCCGGTGAGACGTCCTGGGCTGCTCAGGCAAAAACTGCCTCTCTTCGTGCTCGTCCTCCTGTTCCTCTTCTTCTTCTTCTTGTTGAATTATAACTTGAGCAGGTGGTCCACTCTTCCTTGGATGTGGTGGAGGTGGTGGGGAAGCACCAGCTGAAGCTACTAAAGAAGCCATTGCTCAGTGATCACAAAGGGTCTTTCTCTCACAATGATGAAAGTCAGAGTGAGGAAAGAAGGAGGGATTTTCATCATTTGGGAAAAACAAGAGTTCTCAACCAATCAAAAGTGTTCATTTTAGATTATATGACCTAGTCTTACATCATTAGGAAACCAAAAGTGAAATGAACCAATGAAAAGTGTTATTACCAAGTCACATGACTTGCTGTGTTTACGTTAAGCGCTTTGCAGGGCCTCCCGGTTTGCTTCCAGAAACCTGCGCTTTGCGACTCGCTTCGCGTACCAGTTCGCTAACGTAGTACGTCATATGACGTATCACGCGACAACGTGAAACGTCATGCGGACGGGAGGCGTCACGATGTTGTTTTGTAACGCGGCACTTGCGGTAAAGAAACGTTTACCGGCTCGCGGTCTATTTCGCGGCATCAAGGTCAGCTAACGGGAAGCTTCCCGATTTGCGAAGCGGGAACGAAGAAAAAAAAATATTTTAAAAAAAAATTATTCATAAACATATAAAATATATTTTTGGATTTAAAGAAGAATACATTTTACAGCTACAGATATTAGCTGTTAAAAAACCAATGAAATTCACAGAAAAAACCATAGGTTATGGACCATATATAGTTAGGAATTAGCATTTACAAAACCTTGAAAATTCACTGAAAAAACCATAGGTTATAGACCATATATAGTTAGGAATTAGCATTTACAAAACCTTGAAAATTCACTGAAAAAACCATAGGTTATAGACCATATATAGTTAGGAATTAGCATTTAAAAAACCTTATTTTACTCACACAAAACCATTGAAATTCCATATATAGTTAGTTGCACTAACTATATATCGTGCACCCGCAATCCACTGCTGATCATGTCACATATTACATCATTCATGACATGGTCAGTGACATCACTGATGACATCACTGATGACATCTCAAATGACATCACTGATGACATCACTGATGACATCTCATTTGACATCATTCTTGTGCTAATACGATAAACCTCTTCAGACTCTAATATAACCTTAGATACACTCAGTGTATACAGACACTCACACACTGCCACTCATCCATGGAGTTACTCACACACCCAGTCAGTCATGCAAAGAAACAATCTCACCTCCATTTCTTCAACTATACAGTTAAACACACCTTACTTATTGAAACATATACTAACACATATTTACTCTCTTATACAATCCCTGATACAAGTTCACAATGATCGATACAACCACTCACTCATTCAGTGGCTCTCATGCACAGTTATTTATATATGCCAACTCTCACATGTACTGTGTTTTACATATGTACTTACTATGACATGTAGCATTGAGATATCCATTCACTCATCAATACACTCATGCACACAGTCAACTGCCCATGTAGCTGTTTCCACATGCACTCTTGAACTCATACACCTAGTGAATAAACTGCTCACACATCTATGCATAGAGTCTCACACCTTCCAGCCACCCCCACACAAACTCAATCTCCCATAGAAATACTTGGGCAACCAATTAATAACACATATAGCCTCTCGTATAGCTAATGATCAACACATGCAGCAGTTTACAGAACAACAGACATAATGATGCACAAATTAAGACAGTTTAGTCACTAACCCATGCATTCAGTGAGACACATTTAATCACTCACTCATACAGTCAGTCATGCACCTACTAAATCCTTCATCCAGACACTTATACATCCACTCAAGACATATTTTAACTTTACAGAAAAATACAGTCACTGGATGTTGTCATCAGTGATGTCATTTGAGATGTCATCAGTGATGTCATCAGTGATGTCACTGACCATGTCATGAATGATGTAATATGTGACATGATCAGCAGTGGATTGCGGGTGCACGATATATAGTTAGTGCAACTAACTATATATGGAATTTCAATGGTTTTGTGTGAGTAAAATAAGGTTTTTTAAATGCTAATTCCTACTATATATGGTCTATAACCTATGGTTTTTTCAGTGAATATATATATATATATATATATATTCCTGTGCGCCGCTCCTTTCTCCTCTGGAGCATAAAGTGAGGCGCACACAAGGGGGTGATTTCAAAAATTTATTTCGCAACACAAATGGCCCGACAGACGTGTTTCGGCTACACGCCTTTGTCAATGTCGGGGAGGTAGTGATTCAAAACATTTCTATTTACAAATAAAGTTCATTGCGTGAAATTTTTTTTGCAAATGTTAGAATTCATTGAAACCGATGGGGGACAATTAGGTCGAGCTTCCATAGTCTGACTCTGGGGGCCATCTTGTAGTGTGTAGGGAGTTCGATGTGATCCATTGTTGCTCCACATCAAATCCATGATTTGAAATACATATGTACAAATATATACAGCTTATTACACCAAAACCAAATTCATTAGAAGGTCTATGATGTTGGTGGCTCTACAAACTATTGCAATTTGCAACACATATCAAGATCTTATATGCATCGTGAGCCACTAAAAAAAAAATATATATATATATATATGTGTGTGTGTATTTTTATATATAATCACTGAAATAAACAAAGGTGAAGTGATGTTAAAGTTAGGTATGCTAATGACATCTTACTTTATGTTAAACTGAACCTCAGAAATTCACTGACATTATAAGATATGGTTAGCTATTGAAATACGTTAAATGCTGATGTTTAAAAAGAAAAAATCCTATGTAATTTACCAGTCCTGACATGGCACCTGGTCACACTCTCTCGCCTCCACCCCCGCACTTTTCCATATTGCTACAAAATATAATTCCCAAAAATTGTACATGCTAAGTGATAAGTGCTAAGTGTAAGTGCATGTGCCACTCCCACCTAATAATGTAGAACTTGGGATATTCAATACTATATACAGTAGTATACAATTGGAAACTTGAGGATTCCCTCCTACCCTCAATCATTGTCGCTAGATCTGCAACAGCAGAGGAAAAAGGTACCTAATGCAAAGACGCCTACAGGAGATACAAGATAAATTCATTCAGCCATATAAAACATCTGTTTGGGATGTTACAGTGTAACCGTGTCATCTAGACCCCGGATACGTGAGCAAAACACAACATTTTTTAAAGTGCAAGGTGCTGGTATGCGAAAGCAACAACATTACTAGTGCTCTTATATATTAGAGTAAGCAAATTGACTAAGGCAAAAAGTGACTAGTGCATGATACTAAAAAATCACTTCACATAACATATTAGCTTAGTACATCATTTCCAATACCTTACAATATACTTATTTCATAACTTTCTGTAAAACCTCTTTGGCTTCCTCCACAGTAACACAAAAATAAAACTGCCCTTTTAACAAAATTTTGAGCTTAGATTGTTGAACAATTGAAGCCTATGATCCAATATTTTTAAATTGACCAATTAGTCCTCGGAAATCCCTACGTCAGGGTGCCACTCAAGCTGACATATCTGAGATTACTCTAACTTGCAACCCATCTGCTAGCAGAAAGGATTTTTTTGGGATGACTCCATATAAATTAGCCTCCTTATACGGTAGTCCGCAAAATTTACTATCACTGTTCGTGGGTATTTGGCTTTAGATGAGCATTGTGCAGGAACCAGATGAGCCTGCATTATACAGTAAGATCATGAGGAAACAAGGACCCCCTGAAAAAGTAATGAACTTCTAGGACAGGGTTAAGCACTGTGTGGGTATCTTCCTAGACAGTCACAAATTTACTATGCATCAATAATTAATTGGTCATTCAAGTATTTATAGGTATATAGTGTCAAGCAGGCAGAAATTATCAAAAAATCGATTTTATTAAAAGATGTAGAAATAAAAACACAATAAATTGAAAGCAGATACTTTTAAACAACTAGTGTACAATACATCAAAATCACAGTTTGACATCAGGGGAGATCATTATATAATCCAGTCCTTTGTGTTGTTACAAGATTGAGATTAATTCAAAGCAAATGATTTTGGGCAGACAATAAACAATACATCAACATCACAGTTAAAAATGAGGGCAAATCTTAGTATAATCCAATCATAGGGTATGTGGCAAGAATAAAATTAATTCCGCCTTCTTCAGGAAATCTGCACACGGAGATTAGGACCCTTCACATCTTGATGGAGGAGCATTATCACCAGCCATTCCTTATACCATTTGGCCACTGGATTGAGCCGTATCTACAGAGGGACCGTCTGGTACTATACCTTTTAAAGTGAGAGACAAGTTTTTCTCCACCGTCAAACAATAGAAGTGCAGACCCTCATCCGAAGGGACAATTCATCAAGAATAGTGACGACTATCAATACGTCACATCCACGCCCGACACACGACAAGTGTTAAGATCATCATAAAAGATAAGAAGTATCAGCTCTCCACCATATAGATCCACAGTTTCTATAGATACAGGAATCTGTGGCCTGATATCCTGAAGAAGGCGCTGTTATAGCCCAGAAACGCGTGTCGGAATTAATTTTAGTCTTGCCATTATACTAAGATTTGCCCTCATTTTTAACTGTGATGTTGATGTATTGTTTATTGTCTGCCCAAAATCATTTGCTTTGAATTAATCTCAATCTTGTAACAACACAAAGGATTGGATTATATAATGATCTCCCCTGATGTCAAACTGTGATTTTGATGTATTGTACACTAGTTGTTTAAAAGTATCTGCTTTCAATTTATTGTGTTTTTATTTCTTCATCTTTTAATAAAATCGATTTTTTAGATAACTTCTGCCTGCTTAGCACTATATACTTATAAATACTTGAATGACCAAATAATTATTGATGCATAGTACATTTGTGACTGTCTAGGAAGATACCCACGCAGTTATACAGTAAGATCACCAGGGGCTTTCTCAAGGATATGTTCTTTTATCATTGTTTCCCCATTTACAACAACAGGTGTGCATGACCATTAATAAGTTCCATCTCCCCTGGGATTTCCACAAAGTGCAAATTTGATCTCCTTGTGTAATTCTCCATTTCGTCCATCTTGATTTCTGAGGCCTGCAGTTTTTCTGGAGGATGTCGATACCCTTATCCCAGCTGAAAGAGCGTTCTTCCGATACTCTCTGTTCAAACACTTTGATCTGCTCCGGGAGTTGTTGCATCATTTCCTCAATTTTATCCAGCCTATGATGGACTTAGGTGATTTTGTGTGCCTGAGAGTTGTTACATTCTCAGATTTCAGCAACAATAGTTTTAAAGAAATGCTGTAACTGATGAACTGAGGGTTGACTGGGAGCGACGCCTTTGGAACGACCCTTGAACCAATTACACGCTTGGATTACTTTTAGGCTGTGGCATTTCATGGTTAGTAGTTACTTCCTGCCTGGACTTTCCAGGTATAGCTGCAGATAGAGTCAGAGAGATCGGAATGCTAAGAACATCTGGTACTCTATTCCTAATAGAATGTGCACCATTTAATGTCGATGACAGATCTACTGAAACTGTAACTGGATTGGATGTCAGTAGTGATCCCACTTCTCCAAGTCCCTCTCCCAATGCAGGTGTGCTCTCTAATCCGAATTTTTGTTTTTTTGAGGATAAGAGATAGTCCTCGGTTTCTTATCAGCCTTTTTAATAGATTTTTCATTTACACCATCATTCCTAGTTGAATCAAGTTGACTGTCCACTTTACCACTTTCTCTACAATCCTGCTGTGGGGGATTTACAGCATTATCTATATTATTAGAAAAGGGAATCATAGCACCATGTCACAGCGGTAGCTGATATAGCTGGAAACACTGGGGATGATGGCTCCATGGTGCTAGCTGGTGAATTGCCTCTATGTGAGGACGTTTTTCCCTTCATGCTGCGATAATACATGCCTGCACAGCCTGCCTTTTAGCTTTTTGGTTAAGTGGTGTAGTATTTGTAACAGGAGCACCTGCTCCCCTCAGGAGCATCTGCTGCATTCTCCTCTCGCTGAGGCTTATGATAATCCCCTTTAATGGAACAGTGACTGGACTTTAGTGGCTCCTCTAAGACAGCAGGATTGCAGTATGTAAAAGAGGAAGGAAGGGGGGCAGAGAGCCTCTACAGGGACCCTCTAATGGGAAGGGCTGGCCTACTGTGTCGACTCCTCGATACAGAGAGTCTTCCTTACCTCAGTGAGGCACCTGTCTGCTTCCCACCTCGTCCCTCGTGCAGAATCTGTTGTATGCCAATACCGTCTGAAATTGCAATGCAAGCACTGGGCCCTAATTAGGATGCTACTGCTTCACTGCATCACCAGTTCTGCAGCATTGGTAGTTAGTTTACTTCATGTCCACTCCATGCAGTAAATACTGCCGCATATTGAGGAAAGGTAAAATGCCGGCCTCCTTGCATTTTTACCCTTATCCGCTCCGCTACAGCAATCCTCAGCCACATCTCCCCTGCAACTGCGCTGGTGTTCTAACCCTGAAACTAGTTTTGCTGTGACCTATCGTGATGGGTGAAGCCTGAGAGTGTTCGGCATTGAGTCATATGAGCTGCTTCCCCGTGTGACCAGGTGCCACGTCAGGGAACCACAATTCATAGGGTAGGCTGAGGGAGAGGGACAAGGGCTTTCTTCTTCCCCATGTTGCGCTGGGGTGGGAGAGGTGGACTTGGGGAACCATCTGGGGTTGTGAGGAGGGGTCTGAGTGGAGCACCAGCAGTGAAAATGAGCAGGTAAGTGCTGTGCTGCTAGTTCTGCTCTAGAAGCTCGGTTATGTCAGTGAAGAACTATGTTGAGAGGGGTGAGCAGCAAGAGTGTTAATATAGCAATGCAATTTAAACAATGTAAAAGTTGAGGGGGATGTCTCGTAATGCCAATGGAATTGCAAATCATCATAATATATGGGGTACTGCAAAAATGGTTGATTTCCTTCTGCCCTGAAGTGATTTTCCTTCAAGAGACTCACCTGAAAAGTAACAACCCAAAAGTTTAGATCCTGAAGCTGTACTCCCGAACATTCTTTGCATCTTAATGGCTGGCAATGAGGGGGTTGCAATCTATTTGAGTAACAGGGTTGACTGGGACATAAAAAATGTTATTAGAGATTAGAGATGCCGAAGGTAGATGGCCTTGGGTAAGAGCTTTCACTCAGTGGTCCCAGTAAACTTGGTCACCTCTTATGGACCTGTTAGTGATGAGATTGATCCACTAACACAGCTACATAATAATACTATATGTGCAATAGGATCCTTTATTCTAAGGAGAGACTTGAACTATATTTAGGACCTCTTTTTGGATACATCAAACCGAGCCAAAAAAAACACTTAAACCGCAAACAAAGAAAATCTTTACTAATATAGAGTCTGACTTCCAAAACAAAAGATCCATGGTGGGAGGGCCATCATGGGTTACCTCAGTACACTTGCTACTCCAGTGCTTTACAGCAGCATCATGATTGGATTTTTGTATGGTGTCTCAGGTGCTTAAGGGGGGGATCTGATATCTGGGAAAATGCTTTTTTCAGACCACTCAGCAATCTCGAGTACTATTGAGCTGGCTTCTGGTATTAAGGAGAGGCCCAGATGGCAGTTTGAGAGGACCCTTCTCACCAACCAGGATTGGGTGTCAGATATGAAAGGTTTTACAAAAGAGTTTTTGCAGGTGAATTGCAATACAACATCAGGCTTTGTACTATGGGAGGCTTTTAAAGCCACAGTATAAGTGTATGTTATCTCATATAAGGCTAGTCAGAATAAGCAGCAGGAGTTACGAATAAAGGAATTACAACTCACCGTAAATATATAGCCACAGAGGCCTGTATTTAGGTAGGGGGTCCCTATCCCACTAAAAAAGAGTTGTAAATGCATGAAGAGAATCAACAAATTGGATAACATCTTGCCCGGGCCACTCAAATTAAACAAGACAAACAAGTAATTAGGTAAATTGAGAGCCCCAACACCAATGCCTTAGTCTCTCAGGAAGAGGCTGTGTCACAGGTTTCTGTGCAGCAGTAAGGTAGAATATACAAAAATAATTATCCATTTGCAGCTTCTGATATTGAACAATATTATGGCTCTGTTCACCTACTCTTGTTGTCAAGAACCCATCAGGATACAATTGTGGCAAAGATAATGATCTTTGAGGTAGAAGAAGTTCTTCAAAAAATGGCAAATGCAAAGGCCTGAGGGAATGCTGGTTTCCCTTCAGAAATGTATATGAGTTCTGCAAAGGAACTAGTATCCTTCTTAGTCGAGTTATTTAATGGAATATTGGAAGGAGAAGAGGTTCGCTGTACTTTTAAAGAGTCCACAATAGTAAAAATGTATAAAGAAGGACAAAAGGTAGCTCTTACAGGCCAATTGCTTAATTCAGATTACAAAATGCTGACTAAGGTCTGGGCAGCTACTAATATACGAGGACCAAAGTAGATTAATGGCCTCAAATATTAACTTTTCAATTCAAGTACTTGAATATTTCTCGTGCAATCCAAATGCAGCAGCAATGATAATGTTGGATACCAAGAAGGCATTTGATTTAGTTAATTGGGATGCCTTGCTATACAGTTTGTGTCAATTTGGAATCCATTTGCAGTTTAAGATTAGGAAACTATATCAAGGGACGGAGGCTAAAATAGTTATTAATTCTAAAGTTAGGGGCTCATTTACAATTAAAAAGGAACTCAACAGGGCTGTCCTCCAATTTTATTTGCTCTTTTTATTGAGCCACTTGCTGTAATGATTCGCAGAACAGAAGAAATTCATCTACCAATTGTGGGCATGCCCAAAATAAAGCTATTTGCGGATGATATTATATTGCATTTAAAACCAGATGAGATTAATATACAAAGGGCATTCAACTTGATTAAAGCAATTACCAAATACAGGGGGGTACAAGATTAATGAGAGAAAAAGAGAGATGCTTCTATTGAATGCTTCTGTGGGGGATCTTCCTGTTGGCCTAAAGTAACAAGCTAGCTCACAGTAACCGATTCAATACTTGGGAATATTTGTGGCAAAAATCTTTGATCAGCGGCTTCAATTAAACTATGTGACAATACTATAAAAGTGCAATCACTACGGGGAAGATGGTCTGTTCTTCAATTAACTTTGATAGGGAGAGTCTCTCTTATTATGATGTCTATCTTTTTCTTTTGTAATAATGTACCTATGAAAGTTAATAGTTCTTATTTTCAGGAACTGGACTCTTTTGTGTGGAAGAAGAAAGCCCCTAAGATGAAGTATTCAATTTTACAACTCAATAAGACCCAAATTGGTGTAGCGCTCCCCAATTTTCAAATGTATTACTAGGCAGCATTGCTGTACATTTTAGTATGACTGATTGATGGCAAAGGGATGCTGGAAACTTTTTAGTTTAAAAATATGGTCAAGGAATCTGCAATAAATCTCCAAATTTTTATTAAAATTTCGAAGTGCCTAATAAATCTCGATATCAGTCTATTCAGGAGATGTGCTGCAGGATGGATCTCCTTTTCAGAGCTCGCCTTATGGCAGCTGGCTATAGCTTTCTTAAACTGCAGGAGTGTAAGTTTTTTGGGAAAAACCTATCTAGGGCAGTGATAGGATTGTGGACCACTAAAGGATTTAAGGAGCTGAGAGATTTTGTAGTGAGGGGTAACTCTTTTAAATGGAAAGAGATCTTAGGGGCCAATTATGATGGCATCGCTGCTGGAAAAGGGACCGCCCGCCATAGGTGCGGCGGTCCCGTAAAACGAATTAGGATGCGCCCCCCACACTGGCGGGCGCATCCTGTATGTTTACATTGTGGCGGAGGGCAGCACCCGCCACAATGTAAAAATACACTTTTTACATTTGCATGTACAACGTGGCAGGCACTGTGCGGTGCCTGCCACCTTGTACATGTAAATGTAGGGGGTACCATAGGTACCCTCCTTGTGCAGCACCCCATCCCCCTGGGGACCCCAAAGGCATTTTCCACCTGCCTTTTTGTGGCGGAAACTCCGCCGCAAAAGACAGGCATCATAATGCCCACGGCGGTGCTTCCACTGCACCGCCTCCATTGACCCATTGTACCTGGTCCCGCAAGGCGGGCGGAAAAGGCCCGCCTTGCGGGACCACGGTGGACTGTCTGTCCGTTCGCCGAGGTACCTTTCCCCTTCCCACCGCCATCCTGATTTGGCGGTGAGAATTCTAAGGGTGATGGCGGGAATTCCGCCACCTCTGGACCGGGGATCCTCACAGTCGGCCCAGCGGTGGCGGGATTCCCACCATCATAATTGGCACCTTACTGCGGTGTGAGGGGCAGTGTAGTCAGCTTTTCTTGAGTTATGGGCAGATCATTTACTTTTTAAATACTAATGTACAGTTAACATTTTTTTGAAGCACATCCGGCCTGGTATCCTTTAGGCAGGAGTAAACTTATAGGGGCCAGCAATTGGTTCAGGCTGCTCTGCAATTACCCTGCCTAGGAATTGACTGCTGATTTTAGAGGAAACATTTTTGACAAAATGCAATGTAGGTTGTTGAAAGAAGATTGGCAGTTAATGGCTGAACTGGGACATAAATCCTTAAGAGCAGCAAATTATAAAAGTATGTATTTCCTGTCCCACTGGATGGCATATTATAGGGGTCAGGGCTTGCACAAAATGTTTCCCTCAGTCCCACATCAGTGCTTTCATTGTCAACAGAAAGTGGGAGAAAGAATGGCTTCATAAGTATTATGCGTGCCCAAAACTGGCTACATTTTGGGAAGAGTTAATTACAGCTATAAACAGAAGTTTGAAGTCCAGGATTGAAATAAAGGTCTGTGTAGTGTTATTTTGGACTGCTAAAGAGACTTGTGAGTTAAGTAAAAAGACAGTACCTTATCTCAATTTAATTTACAATAGCTCATTCCTTTATATTGCAACATTAGAGAACACAGTTGGTTCAAAGACTGCAAAGCTGGTGGACTAAAATGTTGAGGACTTAACAGTTTAAAAAGCATATGCGAGGACAGCAGGGATTGTTAGGAGGTGTAAACGTATCTGGCAGCATTTAGGAACCCTTTGAACTTGGATGTGGCGTAAAATCTTTCCAGTTTATTGGGTTGTGCGTAAGGGGTTAGAGGGTACAATGGACCATATTAATTATGAATACATCAGCACATGTATTCTCTCTTTATTTTCTATGAATTAGAGCGCAATGAAATGCTTCATTTTCTTTTTTGAGATAGCAGCATCAACCAAAAGTTACAATTGCATCAATTTCTGGACCTAGACTTTTGGAAACATATGCACCAGCACTTTCTTGTATTAATTTAGGAACACATTTGATATCCCATTGTTAACTACTTGCATTGCGTAAGCACAAGACACTAGCGTTTTCTGCATTTTAAAGCCTGTTTGATGTATATGTATTCCAAACTATAGTATAAATTATTCGTACATTTTAAAATGTTGATTTTACCTGCTCAATAAAGAAATTCACCAGTCACAATTTACTGAGCTCACTATGACTTGCTCCCCCCTCATGCATTTCTTATGACCTCAAATATTACATTACTTGCGGCATGTTAAATTACAATTATGGTGACAAAACATCACTTTAATGTTAGCTTTTTCAGTGAATTTCATTTTTTTTAATGTAAGTTAAATGCTTACGTAAAAAACAACTAGATCATTAAAGTGACTTTATAATTACATTAAAACATTGAAATTCACTAGCTATTGTTTACTGAGCTAAGTATAGCTTGCACACCTTGAATGCATTGTTCATGACCCGATATATCACATTACATATGACATTTTAAATGACATAATTGATTACATCTCTCACGATATCACAAGTGAAATAATTGATAACATCACTGATGACATCCTGCAAACATTGTGACACCATTGTATAGGGTTTGTGGGTTTGATGTAATCCAACACGCTATACTTCTGCCCAATTGTCTAGTCACCCTAATGGCATTACCCTCTTAAAGTCTTCACATGACTCACAATTGTAAGTTAAGAAGTTGACTGGTATGTATTTGCCACTGAAAAAACACCTTATCAGGGCTTGTGGACAGACCTCTGTAGTTTTATAAAATTCATTACACAGTTACCTGAGTTGGGCAAATGGAATATAGCCTGAGAGCCATGCTTTCAACACCAGTGTTATATAAATCACTTCTAAGTGTGATACCCCTACATTCTACATTATTCAACAATCTGTAGTGCCACAAAACCTTATCAAAGTTCTGGAATTAAACTTTACATCTTAAAAATGTACTTGCTACATAAAAGTTGCCCTTTCTCATCAAACACTACCCCCATATATTTATAATATTGAACTATTTCTAGCTCCCGCTTTAGATGGTACCATTTGAACAGCCTGCCCATCCGTTTCTTAATACTGACTTCCATTACTTTTGTTTTTGTTTAATTTATAGTCATTTTATTCTCGATGGAGTACAATGATGTCTTGGTTATTAATCGCTGCAGCCCTATCCTTGTTTGGCTTAGCAGAACAACGTCATCAGCGTATAATAAATTTGATATTTGTTTCTCAGCCAGCTTTGGTGAGTCTGCTAACTCATTGTTCATTGCAAGGGTAAAATCTGATAAACATAAATTGAATAAATATGGAGCTAAAACACACCCTTGCTGTAGGCCTTGAGTTGTTTTAATATTCCTTGCTAGCTTTGAGCCATTCCCCAGACGGACTCTTGTCCAAGTATCAGTATATAGTAGTTGTATTGCTTTTAAAAGGCTGGGGCTAATGCCGTAACAATCCAGTTTCCTCCATAAAATCTGCCTATTCACACAGTCAAAGGCTGCTTTAAAATCAACGAAACATAGGTATAATGGCTGTTTTTTTATTTTATATTTCTCCATTAAAATTCCCAATGTTAGCACATTTGTTGTAATACCTTGACCTTGTACAAAACCCGATTGGTTTGGGGGAATTAAATGATTTTCGTTAGCCCAGTCAATTAGCTCCTTAAGTAGGACCGATGCAAACAGTTTAGCTTCAACATCTTGCAGCGTAATTAATCTGTAATTGGATGGAAGGGATCAGTCCCCACTTTTATATATAGGAGAAATTATAGATCCCTGCAATGACTCAGGGACTGTTCTTGATTGGAGAGCGTAATTAAAAACGAATGTTAAATAACGCGACCAATAAGCAGCTTTCTCCTTTTACAGTACAACGGGAATCCCGTTTGGGCCTGGTGCACCATTGGATCTCTGTTTCTTTAGTAATTTACATACTTGGTTTTCTGTTATCACTATTGTATTATTATTATTTTCTCCTTGTGTTCCATTTGTGGTCCAGTCAGTAGTATTCATAACCATATTAAGAGTTGGATTCAGATGCATATCTATAAACGATACCCATTCAGATTCAGTTACTGTTGATGAAGTGGCTTTCGTACTAGGTCTACCTAATTTATTCACTAGAGTCCAGAAGTCTCTTGAATTACTCCTTTTGCAAGCGTGTAGGGCTTTTGCCCACAACAATTGTTTTTCTTGCATTTTGTCCTTCCAGACCATTTTCTTTACTTCTTTATTTATCCTTTTAAGTTTTTTCCTGTAAATTAAATTAACTGGGAACTTTTTTACTAATCTTAGGATTCTGTTATGTTCTTTTTTTAATTGCTGGCTTTCAAACGAGATTTTCAGCAATGAGCATGCTGGTTTTTTTCTCCACTGGCCCTTATTAATATGTTTTTCGGAGTGACTGATAATTCCTTTGTGAAGAGTGACCATTTTTCCACAGTATTTGAATCATCTCCTTCAAAGTGAAAATCAACAATTGCCTGCGCAGTGTTTATGATAGAGTCTTTGGTGCTATCTGACCAATGTAATTTTTTGTAATTTACTGTCGTTATTTCTCCCGGAGGTGTTATGTAGTTTTCAAATCTTAAGCCATTTAAAATAGTTAGCGTAGCAGCTCAACGCGTAGCTACGCAAAGTGCACTTCGCAATACGCGAGCTAGGCGTAGCTACTCGAACTGCATAATGCACTGTGCAAAATGCTGTTCACACTGATTGCACAGTGCCGGATGCTTGTCCGCACTGCGCAATCAGTGCAAACCGCATCTTGCACAGTGCAAGCGGTCCTTTTCTGCTGCTCGAGTAGATTTCTACTCGAGCAGCAGCTGTCTCAACACGGACTAGTAGTTTCTCATCGCGAGCGGTTATGAGCATATGCGACCACTCGCAAGGGAAACCTGACCTCCCCGCGTCGAGAATCTCGCAGGGACATTTATTTTCCACTCTCAGACCGGCAACTTGATGTTGCTGATCACGCACGAGGAAAAAGGCTCGCCGGGATGTCATTTTGCTCGCTCGAGGTCGCCACCTTGACGTTGAGGACCGCAAACAAACAAAAAATGACTGCTAGGCGACGCATGTTTGCACTGTGCTACGTGCAATTTGCTTAGTGCGATGTAGCTCAAACTTCTCAAACTACGCAAACTTAGCACAGTACTTCGCCCAGGGTTATTAATATTACTGGTTCCATATTTCTACACATGAGAAGCTGATGTGATAAGGCTGCATATCCACTGTGACAGAATGAAACAAAATGGACAGCAAGTTATTGCTTTGCCAGTAGTGCTCAGTAGCATGGTGGTTGTGCTATTCTTAACCCTGCATAGGTTACTGACTTCTGTGATCACTGGCAGATATTTACAGCTGGGCTAGGCCTTAAGGGGAATAGAGGGCAATCAGGAAAGGTATTGTGCCCATACATCCTGGACATTTTTTCTTTAAAGCTCTCATCTTCATCAGAAATAATTTCTAACAAATCAATCAATTGTCCCCTATTTTGAGAGTGCTCAGTTACATCTGTGGCATTGGAATGCAAGCATTGATGACCCAAGAAATATTCTACCATATCAGCTGCTCCACATGTTCCCTTTTCTCCTCAATTTCCTGCTCTGCACCTCATACTATCATGAAAGAAACTGACTGCGGACGGTTTGTAGGCTGCTGTCATCTTTTGGAGTTGGACCAAGCAATAACTGATGATATACTCTTCTCCGAATGTGAATGTTTGGACAAAGAACGAGTAAGCTTTTTACACTTACTGAAGCCAATATAAATAAATACAACATTGTCTGGTTCAAGTTCTCATCCTCCCACACAACCAGGTCCTAAATGCCTGCATGCAAAACAATAAACAGCATACAGGACTGAATACTCTACCCAAGGATGGGAGTAATCTCCATTAAACCTACGGCATGCAGTTAAGGGGAATGTTCAAAGTTTTTGTTTGCACTGGGTCGCTATAATGATTCAGTGGCTGGGTGGGATTTTGATGTTGTTGTCTCACTAGTTTATTTGATTTGAGGTGACTCTATTATGACAAAAAAAAAGCTTTCTATATTGTATTCACTGGATGATGAACAATCAGCAAGGCCAGCCAGGGGAGTACTGTTGTCTGAGCTTCCAACATAAGAAGATGAATCTTCAGCCTCAGTGTGAAATGAACACTCAGCATTGCTGGCATGTGAAGAAATATCAGTAATATCAACAATGGCAGAACTATCATCAGCACAGGGAGATGCAGCTGCAATGGTAATATATGATGTTTCAGGCATGTCATAAGAATGTGAGCATATACCTTCACTGCTAGACAGAGCAGCATCAGACAACTATGTTGTTCTCTTGCCTTGATTAGAACTTATAGTATAGTCGTCGATACTCCTTAGTGAACAAATTCAATCTTTAATTTGCATATTTGGTTTTTATAGAAGGGAAAAATATTTTTCTGTGTGCCTTTGTTTGCAGCTGTAATGAACAAAAACAGTGCAAATGCCGCAAAATTCAAAATTAAACGTTTGTTAGCAGCTGAACTCAGGAATTCAACTGCTAAACTCTCAAACATACAAAACCGGGTTAGGCCATAGCATGGAACACTGCACATAACAGTGAGGAAACATCGGACACCGGACAATGAGGAAACATTGGACCATGCAGGACAGGAGGGAGGGGGAAGGAGCATGGACATAGACAACAAAGGGCAGAAAGGCAGCGCATAGGGGCAACTAGCTAACTGTGCAGGGCAGGCAGAAGGGCAGTGGCAGAACAACGGCCACAAAAGGCAGGAAGTGGTGGAAAGGGTTGGCCTTGGACAATGGAGGGCAAGGAGGAGGGGGGGTTAGGGGCAGCGAGTTTGAACGGGAGCAGCACAATGGATAATGCCAGGCCAGACCCTGCACCAAGCCCTCCTGCTGTGTATTACAATAGACATCTTACTTCACGTTGCAAAAACTCTAGAAATTCACTGAAAAAAACAAAGGTGAAAGTGACATTATAGTTTGGAATTGTAAGAATATCTAACTTTACATTAAAAAAACTTTAGAAATTCATTGGAAAAAGCAAAGATTAAAGGGATGCTATAGGTAGGTGACAACATCACGTAAAACTTACCATTTGAAACTAACAAAACCACTTAAATTCAAAGTAACTTCTACTTGTGCCCTTGTCATGCACTAGGTTTGCTCTTAACAGAGAAAGGGAGACACAGTCAGAGATAGCCAGAGAGAAGGATAGAGATATTTCTGAAAGAGTCAGGGGTGAGAAAAAAGAGAGGGAGACATTATTTTATCAGAAGGGATCTTGGAAGGTAGGGGTCTTTTCAAGTGTCCACATAGCTCATACCTTAAATTGTCTCTGGCTGTTTTCTTGCTTTGGCAGGCTGTAGAATGAGGAAGGTGTCCCAGCCATAGTGAGGTGGGGCAGGAAGCTTGAATGTTCCTTACTGCTGGAGATGGGATGAGAACCGCATGCATCACCCAACATTATTAAGAGCCTTATTAGAAATTCAGATATTGCCCCATTAAAGTATTACCAATGTGTCCTTCCAGTCCTATTAAAAGTCCCTTTAAAGTGGCAGACAGTGCTACATCCTCATATGTGACAGTACTCATTGAATGTATTATATGTTTTATAAACAACCTTGGGGCATATTTACAAGCCCCTATTGCCACGGGAATGCCACTTTTTACGACGTTCCTATGGCGATATGGGCTTCACCTTATTTACGAGGCCTTGTAAATTAGACCCCTTTCACGCTATGCTTAGCGTGAAAGGGGAGGACATTGAGTGTTGCTGTCTGCGTTCCACCATAACACCCATTGATTTTGATGCTACCCCATATTTACAGGGGCAGCGTAAATATGGGGCAGGGTCAAATGTAGGACCTGGGAAAACCTGGTCTTACCCTTTCGCAATGAGGAACTTTTTTCATTTCTCCTCGTTTTTGCTGTTTTCTTGTGTGCTACGTTGTGTTCAGAAGAGTTGTTATTTCCTTTGGCTGCCTGGATAGTATATACATGATCGACTTGTAAATGTATGTGTAACTTTCGTGGTTTTCGAGGCTTGGCCGGCTTTAGCACTGTTGGCACCTAGTGTGACAATCTTTGCTGACCCCTCTCTCACATGCATTTCATTGTTTCATAGCACAAATCATACCAGTAGTGTAGGGTGTCAGAGCACTTTACGTCACACAATACGGAGCAATCATTCATGTGTAAATCAGTCTATAGGCTCTTCACAGATGGACTTCAGCAATGCTGGTCCTACTTGTTCCTTCCCCTCACTGTCCTCAATCTGCACACATTATTTTTCCATGGGTGGCTCAACTCAGCCCCATATGCAAATGGGCTGGCCCAGCAGAAGACATGTAAATACGATGCCAGCCCCACTTAAAAGGAGATGAGATTCCAAGATTTTGTCTGTTCCTGCTGCAAGCTTTCAGAGTGCATGCTGAAGCTCTACATCGCCGCAGGCGATGTCGGACAATACAGGCCAGCTCACAGTGAATCATTTTAAAATGATCACACCACCCACTAGATGAAAAAAACAACCCACAACTGGGCTTAGGCACTGGCCCTTCGCCCGTTGCCCAAATGCCGGGTTTACCAACCCGACCCTGGACGTCAGTGACAAGTGTTAAGGGGGTACTGTTTCTTACCTTCTGTCAACACTGTTCATCAGCACATGTGATGTCGGCCAAAGTGAGGGAAACTACTGCAGGAGGAGAGGGACAAAAGTGAGGGGCTGTGCGGGGCAGTACAAATAATTATGCCAGGCAGCCAGGGCCATCATTTACTACCACTGGCTGGTGGTTGCTTTCGGAATCTACCGGAGCCCGAGCTTGGCTTGGCTGCTGGCCTGGGAAGGGGCTGCCTGAACAATGCACATGCATTGCACAGCCTCCAAGAGAGAGCCCCACCACAAGGTCTTCTGACAGCCTAGAAAAAGAAGAGGCTGTGGTGTGTGATGAGGTGAGGGAGGGTGGATTGAGAGCGTGGGGGAAAGGCAAAGATATATGATTGGTGTGATATTATACAAGGGCTGTAATTGGTAGCACTTTCACATGCTGCTACTGATTGACAGCCCTGTGTGCAAACACACCACTGGGGAGGTCATGTGGGGTGCAAACACACCACTAGGGGGTGCTTACATGGTGTTTATTTATTTATTTATTTATTAAAATAACCGTTCATTCCATGTATGCACTGCCTCACCGTCCCCGGGAGGCTGGAAACAAGAGTGAGAAGTGAGTGCTGATTACTCTGGCTGAGGGGTCGCAATTAATGTGGCAGGGGTCGCAATGGGTGGCCTGTGGGTCACAGTTGTGACTCCTGGTGACCCTCAATTTATCTCCATGATAAAAACATATCCATTCCTTCAGCTATTTTAAGAAATTCACTAGAAAATTGTAACAAGAGCATAGAATTACAGAGCGCTCAAATTTTGGATTCTATTTCCTACCATGATCTAACTGCAATATCTGCCTCTTTTGAGATATGGGAATCAATTTTCTTGCACTCAGTTGTTCTGTATCCCATTTTATCCCACAAGAAAGAGCAAATGAAAGAACACAATTGCACTAAAAAGATATAAAAGTATAGCTTCCAATCTCTTTCAAAGCAAATTGTAACCTTTTGTTCTTCTTTGCATAAATTATTCTCGATGTGCGTGATGCTGCACTATTTTTGGAGCACTAAAATTAACATGTTATCAGGCTGAAAGGGCTTGTTAAGGAAACGAAAGTTTATATTTATCAAGAGTCTATTTTAAAAATATGGTTTGTTATTAGGAAGGCAAATACTTTAAAACCTTTTTCTCTCTACAATTATCCCAACTGAAAAGCATTTTTCATGGTCAAACGACATTTAATTAGAAGGCATTATATGGAGTTAAAGTAGTAAAAGACTGGTATAATTTAGGCTGAGAACAATACAATCCTCTCTCCAAAATAGTAATGTGTATGCCTAGTTTAAAACACTATATTCAACAGAACTTGCATATAGAGAAATAAATGCAACCTCTTAGCAACAGGAATAACATCTTAATGTATGTCGTAAGTAAATGTAGTTCATATAAAATGTCCCTAAAAAATATTGTAGGGGATAAAAAAGAGATAGCTAAAATGAAACAACATATCCTCAAAAACCTTAAATCAATAAAACATATACATTATTTGCACAAAACTCTTGTTCATTGAGTGACTGTAGTATTCTATTGAAACTGGCCACCACGTTATATACTGCTTAAGTAATAAAATGCATCATGAAAACTGTATTTAAAAGCGCCAACAACATTCCATGTACATATTGATGGAAAGTGTTGATTCTGATTCATGATAACGTTTTTGCCCATGTGCCTTCCCACGTTTATACACAACTATAAACATTGACACAATGTTCTCTTCAATCATGATTTGACGTTTGGAGATACATGCATTGCAAATGACCCGAGGAGTGGATAATGTGAATAACTCTAATGCTCTTCAATACAATGTGCAATTGTGACAGAAAAGTAGGAATTGCTTTATTTTCTTCCTCTGAAGGAGCAGAATATGGCAATGGAAGACAATACTATCAAAGTTTCTTCTGATGTGCAGTTTTGGGTGCACCTTATTTATGCCAATGAGTAACTTTAATGATGCCTGTGACAGTAATCAAGTCATTAAGGTTTTTTCAAATAAAATGATTATTTTATTTAGAAGTCTGATAAATAATGTAGCCTAGTTATGTCACTTTTTTGTGTGGAACAACTATTTTTTTTAATGGCTACAGCTTTTGATGTTCTGCTTGGGAAATGTCCATTTCAACACAGGTATTACATTAAAATGCCTTTAAAACGCAATGCCTTTACAACACATCCTTTACAATGTAGATGTCATTAAAACAATGCCATTACAACACATGTCATTACAACGCATATGTCATTACAAGGCATGCCATTACAACACATTGTAAGGTGAGTATGGAGGTAAGTGTTTATTTTTTGGATAGGATAGGATATAGTTTTCTAGAGCGCTGGAATACAGAGGAGTCTTGGCGCTAAGAAGTGAGATAGGGGGATTACAGCGGCTGTAACTGATGTTTAGAGAAGTGGATACAGCCATGTTTTTAGTGCTGTCTTAAAAAGAAGCCTGTTAGATATTGATCTCAGGGAGATAGGCAGCTGATTTCACAATTTGGCTGCACAATGTGACAGGATCCTGCCTCCCCATCTGGCTTTACGAATTTTAGAAATACAAATGAAACCTGTGTCAGTGGATCTAAGGTTTCTGGTTTGGATGTACCAGAAAAAAAGATTCGGGAAATCGGCAGCTCCTCCGCCGAATAATGCCTTATCGACCAAGCATAGTGCTTTGAACTCCGTCCTTTGCTAGATCTGGAGCCAATGTAATGACCTAATGGCTGCAGAGGTGGAGTGCCCTGTTTAACAATAGCCGAGCAGCAGCATTTTGTATTGATTGTAATTTTAACGTCTGGGCTTTATCAATGCCTATAAAAAGCGCATTGCAATAATCTAGCCGTGAGAGGATAAGGGGAACTACTACTGATTTTTTTTAGATCTTGGGGGATGAAAGTAAATATCTTTCTAAGAAGCGTCAGTACGAAGAAGCAGGAAGAAGTTACACTATTAATCTGGCCCGCAAAGTTAAGCTGGTCATCAAATAATAACCACCTGGTTCTTAACTTTGTTGGACGGAAAAAGACATTGACCTGCCTCTGTCGGCCACCATGTTGAATTCCATAAGGATGGACCATTGCCAAACTACATCACCTCGGTCTTATCAGTATTGATCTTGAGATAGTTACGACTCATCCATCTGATGATATGAGTCAAACAGGCATGGAAACCGACGGCAAAGGCCTCAGACTGTTTGGATACAGAGATGACAATCTGTGAATCGTCTGCATAAGCAACCAGTGAAAAAAAATATATATTGTAAATATATGTGTTAATTTATCAGTTTTTTAAACATTTATTTTATTTTATTATTTATACCCAGGTATTGTAACTATTGGGTAGTATAGAAATACCAGAGTATTAAAATGAATACCAGGGTATTAATACTCCCCCTCACCCAAAAAACCCTATTTCCCTTGCATCCTATCCCAGGTGATGTATACTACATTTTTTACTTTATTACATTTTCGTTATAAACAGTGAAAAAATAGTATGCATTGTAATTGTACGTGTTGTAATAGTATGCATTGTAATGGAATGCGTTTTAATGTCATATGTTCTTCTGTTCATCCTGCTCATTCTCCCAACCAATGAGTTCCCCACTGCAAGTCTTCTCTCCCTACAGTTTTTGCAGAGAACAGAGAGCACTGATGCAAATAAAGTGTTATGTTAGAAAGCATGTATTCTGAATGAAACTATCCATTATGCACCTGTTGTTTGTCATTTTGAAGGATTTCCAATATTGGCTCCCCTTTAGGTGTACAGAAGAATTATAATTCCATGTGCTATTGTTAAGAACATCTGTTGTACTCTGTTGTAGATCTACAGATTGAGTTGCTGAGGAAGCAAGCCCAAGGTTTCTCTTACCTTAACCCCTTGCATGCATTGGACGGCCCCGTCCATCTGTTGTCACAGTGGTCGTGTGCGAAGGACGGCCAGGGGCCATCCGAACCCCGCCCACTCATTATTTTGCCAGCCCCGCAGTGGAATTTGCGCCGCGGTTAATGGGTTAATAAATGGGTTAGTGTTAAGAAGCTTTTAGGTTTATAAAATTGTTTTTGATTTGCCAATGCGACCTAAACCATGATCATTCCACACTGAGATTGCAGATGTAATAATTAATATGCATACATTGTGAATAAAATCTCCTGGCTATAACGTGTCTGAGGAGACTTTCCATTCTCCCCCTCAAACTCCATCCGATTATTTCAAGATTTTCCTCACATAGGATGCTGTCCGTACTCTTTACGTTTTTGATACTTAGGGGCATATTTATGAGTTAAGTGGTGCAGGGCAGTGCAACAAGAAACCTTGCTGCACTGAGACGGTGGTATACGCAGCATTTATAAGGTTAATTCTTGTTCTTTTCCCTTTCGCTGGCACCGTTTTGGCAGCCTAGTGCCAATGCAGGCCCCCTTGCACCATGATGCAATTGTGCCTGGGTGTAAGGAGGATTGTTTTGTGGAGGAAGGGGCACCTTCCTGTGCAAAAGCAATCATGAGAGTCATTTGCCTCTTTCTATGTGTTTTGCAGTATGCAGCACAAATAGAAAGAGTAAACAATTCGGAGAAATAAAGATATTTCTCCTTGTTATGTGTCTCCTGGGAAGGCGTATATTTTTGGCACATTCCTAGGTTTCCAAGGTCTTGTAAATCCGGGAATACGTCATAAACCATGGAAGTTGTGTGGGAACACCTAAGCAACACCCTTGAAATGCCTGCCCAGGACAGAGTAACGCAATGCAGAGAATTGCGGTGTGTTGTGTTACTGCATATTTTGGAGCCACTCAAAGTCACACAAAGTGGCTTTGCATAGCTTCAAAAATATGACTTACGGTTGGCATCGCTCTTGCACCATGTTGTATGGTGAAAAAGCTACTCAAACCATGTCATAAATAAGGCCTTTGGTATTTAGAGAGATTCTTATTGACTAAAAACGGGTTCTGTTGCGATCTGTGTTTCTATATTCTGTATCTGAGCCATCGAGTCAAAATTGTATGTACATTTGTCTGTAATGCTCATTTTGACAATTCAGTATGAAACCTATTGAACCTAATTTTGATCTAGAGCTCTGTTTTTGAGTGGTGCAAGTCATCTGATTATGATTTTACCCTACTAAGTTGTGCTATTGATGTAAGGGGAGTCTCTTGCCGCTAGATCAATGAGAAGACTTGTGGGGTTAAACGTCATAGGGTAAAAGTGGAGGTTCAATAAAATTGGGGTTCAGAAGATTATTAGGATTCAGCTCACACAAGTTTTGGTTGCTGCGATAGGTGGACCTTTGACAGATCTTTTGTTTATATTCGCTGTTGTTTGCTAAGTTTGTTGATAGAGTTTCAGTTTGCTTTGAGTATAAAATATATAAAAGTGTAAAATATAGGTGGTATATATATTTTCAAAACATAACCCAAAAAGAGAGATACCTAGGGAGGATCAGAAATGAAAGAGTGAAGGAATGCCGGCATATGAAATGATGGTGGAGGTTGAGTATTATACATGCACGTGGATCTCTGCATGGAATAAATGTACAGCACATGATGAGGTTTTACAGTTTCCACTGGAGGGCAGTTTTAACATTAACATACAAAATTTTCTGAGTCAAACCATGGATGATATAAAACTAATGTCTAGATCTACACTGTTTGAGGGCCTTCATAAATGGGACCAAATGGCAATTGAAAAGGAAAGAGAGAAGACAGATAAAAACAGAAAAAGTCATTCAGGGGTTGCCAAGAAAGTATATTAGCTCATCAAGGGAAAAGTTGGAAGGAAGATATGTTAAAATGTGTGAAAACCTTTCCTGCTATAGTTAATAGAAAAAAGCAGGATAAAAAGAAAAATGGAAAAAATAGAAAGATGAGGAGTCAGATGACGATGATGAAATCATAAGTGAACTGCTAAATTCTAAACTTTCACTTGATATGGAAAGGTCAATAGAAGCAACCCAGGCAGTTGTGTGGGGTAATAAGAATTCTGGTTTAGATACGGATATCGCAAAAGCCCCTTTTGGGATTGTATAAATGTCCCAACAGGAGTTATAGCCACGGGGCAGTACCTTATACTAGTAAGAGCAGGGTACCAGAGGATCTGACTCAGGGTTCTCATGTGAGAGCATTGGTGATAGAACCCACTCCTAAAGAAGTTTTTATTGAAATCTTCAACATTTAATTAAGTGAAATATTGCAAAGAAATATTGATTTGAAAGGACTATTGTAGTACAATGAAAATTAAATGAGATATTTGATAAAAGAAGCAGCTTGTGTGCTAATGAAACTCACAATAAATTGGCAGAATTAGCTCATGAGTTAAAAGTTGACATTAGCAAAATGAAAAATGCAGAAAAAGTTAGGAAATGGATTCAACTCATTAAGAGCTCATATTAAAAACCTAATTGAGAAAACAAGATGTAGGATGATTTGAATAAAGATAAAGAAAAATGGAAGACTGGGACAGCAAATAAAACGAAAATGAAAGGGACTAGGAGAAGGGTAAAAAGTATTGCAAGTGATTCAGAAATGGGGATAGCTTCAGTTGTGGAATTCCCTTTAAAAGAAAGTACATGGAGGCAATTTGTTGTATATTCCATGGACTATAGCTGATTTGAATGCTTTTATGAAAACTTTTGCGAAGTTGCGAGACAACCCATCAAAATGGTAAAGGAAATACATTGGTTGATACATATTACCCCAATATTATGGATTGATTTAAATACATTGTTTGAGATTGTAGTTCCTGGAGATCTGTGGTTAGAATCTGAGGTTGTTACAGTATGGCCGACACAAGAACCAGCTATGCTTGAAATAATAATGTGCCAGCAACTAAAATAGTAGACAAATATAAGGCTATGATTAGGCATCTCACACAGCGGATTCCTGAAAAAGTGATAAACCTGGAGAAGATTTCAAGAACAACACTAGGACCTAATGTATCAGTGTGTTCCTATTATGAGGATTTGACGCATGTTTTCAAGAAAAATAGCGGAGCTGAAAAAGCAGATAAAGAAGGAGCTAGTGGTTTTATTTCTGCTTTCATAAAAGGGGGGAGATCATAGATTAGTAATCATATTGAACAGAGTTAATTGTGTTGGCAGATAAAGATCCCTGATAAGATCTTGAGGCTGGTGAAAGAGTGCTGACTATTTTGGGACAAGGCAAATGAAGCTGAAGGAGAAGATGATGATTGCTCAGGCAAAGAGGTTTGCGAAAGGATCACAGAATCAAATGGGTTCAAATATTAATTTTGAGCAAAATGGAATGAATGGGGCAAATCAAAGAATGCAAGATATAGTTGATGGGATGAATGCAAATGTTGAAATATTAAAAAAGAATACATTGTGTCATTAATGTGTGAGGACTGGATACTGGAAAAGAGAATGTAGACAAAATCATAACAGTATTCAGGTGAATTCAGAACATTTTCTGCAAAATCAAAGAGGCATATGAGGTCAAATATGCAAAAAACAGAGATGAATATGCTGAATCAGAAATCATTTTAAATGTTTTTGCAAACAGATCCAGTGATGCAGCAGAATATGATAAATAAAATGCCATATAGTACAAACAAAATACAGTGATTTTAAATGATGAAGGGGCAAGGAGTAGCTTAGGAAAGCAATAAAGTTTTTTTTCAAATAACTCTCACCCACCAGAAGGTCCCTTGGTGACATGCTTCATCAAAGCTTTCTTCCAGCCCCGCTGCGGGATGGGGCATGCTACGACCGACAAATACGTGGAAGCACGTTGGATTGAACTAAACTCTGTTTATTGATGTGAGAGTGGAGAGGTCAGGAATGAGTGAGTTTAAAAAATATCTTATGGAAAAACTAAACTTTAATGCTCCCCATAGCTGGTATTGATTAAAAAAAAGGGGGACAAAAGGAGGGGAAAAAGCTTTAATAAGCAGCATTAGAACAATGCATTGTTCTATGGGTGAGAGAGATGCTTTGACAAATGTTTGACTAAAAGCACTCCTCCACTCCCGTGTTGATACTAATATGGTCCAAGAAAGAAACCTATAATATTGTCAATATTAAGAAGTTGTATATTCGTTGTATCAAAGAATATTACCAATTAGGTATCAAACTAATGTCTTGCATAGAAGTATATTAATCCGAAACACCAAATAGGCTAACAGCATTATGCATTAGTCAGAGTGTTAACAGGGATCATTGTGTTTGCTTCTGAAGAAGAAGCTATGAGTAGGCTTTGAAAACATGCCGACCAGGAAAGGAGCTGCTCATTATAGCTTTTTCCCCTCCTTTTTTCACCCGTTTTTTATCAATACCAGCTATAGGGAGCATTAAAGTTGAATTTTTCTACAAAGCCAGGTAATGTAATGTAATGTAATGTAATGTAATGTAAGCACACATTTTTATAGCGCGGCTATCGCTCCGAGGAGCATCTTGGCGCTCCACACCCAACCCTGATGGAGATGAGTTGGTAGACAGAAGGCAGTGACACACTGTACAATTATTACACCAAAGCTCTGCAGGCTGCGTCAGAGAGCGAAAAGATCCATGTTTTCAATGATCTTCTGAAGTCAACCTCCTTGACTATACAACGGAGCTGAGCTGGCAGTTTATTCCAGGCTTTTGAACCCAGCACGAAGAGGGACTTCCCTCCCTTAGTGGCTAATCTAAATCTAGGGACAACTAAAAGGTTTTGATTGGCAGGTAGTTTTTTAAACTCACTCATTCCTGACCCTTCCATCTCACGTCAATTCACATAGTTTACTTCACTCCAAAGTGCTCCCACTCATTCCTTGGTCATAGCACGCCCCGTCCTGCAGCGGGTGGGAAGAACACGATGATGAAGCATGCCACCAAGGGACGTTTTGGTGGGTGAGGGTTATTTTAAAAAACGTTATTGCATACCCATGCTAGCAACCATACGTTCACTTGGGTTTAGTCACTTTTTGGAAGGTTATCACTTTATTTTGTAAATTCTGAGTGGACTCTTTTTGTTTTTTCATAACTTACAGAGGAGATTGAGTCCATGACAGATATATCTCTTCACTCCCTCCTTTCTAATTTGATAAGTGGCAGGGAGTAGTTCACAATGATGGTGCCTGAGAGTTGATGAGGATTGTACCCTTAGTGCAGTCCTGGAGTTAGACCATATTAGCCCATACATTGATGGAGATGTCAATGGCCCCCTTTTTCATTTTTGATTGATACCGGAGCTACTTGTTCTACAGTTCGTTCTGTGGAAGTCCCTAACCCACTCCTCTTTGGACGAAAATTCCAAGTAGCAGAGATCAGCAATAAGCAAATTGTGAATCGTGTTACAGCAGATGTTCTAGTCAAAGTAGGACAGTAAGATGCTAAGCATCAGTTTATGATATGTAATTCAAGCAATGTAAATATACTCGGAAGGGACCTTCTTTGTAAAATGAATTGCATGATTTAGTATGATGTAGCATGGTTTTTAATATTGCTAGTTTTCTGGTCGTAGCTGTACGCCTTAGGCAAAGAAGATATCCTCCGTTAAATTATGTATGAATTCCCATATTTTATATTTCCATGAAAATTTATCTTACCTACTTTTTTCTTTTAGCTTTGTTGAATTATATAATTGTTGCTGAAGTTTTATTTCTTTTTATCATCGCTCATACGTATTTATTGATTATTGTATTTTGTGTATTGTACTTTTATGATTTTAAATAATCGAATAAAGTGGTTTGTCTGTCTGTCTGACTTAATTTTCTGTGATTATTCCATCTTGTGTAACAAACTCCAATTTCTGTGCTTGCACGTAGCTGCAAAGTGGGGAGGGGATGTTTTCGCTCTTCACTTGTTTTTGCTCCCCACCGATCAGAGTGAACTGGAACATGTTGTGTGGGATGCATGCTTGGTACCCTTTAGAGCAGAGATTCTTGTTGTCAGCGGAATGAGGGGAATGTACAGCTCTGTCTCGGAGTCAAAATATGGAGGCCTGGAGGAGCTTCGGGCGCAACCGAGATGGCCGCGTGAGCACAGGGCTCCCGATACCCTCGCCACCTCCCTCATCTATCCTGAACTTTATCCTGATAACGACGACGGGTTGTTGAAGATGTAACCCACCTGATATAATAGCTGCTTTCAGAAATCGATTTGGACTCCGGGTACCACAACTACGGCACTTTGAACTTGTGTGGCCTGCTCCATGGCACTGCCCGGGGCCCGAGTCAATGTGGTGCCCAGGTAGTAGTTGAACAACAACAGCCTAAGGGGTCCCGCTCACAACCCCGAAGTTAACTTTCAGTTTCGTTTTTGGCCCCTCTGCCTTTTCCTGTCTCAAGACCGCTCTGGCAGCCCGGGATGCAGTCTGACCCCGCAACTCCACTGTATGATTGGCACCGAGTGTTTCTGGTCGTGTCATGTCTGGCTGGAACTTGTTTTTGGAGATCCCGGTGGGTGAATCGAGAGGAGTCATTTTTACCAGGTCTCGACGGCCCCTCTGGGGCGCAACATCCAATATGGCGGGCAAACCCGACAGCGAGAAACGGAAGACCAAGACCGTTCAACGGGGGGGCGCTATTCAATCGAATATCATGGATCGCTACACTCATCCCAAGGGGTCCCCCGGTGGTACGAGCGACTTGCGACCATTGTGGTTATTCATAAGGAGGGAAAGCCGCGGGATCTCTGCGCATCTTATAGGCCTATTTCGCTTCTAAATGCGGAGCCTAAGATCCTCGCAAAATTGCTGGCAAACCGTTTGATAAAAGTGATCAGCAACCTGATCCATCCGGATCAGTCCGGTTTCATTCCACATCGTAATACAGCATTGAACTTGCGGCGCTTGCATGGCGTTCTTGTGAGATCAGCGTCACTGTGTGGACCGGCCATCTTGGCTTCCCTGGATGCTACGATGGCCTTTGATACATTGGAATGGCCGTATCTCTGGGCTGCTCTTGCAAAGTTCGGTTTTGGTCCTGGTTTCTTCGGCTGGGTGAAACTTTTGTATGAGGAACCACTGGCTCAGATTGAGGTGAATGGTCGGGTTTCTAAGTCCTTTATTCTTGGGAGGGGCACGCGGCAGGGGTGTCCATTGTCCCCGCTTCTTTTTGCCCTCGCCCTGGAACCCCTGGCTGCTTGGCTGCGCTGGGAACCATCGACGAGGGGCATTCGGTGGACCCCGGATTTTGAGGACCGAATATCACTCTATGCAGACGATATTTTATTGTATCTCACGTCGCCTCGAAAGTTGCTGATTGTATTGTTTGATGTGTTGAACTCGTTCGGGAAGAACTCCGGCCTGGTGATTAATTGGACCAAGTCCTGTGTCTATGTACTATCGGGTCACACTCCTTCGTTGCCGCGCGGTTGTCCCATACAAGTGGTGCAGTCGGAATTTAAGTATCTGGGGGTCTTTATCACGTCAGACCCCGTGGTCCGTTGTGACCGTAATATGCTTCCCCAGCTCCAACGGTTAAAATCCGACGTTGTGGCCTGGCGCAGATTGCCACTGTCCCCCCTCGGGCATGCAGCTCTTTTCAAAATGATGTCTTTACCGCGGTTTTTATACGCGCTTCAGAACACATTTGATGTCATTCCGATGAGCTATTTCCAGGAGGTGGAAAGTTTGCAGAGACAGTTGATATGGGGCGGGCGTTCTCGTATCGCTCTCGCCAAGCTTACTCTTCCTTGGTATGACGGTGGTATTGCACTTCTATGCGATTCTATTGAACCTCCCAGCTGGGAGCAATTAATCATGGGATGTACGGCCCTGCGTTAAATCCTGCGTTTGAGATGGATAAGTGGCTTCTGCCGGGTGGTGATTATAACAGGGCGCTTTATTCCAAATCTGCTGGGAAGAAACTTTCGGGACCCACTAAGATAGCGGTACGAGTGTGGCACTGTGCGAATGCGGCTATGGGATGGAGAGATCGACTGACTCGAGTGACCCCGATACATGCATCTGAAAGACTGGGCAGCCTGTGGAAGACGAAAGGTTTCGAGAAGTGGGATATGATTGGTATTTGCAGGGTGAGTGATATCTGGGCCAAAGATAGGGTTAAGACCTTTGTAGAGTTGAAGGTAGAATATGAGCTGGGTGACAAGGAGTTCTTTCGTTATGCGAAGATTCGCCACGCATTGAGTTCGGTCTTTCCTGCAGGTATCGTTATCTCTGAATCATCCCCACTTGAAGATTGGGTGCTTGATGGATATGTTCCCGACAGCACTATTTCTCTAATATATAAGAAATTGATTAAAGATCGAGTTGACTTGTTTGTCCAACTTAGAGAGGTTTGGACCAGTGACGGTCTGGAGTTGGATGACGAGGACTGGCAGTCGGCGATATCCTCACCGAAGGAGGTCGCGATTCCGGCTCGTCTCCGCCTCGTACAGCTCAAGATCCTGCACCGGATTTATGTGATCGGCCCTCGCCTGATTCGTATGGGATATTCTGTGGATGGATTGTGCAAGCGTGGATGCGGTTTAATTGGTACTTTCCTCCACATACTTTGGGAATGTCCGGAAGTGGTAGTGTTCTGGAGTCGAGTACATGCTGTGATGGCAGAGGTCACGGGTGTCGCGCTGTTGCCTGAAGCAAGGCGTTGTTTGCTGAATGTTTGGGAACCGACTGATTATGATGTGGCGCAGACTCAGTGGGGGACCCTTGGGAATATGGTTGCCAAGAGAGATATTGCGCAGTTGTGGGGCTCCCAGAGAATGCCCACAGTCCTGGCATGGAAGGAGAACATGGACTGGTGTATGTTTAGAGAAAAGACGGTGTATGTGGCGCGCGGCAGGCCCAAAAAGTGGGGCAAAATCGGTGGCCAGTGGAACTCCTACCGGGGTGATATATGTACACCTCCCCTCGTGGATGCTCCGGATGTTCCGCTTTCCCCCTGACCTGTCATTCCTAACGAGGTTTAAGCTTTGATGTTTATGACTCTGATTTCCCCCCTGTCCCCCTCCCCTTTTGCACTGATGATTTGTATCAAATTGTAATGCACTTCCTTCCTCTCCAGGCACATATCTAGCTGTACTGTATTTTATTGCCTTGTTTGTTTATGTTTTTTAAAAAATAATTTTTTTTTTAAATATGGAGGCCTAGCTTGCTTCTTCCTTGACCTTGACACAGACCAATATAGTCAGCTCGGATTTTCGCAACAGAAGAAAGAGGGCGCAGTTTCTAGAACCTTTGCCTCACGTTGAGTATTAAAAGCGTGGCGTCTTTGCGGGCAGCTAGGAGCCTATTTGTGGAGTAGACGTACTGCCACAAAATAATCTGAATTTGAGTCCCGATCGAACTCCTTCCTGGGCTATGAAGGGCTCCTCCAGCTTGAGTTGACAAGGATGTTGCATGATCGATCGGCGAGGTGTTACTTACTTTGTGTATATAATTTCTAGGTTTCTTTGCTCTTTGCTACATGTATATATGCTACATGTTATTAAAAATAAAAAAAAAACAGTTTGTTGAAACCAAAAATACGTCTATGATGTTAACTTTTCAGAATAGACTATTACAACATCAGCTGGAAACGTACCAGACTGTGGCGAAAAAAGCTGCACTACGTATCGCACAATACATGTACAAGAAAAGGAGGGGAAGGGTTAACAAGAGAAAAGTACTGATAGAGCGCGCGAGGTCACCCAACCAATAATTTCGCCGCTTCCGGCTTCGGGCCCATATATTTCAATTCACCATATACATTGATCGGGTGACTTCACGGGCTGCTACCAATTTGTGTGTATTCCCTACTGTTATTCCTCAGCGTACCCGACTTACCATCCACCGACACGGATACCTATGACCACAATGGATCAGGGAGCTAGCTGTAAAAGGAAAGGCAGCAAAATGCCAACACAAATAACATTCAAAATCCTTTGTAAAATGACCACGGACAACTGGAAGTTTAAAATCTTTATCTAAAGTTCGTTCTCAGTAAGCATTAGGTTTACAAGAATAAGACAATCAATAATCAAGATAATGAAAAGTACATAACTATAGAGAAATAATGTCAGAGTAATCATTGAAATGCTAATATGAGATGCAACGGGAATATGCTATGCATTTAAGGCAAAAGTTCTTTAGACAATTTAAGTAAGGAGGTTCTAGACCATATCAGAAAATGACAAACCGCAATGCAAAATATAATTTCTAACAGGTAGGGTAACATGGAACACGTTATGAAATAAATGCAAATGACTTTACGTTTTCAATGGTTGCGGAAAGCATGGAAAATTAACATATGCAAAGGTGTGTCTTTATTGAAGCAAAAGACAGAAAAATAGAAAGGTGCAGTTTCAAGAGATTTAGAGCAATATTTACCTAGACTGGTGTGGAAACCAAACCCTGGCCACGGGTCAGTTAAGGACAGGAAACCCTCAAGGAAGGAGACCCCTCAGAGGACAGCAGGTGCAGAATGGACACCCAGGACAGGACAGGAAACCCTCAGATTAGGAATCAGGACAGGACCTCTCGGACAGGACCCTCAGGACAGGACCGGCACCCACAGTTCGGAAGCAACGCCTGCGCTCCACCCTTTCTGCATCTATCGATCAGGACCCCGATTGGGTCAGCGAACTCCCAGCAAAGTGCTCCGCCAGCACTTTAAGGTTCAGTAAAACCTTAGTCTATGGTCAATTTCGGACAGAGTGCTCCGCAGCTCTCTGTATCTTCAGTCACCTATTGAGTGCGTTGGGTCAGTGACAGGTCAGCTAAACCAGACAAGTAGGACAATTTCCCTAGGTGAACCCAGGGTAGATATACTGTTTTGGGGCAGTGTACCACCCCCAAATGTTGCAAAGTGTCAGAATCCCTCAATTTGGATTGGTCCTAAGGTAGGATTTGGGTAACACACCAATCAGAACAGACTATTTGGAGGCCTTATTTACATCTCTGGGTACCGCCTAGCGAGATTGGGGTTCCCATGAGAAAATCGCGCAGAATACAGTGAAAGAATACATTTTAGCAACATAATAGAACAATATCATGATGCTGCTCGGCGAAGGCACAGCTTCCCAGGGTGACTCTGGTATCAACCTTCTTGGCCTCCGTTCAATGCCATCATGGCTCCTGACGAGTCTGCGCACAAGTACCCTCCAAGATGGACTCCCCAGCCCAGCACCTCTCCGAGTTGAGGATACATGAAAAGTAAGCGAAAACAAATTAAAACATAGAAGTGACGATATGAAAACACATCATTGGTTTTGTACTTTGAACTTATCATTATAAAAAAAATACTATGCAGTTTACGGGTTAGCAACATACACTGGCACAAGAGCGACTGCACGAGCAGTACCACGTTATTACCAAAGCTATGTATTACGCATGCGCATTTTTTTCCCTCCAAACCTGCAAATACGTCAGGTCACGTGAGTGTGACTGACGCATGCGCAGAAGCTATTTCAAAGCGGCGGCCATTTTATAGACTCGAATTAATTGTATTAGAAATACACATGTGCAAGCTTCATCTATTACGTTTATACATGAAATAAAGATTAGTAAGACGTACAAATTATTAATTGATTACACATGAGCGAGGTTCATGACTAAAGCAAGTCGCGATGCGAAGCTTTGCTTCATCAATCCCCTCTTTGATGATATTTACTATCATCACAAAAATAATGGAACCAGATGCCAACTTCTCACACTCTATACAACTCTATCTCTTCCAGCAAGCGATTCAGTTTCTCTTTCTCATCTTTGGTAGGGTGAGAATTCTTCACCCTTTTGTATATCTTATTATTTATTTCCTCCAATTCAAGCTCATCCACACTTCGTTTCACTCCTCTGGCATTCACTTGATGCTTTCTGGTGTGCTTACGGCATTTGCAACAGACAAAGATGAAGAATATGATAAGACCTATAATTCCAATTGGCATCAGTACCTTGAACAATAAGCTTTTGCCTAAGCTAGAAAGCCAATGACCTACATTTGAGAGACCATTTATTTATTTATTTATTTAGCGATTTGTATAGCGCCTGGTGACCCAAGGGCATCCCCGCGCTGTAAAAAGGTTGATATCCATTGAGGGAAGGGAAGGGAGGAGGGACATTTATTTCGGGAATAGGTGCGTTTTCAGTTTTTTGCGAAAAACCAGGTAACTGGATTCCAGTCTGAGGGTGCGTGGGAGGGAGTTCCATCCCATGGCCGCTCGAACCGCGAATCGTCGTCCTCCTGTGCGTGTCCTTTTGAATTTGGGGATGTTGGCTAAGTGCTCATTCTCCGAACGGAGGGATCTGGATGCTTTGTAGGGGGTGACCAAGCTGCTGAGGATCGCAGGGCCAGATCCGTTGATTAGTTTGTGTGTCGTGCACATGGCTTTGAATTCCACCCTTTGGCGCACAGGGAGCCAGTGCAGGGCCTTGAGGGCTGGTTTTGCTGACACTCTCGAGGGAAGGTTCATGAGCAGACGTGCCGCAGCGTTCTGTGTCCGCTGCAGTCTCGTCAATGTGGCCTCTGGGGCTCCCAGGTAGACCATATTGCTATAATCCAGACGGGACAATACTAGTCCCTGGATAAGGAGTTTCCTGGAAGCAGGTGGTAATAAGGGGAGAATCTTACGGGTAGTACGCAGGAGCCCAAAACAGGTACCCGCAGTTTTGGCCGCTTGCATCTTCATGGTGAGCTCAGGTTCGAGCCACACTCCAAGGGTTTTGATTTCACGCTTCGGAGAAGGGATTTCTCCGTACACGTCAGGCCAGACTGTTGGGGGGATGGTCGCCCATTGTTTTCCCAGGAGCATCACTTCCGTTTTAGACCCATTTAATTTTAATGATGAATCACTCATCCAGCTGTGGATTTGTGTGAGACAGTTGGCCAGGTTCTCTGGGTGGTCGACTAGTTGGGATAAGGAGACGACCAGTTGAGTGTCATCAGCGTAGCTTACCATTTTTATGTCAAATGGTGTCACCACGTCTTCAAGAGGGGCCATATATGCATTAAAAAGCGTCGGGCTCAGGGAAGATCCCTGAGGGACCCCGCTTGTGAGGGGGAGGGTGGATGAGTGGTAATTGCCGTCCCATACCTGGAACGTGCGTCCGGTGAGGAAGGATTCTATCCAGCTGAGTGCCGTCCAGGTGATCCCTGCTGCCGCGAGTCGGTGGAGAAGGACACGATGGTTAACTGTGTCGAAGGCTGCACTGAGATCCAGGAGGATCACTGCCACTGACCCTCCTGAATCCAGTATGCGCCTTGCCTCCTCGATGACGGCGAGGAGGGCAGTATCTGTGCCATGACCCGGGCGAAATCCAGTTTGGGATTCCCGTAGGACGTTGTTTGTTTCAAAGAACTGGGACAATTGTCCGTTGACCAGTTTCTCAGCTACCTTGCTGATTGCCGGAAGGAGTGATATTGGTCGGTAGTTTGCCATATCTGCTGGATCGAGCTGGGGTTTTTTAAGGAGTGCTTTTGATGAAGCAAAGCTTCGCATATTTTGCGGCTTGCCGAAGTCAAGAACCTCGTTTATGTATAACAAGGTAATCAATGTACGTCTTACTAACATTTATATTAAGTTTGAGTAAAGTTTATGACGCTTGCCTATGTGTATTCCTAACTATTTTAATCCGTGTTTATAAAATGGCCGCCGCTTGTATTTAGTTACTGCGCATGCGTCAGCCACACTCACGTGTCCTGACGCGTCTGCAGAAGTGGAGGGAAATTTATGCGCATGCGTAATTCATAGCTGTGCTTATCATGTGGTACTACTCGTGCCACTGCTCTTGTGCCGTATCAATGTAGCTAACAATTAGAAACGCATAAGTTTATTTCTTGATGATGAGTTAAAAGTACAAACCCTGTGATGTGTTTTCATGATGACATTATTATGTATTAATTTGTTTTCGTTTACTTTTCATGTACCGCGGGGAATGGGGGTCTGAGTGAGAGGAGAGCCATATTGGAGGTCCCTTCTGCGCCTGCGCGACATTCGGCAGCACAGGGGACCTTGACTGATGGAACATAGCCAGTTGGCAGCGATGGGCGAGATGCTCCTGAGAAAGTCACCTCTGCCCTGCGAGAACAGCGAATGTGGCTCCTTATATGTTACAATGTAATTGTATTGCTGCTTGCCGTGTAGTCTCTCATGGGAACCCCTATCTTACTAGGCGGTACCAAATTATGTTAATGTGGCATACAAATAGACTGTTATGATTGGTGTGTTACCCAAATCCTACCTTAGGACCAATCCAAATTGAGGAATTCTGACACTTTGCAACATTGGGGGGTGGTACACTGTCCCCAAACTGTATATCTACCCTGGGTTCACCTAGGGAGCCGTCCGACTTGTCTGGTTTAGCTGACCTGTCACTGACCCAACGCACTCAATAGGTGACTGAAGATACAGAGAGCTGCGGAGCACTCTGTCCGAATTTGACCATAGACTAAGGTTCTACTGAACCTTAAAGTGCTGGCGAAGCACTTTGCTGGGAGTTCGCTGACCCAATCGGGGTCTTGATCGATAACTGCAGAGCGGGTGGAGCGCAGGCGTTGCTTCCAAACTGTGGGTTCCGGTCCTGTCCTGAGCGGTCCTGTCTTGAGGGTTTGCTGTCCTGTCCTGAGGGTCCTGTCCTGATTCCTATTACGAGGGTATCCTGTCCTGTCCTGGGTGTCCATTCTGCACCGGCTGTCCTTTGAGGGGTATCCTTCCTTGAGGGTTTCCTGTCCTTAACTGACCCGTGGCCAGGGTTTGGTTTCCACACCATTCTAGGTAAATATTGCTCTGAAATTCTTAAAATCTTGCACCTTCTGAATTTCTAACTTTTGCTTTAATAAAGTTCATCATTGCATATGTTATATTTTCCATGCCTTCCGCAACTATTGAAAGTCAATTACATATTTTTCCATAAGTTTGTTCCTATGTCTTCTCACTTGTTAGAAATTATATTTTGCATTGCAGTTTGTCATTTTTTGATATGGTCTAGAACTTCATTGCCTAGATTGTTCAAAGGCCCATTCACCTTAAGTGAAGCGTGTTACTCTTTATAGGCCCTCCTATAGTTATCTATGCATAAAAACTGTCCATGCTTAAATATTATTGAATAGCATAGTATCTTCCCGTTACATTTTATCAGTACTTCAATGATTACTCTGTCATTATTTCTTTATAGCTATATAATT
The DNA here is from genome assembly GCF_964261635.1 of Lissotriton helveticus. Classification (NCBI taxonomy): domain Eukaryota; kingdom Metazoa; phylum Chordata; class Amphibia; order Caudata; family Salamandridae; genus Lissotriton; species Lissotriton helveticus. Next base: position 883,708,910 of record NC_136069.1, on the reverse strand, counting down.
TACGTTATCTTGGTTATTGATTGCCTTATTTTACTGTACCTCATGCAAGAAAATAATGAACTTTAGATAAACATTTTAAAACTTCCAGTTGTCCGTGGTCATTTCAACAGTATTTTGAATGTTATTGGTTGGGTTTGTATTTTGCTGCCTTTCTTTTCAGCTAGCTCCCTGATTCATTGTGGTCATTAGGTACCCGCATCGGTGGATGGTAAGTCGGGTGCACTGAGAAATATTAGCAGGGAACACACACACACAAATTGGTAGAGCTCGTGAAGTCACCTGATCGATGTATATGGTGATTTGAAAGTATATGGGCCCTGAAGCCGGAGACGGCGAAAACTATTGGTCGGGTGGCCTCGCGCGCTCTATCACTTTTACTGGTAGCTAGAGGATGGTTAGGGACTAGTTGAGAGTAGGGCAGGGATTAGCTAGACTAGTTGAGTCGGAAGCTGCTAGTATATTGATGCTGCTAGAAGAGCGGCTGTTCTAAGAGACCTGATCATTCTCTTGTGAATACGCTGCTGAAACTCATGAATTTTTGTAGTGTTATTATTCTTGTTCTTATATTGTTATATGTACTAATCCATGCATTTGTAAACCGTATTGTTTCATGTTGTCCGAACTCCCCGGGGAATTGAAAGGGCAAGTGGTGAATAGAATCCATTGTCCTGAGGTCACAGGCTCGAGGAAAGTTAGGTGCAGGTTAGGATAACCGGGAAGCACTAACTAGGGTTTTCTGAATACATGTGTGAATAAATGACAGTAACGGGGTTCATTGGCAAAATTCCCATAGTGGCGTAACCTAGTAAGGGTCACATCGGAAGAGTAGCAGGTTCCTCGGAGCTAGCGTGAAAGCAGAGGGGTCCGCTGAGAAACCTTAAACTCGGAATATATCCCGGAAAGAAGTGGATGAGTTTAGGGGAATAACAGGTTCACCGATGCTAGAGTGAAGGGTAGGCGGAAGAGATCTGCCCGCAGCGAGTGAAAGGTAAATGGAAGTAGTTTTCTTGCAGTAAAACAATTCTTTCTCTGTCTAGACACTTGAGCACTGTGGCGAATGTGTATTTGTTGTAAAATAACCAAGCACTGAGCACTTTAAAAAGAAAGAAAGTTTCCGTTACCTTGTGAAGGGAGGGAGTCAGTCGCGAAGCGCCTCTGACGTCACTCTGTGCCGCGCTGGGATTGGTAGAAGCAGCGGGCGGGTAGCGGAGCTGGTATTGAAAAGGAGGGGTGAGAGCCAGAGCGTGGGAACTGTCTCACGAAGGGGCCGCGCACCCATTGGCGGAGATTATTCAGAGTCGCGCACCCATTGGTCGCACGGATTTCTGAAGCGCGTTCTGATTGGAGGTAGTTTGTAAACAAAGTTTAGCGTAGAAGTCGTATGTGGCACTCGCAGACTACAGGAACTCGACCTGATCCAAGGCACCTAGGGTTTGAAAGGGATCAGTGGAAAACTAATAGATACGATATTATGTACGGAACATAGAGAAAATTGTCCCTTGTAAGTAAGGTGAAAAATTATTTTAAAACGGACAAACCAATTAAATCTAGGGAAGGTGTTCTTGTCCCACCACCTAATACTCCTGCCTCATTTATGATGTTTGACCGAGGGTACAATACCTGTGTGTGGTTGGAGAATTGGGTGAAGTACACAAAAGATGATGGAGTATTGGCATTTCCATTAGATGGGACTTTCAATGGTAGGATCCTATTTAATTTAAGGACTCGGATGAACGAATTGCATCCCAGACCGAGACTAACGCAGTATGAGGCATTAGAGGAATGGGAAATTGAGGCTTTTGAAAGAGAAAGACCCCGAATGGACAAGGGTTTGACCAAGTGGTACCCCAGGCTGAAACAGGAGTCCAGGGATAAAAGGATGAAACAGTGGAGGCAGAGCATGATTGTTGAGGGTTTGTTTCCCATGATGCCGGCATGTCATAACCCTACAGCGGGTGAGAAAAGTACCGAAAAGTGTAAGCATTGGGGGGCCCCGGGGGAGTCAGTTGATGAACTGATAGATGACATCTGTACCAGAAGTCCGCCACCTTATAATGAGGGAACCCGCCCTTCCAGTGTAGGAGATGCTCCCCGACGCCACTTCCTCAAGGAAGAAGACAGATTCCTAGGACTGGGAGGGGGTGGTCAGGTATTGCCCTATCCTGAGAAACCCGAACCGGCGGAAACAAGGGATATATATCCCAAAGTGCCCGCAAGCCAGGAAGAAACATATTCACGTACGAAAGTTTTTTTCCCCAGACCCTTGTATGAAAGCGAAGAGAAACCGTCGAATTCAGGACTGCCTTTTGTTCAACCTCCATATGGGGAAGAGCGCAGGTCCTTTAACACTGAAACTTTATTTCCGAAACCCAATTATGGTGGAGGACCAAGTGAAACGCATCCCACTGCCCCGAGTTTTACTCCTCCCTTGACCCCACAGATATTACATGACACGACTTTAAGAAGGATACTAGTGGAAAAGGAGCAAGAGGCTCTAGCTAGACAAAGGACAGAAATAATTCAGAAAATCTCCCAGTTAAATACCAGCCCTGAGGCATTGACTATTCCAGTAACTATTGGACCAGTGGTCCCGTTATACGGAAATGGTCAGGGAAATCCGATTACTCCAGTTATGACCCCAGTCATGGCACCCCCGAGACAGGAACCGATAATCATAGATGATCAGTCCAGTGAGTGCGAGTCTGAAGTCGCATTCTTGGACTTGCCAAACAAACCGACCGGAAAGGGAATGCAGCAGAGGCATAACCCTTTTAATGCGAAAGAGATAAAATTAGAATCCGCAACAGGCACTAGGAATGTCTCTCTGGTAACTCCGGATGAAATTGAGAGTTGGAGTCGTGAATTAGAGAAACAGACTCCGCAAACGAAACCTTTAGACCTCTATAAGCTGAGGGTAGAAATAGAAGAATTAATGGCAGGAAATGTGGGGTTGGATCGATTGAATACCTACTCTGAAGAAGAATTGTCGTTTATATGTAAAAGCTTTACAAGGAACACCAGAGTGCTCCACGAAAAACTGACCGAAACAGCAGTTAGTATGGGGGTAGATATCTCAAAATCCAAGCCCTTACAGAAACCGTACAGAGCAGACTTCTCAGACAAAGATATAGAGCACTTGAATGTGGCAGGAAAAAAGCTGCAGATTAAAGAATTATTGGGAGTACTGCAGAAATGGGGAGATGTGGAAAGATGGAGAAGCAGGTGGGCGAAAAAGAGGGAAGAGGCTCGCTCCCGACAAGTGACTCCTGAATTTGCTTTAAGGGAGGTGGAGAAACCTGAACAGTTATGCCCCATGCGCGAAGTACCTGGAGGGAAATATGTGCATGTCCCCTGGTCTAGACAGGATATTGTGTCCTTTACGAACGATTTTCCAAAATTACGAGAGAAACCAGTAGACTGGTACAGGCAGGTGGAAAGGTTCGTGAAGGTACAGAAATGTCTGTGGAAAGACCTGGATGGGTTTTTCGACATTGTGGTTCCGGTAGATTTATGGACCCAGTGTAAAATAGCCATAGACTGGCCCAGTGAGGAGTACCCAAGAAATAAGGAAAACAGGGGAGCCATCAAAGGATGTCATGCGAAAGTATGAGCAGGTAATTCAGCATTTGAAAGAAAAGGTGCCCGCAAAGGAAACTGATTGGACAAAAATAGATAGAACAACACAGGAAAGGGACGAGACAGTGCACTCCTTCTATGAGAGGTTATTGCAGGTATTTAAAACCTACAGTGGTATTGATAACATCGATTTGAAGGACATGACGCATTTTATTTACAGGTTTGTAAATGGTTTAAGACCTGAAATTTGTCAGTGGATAAAAGATAATAAAATCTGCTGGCATACAAAGAAAATGGATGAGGTCCTGCGGTACGCTAAGTACTGAGAGGACGAGATGGCAGAAAAGAAAAAGGCCCTTAAGGAAAAGGTGATGTGGGCTCAGGTGAAGCTCGCAGAACAGCAGGAAAAACAATTGAGTAACATGGTTAAAAATGCTGAGAACAAAAGTCCTGGGGGAGGGGGTGGAGGAAAGCCCCGGCCAAAATTTAGCAGGGAAGAGGCTATGAAGAAATTTCCCTGCCATCAGTGCGGCGAAATTGGACACTGGCGTAACGAGTGTCCTCAATTAATAGATGATAATGCAAATACTCCTGATTTAAATCCACAGACGCAGAAAGAAAGGCCAAGAAAGACTCAACCCCAGGTAAAAACAGTTCAGGTGCCTCGAGCACCCAAGCAGGTATACAGGGGAAAGCAAGCAGAGGGTGAGGAGATAGAAGTTTGGGAAAGCGGTGAGAACAGAAATACAGCAACTTCGCAGTATCTGCTAAATGATACCTTCCTTTGTAATGATCAGGACTGACGGGGCCTGAGAGGGGAGGACGAGGAGTGCGTACTTGGCGCTTCCTTGCCGGTAGACCAGTCTGGACCATACATTGAAGGAAAGGTTGACGGAAATGATGTCACCTTTCTGTTGGACACTGGCGCTACCCGTTCTACTGTAAGAACAGTGGACGTTCCAAACCTACCCCTCTCGGGAGAAAATATCCAAGTAGTGGGTGTATCTAATCAATTGATTAGTACTCCTGTTACCGAACCAATGGAGATTTCAATTGGAAATTTTAAACAAATGCATAGATTTGTCGTCTGTGACACCAGTCCAGTGAATCTACTGGGTCGTGATTTGCTGTGCAAAATGAACTGTACCATCTTTTGCACACCAAAAGGTGTTGAAATACAGACCCCGGATGAAGATGGCATTTATAAATTATTGTTACTTAGACCTGACTCAGAAATTAAAAGATTGACCCTGCAGGATTTGCCCCAAGAACTCCAGGAAGCGGTAAAGCCAGAGGTGTGGGATTTCACTGGAAAGGATGTGGGATTAATGAAAGATGTGGACCCCATACAGATAGCCATCAAGGACAATGCAGTATATCCTAACACTAAGCCCTACCGAATGAATGCTGAAGTGAAAGCAGGTGTCACTCTGGAAATACAAAAATTATTAGAAGGAGACATCATACAGGAAGTGATGAGCAGCCCACGCAACTCACCGATTATGGGCATCAAGAAGCCTAGTGGCAAGTATAGGGTAGTGCAAGACCTGAGAAAGGTTAACAAAATTGTAGTTCCTTGCTGCCCTATTGTCCCGAACCCTGCAGTGATTCTGTACCAGATTCCTTGGGATGCTGAGTGGTTCACTGTGATTGATTTGTGTCATGCATTCTTTTCGATACCCCTGCACCCCGACAGCAAATTTCTTTTCTCGTTTGCCTTCGAAGGTCACGTGTATTGCTGGAACAGGGTCCCTCAGGGGTATACAGAGAGCCCTTCTATCTTTAATCAGATCTTGAAGAAATGTCTAGAGACTTTGACCTTACCTGGGAACTCTGTCTTAGTGCAGTACATAGACGACCTTCTACTGGCGTCTAAAAGTCATAGGGACTGTGTAGTTGACACCATTGCCCTCCTAAATCATCTGTGTGAGAAAGGGCATAAAGTGGCCCCTGACAAACTACAGTTCTGTGCAAAATCCGTGAAATATCTAGGACACCAGATAGAAAAGGGTGTCAGAAAAGTCACATCAGAAAGAGTGAGAATAATTCAAAAGATGCAGTTGCCCCGTACTCAAAAAGACGTCAGAATGTTCCTGGGAGTACTAGGATACTGCAGGCAGTGGATTCTGGGATTTGCAGCCTTAGCCAGGCCTTTGATAAAAATGACCACGAGAGGAATGCCAGACATTGTAGAATGGGACGATGAAAGCCTAATGGCCTTCACAAGACTGAAAAACTGTCTGTGTACAGCCCCTGCGCTGGGAATGCCAGATTATTCCAAAGAGTTTGCCCTATTCTGTGACACTCGCGATAACTGCGCATTGTCAGTCCTGACTCAAGAACATGGCACGACCAGAAGGCCTGTGGCCTATTTCTCTGCCACCTTGGACCCAGTAGCTGCTGGGTTGCCAGGCTGTCTGAAAGCAGTAGCTGCTACCTGTGCAAGTTTGGAACAAAGTGAGTCCATAGTCATGGGACATCCTGTGACTGTGTATGTTTCACATGGAGTGGTAATTCTATTGACCAGAACTAAAACGCAGTATCTCACCCCTAGTCGGCTGACTAAATACGAGAGAATTCTTGTTGGTGCAGCAAATGTAAGCATTGTTAGGTGCGGTATTCTGAACCCTGCCACTTTACTCCCCGACTCCCTGGAAATGGAAGGTGGGGATGATGATGAACATGATTGCATTGACCTGACAGAGTTCAGTACTAAACCACGCCCAGACATAAAAGAAGCGCCATTGCCTGAACATGATAAAGAGCTGTTTGTAGATGGTTCCTGTCTAAGACATGAACTAGGAGGCCTGAGTGCTGCTTATGCAGTAGTCTCTTTAACAAAAATCGAAGAAGCAGGTTACCTATATAACATCAAGTCTGCACAAGTAGCCGAATTGATTGCTATGATAAAAGCTTGCAAAATTGGGAAAAACATACGCATAACAGTGTATACTGACAGTCAGTACTGTTATGGAGTTGTGCATGACTTTGGCCAATTGTGGCTACAGAGGGAATTCCTGACTTCCTCAGGTACTCCCATTCGAAATGCAAAGGTGGTGCATGACCTTTTAGAGGCCATCCAGTTACCCAAGGAACTGGCAGTGGTAAAATGCGGTGCTCATAAGAAGAGCATGGACAAAGTATCACTGGGAAACGATTATGCTGACCGAGTGGCCCAATGGTGCGCCAGAGATCGGTATATCGTAAATCCAAAACGAGGGGGGCCAGGAACCAGCTGCCAACTTCAGGTGTTTGAGGAAGTGCCTACTTGGGATGAAGTGAGAGAGTGGCAGGAGTCGGCTCCTTGGCAAGAAAGAGAGAAATGGAAGGAGGATGGGTGTAGACCGAGACGTGTGGATGGTGTCATCTTGGGCCCAACTGGTATGCCTGTATTACCCCGACACTTGCTTGGCACAATGGCAAGATTAATACATGAAGGATCACACATTGGTAGGGATGCCATGATTCTGGTATTTCAACAGACTTGGTATAGTAAGAAGTTCAGGAAAGTAGCAGAGTCCCTCTGCCAGAGGTGCCTGTCATGTCAACAGATGAACCCAGGCAAGAGGACAATGGTTGAACTGAGCAAAATTGGGAGATCAGGGGGTCCCTTTGTAAGGATACAGATTGATTTCATCACCATGCCCCGTTGTGAAGGGAAGCGATATGTCCTTGTCATTGTTTGCGTATTTTCAAAATGGGTGGAAGCTTACCCTACTCCCCAAAGTGACGCACTGACAGTAGCGAAGTGTTTACTAAAAGAACTGATACCTAGATTCGGGGTGCCATTCATTATTGAATCAGATAAGGGTGGACATTTCCACAATGAAATACTGGCTGAACTCTGTAAGGCCTTTGGAATAAGGCAAAAACTCCATTGTGCATACCACCCAGAGGCTTCTGGAATAGTGGAACAAATAAATGGAACTATCAAAAACAGACTAGCAAAGCTGACAGATGCTACTGGCATGACCTGGGTGAAGGCCCTGCCCCTGGTCCTGATGGGACTGAGAAGTGTTCCTGACCGCAAGACAGGCCTAAGTCCCCATGAAATCATTATGGGAAGAGTGATGAGACAAGCATGGGTGCCAGGAAGCCAACTGTTGAGTATTACTGATGATTTGGTGCTTGAATACTGCAGAAGATTGGGTGACCAAGTGCGTTCTATCTCTCGCCAGATTGGAGACGACGGCATCCTCAATCCAACGACTCCTCTCCACAGCTTGGTTCCAGGAGACTGGGTCAAAATAAAGAAGCACACTCGATCAAACTGTCTGGCACCAAGGTGGGGAAAGAAACGCCAAGTAATCCTGGTAACAACCACTGCAGTGAAGGTCGCAGGTGTTCCCCAGTGGATCCACGCTGGACACACCCAGAAGGTATTACCGGACAAAGAATTTGCAGAAGAAGGGCAACCAGCAGAGGACTCTGCAGGAGCCAGACCAGAAGCAGCTGACAACGAGCAGCCCAGCACCAGTCAGGCTGCAGGAACAGCAGACGTTGGCCCAGGAGTAGTTGACTACGAACTGCCAAGAATCCAGCCTGCTGAAGAGGTCCAGGAAGCTGAGCCAGGAGTAGCTGATGACGAGCTGCCAAGCATATGGCCAGAAGAATGGATACCGATGATTGATCTGACCGAAGATCCTATCAGAACAAGAGAGCGACTTAGTGAAGGTAGAGAGTGGACTAGTCAGGAAAAGCAAGGCACAGGCGAAGAACCTCAGCCGCTTGAGATTCATATCAAAACTGAGGAAGGAGAAGGTCAGACAGGGACAGAACAGGTGTTCGATACACCACCGCTAACACCTGATGAGGATAAGGGACAGCTTAGACATAGAGTGATAGTTCGAGCAGAAGAAAATCAAGAGATCGAAGTGCTTGAACAGGATCAGATAAGGTTAGAAGAACGGGTTCAGGAAACAGAAACAGAAACAGAAACAGAGACAATCGAAAGCCAAAAACAAAATATTCCTGAACAAGGCCAGATTAGTAACCAGGCAGAAGAAATTGATGATAGCCCTGGAACTAACGAGATAAGGGAAGAAGAAGAAGAAAGTGAAGCAGAATTGCCACAAGTTGAAGAGAAGAAGAGGATAAGAGAAGAAAGTGAAGTCCAAGTACCAACTAAGAGACTAAAGAAAAGAAACAACCTTGAGCCTAGGTTCATAAAGAGACTAAGGCTAAGGATAAAGACGGTGGAAGAAAAACGTGCAGAAGCAAGGAGAAGTGCACGGATAGCAGAGCAAGAAGAAAACTCTTCCAAAAGAAGGAGTGAACGATTAAAAAGACAAAACAAGAAATACAAGTCTCCTGAATGGACACTCGTTTTGGAAGAACTTGAAGATCTTGATATAACTGACGTAAGCGACGGAGAGCCCGTCCCTGAGTACTCTGCTGAAGAAGAAGACGAACCACCGTGAATTTGCACAAAGTAAGCTAGCTGTGTAAAGACACAAAGAGGGGTCGAGAAACTTCTTCTGAGCCGAAATGTCTGATTCAACTGTGAATGGTAGACCGAGTTGCAGTCGTTGCAAGACGTGCTGCAAGGTGTGTATATGTAGTATAGTAGTACTGATAGTAATTTGGATAGGACTAACAATCTTTATACCCTTCACTGTAAGTAAAGATACTAACATTGTCCCTACTGAAATTGTAAATACCGACAGTGAGGAGTTGACAACACAGAGTGTAGCAAGACATGAGAGAGCACTGAGACAAACAAAACGAGACTTAGAAGCATCAGATGAGGGAGGACTACATTATCATGGAATTAAGAACAGGACACACTTAAATGTTTTCGCCAACTTGTTAATACACTATGTAGAGACTATAGAAATTGAAGATTGCTATGTCTGCATGAAGCTACCTACTTCTGTGGCTGAAGGCGTGACATACCATCACTTGCCATTGACATATGGAATCTCCTGTAGCATTTTAGCTAGTTTATTTTACAAAAGAGGACCGTTACAGTACTATTACTCTAATAATGACGTAATTTTTTCTGAACTTCCTATACGTGGGAACTTGAATCCTGTACATACCAAAAGCGACACCATAAGATATATGGGAGACTACTTCTTGACCATAGGTAACATTGACATAGCAGATGCACACAGAGATAACTTGACTTGTTCTTTGCGTGAACAGGAAAAGATGTTCCTGAACATGGCAGAGAAAAGAAGAATTAAAATACAAAAGAAGGCTAATGACGAAAGTCAGAAAAAGCCAAAGTGGGCAGAGAACATGGAAGGCACCTCAAATGGTGGGGCGGGACCTGCTCTGTTGCTGGATTTTGAAAAGAAAGGCAAGCTATGTCTTCACCGCGAGAAGACTAGCTATTATAATAATGTTTTCATTGGTTCCAGTGAATGCAAACATAATTACAAGGTAATTGGAGGTTGGGGTTTCAAAAATGGGTCAGAGCCTGTGTTTCCTGGAATTTATTATATTTGTGGGGACAAGGCTTATTTCAAATTGCCGGATCACTGGTATGGAAGCTGCTATTTTGGCATTGTTTTCCCGAAAATATACCATGTGAATGGAAAAGCTGGAAGCAATGAAGATACTAATGGCTTAGTGCGTAGTAAAAGAGAAAGTATAGGTGAAATTATGGGTAGTATTTTCAGTGCACTGATACCTGGAGTGGGAGTGGTTCTGAACACTCACCGAATTTGCAAATTGTCTACTATAGTAGATGTGCTGTCTACTGAAACAGCTCATGGATTTCTGCTGGTCAATACCGAAATGGTTGCGATCAGATCAATGGTTTTGCAGAATCGACTTGCTCTTGACACCTTATTAGCAAAAGAGGGCGGAGTCTGCCGGATGTTGAAGGCGCAACATTGTTGCACTTATATTCCGGATAAAAGTGTACAGATCAAAAGATATGTGAAAAACATTACTAATTTGACAAAGGAACTCAAACCACTCGAGGTTAATAGTGCCTGGAAGAGACTGGTAGATGGTCTCTCAAATGTAGGTCATTGGCTTGCTAGTGTAGGTAAAAGCTTGTTGTTCAAGATACTGATGCCAATTGGTATTATAGGTCTTATTATATTTCTCATTTTTATCTGTTGTAAATGCCGCAAGCGCACCAAGAAGCACGAGGTAAATGCAAGAGGGTTGAAACGGAGTGTGGATGAGATTGAGTTGGAGGAAGTGAATGATCAGATATACAAAAAGGTGAAGACTTCTCACCCTACTAAAACTGAGAGAGAAAAGTTAGAACGATTGCTGGAAGAAATAGAACTTTATAAAGTGTGAAAGAAAGTTGGCATCTGGGTCCATTTTTGTGATGATAGTAAATATCATCAAAGAGGGGATTGATGAAGCAAAGCTTCGCATATTTTGCGGCTTGCCGAAGTCAAGAACCTCGTTTATGTATAACAAGGTAATCAATGTACGTCTTACTAACATTTATATTAAGTTTGAGTAAAGTTTATGACGCTTGCCTATGTGTATTCCTAACTATTTTAATCCGTGTTTATAAAATGGCCGCCGCTTGTATTTAGTTACTGCGCATGCGTCAGCCACACTCACGTGTCCTGACGCGTCTGCAGAAGTGGAGGGAAATTTATGCGCATGCCTAATTCATAGCTGTGCTTATCATGTGGTACTACTCGTGCCACTGCTCTTGTGCCGTATCAATGTAGCTAACAATTAGAAACGCATAAGTTTATTTCTTGATGATGAGTTAAAAGTACAAACCCTGTGATGTGTTTTCATGATGACATTATTATGTATTAATTTGTTTTCGTTTACTTTTCATGTACCGCGGGGAATGGGGGTCTGAGTGAGAGGAGAGCCATATTGGAGGTCCCTTCTGCGCCTGCGCGACATTCGGCAGCACAGGGGACCTTGACTGATGGAACATAGCCAGTTGGCAGCGATGGGCGAGATGCTCCTGAGAAAGTCACCTCTGCCCTGCGAGAACAGCGAATGTGGCTCCTTATATGTTACAATGTAATTGTATTGCTGCTTGCCGTGTAGTCTCTCATGGGAACCCCTATCTTACTAGGCGGTACCAAATTATGTTATTGTGGCATACAAATAGACTGTTATGATTGGTGTGTTACCCAAATCCTACCTTAGGACCAATCCAAATTGAGGAATTCTGACACTTTGCAACATTGGGGGGTGGTACACTGTCCCCAAACTGTATATCTACCCTGGGTTCACCTAGGGAGCCGTCCGACTTGTCTGGTTTAGCTGACCTGTCACTGACCCAACACACTCAATAGGTGACTGAAGATACAGAGAGCTGCGGAGCACTCTGTCCGAATTTGACCATAGACTAAGGTTCTACTGAACCTTAAAGTGCTGGCGAAGCACTTTGCTGGGAGTTCGCTGACCCAATCGGGGTCTTGATCGATAACTGCAGAGCGGGTGGAGCGCAGGCGTTGCTTCCAAACTGTGGGTTCCGGTCCTGTCCTGAGCGGTCCTGTCTTGAGGGTTTGCTGTCCTGTCCTGAGGGTCCTGTCCTGATTCCTATTACGAGGGTATCCTGTCCTGTCCTGGGTGTCCATTCTGCACCGGCTGTCCTTTGAGGGGTATCCTTCCTTGAGGGTTTCCTGTCCTTAACTGACCCGTGGCCAGGGTTTGGTTTCCACACCATTCTAGGTAAATATTGCTCTGAAATTCTTAAAATCTTGCACCTTCTGAATTTCTAACTTTTGCTTTAATAAAGTTCATCATTGCATATGTTATATTTTCCATGCCTTCCGCAACTATTGAAAGTCAATTACATATTTTTCCATAAGTTTGTTCCTATGTCTTCTCACTTGTTAGAAATTATATTTTGCATTGCAGTTTGTCATTTTTTGATATGGTCTAGAACTTCATTGCCTAGATTGTTCAAAGGCCCATTCACCTTAAGTGAAGCGTGTTACTCTTTATAGGCCCTCCTATAGTTATCTATGCATAAAAACTGTCCATGCTTAAATATTATTGAATAGCATAGTATCTTCCCGTTACATTTTATCAGTACTTCAATGATTACTCTGTCATTATTTCTTTATAGCTATATAATTTACGTTATCTTGGTTATTGATTGCCTTATTTTACTGTACCTCATGCAAGAAAATAATGAACTTTAGATAAACATTTTAAAACTTCCAGTTGTCCGTGGTCATTTCAACAGTATTTTGAATGTTATTGGTTGGGTTTGTATTTTGCTGCCTTTCTTTTCAGCTAGCTCCCTGATTCATTGTGGTCATTAGGTACCCGCATCGGTGGATGGTAAGTCGGGTGCACTGAGAAATATTAGCAGGGAACACACACACACAAATTGGTAGAGCTCGTGAAGTCACCTGATCGATGTATATGGTGATTTGAAAGTATATGGGCCCTGAAGCCGGAGACGGCGAAAACTATTGGTCGGGTGGCCTCGCGCGCTCTATCACTTTTACCACGGCGCTCTTCCAGCTGGCAGGAACAGATCCCTGGGCAAGTGAGCTATTAATGAGCTCCATGACCGTGGGGACGATGACAGGGGCCACGGTTTTGAGGAATCTAATGGGAGCCGGATCCAGAGGTGATCCGCTTCTCATTTTGGTCATGGTTCGTTCTACCTCTACGTATGTTACTGGCCTGAATGTCGCAAGTTGAGGGCGGGGATTATTTTCGGTCTGGCTGGGAGGTGGAGGATTGTCCAAATGGCTGGCGGGACCAGGAGAGGGGAGGGAAGCTAGAATACGGGCAATTTTGTTGTCGAAATAGGTGGCTAGATCATTACTTCGGTCCACCGGGGGGGAACTGGAGGAAGGAGAGTTAGGTACTTTAAGCAGCTCCTTTACAATTAGGAAGGATTCCCTGGCCGAATTGGAGGATTCTGTTATCCGCGTGTCATAATGGGAAGCTTTGGCGTGCCTAATGGCATCTTTGTAGAGTCTGACTGTATTATGGTATGCTTCCTTGCTGGTGTGCTGCCAGTCTTTCCTCCAAAGCCGTTCGGCTCTACCAGTCTCTTCCAGGCACTGTCAACCTCGAGTGGTTTGTGTTCCTTTTCCAAATTAGTAATGTTTTTCACATATCTTTTGAGCTGCACACTTTTGTCCGGAATATAAGTGCAACAATGTTGCGCCTTCAACATCCGGCAGACTCCGCCCTCTTTCGCTAATAAGGTGTCAAGAGCAAGTCTGTTCTGTAAAACCATTGATCTGATCGCAACCATTTCGGTATTGACCAGCAGAAATCCATGAGCTGTGTCAGTAGACAACACATCTACTATAGTGGACAATTTGCAAATTCTGTGAGTGTTCAGAACCACTCCCACTCCAGGTATCAGTGCACTGAAAATACTACCCATTATTTCACCTACGCTTTCTCTTTTACTACGCACTAAGCCATTAGTATTTTCACTGCTTCCAGCAACTCCATTCACATGGTATATTTTCGGGAAGACAATGCCAAAATAGCAGCTTCCATACCAGTGATCCGGCAATTTGAAATAAGCCTTGTCCCCACAAATATAATAAATTCCAGGAAACACAGGCTCTGACCCATTTTTGAAACCCCAACCTCCAATTACCTTGTAATTATGTTCGCATTCACTGGAACCAATGAAAATGTTATTATAATAGCTAGTCTTCTCGCAGTGAAGACATAGCTTTCCTTTCTTTTCAAAATCCAGCAACAGAGCAGGACCCGCCCCACCATTTGAGGTGCCTTCCATGTTCTCCGCCCATTTTGGCCTTTTCTGTTTTTCGTCATCTGCCTTTCTTTGTATTTTTATTCTCCTTTTCTCTGCCATGTTCAGGAACATCTTTTCCTGCTCACGCAAAGAACAAGTCAAGTTATCTCTGTGTGCGTCACCTATGTCGATATTACCTATAGTCAGAAAGTATTCGCCCATATAGCGAGTAACGTCACTTTTGGTATGTACAGGATTCAAGTTCCCACGTATAGGAAGTTCAGAAAAGATCACGTCATTTTTAGAGTAATAGTACTGTAACGGTCCTCTTTTGTAAAATAAGCTTGCTAAAATGCTACAGGAGATTCCATATGTCAGGGGCAGGTGATGGTATGTCACGCCTTCAGCCACAGAGGTAGGTAGCTTCATGCAGACATAGCAATCTTCAATTTCCATAGTCTCTACATAGTGTATTAACAAGTTTGCGAAAACATTTAAATGTGTCCTGTTTTTAACTCCATGATAATGTAGTCCTCCTTCATCTGATGCTTCTAGGTCTCGTTTTGTTTGTTTCAGTGCTCTCTCATGTCTTGCTACACTCTGTGTTGTCAGCTCCTCACTGTCAGTATTTACAATTTCAGTAGGGTAAATATTAGTATTTTTGCTCACCGCAAAGGGAATGAAAACTGTTAGTCCTATCCAAACTAATATCAATATAACTATACTACATACACATACCTTGCAGCATGCTTTGCAACAGCTGCGACTAGGTCTACCATTCACGCTTGAATCAGACATTTTGGCTCAGAAGAAGTTTCTCGACCCCTCTTTGTGTATTCACACGAGTAGCTTACTTTGTGCAAATTCACGGTGGCTCGTCTTCTTCTTCGGCAGAGTACTCAGGGACGGGTTCTCCGTCGCTTTCGTCAGTTATATCAAGATCTTCAAATTCTTCCAAAACGAGCGTAAATTCAGGAGACTTGTACTTTTTGTTTTGTCTCTTTATTCGATCACTCCTTCTTTTGGAGGTACCTTCTTGTTGCTCAGCTATGCGAGCACTTCTCCTTTCTTCTGCACGTTTTTCTTCCACCGTTTTTATCCTTAGTCTCAATTTCTTTACAAAGCCAGGCTCAATGTGCTTTCTTTTCTTAAGTCTTTTAGTTGGTACTTGGACTTCGTTTTCTTCTCTTGCCCTCTTGTTTTCATTAGTTTGTGGCAATTCTGCTTCAGTTTCTCCCTCTTCTATCTGACTAGTTCCAGGGCTAGCATCTATTTCTTCTGCCTGGTTACTAATCTGGCCTTGCTCAGGACAGTTTTGTGTTTGCTTTTCAAATGTCTCTGTTTCTGTTTCCTGAACACGTTCTTCTAATCCTATCTGATCCTGTTCGAGCACTTCGATCTCTTGATTTTCTTCCGCTCGAACTATTATTCTATGTCTAGTCTGTCCCTTCCCGACTTCAGGAGTCAGTGGAGGAGTATCGATCACTTGTTCTGTCCCTGTCTGACCTTCTCCTTCCTCAGTTTTGATGTGAATCTCAAGATCCTGAGGTTCTTCGCCTGTGCCTTGCTTTTCCTCTCTAGTCCACTCTCTACCTTCCCAAAGTCGCTCACTTGTTCTGATGGGATCTTCAGTGAGATCAATCAATGGTATCCATTCCTCTGGCCATATGCTCGGCAGCTCGTCTTCAGCTACTTCTGGCTCAACTTCTTGGACCCCTTCAGCAGGCTGGACTCTTGGTAGTTCGTCATCAACTACTCCTGGACCACCGTCTGTTGATCCCGCAGCTCGACTAATACTGGGCTGTACGTCGTCAGCTACTTCTGGTCTGGCTTCTGCAGAGTCCTCTGCTGGACGCCCTTCTTCTATAGGTTCCTCGTCTGGTAATACCTTCTGGGTGTGGCTGGCGTGTATCCAATGTGGAACCCCTGCACACTTTACTGCTGTGGTTGTTACCAGGATTACTTGCCGCT
The DNA here is from genome assembly GCF_964261635.1 of Lissotriton helveticus. Classification (NCBI taxonomy): domain Eukaryota; kingdom Metazoa; phylum Chordata; class Amphibia; order Caudata; family Salamandridae; genus Lissotriton; species Lissotriton helveticus. Next base: position 883,692,733 of record NC_136069.1, on the reverse strand, counting down.
TCTCTCCCCACCTTGGCTCCAGGCAGCTCTTCCGAGTATGCTTCTTTATCTTGACCCAGTCCCCAGGGACCAGTTTGTGGAGAGGAGTCGTTGGATTGAGGATGGCGTCTTCTCCGATTTGGCGAGAGATAGAACGCACTTGGTCACCTAATCTCTTGCAGTATTCAAGCACCAAATCATCAGTAATACTCAACAGTTTGCTTCCTGGTACCCATGCTTGTCTCATCACTCTTCCCATCAGGATTTCATGGGGGCTCAGGCCTGTCTTGCGGTCAGGAACACTTCGGAGTCCCATCAGGACCAAGGGCAGGGCCTTCACCCAGGTCATGCCAGATGCATCACACAGTTTTGCTAGTCTGTTTTTGATAGTTCCATTTATTTGTTCCACTATTCCAGAAGCCTCTGGACGATACGCACAGTGGAGTTTTTGTGTGATTCCAAAGGCCTTACAGAGTTCGTCGATTACATCATTCTGAAAATGTCGGCCTCTATCTGATTCAATAGTGACTGGAACCCCGAACCTAGGTATCAGTTCTTTCAGTAAACACTTAGCTACTGTCAGTGCGTCATTTTGGGGAGTAGGGAAAGCCTCCACCCACTTTGAAAATAGGCAGACCATGACAAGGACATATCGCTTCCCTTCGCAACGCGGCATGGTGATGAAGTCAACCTGTATTCTTACAAAGGGACCCCCTGACCTCCCAATTTTGCCTAGTTCCACCATTGTTCTTTTCCCTGCGTTCATCCTTTGACATGGCAGGCACCTCTGGCAGAGGGACTCTGCTACTTTCCTGAACTTTTTACTGTACCAAGTCTGTTGGAACACTTGAATCATGGCGTCCCTACCAATGTGTGATCCTTCATGTATCAATCTCGCCATTGTGCCAAGTAAGTGTCTAGGTAACACAGGCATACCAGTTGGGCCCAAGATGACACCATCCTCACGTCTTGGTCTACACCCATCTTCCTTCCACTTCTCTCTCTCTTGCCAGGGTGCCGCCTGCTGCCATTCTTTCACTTCATCCCATGTAGGCACTTCTTCAAACACTCGAAGTTGGCAGCTGGTTCCGGACCCCCCTCGTTTTGGATTTATGATATATCGATCTCTGGCGCACCATTGGGCCACTTGATCAGCGAAATCATTTCCCAATGATACAGTGTCAATGCCCTTCTTATGAGCAACACACTTTACCACTGCCAGTCCCTGTGGCAACTGGATTGCCTCTAAAAGGTCTTGAACAACTTTTCCATTTCGAATAGGGGTACCTGATGAAGTCAGGAACTCCCTCTGTAGCCATAATTGGCCAAAGTCATGCACAACTCCATAACAGTACTGACTGTCAGTATACACTGTTATGCGTAGGTTTTTCCCAATTTTGCAAGCCTTTATCATAGCTATCAATTCGGCTACTTGTGCAGACTTTACTTCAAATAGATAACCTGCTTCTTCAATTTTGGTTAAGGAGACTACCGCATAGGCAGCACTCAGGCCTCCTTGTTCATGTCTTAAGCATGAACCGTCCACAAACAATTCCTTGTCATGTATAGGCAAAGGTGTTTCTTTAATGTCTGGGCGTGGTTTTGTGCTGAATTCTGTTAAATCAATGCAGTTATGCTCATCGTCCTCCCCATCTTTCATATCCATTGGGTCGGGGAGCAAAGTGGCGGGGTTCAGAATACTGCACCTGACAATTTTTACATTTGCAGCACCCACAAGAATCCTCTCGTATTTAGTCAGCCGACTAGGGGTGAGATACTGAGTTTTCGTTCTGGTCAGTAAAATTACCACTCCATGTGGAACATACACAGTTACAGGATGTCCCATGACAATGGACTCACTCTGCTCTAAACTTGTGCAGGTAGCAGCTACTGCTTTCAGACATCCTGGTAATCCAGCAGCCACTGGATCCAGGGTGGCAGAGAAATATGCCACAGGCCTTCTGGTGGTGCCATGTTCTTGTGTTAGGACTGACAATGCACAATTATCGCGAGTGTCACAGAACAGGGCAAATTCCTTGGTATAGTCTGTCATTCCCAACGCAGGGGCTGTACATAGACAATCTCGTAGTTTTGTGAAGTGTGTTAAGCTTTCATCATCCCATTGGACAATATCCGGTGTTCCTCTCTTGGTCATTTTTATCAAGGGCCTAGCTAGGACTGCAAATCCCAGAATCCATTGCCTGCAGTATCCTATCACTCCCAGGAACATTCTGATTTCTTTCTGAGTACGAGGTAACTGCATCTTTTGAATTCTTCTCACTCTTTCTGACGTTACTTTCCTGACGCCTTTCTCTATCTGGTGCCCCAGATACTTCACTGATTTTATACAGAACTGTAATTTTTCAGGGGCCACTTTATGTCCCTTCTCACTCAGGTGATTCAGTAGGGCAATGGTGTCAATCACACAATCCCTATGACTTTTGGACACCACCAAGAGGTCGTCAATGTATTGCACTAGGACAGAGTTTCCAGGTAAGACCAAAGTTTCCAAAATTTTTTCAAGATCTGATTAAAGATAGAGGGGCTCTCTGTGTACCCCTGGGGGACCCTGTTCCAGACATACACGTGACCATTGAAGGCAAATGAGAAAAGAAATTTGCTGTCTGGATGCAAGGGAATGGAAAAGAATGCATGACATAAGTCTATCACCGTGAACCACTCAGCATCCCAAGGAATCTGATACAGAATCACTGCTGGGTTCGGGACAATAGGGCAGCAGGGAACCACTATCTTGTTTACCTTTCTTAGGTCCTGTACTACCCTGTACTTGCCACTAGGCTTCTTGATGCCCATAATCGGTGAGTTACATGGGCTACTCATTACTTCCTGTATGATGTTTCCTTCTAGCAATTTCTGTATTTCCAGGGTAACACCTGCTCTCACTTCTGCATTCATTCTGTAGGGTTTAGTATTGGGGTATACTGCATTGTCCTTTATGGCTATCTGTATGGGGTCCACGTTTTTCATTAACCCTACATCTTTCCCAGTAAAGTCCCATACCTCTGGCTTCACTGCTTCTTGAAGTTCTTTGGGCAAATCCTGCATAGTCATTCGTTTAATTTCTGAGTCAGGTCTGATTAACATTAATTTATAAATGCCATCTTCATCTGGGGTCTGAATTTCAACACCCTTTGGTGTGCAAAAGATGGTACAGTTCATTTTGCACAGCAAATCACGTCCCAGTAAGTTCACTGGACTGGTGTCACAAACGACAAATCTATGCATTTCTTTAAAGTTTCCAATTGAGATCTCCATGGGCTCGGTAACAGGAGTACTAATCAATTGATTAGATACACTCACTACTTGGATGGCTTCTCCCGAGAGGGGTAGGTTTGGAACGTCCACTGTTCTTACAGTAGAACGGGTAGCGCCAGTGTCCAACAGAAAAGTGACATCATTTCCGTCAACCTTTCCTTCAATGTATGGTCCAGACTGGTCTACCGGCAAGGAGGCGCCAAGTATGCACTCCTCGTCCTCCCCTCTCAGGCCCGTCAGTACTGGTCATCACAAAGGAAGGTATCTTTTAACAAATACTGCGAAGTTGCTGCATTTCTGTTCTCATTGCTTTCCCAGACTTCTACCTCATCACCCTCCGTGGATTTTCCCTTATACACTTGCTTTGGTGCTCGGGGCAACTGAATCGTTTTTACCTGTGGTTGAGTCTTTCTTGGTCTTTCTTTCTGCGTCTGTGGAGTTAAATCAGGTGTTTTGGGGTTATCATCTGGCAGATAAGGACACTCGTTTCGCCAGTGTCCAATTTCTCCGCACTGATGGCAGGGAAATTTCTTCATAGCTTCTTCCCTGCTCATTTTGGGCCGGGGCTTGCCTCCCCCCCCACCCCCAGGACCTTGGTTCTGAGTGTTTTTGACCATATTACTCAACTGTTTTTCCTGCTGTTCTGCGAGCTTCACTTGAGCCCACATAACCTTCTCCTTGAGAGCCTTTTTCTTTTCTGCCATCTCGTCCTCGCAGTACTTTGCGTACCGCAGGACCTCGTCTATCTTTTTGGACTGCCAACAGATTTTGTTATCTTTTATCCACTGACAAATTTCGGGCCTTAAACCATTTACAAACCTGTAAATAAAATGCGTCATATCCTTCATCTCGATGTTATCTATACCACTGTATGTTTTAAACACCTGCAACAGCCTTTCATAATAGGAGTGCACTGTCTCGTCTCTTTCCTGAGTGGTTCTATCTATCCTGGTCCAATCAGTTTCCTTTGCGGGCACCTTATTTTTCAAATGCTGAATTACTTGTTCATATTTTTTCATCACTTCAATCGATGGTTCGCCTGTGTTAGAGTCCCTCGGGTACTCCTCACTAGGCCAGGCTATGGCTATTTTACACTCGGTCCATAGATCTACCGGGACCACAATGTCGAAAAACCCATCCAGGTCTTTCCACAGGCATTTTTGCACCTTTACGAACCTTTCCACCTGTCTGTACCAGTCAACTGGCTTTTCACGCAATTTCGGGAAATCGTTAGTAAAGGACACAATATCCTGTCTGGACCATGGAACGTGCACATACCTCCCACCTGGTACTTCACGCATGGGGCACAACTGCTCAGGTTTGTCTACTTCTCTCAAAGCGAACTCAGGGGTCGCTTGTCTGGATCGAGCCTCATCTTTCTTTCGTGCCCACCTGTTTTTCCATTTTTCCACATCCCCCCATTTTTGCAGAATTGCTAGCAACTCTTTAATCTGCAACTTTTTCCCTGACACATTCAAGTTCTCTATATCTTTGTCTGAGAAATCAGCTCGGTATGGTTTTTGCAAGGGCTTGGATTTTGAAATATCTACCCCCATACTAGCTGCAGTGTCTGTCAACTTCTCGTGGAGCACTCTGGTACTTCTGGTAAAGCTTTTACACATAAACAGCAACTCTTCTTCTGAGTAGGTATTTAATCTGTCTAATCCCACATTTCCTGCCATTAATTCCTCTATTTCTATCCTCAGTTTGTAGAGGTCTAAAGGTTTCGTCTGCGGAGTCTGTTTTTCTAATTCACGACTCCAATTTTCAATTTCTTCCGGAGTTACCAGAGAGACACTCCTAGTACCTGACGTTGACTCTAATTTAATTTCTTTCGTATTAAAAGGGTTAGGCCTCTTCTGCATTCCCTTTCCGGTCTGTTTGCTTGGCAGGGTCAAGAACGCAACTTCAGACTCACACTCACTGGACTGATCATCTATTATTATGGGTTCCTGTCTCGGTGGTGTCATGATTGGAGTAATAACTGGAGGGTTTGGATTTCCCTGATTATTCCCATATAACGGAACCACTGGTCCAATTGTTACCGGGATAGTCAAAGCCTCAGGACTGGTATTTAACTGGGAGATTTTCTGAATTATTTCTGTTCTCTGTTTAGCTAGAGCCTCATGCTCCCTTTCATCCAGTACCCTTCCTAATGTTCTGTCAGGTATTATCTGTGGGGTCAGGTGAGGGGTAAAACTCGGGGCAGTAGGATGCGTTTCACTCGGTCCCCCCCCATAATTTGGTTTTGGGAACAAAGTTCCGGTGCCAAATGATCTACGCTTTTCCTCATATGGAGGCTGTAAAAAGGGCATTCCTGAACTTGATGGTTTTTCTTCGTTTTCATAAATCGGTCTGGGAAAAAACCCTCTTTCACTGGAATATTTTTCCTCCTGGCTCGCGGGCACTTTAGGATATATATTCCTCATCTCCGCGGGTCCGGGATTCTCAAAATAGGGCGGTATCTGACAACCTCCTCCCCTACTTAGGGATCTGTCCTCCTCCTTAATAGAGGGACGCCGGGGATTTTCTCCTGCACTGGAAGGTCGGGCTCCCTCATTATAAGGGGCGGACTTCTCGTAAAGATGTCATCTAACAATTCGTCGTCTGACTCCCCAAGGGCCCCCCAATGTTTACACTTTTCTGTCTTTTTCTCTCCCGCTGAAGGGTTACATGCTGGCATCATGGGAAACAGACCCTCAACAATCATGCTCTGTCTCCACTGTTTCATCTTTTTATCCCTGGTTTCTTGTTTCAGCCTTGGGTACCACTTGGTCAGACCTTTGTCCATTCGGGGTTTTTCTCTTTCGAAAGCCTCAATCTCCCATTCCTCTAATGCCTCATACTGCGTTAGTCTCGGTCTGGGATGCAATTCATTCATTCGGGTTCTCAAATTAAATAAAATCCTACCATTGAAAGTACCGTCTAACGGAAAAGCCAATATTCCGTCATCTTTTGTGTACTTTACCCAATTTTCCAACCACACACAGGTATTGTACCCTTGGTCAAACATCATGAAAGAGGCGGGAGTATTGGGAGGTGGAACAATAACGCCCTCTCTGGTTTTAATCGGTTTGTCCGTTTTGAAGTAATTCTTCACCTTATTTACAAGGGACATTTTCCTCTTAGTTCCGGACATAATATCGTATCTATTGGCTTTCCACTGATCCCTTTCAAACCCTTGGTTTCTTGGATCGGGTCTAGTCTCTGGACAATACGAGTGCCACATACGATTTCTACGCTTAACTTTGTTTACAAAGTTACCTCCAATCAGAACGCGTCTTGCAATTCCGTGCGACCAATGGGGTGCACGCGTTCAAATATTTTCGACCAATGGGTGCGCGGCCTTTTCGCGAGACAGTTCTCACGCTTCGGCGTTCACTCCTCCTTCACAATTCCAGCCCCGCTACCCGCCCGCTGCTTCTACCAATCCCAGCGCGGCACGGAGTGACGTCAGAGACGCTTCGCGACTGACTCCCTCCCTTCACAAGGTAACGGAAACTTTCTTTCTTTCTAAAGTGCTAGTGCTTGGTTATTTTACAACAAATACACATTCGCCACAGTGCTCAAGTGTCTAGACAGAGAAAGAGTTATTTTACTGCAAGTAAACTACTTCCATTTACTTTTCACACGCTACGGGTAGATCTCTTCCGCCTACCCTTCACTCTAGCATCAGTGAACCTGTTACTTCCCTAGACCCATCCACTTTTCCGGGATATATCCGAGTCTAAGGTTTCCCAGCGGACCCCTCTGCTTTCACCCAAGCTCCGATGAACCTGCTACTCTTCCGATGTGACCCTTACTAGGTTACGCCACTATTGGAATTTTGCCAATGAACCTCGTTACTGACATTTATTCACACACGTATTTAGAAAAACCCTAGTTAGTGCTTCCCGGTTGTACCTAACCTGCACCTAACCTTCCTTGAGCCTGCGACCTCAAGGCAAATGGATTCTATTCACCACTTTGCCATTCAATTCCCCGGGGAGTTCTGACAACACTGAACAAGACGGTTTACAAATGCATGGATTAATACATATAACAATATAAGAACAAGAATAACAATTTCCAAACAATTCATAAATTTCAAAAGCAGCGTATTCTGAAGAGAATGATCAGGTCCCTCGGAACGGCCGCTCTTATAGCAGCATCAATATACTAGCAGCTACCGACTTGACTAGACTAACTAGTCCTACCTAACCTTTAACTAGTCCCTAACCATACCTCTGCTACCAGAAAAACTGATAGAGCGCGCAAGGTCACCCAACCAATAATTTCGCCGCTTCCGGCTTCGGGCCCATATATTTCAATTCACCATATACATTGATCGGGTGACTTCACGGGCTGCTACCAATTTGTGTGTATTCCCTACTGTTATTCCTCAGCGTACCCGACTTACCATCCACCGACACGGGTACCTATTTCAAAGCGGCGGCCATTTTATAGACTCGAATTAATTGTATTAGAAATACACATGTGCAAGCTTCATCTATTACGTTTATACATGAAATAAAGATTAGTAAGACGTACAAATTATTAATTGATTACACATGAGCGAGGTTCATGACTAAAGCAAGTCGCGATGCGAAGCTTTGCTTCATCAGTACATTTAGCTATTGCAAATTTAGGATTCGACTGGGACCCAAAAACGTGGGATGGGAATATTTGGGATTCAGATTCTGGAGGAGAGTGTGATCAAACATCAACATTTAGGAACTGGATAATTAACGTGGACCTAAACAGAAATACTAAACAATGAATGCATTCAATACATGTTATCAATGACGTCTGTGTCAATCAATAGAATTTTTTATATATTTTTTTATTTCAATTTATAAGAATATATATATATATTCTACAATAAATACAGAGTGATAAAAAATTAATAGACAATTCACTTTCAATAAAATACATCTATGGATATCAATCCAAATGATTGGCAGTCACAATACAATTTGATTATTTTCTTCTTCACATTGATACAATTTTAAGCATGGCTAGGGAATACGTTCCAGTGGAGAGTGTGATCAAGCCAGTAGTCAGGGTGAGTCTGAAGAACGCAAAGTGGTTCAGGCAAGCCCATGCATCGTAGGAAAATACAGAGTGGTCACAATTTTCCACACGGGGTGGCAATGGATTATATGGAGGATTTTACTCAGCAGGAGATTAATGACATTTTAGACAGATTCCGACCAAGACCCGGAGGATCTCTGCTTACATGGATGATGTGATTGTTTCATATGGGCGCCTCTGGGGTAATGTTGGATCACGGAGATGCAGTGAAATTCTGCACACTCAGTACTGATCCTACAGTGCAGGAGCAGTTTAGGAATTACAGGGGCAATAATCAAACTAACCTGTTACAATTCAATCAATCAATCAATCAGGGGTTTGTTAAAGCGCGACTACTCACCCGTAAGGGTCTCAAGGCACTAGGGGTAGGGGGGTTGCAGGTTTCATTCCATCAAGGAGGTGGTCTGTCGAAGAGCCAGGTTTTGAGGTTTCTTGCGAAGATGGGGAGTGATGTTGTCTGTCTGAGATGGAGCGGAAGGGCGTTCCATGCTTTGGCAGCGAGGAAGGAGAAGGAGCGGCCTCCCGATCTGGTCTTTCTGGTGCGGGGGACCACGGCGTAGGAGAGCTGGGCTGATCGTAGGGTCCTTTGGGGTGCGTGGAATTTGAGTCGGCTGTTCAGGTATGCTGGTCCGGTGCCATGGAGGGCCTTGTGTGCGTGGGTGAGCATCTTAAAGGTGATTCTTGCCTCGACGGGGAGCCAGTGGAGTGTGCGCAGGTGCTGGGAGATGTGGCAGTGTTTTGACAGGTTGAGGACCAGTCTTGCGGCGGCGTTCTGGATGTTCTGTAGCTTGCGGATGAGGTTTTTGTTTATTCCGGCGTAGAGTGCGTTGCGGTAGTCGAGTCTGCTGGTGACCAGGGCGTGAGTGACTGTCTTTCGGTGTTCGAGGGGGATCCATTTGAAGGTCTTACGAAGGAGGCGGAGGGTGTGGAAGCAGGAAGATGAGACAGAGTTGATCTGGTGGTCCATTTTGAGTTCGCAGTCCAGGATGATTCCCAGGTTGCGTGCGTGGTCTGTGGGGGTTGGCGGGTTTCCGAGGGCGGTGGGCCACCAGGTGTCGCTCCAGGCGTCGGGGTTTGGGCCCATGATGAGTACTTTTGTTTTGTTGGTGTTTAGTTGTAGGCAGCTGTTTTTCATCCATTTGGTGACGGCTTCCATGCCTTCTCGAAAGTTGCGTCTGGCGGTGTTGGGCTCGTTGGATAGGGAGAGGATGAGCTGGGTGTCGTCTGCGTATGACACGATGTTGAGTCCGTAGGTTCTGACGATGGGGGCAAGTGGAGCCATGTAGACGTTGAAGAGCGTCGGGCTGAGGGAGGAGCCCTGGGGGACTCCGCAGGTGGTAGGTGTAGGGTCCGAGAAGAAAGGGGGGAGTCTGACCCGCTGCGTCCTGCCGGAGAGGAAGGAGCAGATCCAGTCGAGGGCCTTGTCCTGGATTCCTGCGTCATAGAGTCTGCGTATTAGGGTGCGGTGGGAGACTGTGTCGAACGCCGCTGATAGGTCGAGGAGGATGAGGGCTACTGTTTCTCCTTTGTCCAGTAGGGTGTGGATGTCGTCTGTTGCGGCGAGGAGGGCGGTTTCCGTACTGTGGTTTTTTCTGAAGCCGGATTGAGAGGAGTCGAGGATGTTGTGTTCTTCAATGAATGTGGCGAGTTGGCTGTTGATGGCTTTTTCAATGACTTTCGCTGGGAACGGGAGCAGGGAGATGGGTCTGTAGTTTTTGAGGTCGGTGGGGTCCGCTGAGGGTTTCTTTAGGAGGGGGTTCACCTCGGCGTGTTTCCAGTCGTCGGGGAACGAGGCAGTCGCCAGGGAGCGGTTGATGGTGTGGCGGAGCATGGGTGCGATGGTGTCGGCGGCTCTGTTGAAGATGTGGTGGGGGCAGGGGTCCGTGGGGGCCCCTGAGTGGATTGACTTCATTGTCTTCAGTGTGTCTTCGGTGGTGAGGGCTGTCCAGTCATCAATCGCTGGTTTCCGGGTGTCGAAGGTGGTTGGTGAGGGTTCAGTGTGTTGGTTGTCTTCGTCGAAGTTGTCGTAGATGCTCTTGATTTTGTGGTGGAAAAAGGTGCTGAGTTTGTCGCAGAGGTCTTGTGAGGGAGGGATGTCGGTGGACTCGCTAGTGGGTTGGGCGAACTCCTTGATGATGCTGAAGAGTTCCTTAGTGTTGTGTGCGTGGGTGGAGATTCTGTCTTCAATCGCTTTTTTCCTCATTTCTCTGATGAGTTGATGGTGTGCGTTGGTGGCGGCTCTGAAGTTGTTGTGGGCTTCTGTGGATTGGGTGTTTCTCCAGGCCTTTTTAAGGCGGCGGCATGTGCGCCTGGATTCTCGAAGTTCGGTGGTAAACCATCTGGCTTTCTTGGCACGGGTATTGTTGTTTTTCTTGAGGGGGGCTATGGTGTTGGTGCTGTCCGAGATCCATCTATGCAGGGTTCGGGCTGCGGTGTTGGGGTCGTCGTTTTCCACGATGGTTGGGGTGGAGTTGTTGAGTGAGGAGGTGAGCTGGTCGTTGGTGATTTTGGTCCAGTTTCTTTGTGGAAGCAGGTGCTGGTGTCTGTGGATGGTAGGTGTTCTGAAGGTGAAGTGGACGCAATGATGGTCGGTCCATGGGAGTTCGGTGGTGTGGCTGAAGGTGATGGAGTTTCCTGTAGTGAAGAGGGGGTTGAGGGTGTGTCCTGCTGAGTGCGTGGGCTCGGTCACGATCTGACGGAGTCCAATGTTGTGGAGGTTGTCCAGGAGGCATGTGGTATTGGGGTCCAGTTGATTGTCGAGGTGGAAGCTGAGGTCTCCCAGCAGGGTGTAGTTTGTGGATGTGATGGCCTGCGGGGAGATAATGTCCGTGATGGAGTTGGTGAAGGGTCCGCGGGGTCCAGGGGGTCGGTAGATGAGGGTTCCTCGGAGGGCGGCAGTGGGGCTGGCCAGTATCTTGAAGTGAAGGTGTTCCATCAGTTCTGTGGACTCGTCAGGGAGTGTGCTCAGGCGGAGGCGGATTTGTGAACGATGGCGATTCCTCCTCCTGGGTGGGTGGGTGGGGCGGTCCTTTCTGGAGATCTTGTATCCTTGGGGGATGGTGATGGCGATGTCCGGTCCCGAGGAATTGTTGGTCCAGGTTTCGGTGAAGAATGCTACGTCCGGGGTGGTGCTGTCAAGTAGGTCCCAGATTTCTGTGGCGTGATTCTGGAGGGATCGGACGTTGAGGAGGATGCATTGCAGGGTCTTCGGTTCGGTTGTGTTCTTGTGGGCGGGTTGTGCTGGATCCGTGTTCTTGGCGGTGCTGCACGGGTGCCGGCAGCGGTGACAGCTGAAGGGCAGTGGTTGGATGCAATCACAGAGTCAGGCTGGCCATTGAATGATAAACCTCGGTATACATTGAGAGATGCTATACAGAGACTTAAGGAAGAAGTGATTAAAACTACTATTTTTCTGGATAATTCTCATAAGTTGATGGATGGCCTGTTGACTGTGTCAGTGAGGAATAAAATAATCAGTTTGGCTCCCCCTGCTTACAAACAGGTGATGATGACTTTGCTAATTAATCAGACTGGTATTAATTTGGCGCAGGTGGTTGAGGCAGTCCGTGAGTTGGGTGAATCCTCAGTGCGGAATATTTAAAAAAGGGAGCGGCCATGAGCCAAAATGTATAATACCAGTAAGGCAAAACTGTTAATAAGTTGGCGGGTGTCTATACATACCATTGATGACTTGACAATGGCTGGGGAGCCGTGGTTCCTTGTTCCCCAAAGGTTACAAATTGTGGGATGAAGAGGGATGAAGAGCATGTAGTAGTATTGCTCTGTGTAGTCATCTAGAAGCACATGTATAAAGCAGGTGCAAAGGAATGCGTCCTGCTGTAACCTCCTTGATAAGGGTCTGTATGTTTTCGCCCTTCACTTGTTTTCGCTCCTCACCGATCATAGTTAACTGGGACATTTTGTGTGGGATGCATGCTTGGTACCTTTCAGGGTGGAGATTGTTGTTGCCAGCAGAATGAGTGGAATGTACAGCTCTGTCTCGGAGTCAAAATATGGAGGCCTGGCCAGCTTCTGTCTTGACCTTGACGGTCAGCTCGGTTTTTTGCCAGATAAGAAAGGGGGCAAGGTTTACAGAACCTGTACCTCACATAGAGTAAAAGGTATCAAAAGTGGGGAGTCTTTGTGGGCAGCTAGGGGCTCATTTGTGGAGTAGACATACTGCCACAAAATAATCTGGATTTGAGTTCTGATCGAACTCTTTCCTGGGCTGTCGAAGGGCTCCTCCAGCTTGAGTTGACAAGGATGTTGCATGATCGATCGGTGAAATGTTACTTACTTTGTGTATATCATTTCTAAGTTTCTTTGCTCTTTGCTACATGTATATACGCTACATGTTATTCTGGTTTTGTGCTTGAGTTACTTGATATTTGGGAGTCTGCATTAACCAATATATTTTGCCTTCTCTTGCAAAATATTAAGTCATAAGTCATAAGTCAAATGCTTTTATAGAGCGCACAATTCACCATATGGTCTCAGGGCGCTTGGCAGTAAAAAACAACAACCTTGATAGTAGCTAGGGACAGGAGTCGCAGCGATTATTTGGGAAAGAGACAAGTTTTTAAGTTTTTACGAAACGCCTGGTGGTCGGTAATTAACAAAAGATGGGGGGTAGTTTATTCCAGACTTGAGGAGCCACATAGGAAAAAGACTGACATCTATTACGCGCCATCCGGTGCCCGAGGCTGGACCAAAAAAGATTATTAGCTGGATCTTAGTGATCTAGTGGGGCGATAACAGATCAGTTTTTTTGCAAGATATGCGGGGCCGGTGCTGTAAAGGAGTTTGTGGGTCAAACTTAGTATTTTAAAATGGCTTCTCTGTCAAATTGGCAGCCAATGCAGTTTCTTAAGGCTTGGAGAAGAGGCTGATATAGGAGGAAGGCCCAGCACCAGTCTCGCCGCAACATTCTGCAGTGTTTGTAATTTAGAAAGTAAACACTCATTGATTGTTGCGAACAGAGCATTGCCATAGTCCAAGCGACTTATAATTAAACTTTGCAGCAGTGGCTTTCTGGTTTCTAAAGGTAGCCATTTTTTTTTCTTTTCGCAATTTATGCATGATCCCATAGCAGACGCCGGATACTTGATTGATGTGGGTTTTCATAGAAAGAGAACAATCTATCATGATTCCCAGATCACGTACCACCTCCTTAGGTACGGGGCAGGGTCCCAATTCTTTGGGCCACCAGTCCTGTGACCAAACTTCATTAGCCTTTCCAAGCAGAATAATTTCCGTTTTGGTGCAGTTCAATTGGAGTTTGTTGTCACACATCCATTTGCTGATGTCAATCATACACTTTTTAAATCTAGTACAGAAAAATCAGAATTACAGGTGATAAGCACCTGAGTGTCGTCAGCATATGACACTGTTGTGAAACCATTAGATTTTCTTATATTGGCCAGCGGAGTAAGGTACAAGTTAAGTAACATCGGGCTGAGGATCGATCCCTGAGGAACTCCTACAGTGAGATGCAGACTACTAGATACAAGAGTATCAACCTTAATGGAGGTTTGGCGATCCGCTAGGTAGTTATCAAACCAGGATAGGGCCTTGCCTTTAACACCTATCTCCCACAGCCGATGTTTCAGAATGCTGTGGGTGATGGTATCAAAGGCAACCGACAGATCCAAAAGGACAAGAATTGCGGAATCGCCTTTATCTAGTGTAAGTCCTATATTGTCCACGATCTCCATAACAGCTGTCCCAGTACCATGGGCAGCACGAAACCCCGACTGAGAGGGGTCAAGGAGCTTGTACATTTCAATGTAAGTAGTGAGATGCTTATTCACCAAATATTCCAATGCTTTCCCAAAGTAGGGAAGTAAGGAAATAGGACAGTAGTTAGTCACTGGAAGGCTTTTTTAAGATAGGCTTGACTAAAGCTTGCTTCCAACTGCTGGGTATAAGGGCTAGCTCAAGGGAGGATTTAAAGATATTGGTAAGAGAGCTGGCCAGTAGCGGAAGTATCTCCGAGCAATTACGAGGAGACAAAAGGTCAGTAGGGGAGCCAGATTTAATTTTCCTCAAACCTTCCAGAACTTCAGAGATGGTGGTAGGTTCAAATTCAGTGAGATACGGAGTACCCGTAGCTACACTGATAGTGAAATTGGAAGGATGTTCGTTACCCTGTTGTGATAAGTCTTGGCTGGTAACCGGAAATGCAGAATAGATTAATTTAAATTTGTTATCAAAATAGGAAGACAACGAATGTACCCATTCCAGAGTGGGGATAAATACTGATTGTTCTACCTGTGGGCAATAAATTCATTTAATATTTTATAGAGCTCTTTACTGGAATGGGCCGCTTTATCTATTCTTTGAGTGAGATAGAGTTTTTTTGCCAATTTTATATTTTTTATGTAGTTGGAGTGTGCCAGTTTATAAGTCTCACGATTCTCCAATGTTTGAGTTTTTCTCCATAGGCGTTCTGCTGATATACTGATCAGCTTTTCTTTTTTTAGGGTGGCAGTGAACCAGGGGGACGCAATGGCTTTTACATTAACACTGGTTTCAGGTTTCTAGCTGGGTTAGCATTTGTTCAATATTATTTGATTGTTCTGTGAGGTGTTTAAAATGAGTCAAAAAAGCCTCCTGAGTAATTTTACGCCAAGGTCGAATTAAAGCTGTTTTTTTTATCATTTCTAAGACTCGTCCCATTAGGTTTAGGAAAGTAGAATTTTAAAAGAAAGTGATCCGTCCAGATCATTGGTAGCGGAGTGTCGTTGATTAGATTGGGCAGATTGGTGAAAATCAGGTCCAGGGTATGCCCGGCCTGGTGTGTTGGTCCTGTTACCCTTTGAGTTAAACACAGGGTTTCCATGGTGGTGATCAGGTGGCTGGTGTCAGGGTCTAGGGATAATTCTGCATGATGATTAAAATCTCCTAATAAATTAAAATGATCCATTGCTAACACATGTGAGGCTATAATTCCTAAAAGATGATTGACAAATGTGGAATTTCCACCAGGAGGTCTATACACCAGGGCTACTCTTTCAACTGTAATTTTGTTAAGCTTCATATTAATAATCAAGATTTCAAGCATGGGGTTAGAAAAAGACTCTAGCATGGTGATCTCAAATTAATAAATATGTGTGTGTCACTTTAAATGCACCTGAATTTGTTTTCTTGCCTCGCCTTGACAGTGCTCGGTCTTATTTTATTGCCTCGTCTTTTGGGAGTGCTGTTTTAGGTGTGTTATTTAAAGGTGCAGCAGTGCATTTGCCTCCTCTCAGGAGTGCAGGGTTTAGGTGCGTCCTTTTGTGAAAAATTACAAGCATTACACTTATGCAGTATGCTCTATCATGGAGACACTTAAGGCATCCTCCTTACCAAATGGGACATTAGCGCAGGTAGCTGAATTAATTGCCCTAATGAGAGCTTTCTGCTTTTTAGAGAATTTGAGTGTGACAATCTACACAGATAACGAATATGGGGGCATATTATCAAGGGGGTTTATCTCCGCTTTTTTGGCTTTAAAAGCCAAGAAAGCGGAGATAAAATTATCTCCCTATTACCTAGCTGTCGCTAACACCAGTTAGTGACAGCTAGTAGGAGATAGCGACCATCTTGGGCCCCACTTTGCATGTCAGTGATATTTATCACTAATGACATGCAAAGTGGGCGTGCCAAGATGTTAGCGACTGGAAACAGTCGCTAACATCGCTATCTCCTATTACCAACTTTTGGAGATATTCGCGCTAAGCGCGAATATCTCCAAAAACTAACACCTGCCCTGAGCAGTTCTTAGCCATGTTATCCAATGGGAGGTGGATAACATGGCTAAGAGCATTAGCTCGATAATGCATGAATATCGCTGACTTTTCAGCGATATTCATGCATTGCGGCCGTTTTTTATCGCATTTGAGATAAACCTTGATAATAGCAAGGTTTATCTGCGATAATTTCTGACGATGCTTAGCGTTAGAAAATTCGTTGCTAAGCATCATTAGCGATAAATATCGCTTAACGTTGGTAATATGCCCCATGGTTTTGCTGTTGTTCATAAATTTAGACTAAGTCACAGAGGGGATATATGACATCTTCAGGAGCTCCAATCAAAAATGGTATGTATATTTTGGATTTATTAAATGCAATTCAAAAATCAAAGGAAGTGGCTGTGGATAAGTGTGTAGCCAATAAGGTTTACAAAGACCTGTCACCTTCAGAAAGAAATTTGGGGATCAGATGGCCAAATATTGTGCCCCTTATGAGGTGTCATCTATTCAACAAAATGAAAAGGGTAATTCCACAAATTATATTGTACAGAGTTAAAACAATGTAAGTTGTTTCTTTATGGATTCAATTGAGAAATGTTTGTATGAGCTGAGAGATATGCAGGAGGATGCTTCTGAAAATGAGGAAAAAAATGGAAATAGTTGTGCCATCAAAAGAATGAACAGGATTTGTATGTAAATTCAGAACAGAAATATTTCCTGCCAAACTCAATGTTACTGCCCATGTGTAAATATCTGCAAAATCAGACTAATACAGGAAGAGATAGTCCAGTTAGAATCTCTTGGAAGTACAGGGAGAATACAAGATATTAACAAATTGCTGAGGACATTTGTAGTCGCTGCCTAACATATCATTAAAAAAATCAGGGCAAAAAACCAATTACTCTTATAAATCTAATTGGCAAAATAGGAATGGCCAGTTCCAATATCACAGGCAGACTTTACTGGTATGCCACTGTGTAATGGCTTAAAATATTCCTTAGTAGTAGTCTGCCTGCTTTCTAAATGGGAGAAGGCATTTCCCACAAGAACGGCAGTAAGACTTACAGTTGCCAAATTTTTCATGAGGGAGTTAACTTTATACTAAGATTTGGACTCTCAACTTCAATTGAGACAGATCATGGCGCATACTCAAGAATGAACTGTTGCAAATAATTTTCATAGCTTTCAAAATCAAGCGGGATTTCCTTGTAATTATCAACTGCAATCATCAGGTTCAGTGGAATGTGCCAATGGCCCATTTTGCTTCAACAGGAAATACTTTTAGGAGACAAGGCGCTTGGCAAATCAGGAACAATTTGTTTAACTAAAAAATACGGCCAGGAGCCCAGTCACAGGCTTAGGGTCTGAGGACTGTCTCAATTTACATTTGGTCTAACATAGGTTTTTACACAGTTCATTGAATGCAATAAAATGTTTCCAATAAAGGAATGCTTAACTCTGTTTTTGGAGCCATAAATTACGGTATTCGATGAGGAATCGAGGTGGGCCCTGACCTTGCATGGGCACAATGCCCGGCATGGGGACCATGGTGTGATCACTGCCTGTACTGCGTGTGCTCTGTCTTGATTGGTTAAGTGTTCCTACCTTCATGTGACATCTGACTTCATGTTAATGTGGGAATTTGCACACCCCTCTGTCCATGTGTGCTTTATTGGGGCAAATTTCTTTGAACCATTGTGGTTTAGATGCATCAATCTGTGGGATCAATCTGGGATCTCCTGTTTGCACGTTTGTCTGCTAGCTACGTGCCACTTCACCTGTCATCTGTCAATCAGTGACCTTGGGCCTGGGTCTTAGTGCCTGCCTTACAATGTATTTCTAAGTCAGGGCGACGTGGAGCTCACAACGGGCGCATTTTTCAAAACAGATGCGATTTTGTTTTTATACATGAATGTATAGTTATTCATATTGATATTAACTTTCAATATTAACACCCACTCAAGAATAAATTGGTAAAGGTATGTGCCTTTACTCATCTGAAGTGACCTGATATTCTTCCTCTTGTTTTAATGAACATGAGGAGTACTCCAGGAAGACAGGCTTGACTCCTCATGAGATCCTGATGGGCATAGCAATGAGACTAGCATTCGCACCTTCAGCAGCACCAGTTTCAATTACTGATGACATTGTTTTGGATTATTGCAAATGTCTGGCTGATATGGGGAACTCTGTCTCTCATCAGGTGAACGTGTCCATTGAAGACTACAAGGATACATCCTGCCATGGTATAAATGTGGGGGAGTCAGTGGTTATCCAGAAGCATGTTCGCAATGGTTGTCTGAACGAAGGATGGAGAGGCCCTTTTCAGCTCATACTAATGACTAAGGGCCAGATGTAGGTCGCCAATTACCGGTCGGTAACGGCCGATTTCGGCCGTTACCGACCGGTAATTGGATTTCGAGATGTAGGGGCCAATATTTTACAGATTCGGTAAATTTAAAGGAAACGGTAAATTTACTGAATCTGTAAAATACCGAATCGGTAATTTTACCGATTCGGTAAAACCCAGATGTAGGTAGCACTATTTACAGTGCTACAGGCCTTCAGAATTCGGTATTTTACCACCGAATCTAATTGGGTGGTAAAATACCGAATTCAGGTGTGCATGCACACCTGTGCCATGTGACACACAGACATGCCCTTAGGGCATGCCCTTAGGGCATGTCTGTGTGCCACATGGCACACATGCCTGTATTTGGGGTGCTAGAGGGTGTCAAAGTGACACCCCCTGCACCCTTGCTGAAATCGGTATTTACAGAATCTGTAAATACCGATTCGGTAATACCCATTGATTCCTATGGGCTTCAATGCCCATAGGAATCAATGGGCATTACCGAATCTGTATTTACAGAATCGGTAAATACCGAATCTTAACGATTCGGTATTTACCGAATCTGAAATACCTACATCTCCCCCCCTCTATTTTACCACTTCTTAAATACCGAATCGGTATGATTCGGTATTTAAGAAGTGGTAAAATAAAATTACCTACATCTGGCCCTAAGTGAGCTTGCATGCCTCGGTGGATCCACACTGCTTATTTGAAGAGAGTGAGAGTAGCTGGATGAAGCAGTGGATGAGGTGAATGAACAAAGAAAACAGCCTTCTCAACAAGCAGAAATTGTCTCTGATCAAAGTTGTGACAAGTTGTAATCGAAAATAAAGTGAAAAGACCCCTTTCAAAAGAAAAGGATTCACTGTGAGAAAATCAGGCAAAGACAATATTCATCAAAAAGCAAGCTCAAGCTCGAGTCAGAGCTTAGGACTGGGCTCAATTCAAAGCCAAGTACTAGATGAGGTTTACCTCAAACTTTAAAAAATCATAACTCTGGTTCTACTGATTGGATTTTTGTTTGGTGTCAAATAGTTTATTAAAATGTGCTCTGTTTTTTCTAAATTGGAATGGGATTTTTCTTGTCTTTTCATTTATTACTGTTTGTGTGCTGCATACATAATTTACACATTGGCTTTACGTTAATTAAGCCTGACCGCTTTTGTGCCAAGCTACCAGAGGGTTAAGCACAGGTTAATTTAGTGACTATTGTGGTTCACTCTGAGAGGGATTGTGGCTGTTGCTTGAGCAGGGTTAACACACCACTCAACCATTAACCCCCAATTTCTCACAATTGGCAACTGTGGGAAGGTACAGAGTATGCCGCCTGTATGGCAGGAATCTCTGAATGTTGCAGAGGCTGAAGCCTCCACCAAATTTGGTGGGTCAGTAGGCCATCCACCAGGGACTAAATGACCCCGTTGATCTTTGATGGAGATCTGCCATGTGTCACAATTTACACATGTGCAATGATTTCCAACAGCTTTTCCTTCTGAGTGTCCATTGTAAGGCAATTTGGAAAGACAAGCTACATCAAGTAAGCCCATCTGTACAAAATTCTTGTGAGTTGCTCGTTTATCAAGTCAGATGATATGACATGATTATTTCTATTTCTATTTATTTAATGGATTTGTAGAGCGCATGGCTGCCCGAGGGCTTCTCAGCGCTAGCAGGAATACTGGCAGTGACAAGCTCAGCCGATGCCTAATTATGTGGAAAAAGCCAAGTGTTAAGAACTTTCCTAAAGGTCAATTTGTGAGGGGCGGCTCATATTTCTAGAGGGAGGGCATTCCACAGCCCTGGTATCAGATGAGCGAAGGATCTGCCACCCCATCTGGCTCTTTTAACTCTAGTAGTCTTGAGGAGCTTTTGGTGGGCAGATCTAAGATGCCTGGCAGGGATGTACCTGGATACCAGATTCCTCAGTTTTTCAGGTCCAGAGTTGCTAATAGCCTTATAAGCTATGCAAAGAGTTTTAAACTTTACTCCAGTCTCAATAGGCAGCCAGTGGAGCTGTTTAAATGCTTCTTTAGCGGAGATACGGTTGGGAATCTTCAACAGAAGCCTATCTGCTGCATTATGTACCACTTGCAGCCTCCTAGTAACGTACTTAGGTGAACCCAAATAGAGGGAATTTCCATAGCCCAAACGCGAAATGAGGAGGCATTGTATAACCATTTTCCTTAGGTGCTCCGGGATTATATCAGTGATTTTCCTTAACCTCTTAAGCTGGGAAAACATAACCCTGAGAGTTTCCAGGATTGACAATCCAGTGTAAGCGAGTCCTCCAGCCAAATTCCCAGGTTCTTTATGATGGATTTGGCAATGGGAGAATCTTCCATGCATTTGGGCCAGTGTATCAGGGGTGAGTGGATACCCGGATCTCTGAGCAACATGAGCTCTGTTTTCCCTCCATTCAGCTTTAGGCAGCTCTTGGACATCTAACTCACCACTCTCTCAAGACAGATAGGTAGTTGGTTATTTCTAACTTCAAGGCCATTAAAAAAAGACACCACTAGTTGGGTGTCATCAACATATGACACTACCGATATTCCAAATTCTTGTACCACCTCAGCCAACTGATGGACATACATATTAAACAAAGTCGGACAGAGGGACGAACCCTGCGGGATCCACATGTAGTGGAGTGTTGTTCTGAGACCCACTCCCCTTCCATCACCTGGAAAGCTCTATTATCCAGGAAGGATGTGAGCCACTCCAAGGCTTTACCCTGAATTCCCGCTTCCCTCAGTCTTGCTTTTAAAATGGTATGATCCACGGTGTCAACGTCTACATGAGCCCCCTCGCAGCCATCGCACGCCAGCACAACCTGAACATCATCTCCTACGCCGACGACACCCAGCTGATCCTCTCCCTCACTAACGACCCCGCCACCGCCAGAGCCAACCTGCACGAAGGGATGACAGAAGTAGCCAAATGGATGTCGAACAGCCGCCTGAAACTGAACTCAGACAAGACGGAAGTCCTCATCCTTGGATCCTCACCCTCCGCCTGGGACGACTCCTGGTGGCCCCCCGCCCTGGGCAGCGCACCCAAACCAACTGACCACGCACGCAACCTGGGCTTCATCCTGGACTCCTCCCTCTCCATGACCAGACAAGTCAACGCCGTCTCCTCGTCGTGCTTCCACATCCTGCGAATGCTACGCAAGATCTTCCGATGGATCCCCACCGAGACCAGGAAGACGGTCACCCAGGCCCTCGTCACCAACCGTCTGGACTACGGCAACTCCCTCTACGCCGGAACCACCGCCAAACTCCAGAAGAGACTCCAGCGGATCCAGAACACCTCAGCACGACTCATCCTGGACATCCCCCGCCGCAGCCACATCTCCGGACACCTGAGAGACCTGCACTGGCTCCCGGTCAACAAGAGAATCACCTTCCGGCTCCTCACCCACGCACACAAAGCCCTACACAACCAAGGACCAGGATACCTCAACAGCCGCCTCAACTTCTACGCTCCCACGCGCCAGCTTCGATCGACCAGCCACGCCCTCGCCGCCGTCCCCGCATCCGAAGAGCCACCACAGGAGGAAGGTCCTTCTCCTACCTGGCCGCCAAGACTTGGAACTCCCTTCCGACCCACCTCCGCCTGACCCAGGACCACCTCGCCTTCAGGAAGCAGCTCAAGACCTGGCTGTTCGAGCAGTAGCGGACCCCCCCCCCCCCAGCGCCTTGAGACCCTCCGGGTGAGTAGTGCGCTATACAAATGCTCTGATTGATTGATTGATTGATAGCACTGAAGTCTAGCAGGAATATGACAGCAGCCCGACCTTCATCAAGTATAGATTTGAGCTCTTCGGTAACAGTCAATAATGCTGACTCAGTGCTGGGTGTGGCTCGAAAAACCATCTGGGTAGGATGGAGAATGTCTTTGGACTCCAGGAAGTTAGTTAGGGAGTGATTAACATGCTTCTCCAGGAGTTTACCCAGGTATGGTAAAAGGGGCATGGGGTGGAGATTATTCAACATAGTCGGATTGAAGTTGGTTTTCTTTTGGAGTAGCTTGATGATAGCATGTTTCCAGGATTTTGGAACTAGCACTGAGTCTAATCAGAGATTGAGAAGTTCAGTCACTGAAGGGGAAAGATGGTCAAGTGCATCCAATAGGAAATGAGAGAGTCCTGGGTCCAATGGTGAGCCTGATTTGATTGTCCTAAAGAGCTGTAGGACCATCTCCTTCTCTAATCTGGGAAATTGATCCAGGGAAGAGGTAGGGGGTAGTTTAACAATTGTACCAATGTTGAGTTCCCTGTTTTTTGGGAATTGATCGTAGATTTCTGTCATGTTGTTGGAAAAATAGGCTGCGATGTCATTACATCTTTTAATGGAAGTAAGAGGGTCATTTGTATTTTCATGTGGGTTGGACAGGGTTTGTACTACCTTGAACAATTCCTTAGGGGAGTTCACTTCCCAGGCTATTTTTCCTCCATAAAATTTGGATTGGGGTGTCTTCATTTTATTATGGTATGATCTAATTAGCAACTTATCGTCAGATTTGAGAGAGGGGTCATGGTTTTTCCTCCAGGCTCTCTCTAATTTGTTGCATTGCTTTTTTTTTAGTGCCAGGAGCTACTCATTGTACCATGGAGTGATTTTAGAGGGAGGTTTGCTATTAAAGGTTCTTTTAGGTGCACAGATATTGGCGACTTGGGTAATCCAGCGTTCCCACTGCTGGTATTTCGCTTCCAGGTTCCCCGAGAGGTCCACTTTTGACCAACTCCTCTTAGTAATACTCTGACCTAGAGGTGTCTGCACTTGCAGAGCCCTGGGTAAAGTGAACATAATCAAACAGTGATTTGAACATAGTACTGGCAAAGGTTTAGAGACTATAAATTGTAGATCATTAGAGAAAATAAGATCCAAAATGTGGCCTTTCGCGTGGGTTGGAAGAGTTGCAAGTTGGACAAATTGCAATGTTTCCATGTCGCCATGCATCTGTCTAATATGATTGGAGTCATGTTAGTCTGCATGAAGATTAAAATCGCCGAGGATTGTCAGTCAGGTCTTTTCTATTTTCAGACTGGATAGTTGGTCAGGTAGTGCCTCTAAAAATCTGCTACTAGCGCCTGGGGTCCTATAGATCAGTACACCTGAGAAAGTCTGGGCGGGAGATAAGGCTATAATGAACTGGTCGCTTTCATAATCAGGAAACGTAAAGTTAGACAAGATGCATTTATATGCATCTTTATGAATGAGCGCAACACCGCCCCCAACTCTATCTACACAGTCCTGTCTTTGTAGCTTATAGCCGGGGGGAAGGGCAAGGTGGATATCAGGGCCTGAGCTATGTTAAGCCAAGTTTCATTCACAAACTTAATGTCTAGAGGGTCTTCCTCCAGAGTGACTCTGATATCAGATAGATGTTTTACCATAGAACGAGCATTTATCAGTCCTATCTTCCAGCTACCTTCTTTATCTGCATTGACCCGCCCTTGGCTTGTCAAGCTAGTGCTAATGGTGTTCTTATAACCGCAAGTGAGGCAAGGAACCATGAGATTGTCCAATCCTAACTGGGGTGCACAGATTTGACATGGTTGGGGCCTAATTTCTAGTAGCTGCTCTCTAGAGTATGTGTAAGTACCTGGGTATTATGAACCAGAGTTTCTGGTCTCGGTTATATTTTGTTTTATTCTGTTATTATAAGAAGGTAGTTGGATATATGTTTTGACTGTGATCTATTCCTCTACTATTTTTACCTACAAGTGCTCTGTTGTTTGCTTTTACCCTTTTTCTTGCATCTTTTACACAATGCTGCTGACTGGTCTCTATTTTTTTCATTTTCCATTATTATTTAGTTTTTATTTCTGTGGTTATTTTTTCGCTATGTTTTGGCTTTTGCTCTCTGCTCACCACGAGCAATGTCTGTGTATTTGTATCCACGTTTGGTGAAGCGAGACTTGGTTTCTGCAAATTTGCTTTCCATTTCTGTTTCTTCTGAGCAATTACGTTTTATTCGCAAAAATTCACCGTATGGTATACTTTGTTTCAATGATGCCGGGTGAAAGCTTGTACCATGCAACACGCTGTTAGTTGATGTTTTCTTCCTAAAGACATATATATATATGCATGTTATTAGAATTTTTACAATTCTGTTTAAATAACAACATTTTCCTCTTTGAAACCACCTATTACAAACAAGTGTCGGGCACGGGTACCTGCTTTGCCCCCAGCTATGCGAACTTGTTCGTCGGCTGGTGGGAGGAGCAGGTACCCAGAACCTACAGGGACGACATGTCGGACGGTAAAGTAATCAGATGGCATCGATATATCGATGACTTGTTTATCGTGTGGCAGGGAACTGAGGAGACCGCCTTGAAGTACATCGCTAGTTTAAATAACAACGATTTAAATCTGCACCTTACGGGCACCATCAGTCCATGCACCGTGGACTATTTGGACCTTAAGGTGCAGATAATAGAGGGTAGGATTGAAACTTCATTGTATCGTAAAAAAACTGCTGGCAATTCGATACTTCATTCAACCAGCAGCCACCCACCTAAACTAGTGCAAAGCATCCCCTATGGGGAATTGTTAAGAATAAAAAGAAACTGCACACGCGATTGTGACTTCGAACAGGCCGCCTCCGAATGTATTGCCAGGTTTGCCATTCGTGGGTACAATCCCACATCATTAAATAAAACACTGTGTAAAGTGAAGAATATGACCAGGGAAAGTTTGCTGTGTGAAAAAGAGAACAAAAAGCTTGAAACCGGCAAATTTAGACTAATCACCCCCTATTCATCGGAAGCTAATCATTTAAAATCTATGCTTAGAAAAAATTGGCACATTTTAAAAACCGATAGTGTCATAGGTGAGGACGTCCCAAACTTCCCCTTAGTCACATTCAGAAAATCTAGATCTATCCGTGACAAACTAGTACATAGCCACCTTGAAAAAATACCCCCTAAAACCAACACCCTGAAACATATGAGAGGCTTTTTTCCATGTCATAAGTGCAAAGCTTGCAGCAACAGTAAAAGGACCCTTACATATACCATCCAAGACACTGGTAGGGTGAAAAAAATCAGCAAGTTCATCACTTGCAGTACACCATATGTTGTGTACTGCTTAGTGTGCCCCTGTGGACTCCAATATATTGGAAGTACAGTACATCCATTTAAAATCAGGATACTGGAACACATGAGGGCCATTGATAAAGTGGATCAAGCCTATCCTGTGGCAAGACACTTTGCCGACAAGCATAAGGGTGACCGCAATCAGCTGCAGTGTTACGGTTTAGACCTAGTCCCTGATAACATCAGAGGGGGGGACAGGCTTAGAAAACTCCGCAGGTTGGAATCAAGATACATCATTGATCTCCACACCAAAACGCCCTGGGGTCTGAACAGTGGGGAAGATATGATGGTACATATAGGCATCTGATAAAATCTGAATATGTACCCAATATGATGATATATAACCAGTAAGGTGGAGGATAACGGATAAAAGAGGTAATACTGAATATAGAATATAAAGTGGCCATCATACCAGTGTATATATATTTTTCTGAAACTAAGAATGCATAATTGCTTACATGTAAATACATATGTACATAGGGTTTCATCTTTTGGATTAAGAGATATTAGAATTGTAAATAAGAGAGGATTATTTTTGAAGTACCTTGGTGTCCTCCAAGTGAACCATTTCTGAGTTACTTTGGTTTGGTTTGCTTCTAATGAAAAATGTGATCAATGAATGAATTTGATTTCAATTGCTTTTTTATGTAAATTGCTGTTTTTCTACATGTAAATAGTAACGACGAAAAACGCAAATGAAACAGGGGATGAATAAGAAAATGTCTAATGGTTTGGAAAAGGACAGATGGTTGATTTGCTTTGGTTATGCAATTTTAAATGTTGGTATAAGGAGGGAGAACTGCCGATACACGGCTTAATTCTTTTCGCGTTGAGACATGAGTCAGTTAGAAAAATAGCACGAGGCAAGTGCTTGGGATACAGTTATAAATTTTCATATGTATCACCGATCTACAAGACTCATGTTTATGGAGTATGGACTTGTTTTGCAAAAAACTAAAATGTAAAAGCATGTTTGTAGCACAATTTATTTGTAAATATGTAAATATGCACCACTCCAAGATGGCGCTGGCTATTACCAGCTGGCCTGTAGTCCTTCCTTTACCTAACTAATTGTTAAAAACAGGATGTTGCTAGAGGGCAATTGACATTGAGAAAGGCAATCTGCCGAAACGCGAGGGCGTCTGTCACTGCAATAAAGCAACTGTTGGATAATTTACCCCGGAGTGTGGAGAATTCTTTGTCTTCAGACTGAGGAGTTGGAGCAGTAATATATATATATATATATATATATATATATATATATATATATATATATATGAAGCTCCAATTTCCCAATTTACATAAGAAATATCCGCACTCCGAGGCTCAAATCATTCAGGTTGCTTTAATGATACAGCAGACAAGACAGACGCCCTCGCGTTTCGGCAAACAGCCTTTTTCGATGTCAGTGGCCACTGAACATCGTCATGTTTTTAAACATTACTCAGTGTAGTGGAAGAAGGACTGATGGTGCGCTGACATTCACCAGCGCCATCTTGGAGTGGTAATAAACAAACATTTAACAACGTTGTAATCAACTCCTTGTATGTCAGCATCTCTATAAACATACAACTAACCACTTAAAAGAACAGAGTAAAAGAAAGGTAAATGCGTCACACATGATTTGCCACATTCATCCCATGCCATTCGAAATATTTACGGGCAGCCTAATTACTCAATGTTCACTTAGTCACAATACAGCCGTGTATCGGCAACTGTCCTTCTTAAGCCACTACTCATATCTGTTAATCATATTATCTCAACCCGCTAATGTTTACAGTTACAATATACAGTGACATTTACAATAGCTTCATTAGATTCATAAGCTCATGTGTGTCATATTGTATTAATAAGAAAGTCATGTCGTTGCATTAGCATATTTACAGATTTACAGGTTTGTCATAGTGACTCTGTTATATACCCCTATTGGTTTATAGAATATTCGATGATTGATTGACCAAACATAATTCGAATCAAACCAAAGGAGGTAAAAAAATATAACCAATGTAATAATGGTCACTATGAGATTCAAGAATCAGAAGATACTAGGCTCAACCACCAGCCATTGGGATCATTGTCTAATTCTCATAACCTATATACATATATACATTGATGTTGCCTATACATTGATGTATTCACAAATATACAGGTGCTCACTTGTTATAAGGTCCACCATATATCATACACTGTTGAAGTATTGTACATTATATTATATTGCAACTGTGTATATCCCGATGTTATTACAGATATTGATATACACAACTGCTCATTCCTTATACGACCGTCTACACCAGATGTATTAGTAACCTAGATGTTATACATGTTATACACCTATGTGGACCATGAGGTCTTCGCCACTATTCAACCCCCAAGGTGTTTTTGTATGGAGGTCGATAATATACCTGGATTCCAGCCTCCGTATTTTTTTCAACCTATCTCCCCCCCTGATATTATCCGGGATGAAATCCAATCCATAGCACGCAAGTAGATTGCGGTCACTTTTGTGATGTTCCGCAAAGTGTCTTGCTACAGGATATGCCTGGTCCACCTTATCTATAGCCCTCATGTGTTCTAATACCCTGATTTTAAGAGGGTGCACCGTACTGCCGATATAACGCAGCCCGCATGGGCAAACGAGACAGTACACCACATAGGGGGTGCTACATGTGATGAACCGGTTGATTTTTCTAACCATACCTGTATCTTGGATGGTGTACGTAAGCGTTCTCTTGCTGTTACAGCACGCTTTACATTTGTGACAGGGGAAGAAGCCCTTCATGCTTCTCAGAGTGTTGGTAGTAGGGGTCACTTTATCAAAATGGCTCTGTACCAGCTGGTCACGTATAGACCGAGTCTTTTTGAAAGTTACCAGGGGGTGTGTTGGGATATCCTCACCTATCACATTGTCGGCTTTGAGAATGTGCCAGTTTTTTCGTAGCATGTATTTTAAATGATTAGCCTCCGCCGAGTATGGAGTGATGAGTCTGAATCTCCCTGTTTCCTTATTTCTACCCCTATTCTGGTCTAACAAACTTTGTCTGGATATGGCTTTGACCTTTTTGAGGGTTTTACTTAAAGTGGTTGGGTTGTATCCTCTTATGGTGAATCTGTCTACACAGGCTGAGGCTGCAGTGTCAAAATCGCTCTCTTGTGTGCAATTCCGTCGCAATCTAAGTAACTCCCCATAAGGGATACTCTGCACTAATTTGGGAGGATGACAGCTTGTTGCATATAGTATCGAATTGCCAGCTGTGGCTTTCCGATATAAGGCAGTCTCTATTTTACCCTCCACAATTTTCACTTTAAGGTTCAAGTAGTCAACGGATGTTGCACTAATTGTTCCAGTAAAGTGCAGATTTAAATCATTAGTGTTCAGATTGTCAATATACCGATGTGCACTCTCCGCAGATCCTTTCCAAATGATGAGTAGATCATCGATATATCGATGCCACTCAATCACTGAGCCATTAGACACCTCATCCCTGTAGGTCCTGGGCACCTGCTTCTCCCACCAGCCAACAAATAAATTTGCATAGCTGGGAGCGAAGCAGGTGCCCATCGCCGTACCGGACACCTGCTTGTAGTAATCATTCTCGATATATATCTCACAGGGCAGCAGCAGGAAGACCGTAAACAAGTATAATTCGGAAATTAGGTGTGTGGATTTCACACAAGCCTCCAAACAAAGTAGAACAAATGGAAGAATTTTAGAATCAGCAATACATGTCTGGAGACTGAAAAATCCAGAAAACTAGCAGAAAGATTACAGAATTGCTTATTCATAATTGAGCACACACATACATTCTTAAAACTGACATAATTGCATGCATGAAGGCTAAAATAGGGACTGCACAAAAAATCTCAAAGAGTTTGCATAAAATGCAGGATAATTGCTAACCCATTTGTAACCTTAGTGCAGCACCTGGGAAACTGTGAAACCGTAATTGCAATCTGGAATAATACCTGCCTGTTTCACAAGCCTGTAACTAGCACCAGGACACTAGTGCGCCGGCATGAACAATAAAAAAAAAAAGAATCAAAATCTGCAGGCACCACAAAGAATAAAAAACCACCAAGACAGCTGCAGGGAGACCTTTAAAATAAGATAGCATTAAGTAATAATCACTGTCTCTCAAACAGTTGCTACATCAACATGTGCGTATGCGCACACTCACACACATAATGGACTAAATAGAATGTTTAGGCACTTTAGTAAACCCGGTGATGTATAAAGGTATTTAAGGTGACACTCAGTTTATACAATTAATATTAAATAGCAAAACTAATGGATAACTATTGTCAGTGCACCCGATTCCTCTGCATGTTTCAACTTAAGCAGAGATGAGGATACAATGAAAGAATTCTGTCCTCTATGATGCTTTTCGTCTAACATCCAAGTCCAAGATGAGCAGGAAGCGAAAAACCCGGAAATAGTGAGGTTAGAATAAGCAGAACAAGGAGAGGAAGTTGTTATTGCATGTATAGCAAGTTCAGCGGTTCTTTGGTCCTTGCATCAAAACAAAGGGCCTGAGTCTCATAGTGTATTTTGTAAATCGTTTTGTAGTACTGCAAAACGTATTACAAAATGCAATTCACAAACTATGGGGCTCATTAGGATGGCGGACGGACTTGCGTCCGTCCGCCACCCTAGAGTAGGAGAGACCGTCCGCATGGGCTGCGGCGGTCCCTCAGTGCAAATTAGGATGTGACCGCCACCCTGGCGGTCACATCCTGGATATTTAACATTGCGGCGGGTGCAGCTTCAAGCTGCACCCGCCGCAATGTTAAAAAAGCATACATTGCATATGTATGCAGCAAGCAGCAGGCACCGCGCGGTGCCTGCCGCTTGCTGCATACATATGCAGGGGGGTACCATAGGTACCCCCAACCCCCCCTTCACCCAGGGGGCCCTCAACGGGCCCCCACAGTGAAGCACCGTATGCTTTTACATGGCGGAATATCCGCTGTGTAAAAGCATTTCTTTCTGTGCATCCTAATATGGTGGACGGTGTCTGAGAGACACCGTCACCATATTACAGCTTTTCCGCCGCGGTTGTTAGCCAACCGCGGCGGAAAAGCTGCGGACGGGAACCAGGACCCACCAGCCATCCTAATGTGGCGGTGGGTCTTTGGTCGGTCCGCTGCGGTTTTTCCGCACCGCCGGCCCAGAGGATGCGGAAAAACCGCAATCCTAATGAGCCCCAATGTGTAGAGTTATCTGTCCCAACTGTGGAGTCTCCAGGGTGTGGATAACCCTGAACATATCTGTATGGTGAGTGGAGTCACAAAACTCCACACGTAGTTTGTGAATTCAAAAATGAAGTAAACTTACTAGCAAGGGTAAGTTTACCTTTTTGAATCAGACCGGAAATGCCTAATTAGTGAGATAAAGTTAAAAAAATTGTGCTCCTGTGCTGGAAATCAATTCTAAGTGCAATCACTAGCTTGCACTTCACTAAATCGATAGACTTTTTGTGAGATAGGTACGTTTCAGAGAAAAAACAGTGGCGGATCATTAAAATGGGTGTTGGGGCGCTGCCCTCTGTATTTCCTACCCAGTGGCGGATGGTGACATTTGAAAGTGGTGAGGCGTAAACCAATTGGCGTACAGTAGGCCTGGGTGGTGAATTCCGTTCCGCTTGCGGAATTTGCGGAATTTGGGCAATTTTGCGTTCGGCGGAGAACGCAAAATTGCCCAAAATTCTGTGATCCGCGGCTTCGTGGAATTTTTTGCTTGTTCGCATTCTCAAAATGCGTGTTCGCAAGGTATTTCCCTTAGAGCACACAAACAGCGATCGCGAACTGGAAAAAAAGCATTGCGAACAAGCAATTCCACGTGTTCGCGGAATTTCTGCCTGTTCGCAGAGATTTCTTACCGTTTCGCTGAGTTATGCGTAGCGCGACTACACAAATTCGGCCCACCCCTGCCGTACAGTACTGTAGCGAGCGAGCATAGCGAGCAAGCTTGAACCACCTACGGGTGATTTGGAGGTTCTTCCCCCAAGAAAATTTTGAAAAAACAGTGAGCAAATGGTGCATTTTCAAGAAAAATTGAGAAAGCAGGTAGGTTAATAAAACAATTGTGAATTTGTTCTAAGAAACACTGTGACTGACAAAACTGTCTATCGCGTTTTGATTGTTTTTATTGTTTAGGTCAAATTAACTCACCTCTGGAAGTTTCTACATTTGTCGGATAACATAGATTGCGGCATGTGGAGAAATAAATCCAAGATCACGAAGTTTAGTATAAAGAGCCAAGATTCCTGGTTGTGCACTTGACCTCTAGACTTGAGCCATGCTGATAGGCAGTTTGAAGTGAGTCCATTTGTGTCACACACATGCAGGGGTGTCTCCGACCTAGACTTTCGTTTTAAAATTGCAGCATTATTTATTCAAGGCCTTTTGTATAGCTCCGAAAAGTCGCTTTGCGGCCACTTCAGATCGCCAAATTCTGACATTCTCAAAAAACAAAATCCTGTAAGAGGGCACGCCAGCATGTGTGATGCTGCTGTCTTCTACAGTTTGCACAGTACCTTGTAATCTGAGCCGAGGGCCTTGGAGCGGGCACTGTGCAGACACATGCCCACCCATGCAGGATTTTTATGAGCTGGCGGAGAGTGTCTTCTAGGCCTACATATGAAGCCACTGGGAGGGGCTGACTGGGATAGTCCTGAGCATGGGTTTAAAATACGCGCTTCCTTGTGACGAAGAGGTGCACATTCAGTCTCCTGTTTAAACGGTACTGTTTTTTTATAGGGACGAGGAGACACAAGGAAACACACGCACATAAAATGTAATTCCTCAAACTAAATATACCACCTCCTTTCCCTTTGACACAGGCACACAAGTTCAAGCCACACTGCATAGAGTCAAAGTAAACAGCACTGATCCAAGCCACGCTGCACAGATTGTATTGGAGTTGTATTTATATACCGCCACACTGCGTGGATCCCAGCACAATGTGCGTCTCCAAGCCACACTACAAGATTGTAGTGACAGTGCAGATATTGAAACAGCAGATTCACCCATATTGAACACACTGCACACACCCCTGCACTTCTTGATCATTCAACGCTCCCACGTGTCAGAATGCGCCATACTCAGTTCAGTTCAAAAGTCTTTATTTCGGTATAGTTAACCATAAAAGACATCACAATATAAAAAACACATTTAAAAACATACAGTAAAACAATAAAACCATTGTGATACATGATTTACATAATTCATAATACTACACTATCATGTACATAGAAATAGTAACAATGGACTGTCAGGCTAGCTAATGCTGTGTAAATATTTCCCTCTAATTACCCAGGACCATCCTAGAAATTTTGCTACAGATATGGCCATCGGGAGCGTTGTTACCGTCCCCAGCAACCTTAGTGCTTCCCCAGCCCTTCTCGTTTTCAACAGCTGACAAATAGGTTTAAGCCATTTTTTCCGAGGGCTAGCATATGTAGGGCAAACAAAGAAAAAGTGGCTCACAGTTTCCCTCTGGTCTTTGCACCGTGGGCATGAGTCCCCTATGCCCCCCCTCCATTTCTGAGTGAACGACCTTAGGGGTAGTGTTCCTACTCTAAATTGATGAAAGAGTTTCCTGTCACTACTCTTTAATATGGCATCCCAATAGTTCTCTAGACTTGGATCCACTTTATGGCTCAAGAATATACCTGAGTGGGTTGATTAACTATATTCTATAATCAGCCTATTTCTATAGGCAGCCCAAAACTGATCTTTAAGATCCTTTTTTCCAGGAAACACACTATTCCTGGGATCAGACCATAGCTGGGCAAGGCCCATATCTACCAAAGTGGATCTAACCACCCTGAACCAGGGGAGATTGCCACTGCCTACTAAACGTCTAAGGTCTTCAATACCCTCAACAAAAGAGGCCAATTCAGGGGTTACCCAAATTCTCCTCTATAGAAGGATAATTCTCAGTTTGGCTATTTCCTTTATTGGATAACAGTACAAATTCAACATAAGTGGTAACATAGGGGTTGATTGGGGAAGACCCACCAAGTTACGTAGGAATTTGTTTTGCAATTTCTCAAGTTGGGACAAATTGGCATAACCCCATAGATCCGATCCATATGTAATATCCGATCTAATCTTGATGTTGTACATTTTGAGTGCTGGGCTTACCCTTTTTGTTAGCGATGATCTTTGCTCCTTTATCAGTGTCCCGCTCAGCTGTGAAAATTTTAAGGACAAAACGTCTAGCTGAGCAGACCATCTTAACTTGTGGTCCAGAACCACCCCCAGATAGGTCATCTCATGTACCTGTTCTAAATTTACTCCATCAAGGCTAACTTGTCCCAATCTTGATCTATCTTTTGTGAATACCATAAACTTGGTTTTGTTAGTATTTATTTGTAGGTCATTGGCAACACAGAATTCCAAAATTTGTTTAGGGCCAATTGTAACCCCTTTTGGGTTTTTGAGAGTAGAAGCGTATCATCCGCAAAAATCAATAGCGGGACCTTCATACCTCCCAAACTAGGTGCATCTGTAGGGGTATGTGAAAAATAGTCAACAACTCTGTTAATAAAGAGAAGAAAAAGGGTCGGGGCAAGGACACAACCTTGGCGGACTCCTCGGGTCACTGGAAACTTTTTGGTAACTTGGCCCTGCATACCCCAACTGACCTGAGCATAGTTCTTCTCATGGAGTCTAACAATTAATGCCAACTGGCCCAAGGGCATGCCCATTTGTGCCAAGGCCGCCCACAGTTTGGTTCTGGGTACCAAATCGAAGGCGGACTTGAAATCAACAAAGGCCGCGTAGATCACTCCTTCATTTAAGACCACCACCTTTCAATAGATTAATAGAAATCTAAGGATATGGTCTATTGTACTTACGCAGGGCCTAAATCTGGCTTGCAGTGGTGACAATATAGACTTTTCGTCCATCCACGCTATGATCTTAAATAACACCATCCGAGAGATGATTTTTTGGATGGCGTCTATAAGGCTGATTGGACGATAATTTGTGGGTAGGGAGCGGTCCCCTTTTTTAAAGATTGGAATAATTTCCGCCCCCTGCCAAGAGTCTGGTATTGGTGCTCCACCTGCCACTGCATTGGCAATCATCAATATATATGAAGCCCAGACTGCGTGATCCGATTTAAAGAGATCAGAGGGAATGCAATCTATGCCGGGTGCTTTCCCACCTTTGGTCTGATTCAAGGCTAGCTCCACATCTGAGAGGTCGAAGAGGGGAACATTACTCGAATAATTTAGATAGTCCTCCCGTAAGCTTACAGCATGGTCTACTAGAGGACCTGAGTCGC
Source organism: Lissotriton helveticus (assembly GCF_964261635.1). Taxonomy (NCBI): domain Eukaryota; kingdom Metazoa; phylum Chordata; class Amphibia; order Caudata; family Salamandridae; genus Lissotriton; species Lissotriton helveticus. Next base: position 883,657,922 of record NC_136069.1, on the reverse strand, counting down.
CAAATTGTGCACCAAAATGTGCGACCCATCCATCTTCGGCTACGTGGTTTGAGGGGAGCTGGGCTTCATGTGAATTCCCCCATTTAAGGACATACCAGAACCTTGATTGGTTGGAAGACAAGCTCGCCTCATAAAGGTCCTGCCAGTGTTTCACGTCCCAGGCCAACTTGGCCTCTTTCAAACGACTTTTATATTCCTGCCTTGATTTTTGTATGCCAGCACTGTCTCGTGATTTGAGTGCAATAAGTAAATCGTTATGGGCTTTACGGCAGGATTGGTTGTACCACTGGACCCTTCTCCCAGTTTGATGATTTTTTTTTACAAGATTACTATTTGTTTTGATAAAAAAGGATTTCAAAGAGGCAAAGAGGTTATCATGTAGCCTGCAGATTCCGGCTATCTCTGCCGTTGACGCCATAATATTCGATACCTCCTCTACTTTCCGTGAGATCAAACCTAGATTTACGGGATCCTCGGCAACTCTACTCCACTGTACCCTTCTTCTGTTGTTCTCCAACATCACATCTGCTGTACTGCAGTTGGTAGGGGCTCTCAAGCGACAGTTACCATCTAGGGCTATCCTAAGGACTAAGGGATTGTGGTCACTCTCTGGGCGATCCTCCACCAACATATCTACCAGAGAGGACCAATACTCAATCTTAATTAAGAGGTAGTCAATCCGGCTTGACCTGCGCCCATTATCAAAGGTGTGCCTACCTTGTTTATCAGACGTAGTTCGCCCATTTACAGCTCTCAATCCTCATTCAAGGCAAAAACCCAACCAATGGAGGGCGGCCTCTGTCCCTTTTTTAATAGGAGCTAATTCTAGGGATGGGATCTTCCATCGCTTATCCTCTTCTTCTTGGAAGTCCAACTCTCTACCCAAAAAGGGCTCAAAAGTGCAGTTAAGGTCGCCTGCCAAGATGACAAAATATTCCTTTTCGCATTGATTTAGAATCGACTCCAGGTCGTTAAAGATGCCTATTGGACTACGACCTCCTGGAATGCCCCTCACGTAAATATTTATAATAACTATTGTCTGGGAACCTGGGTTAGTAAGCTTAAGTACAAGAATATCAGGGTTAGAAGAGGGTAACTCTGTGGTGTGATAGGCCAGAGACTGCCTTATCCAAACACATAATCCCCCTGAGGGTCTGCCCTCTCCATCCCTACAGGCGGGTTTGTGAAAGTTAAGAAACCCGGGAAGAAAAATAGCTTCAACTGCCCAGGTCTCTTGAAATAGCAGTATATCCTGATTGTTCACCAGCTCTATCCACTCCTCAGTTAGAAACCTTCCTCGTAGGCCAGCTATATTCCACGAAATAAGCCTCAAAGTGGATGGTTGGTTAGCCAGGCCCGACCCAACAGGACCTTTAGTACCCGATGATGGCGAGTTTCCCCCCCTGGGGCTTAAGGGTACCTGCGACTGAACATCATCTGTCGTGAAGGGGGAACTGGTCTTGTTATTTATATCCATTTCACCAACTATTGCCAAGTCAACATTCTGAATTCTAACTTGGGTCCCTCTATGTGTACTATGCTCCTTCTGTTCATCTATTAGTGCCAACACATCCTGGCTCTCAGCCACATCTAACACAGAACCCTCACCCCATTCCCCTCCAGAAAGATCAACCATCTTATTCCCAGTATTGTAGAATATTACCTCCTGAGTTTCTTCAAAAGATGGTACTAAATCTAGGTCTGGGATGTCAATAATACCCGTACAATCTCGTATGGACTCTAATTATATAGATGGTAGGTCCAGTAATTCATTTAGGTCTGAACATGGTTCGTAGAGATTGGGCAACGGGATATTCCAGTGCTCATTATAGTTGGAGAATTTAGAATGATGGTGAATCAGTAAAGGGAAGCGTCTAGGAGGAAATTGGCAAACAGGAACAAAGGAGGGGGTGATCGGATGATTGGAGGGACGTGAAAAAGGTGAGGGGCGGTAATCCAGAGTCTGGGAATTAGGATGTCTATTAGTCCTGGCATGAGTAGGAGGTCTTAAAAGGGCCTCTGGGTAAAAGTAACTCAAGTTCCTTGTTGAAATTCCACCCTCATTTTTACCTGGATACCAGTCGCTTAAGAAAGTAACAACTCTGTGATCTTTAAAATTAACAATAACGACATCACCTTCAATATCTTTTGGTCGGGGACCCACCCAATCGCATCTTCTTACGGAGACAATATCTCCGTTGAGATGAGCAGGAAGGGGCCTATTGGAACTCAACCAAAAAATGATTTTATTTTTCAGATTATCGTTATGTTCAAAGGTTCCTTTAAGGATAGTGGGGACGCCTGTTAAAAGGATCACAAAGTTGGCTGACTCTGGTGGTAAGTCTACTATAGTCCTATGTTTTGTAGTGGGTCTTTTGGTGTTGGTGCCCCCAAGGACAAAGTAGTCTTAGGCATCGAGGCTGGAGGTTTGTTAGGAACCAACAGATTCTTATCCTTTTATGACTTATGTCCAGCCGTCAGCTTGCTAGGAATAGTAGGGGCAATTTTATTATTGGCTGTTGGAATTCCTTTAGATATGATTAAGCTGCTTGGTTTTGCTGTTGCAGAACCTGTCTGGCAATTGGATCGAACTTGATCACTGGGTTTTTCGGGGTCAGAAATTGTACTCAGATGGGCAGCTGACAATAGGCGATCCACTTTATCCCCCAGGATTCTCACCCTTTCCATTAGGGGAAGCATATAGGCTTTAAAGAGCTGTTCAAATATTTCTGTTGGCTCTTTCTTGGATGTGCTGGGCAATTCCCCAGTCGAAGATGGTAAAAAGTGAGTGCCTGGTAATACATCACTCATTAGAGGACTAGCTGATTTATTTGTAGAACCTAATGAGAGAGATGTTGGGGATGATGGATTACCCCCTTTTCTTTTAACACCCCCTTTTTTCCTCCTTTTCCTTGGCGGGGATTGGGGAAGCCACTGTGGTTTCTTATTAACAGTAATGGCCTTACTGACAATAGGTTGTAATCTGATCTCAGTGGGTTCAACAGTTACAATTGTGAGATTAGACGGAGTGGAATTCAAATGTGTAATACGAGTTGGGGGAATAGGGGAGTTTAAATCAATTAAACTATTGGAAGCAATAGGGGGGAAACCTGAGTTATTTTGACTAGAATTAGCAAGGTGATCTAAAATTATGCTGTGCTCCTGGAAGATACTAGGTATAGGTATAGGATCATTGCTGAGCAAATCTGCGTCTGCCTCAACCCCTCCAATGTTAGCTGGTTCTTGTGTAAGGGTAACATTTGGGAAAGTGTTCAAAGGTTTATTTTTTAACGATTCTATGGAGCGACGACGCTCCGCGCATTTCTCCTCTAACAGGAGTTCTTTGTCAATGTCTTTATTGGCCCTCACAAAGTATTTGTCCAGGGGTCCTAGAATTAAAACTCCAACGCTAGAGGGCAGGGAACTAAGCAATTCAGAGGACATCTTTTGCACTTGTGGAGAACTACCAATATCAAAGTCAAAGTACCTTTGGCGAGGATGAACACGCTGTGAAAGTTGGGGACCAGGCCCAACCCGGCCTCCTACGGCCCCTGACGGCTACAGACGGTCCCACCCTTGTCCCGGGCTTCTCCCGGTCGCTCCCGCGCAGCGGGCCACAATAGGACCTTTAAGGGGTGGAGCTAAAGGGGGGGCGTAGGCAGGGAGAGCGGCCCAGGTGCTGGCAATTTGGGTTGGCGGCGGGCGCTCCTGGGAGTTGAAGTCCCGAGCCCGCCGTACGCTCGCAGCCCTGCCTACAGTTCTTTCTCCTCAAAACGCGATCCCACCGGCTCCGGATGCAGGGTCTTTACTCCGTCTGCAGGCACCCCTGCGAAGCGGGACCCGCGAAGCGGGTACCGCGAGCAGTTACAGGGGAAAGGGTAAACCACGAAAAAGGCACACACAGCAAAGCGTCCCACGATGGTTTAGGCGCTGGAATTATTTAAATGGCAAATGATGATGATGGGAGGGCGTAGGCAGGGAGAGCGGCCCAGGTGCTGGCAATTTGGGCTGGCGGCGGGCGCTCCTGGAGTTGAAGTCCCGAGCCCGCCGTACGCTCGCAGCCCTGCCTACAGTTCTTTCTGCTCAAAACGCGATCCCACCTGCTCCGGATGCAGGGTCATTACTCCGTCTGCAGGCACCCCTGCGAAGCGGGACCCGCTAAGCGGGTACCGCGAGCAGTTACAGGGGAAAGGGTAAGCCACGAAAAAGGCACACACAGCAAAGCGTCCCACCTTTCCCTTTGACACAGGCACACAAGTTCAAGCCACACTGCATAGAGTCAAAGTAAACAGCACTGATCCAAGCCACGCTGCACAGATTGTATTGGAGTTGTATTTATATAGCGCCACACTGCATGGATCCCAGCACAATGTGCGTCTCCAAGCCACACAACAAGATTGTAGTGACAGTGCAGATATTGAAACAGCAGATTCACCCATTTTGCACACACTGCACACACCCCTGCACTTCTTGATCATTCAACGCTCCCACGTGTCAGAATGCGACATACAAATCTGAGGCCAGTAACCTCTGCTGACCAGGGACTCCTTAAAAAGTTCCTAAAGCTTTTTAATGAATAGCTACATTCTTAAAGTATTTTTTTTCCTCAACCGATAAGTATACATTAGTCTATATTTTAAACTACACAAATGATTAATGTTTATTAATGCATAGGTTACAATTTAAATATAGACTCAAATTGCCTAAAATAGTCACTGCTTTATATTCACAGACAATAAACATGTACATGTACATTTTGTTGACATGAACATGTACATACATACCATACACCTGTTTACATTTATATATTATAAATAGTAAAGTCGGTAACACAAATTTGACTAGAAAAATAGCAATTCCCTTTTAAGTGAGAGTTGTTGCGGGGGATGGAGGAGGCGGGAGGGGTTGAATAAAAAAATATATAAAATAAAACTTACCCTCCTGCACCACCTCAGCTCCAGGATGGGTCCGGCCTCCCGCCGTCCTGCGTTATTTTGATTCCTGCAGCTCTCATCCTCATCAGGAAAGGCAGCCTCCCTCCCTCCTTTAGGACAATCACAATGCTGCAATGGCAGCGTTGTGATTGGTGAGGCGCAGCGGAGAGCGCCCCAGCTAGGTCATTTTCTCTATGTAGGCTGCTGCATGCAGCAGCCTACATAGAGAAAACAGGAGAGTGGGCGTTCCTGCTCGAGGGCAGGGGGCAGTGGATTGCTCACTATTGTGGGTACTGACTGTTTGGTCGGCCCCAGGGCCAGCCAAACAGTCGGTATCCACAACAGTGGGTAAGCCACTCCCTCCTTGCCCTCGAACAGGACCACCCACCTGCCTGCTTCCGACCAGGCACTTCTGCTTTCTCGCAGTGCGAGAAGCAGAAACATAAATTGGTAGTTATTACCATTTGTGTTATTGCCTTCTCGCACTGCGAGAAAGCAGTGGGGCGACACCCCCACGCCCCAATGGGGGAGCAGCCACTGATGAATCCTACCTACTTTATCTAATTGAAATTATCTCGATATTAACATAGCCTGTTTACTCTGACCCTCACTCAGTCAGAGTGTCAGGCCCATTTGAAAGGCACATGTGCTAGTGCACATGTGGTAGCCATCACAGTTTTATCTGGGCTTACCTTCTTTTGGCCCTGGACTCCATTGCCTGTTAGGCAAGATGGTTAGTCCTCACTTTGACGTAGAGCACCCTCGATCTTTAAATGCGGCCTGGGTGCTTTAGGCATCAGCTGGTGTGCACCTTTCCAGCTTATCACAGAGTGGTATCAGCAAGCCTTACTGACCTCAAAAGCCTTGTGATGAGTGCAGAAATGAGTGGTATTCACACAAGTCACCTTTGCAATGTGTGAGGAGTGCCAGTCACTAAAGGCACCATTGCAATATGAGGATATGTACTCCTCCCTGGGGGAGGGGAATAGCAGACCAGTCTGCATGTGACTGGCATCATCAGTGCAACCAGGTTACATGATACAAACACATAGGGGCATATGTACAAGCATCTAGCGCCACGGCAAGGTCACTTTTTCCGACATTCCTGTAGCGATAGGGGCTTTGCCTTATTACCAAGGCAGTGTTAAGCCACTTAACGCTGCCTTGTAAATAAGGCCTCCTTTCACGCTATGCTTACCGTGAAAGGGGTGGGCAAGGGGTGTTGCGGTGGGTGTTTCACCGTACACCAATTGACTTTGACGATGCCCCCTATTTACATGGGTGGCGTAAATAGGAGACAGCTCCAAAATTAAGACCAGGGTAAACCTGGGCTTAACTTGGCAAAACGAGGAGAAATGCTTTATTTCTCCTCTTTTTTGCTTTTTCCATGTGTGCTGCCTTGTGGGGCACACAAGGAAAAAGGAAAATGCCTTGGATTGTTTATGTGTAAGAAGGTGTCTCTTCCTGCACATAAGCAACCTTTAAAAATTAAGCATTATGATTAAGCAGCAGACATTGAAGTGACAAAACAGCATTTAAAGATTGTTTATGGCACCTTCCGACACATAAAAAAGTCGTCCCCTGCATGCAGACACCCTTGCACTATGGTGCAAGGGTGCCTGCGTTGGCACTACACTTGCTAAGTGTAGTGCCAACGCAGGGGGAAACATAAGGCCACACCATATTCTTGTAAATATGGTGCAGCCTTGCGGTTCTGAAGTGGCAGAGTGAGGCGTTAAGCAACAAATGCTAAAAAGTGTCTAACAAGCAGAATGTTTCCTCAAGCGAGACAGCCATGATTCAAAATTGTCAGCAGTTTGGCATGTATTATATCCAATGTTACAAATGGGATTTCTGGCTGGCTGAGGCTTGCGCCAAAGCCAGACAAAAACCACCACTCTAGTCAGGGCAAGGAAGTTACCCACCAAGATAACCTCTGCTCACCCCCTTGGTAGCTTGGCACGAGCAGTCAGGCTCATCTCAGAGGCGATGTGTAAAGCGTTTGCGCGCGCACCCAGCAACAACACCCAAGGGCACTGGCAGAATGTAGAGGGGATTATTTACATGGGACAGGGCCACCTGGACCGCTGTCAGGAGTAATCACTTTTAGAACTAGCACGGAGAACATATCATAACTGTAGTACCAAAATTAGCACATGTAGCACACAACCAGTGCTCACTGGTAAAAGGTAAACACCATCTACGCAATCCTAAAACACCTTAGGTAAATATTACGCAGGGCACCATGACCTCACTAACATCACTCTTCTATGGCAAACAACCTCCTAGGCATAAAAACACATAATTAGAGGCATGGGCAAAAGCATTACTTCAATCACATTAGGCAGGAAATCACATCTGTGCAAAACACATATTTAGAGGCCATTGCATCAATCACATTAGGCAGGAAATCACATCTGCGCAAAACACATATTTAGAGACCATTGCATCAATCACATTAGGCAGGAAATCACATCTGCGCAAAACACATAGGGCTTAACATGTACCCTGTGCAAGGGCACAACACAAGAACTGTCCCCCAGGCCAACTGACCTCTCTGGCGCTGAAACGCCCTGTGTCCAAAATGTCAGGGCGTCTGCGCAGACAGCCAAAGGACAAGCCTAAACGTGGCAGCTGCCCACTAAGTGGACTTCTCCTGTTCCTGTCCCCCTCCCCTTCGAAGCTGATGCCCCGACTACCACAGTGAGCCTGTCTGTGTTTCCACCGCTCTCGCTGCAGGAACTTGACTTGCTTTTAAGCAAGAGGAGGTCAGGGTCTCCATTAGATCCCTGTCCTCTTAAAGTCCTCAAGGAATGCAGAGATACCTTGTTGCCTCCGCTTTTGGACATCATAAACAGGGCAATGAAGGATGGTATTTTCCTCTCCCAGTGGAAGAGTGCGGTAGTCAAGCCCCTCCTTAAGAAGCCCACATTAGACCCTGAAGTACTTAAGAACTTCCGCCCCATTTCCTTGTTCCAGCACCAGCTAAGATGCTGGAGACTCATCTTAACAAGCATTTGGCGGCGTTCTTGGATACTTCGGGTCTGCTAGATCAGTCTCAACATGGCTTCAGGAGAGCCCATAGCACGGAGACGGCCCTAACGATAGTGCTTGACAACATCCGCACTGAGGTCGATCAGGGACACACCTCCCTGCTGATCTTACTAGAACTGACAGCCGCCTTCGATACCCTGTCTCCCTCGGTTCTTACATCTTGTCTGAGGGAGATAGGGGTAGATGGCGTGGCTTTGAGCTTGCTGGCCTCTTTCCTGGATCAGAGAGAGCAGAGGGTTAAGCTGGGAGATTATCTATCTCCTCCCACACCTGTGCAATGTGGGGTCCCTCAAGGGTCGGCATTAAGTCCGACCCTGTTTAACATCTATGTGGCCCCACTTGCCAGGCTTGTGAGATCGTTTGGGATGGAGGTAGTCTCCTATGCTGATGACACACAGATCTTGGTGTCCCTCTCTCGCTCGGTGCATGCTCCCATTTATAATTTTAGAAGCTGCATGGAGGCGGTCTCTAAGTGGATGATTAACAATTCACTCAAACCGAATGGGGAGAAGACCGAAATGTTGGTCTTCGGTGGAAACACTAACATCTGGACGGCCGAATGGTGGCCCCCTTCGCTGGGAGTCTGCCCCATGCCAACAGATTCGGCGAAGAATCTGGGAGTAATGATCGACCCAGCTCTCTCAATGGCACAGCAGGTCAATAGAACAGTCGCTACCTGCTGGGGCATTATTAAAATCCTTTGAAAAATCAAACACTATCTGTCCCCTCAGGCTCAGAAGCAGGTCGTTGTTGCACTGGTTGCCTCGCGACTTGATTAGTTTAATGTTCTTTATGCTGGTGCTGATAAAGGTCTGATGCAGCGCTTACAGACTGTCCAGAATGCGGCAGCCAAATTTGTACTGGATGCTCCTAGATTATCCTCCGCCAAGGCTGCCAGGAAAAGCCTGTACTGGCTCTCTATTGAGTCCAGGATTACTTTCAAGACTCTCTGCATGACCTATGGGGCGCTGGCTGGCAATGGGGCTGAGGGCGTAAGGAAACTGTTGCGCCCATATGCACCGGATAGAGTTCTCCGTTCTTCAACCAAGAGTCTGTTGGTGGTGCCTCGCGTTCGTAGAACTAAATGGGGCGGGAAGGCGTTTTCAACCTTAGCCCCCAAGTTGTGGAACAGCCTTCCCCTTGAAATCAAATCCCAACCATCGGTCCAGAACTTCCGGAAAGCTCTAAAAACGTGGTTATTCTCAAAGGTGTACCCGTAGTGCTGGTTATCTGGTCATTTTGATTTCTTTTATTAGGCGCCTTGATGCCTCCGGGCTTAGTAGCGCAATATAAGTCTTATTTCATATCATTTCATTTCATTTCAAGTGCTGGGCAGCTGGGGTTCTCCTCTGTAGCCCTGTGAATATACTGTGCCACATTGGAGCCCTCTGGCTCAAGAAACAAATGCCCTCTGGAGCCACTCCTAGGCTAGGAGGAAAGAATGCCCCCTTCGTTGGAGTCTCCCCTCTGGGGACTCCAAAACCAAAGAAATGCCCAAGAACCTCTTGTGGGCTCTGAATTCCAATCGTGCCCCCTAAGCCTCTCTGGGCTCCTCACAAATGCCGCCTCCGTTGGAGTCCCGCTCGGGGGACTCAAAATCAGTAGTTGCCCCCAAGAGCCTCTTGGGCTCTAAACAATTTGCCCCCGCAACATAGGAGCCCCGCTCGGGGGGCTCAAAGCTACCGTGGTGCCCAGGAGCCTCTTGGGCTCGATAAACAACTTGCCCAGTCGGAGCCTCTCAGGCTCCGGAGAAATGCCTCCGACTGCAGCCAGTAACACGGGGGGGCGGGCACCGGCAATGTGCCCCGACGCCTACCCCTCTTCCCCAAACTAACACCACGGGGCTTCGGCCTCGAACCCCCCACCTCCCGGGCAGCTCCACTCACCGGTTTGCGGTACAGGGGTTCCAGAGGGGTCGGCGGCGGTGTCTCTGCTCCTCAGCTATCTCCGCACCACTCACCAGGCGCCAGGCGGGGCTCTCCCCCTTCTTAGGGAAGCCTTGCTCGAGCTGGTGCTGGCGTCTGGGCACTTCTTCCTGCTTGCACCTGAGCACGGGGTGGGCTCCCGTCCGCTTCCCGTTTGCTCTGGCGACCCCGCCCACGTCACCAGAGGCTGCCTGACTTCCGGGTTTAACCAGGCGGCTGATTTAGTGGGTCTCGGGCCGCGACGGTGAATTCTCTCCTCAATACGGGGTGGGCTCCCGTAACTAAATAAATATTTAAACAGCGGAAAACCGGCAGGGTGGGCACCTGCTTAGGTTATAATCAAAATGCGGGCACAAGAACGGCAGATAAGCGGGGTGGGCACCCGCGCCGTAAATCAGGAGCCAGAGGGGGAATCCTCTCGCTCTTCCCTAGCAGCGCGACGATGCAGAGAGCCCCCAGGTGCTGCAAGGGAAATAAAGTGCTCCCAGACGCTTGATGCCCAGAAGTCCAGGGCAAGTTACAGCAAGAAGTTCTTCAGGATGTGGGGGGGGCAAGGCTGGGCCCAGAGCCAGCTCACAGGGTCCTCCTAGGCAGGGAGGCAATCCCCAGTGGCGGTTCTCCTAGCGCCAGCAGCAGCCCCCCCCTAGGAAAAGGATCCAGGAAGAGAACCGATTGTAAGGGGACACAGACCCTTTTTATACACCGTATTCCTTTGTCTGGCTTCAGGGTGAGGGGAAAAACCAGTTGCAGCTGGTTTGTGAGCACTTTTGATGTGCTCAGCCCCTTACTCTATTCACTGGCAGGGCTAGGGTCATTAGACGCACCACAGGGGGCGGATACAGCATTGTGTGGAGAAAGCCCAGCCCTATTCAGGACCCAGGTGCACCCCTCCCTCACATCAGCATGCTAATCTCTCCATTCACCACCGGGGCAGACCCATCCAGACTCCTGGAGCCAGGCTCACCAGCCAGCTCCAGCCAATCACGTGCCAGCACACTCACTGCACACGCACACCCATGTCTAGAAGTGGCACTTCCACACTAGACACATACACGCCACATACATCATCGCGCAGCATTCAATCACACGAGTCCGCACATACCAGACTCGAGCCTGCACTCCCCACGCATCAGGAACTAACATGGTCACATACATTCCCCATGCATTCCTACGGGAGGGCAGGCCAACCTCACTACATGCACGCACTTTACCCTGGGACACAGGCAAAAAGTGCGCTAAGCCAGAAATTACGAACACCAGGTCGCCACCAAAAGCAAAAAGTTCAGGGGGGAACCGGCCAAAAAGGCCCAGGTCCAACATCCAACCTATTGTAAATAATTTCAATTATAACATAAAACTTGATGTAGATCGAGTCTCTATGTAACCGCCTTGCGCTCCTCACTCTCGAGGTGCCCAATCTTCTGAGTAATTTCTTTGTCCGGTGTCTTTTCTAAAATAAAATATAAATAATTTCAAAGAAAGAATCAATGTGCTCTTCCTTTGCCTCTATCCTTTTGTTGATGCAAGATTGGGGTGGTGCTGTCACTGTTTCTTCTCAACGCACTTTACATTAACTTGTCACCTGAGAAACTGGGCTCTTTCAGCCTGTCAATCTCAAACTTGTCATAATGTGAAAGAGCTTGGAATTTATTTGTATGCAGCCGTGGCCAGTCCATTGGGGCTGAGGGGCCACGCCCCAACCTTTTGCCCCTCACAAACAGTGGCTGTTAGGCTGAACAAAGGTCAGCGTGACAGACACTGTTCATTTTCAGATTAGGCATCCAGGAGCCAGACATGCGCTAAATGTGCGAGTTCCTGGCTGCCTAAGCTGAAATTTGCTGGGCTGAGGAAGTCACAGCTCCTGTAGGTGTGACATCCTCAGCTCAGCAAAAGTCCCTGAGGCACTCCCGTCAGTGACGAGGGATAGAATCACTGATTGCATCGATCCTGGGCCCTTCTGTTTTAAGCCCTGAAGAGCCCAGGGTCGAGTGCCAATCAGTTACACTTCATAACAGAGTGGGGTGGTTTCAGCAGTCTCACTGACCCCTTCCGACTCTGTGATGACTTTGGGACTGCTGCCTTCACTCGTTGGTTGACCTTCGGTCAGCCAATGAGGGAAGGCAGCAGTCCCATCCCTCCTGGAACCTCGGAAGCAGAGCTGCAGGTAAGTGTTTGTATGTTTTTCTTAAATTAATATTTGGTGCCTGCTTGCATGTTTGTATGAATGTTTGTTAATGAGTGTTGTGAAAGGATGTGTTTGTCTGTGCGTGGGATTGTGTGAATGCATGGCTGTGAGTATATATGTGTGCATGTGTGACCCGTCCGTACGTCCCGCTCCCTCTTAAAATTACGGGCCGCCACTGTTTGTATGTTGGATTTAAATCCTTTCCAGTTCTGTGATTCCAGGAAGAAGATGGGGAGGGTTTGGTTGTACCAACATTCCAAATATGTAATACAAGTAAAAGAGTGCAGACAATACCTTGTTTAATGGCAAGTTTTCAAGTAGAGCAACTGTGCGTCAAAGTTAGCCATACAGACTTTCTGAAAGGGGCAATAGGCAATTGGCACACAGACTACTTCGTGTTTTCAACTTCTCCGTACTGACACTACCCTCCCTTTTCTTGACACTGCCTAATCCTGCAGTTTTCATGAATATGACATTTTTGTTCTTATTGGTTTATCCCCTCTGCTATCTGAACATTGTAAAGCATACCATACCTTTCCGGGTATTACTTTATCCAGTATTTTTCTCAAAGATGATATTATTTTTATTATTTCTCTGCCCACTGTATACTTGTAAAGAGGTCTGATACCAGCGAGGGTCATGTACATGCTATAAAAAACTATCAAAATAAATAAAAAAAATAAGATGCTTGCGACTAGACAGCTTCCATTATTATGAAGTAATAATAAAATAGAATATGTGCTACAGCCTGTGTTCGCTCAGTCCACTCAAGGTTTCCGAACATCGTAGGAGTGTGCATGGTTACACCACCGGTGTGTCCCTGCCCTGGCGCAGACTCTTAGTAAAGTAGGCTGGAAACTACGTAAAAGGAATATCTGGAAGCATAAGGCAGCACTCGAAGATCACGGTACTAGTTTGAAGATGGAAACAGCCGTGTCTTGAATCTCTTGCAAAAAGTATTTTCGCACGGTTTAGTTCTTAGTCCCTCTGGAAGAATATTCCAGATATTGGCTGAGAGGTATCCAAAGGAGCGAGCTCCCATCCTGGTTTCTGTATTCTAGGCACAGTGACCAGTGCAATGCCTTTAGATCTTAATTCCGTGCCGTGTGTAAGCAGTTATCATAGACAGGAGATAATGTGATCTTTTTTCCCCAGAAATTCTGTGGCAGTAGCACATGGCCTTGAACGTGATCCTCTTCTTCACAGGCAACCAATGCAGGGTTACCAGGGCCTGGCGGCCTCTGCTCTTTTTGGGAGGTTCAAAACTAGGCGAGCTGCCGCATTTTGGATTGACTGGAGCTTTGTCAGCCCTTTCTTAGATGCTCCCAGATTGAGGATATAACCATAGTCCACCTGGGAGGTGACCAAGACATGTACAATTGTCTTCCTAGCAGTGATTGGTAAACGGTCAAGGAGTCTCTTTAGGACTTTAAGAGTCCCGAAACATTTCCCCTCCACCTTCTGGATTTGACTTTCAAATGTTAGTTTAGAATCAAGCCAGATCCCAAGATTCTTTACTTCCGCTTTCAGGGCAGGTATTTGCCCTAATGTTTCGGGCCACCATGCTGATGTCTATATCGAGGGGGCCTTTCTGACTATCAACACCTCCGTTTTGTTACCATTGAGTTTCAAAGAGTGGTTGGACATCCATGCGGCTAGCTCTTCTAAACATAGAGAGAATTGATTAGCTGTCAGCGCCGGATTCTGAGATAAGGTGAAAATCACTGGTGTATGATTGGCATATAAAACAACAGTCGTAGTGTGTCCTTTCACTAATTCTGCAAGAGGTCCCATATAGAGATTGAACAACGTAGGGCTTAGAATTGAGCCCTGTGGGAAACCCTGCAGCAAAGGAATGCTCTTGGATGTATGTGCATGCTGAGCAAATTGGAAGCTCTGCAATGAGAGAAAGGATGTCATCCAGCATAGAGTGAAACCCTGACCCTGCATTTACCTAGTCTTTTGAGAAGAAGACTATGAGATATGGTGTCAAATGCTGCACTGAGGTCCAACAGGATCAGCGCAGCAGTCTGCCCTGCATCCACGCATTTCCATAAAGTTTATGTAGCAAGGAGTAGTGCCGACTCTGTGGAGTGAGTGGCTCTAAAACTAGATTGTGAGGGGTGAAACAAGTAATCCCGTTAATATGATTAACTAGTTGCTTGTTGGCTACTTTCTCTGCAATTTTTGCAAAGAATGGTAGCAACGAGATAGGGCGCAAGTTTTCTAACACTGAAGAGTCTAGCAGCGTTTTTTTCTGCAATGACCATACTATTGCTTGTTTCTATTTCTGAGGAATTTCACCCAGATAAAAGGAACAAGCAAGTAGCTGTGAGACATAAGGCAGAATAACATTGCCTCCGTGCCTTAAATTGTGGGAAGGGCTGGGTCCAAGGGAGATCCAGATTTAATCACCCTGGCCCTTCTCTTCAGATCTTTCATCTCCGGCACCCTAAATTCATTAGGGGTTTCTCCCTCAAATGGTATTTCGGAAAGGGACTCCGGATTCACACCCTGCTGTGCTTCGACTGAGAACCAGTCATAGATTATTGCAACTTTATCTGCAAAAATGTCAGAAATGTTTTGCAGTTCTCCAAGGAGATAGACATTGGGGCAGTTATGGGTTCATGCGATTTGAGGGTTTTCACAATAGAGAACATTTCTTTCGAGGAGTAAATAGCATTTTCAAATTTTTTAGTGTAAAAGTCACAGCGCGTTTTCCCGATAAGCGCATGATATTTTTTGAGTTCTTTTTTATAATTATCCCTACTCTTGGTGCAATAGTCCTTCCTCCACCTGCGCTCTAGTTGTTTTCATTTTTCTTTAGCAATCATCAATGAGTCATGAAACCTGGGCACCAATCCCCTCATCCTATAAGTGTTCAGCGTAGTCCACGGTGCTATTTCGTCTAGTGCATCCATTATCCAGTTTTCCAGATCCCTGTTTGCTATATTCATATCCTCCTTAAGTTTAGGGCTGGTATTCAAAAGTACCTGAGAGAAAGTATCAGGGTTAAACCTTGTTCACTTCTTACGTGTAATTACCTGCTTAGTCTTACTGGGGGTGAGCCTGCGAGAAGGTACAGAGAACTTGAAGGACACTAAGTGGTGCTCTCATCTAGAGACTGCCCAAGGCATTCCCACAGCAATCTCAGTAGTTGGTAAATATCGGATCCAAAATGAGTTCCGGTTGATGAGTTGGAACGCTCACTTTTTGCACCAGGTTCAGAGACATAAGGTCCTTACATATCGATTGTTCTTCAAGGTTCTCCTTATTGTCAAAGTGCAAGTTAAGGTCACACAAAATTAACAAATTGTTGTAACGCAGTGCTGGCTGAACCAATTTCTCCATTAGGCGTGATATAAATTGTGTCTAGGACCTGGTGGGCGATACATTCGGAAACCCGCTATAGTGTGGTCTTCAGCTGCAGAGAGAGTAAAAAAGAAGGACTCACAGTTCTCAAGATTGGCCTCCTTTATGCAGCATTTCAGCAACAATTTATATATTTTTACAATTCCTTCTCCTCTTTGTATTGAACAATCCTGTCTAAGTATCCCATATCCTTGTGGAAGTGCATCAAGGATATTAAGAATGCAGCACTCGTTCAGCCATTTTTCAGTGCGAAACAGAGCATTGTGCTTTTTATCATTTAAAATCTCAAAAATCTCATATTTGTGTTTCACTAGTGAACAACAATTTATTAAAAGCAAGTGAAATTTAGATGCATGATATGCAGTCTGTTTTTTGGGTTCAAAGTCTGTATTGCAGATAAAGCATTTTAATGGACAGGAGTCTGCTGTTAGTTTGTGCCGACATGTTTCAGAGATCAGAGGTAGTAGGCTACCGAAAGCATCGAAATTGGAGTGTATATGTTGATGGGTCTCACAACTGGCAGAGATTCTGGCACCTGTTCCCGGCCGTGTACTGCGGGTGCAGACAGGCTTGACTTTGGAATGCCGGCAGCATGCCCGCTACATGCGACCATGTCACGGCTCTCATTTACCGGATTGGGAGAGTTCAGACCCGATAACAACTGGCCCGTCAACCTTTCCAAATTGGCAGTCGTAAGGTATCTAGGGGCATATTATCAAGGGGGTTTATCTCCGCTTTTTTGGCTTTAAAAGCCAAGAAAGCGGAGATAAAATTATCTCCCTATTACCAAGCTGTCGCTAACACCAGTTAGTGACAGCTAATAGGAGATAGCGACCATCTTGGGCCCCGCTTTGCATGTCAGTGATATTTATCACTAATGACATGCAAAGTGGGCGTGCCAAGATGTTAGCGACTGGAAACAGTCGCTAACATCGCTATCTCCTATTACCAACTTTTGGAGATATTCGCGCTAAGCGCGAATATCTCCAAAAGCTAACACCTGCCCTGAGCAGTTCTTCACCATGTTATCCAATGGGAGGTGGATAACATGGCTAAGAGCATTTGCTCGATAATGCATGAATATCGCGGACTTTTCAGCGATATTCATGCATTGCGGCCGTTTTTTATCGCATTTGCGATAAACCTTGCTAATAGCAAGGTTTATCTGCGATAAAAATCGCCGATGTGCGGCGATAATTTTTGTCTCTAAACAAGTTAGAGACAAAAATTATCGCTAGTTGTTGGTAATATGCCCCCTAGTTCGGGAAAAGAGGGAAAGTTCCACTTCCTTGGGACCACAAAGCCGAGGAGAAGAGCCCCAGCTCTCCCGAGTTGACCCAAGGCTCAAAGCCTATAAACAGGTACAAGGCCTAGCCTGCACCCTTTAACACGCAGCAGTGCAGGGGGGTCAAACAAATTATAATTATTTATTAAAAAACAAATGCGCAATTGCCGTAAAATCAGTGAGACCAGATCCACAGTAAAATAGTCTCACCCCCACTTATGAGAGACCGCTGCGCGTCCGTGTCATGGCTTTCATATATCTGATCGGAAGAGTTCAGATCGGAAAACAACTAGCCCATCAACCTTCCTAAAATGGCGATCGTAAGGCGTCTAGTTAGGGGAAAGATCTGGGGGCATATTACCAACCAATAGAGATAATTTTTGTCTCTAACTTATATAGAGACAAAAATTATCGCCGCAAATCGGCGATTTTTATCGCAGATAAACCTTGCTATTAGCAAGGTTTATCGCAAATGCGATAAAAAACGGCCGCAATGCATGAATATTGCTGAAAAGTCAGCGATATTCATGCATTATCGACCAAATGCTCTTAGACATGTTATCCACCTCCCATTGGATAACATGGCTAAGAACTGCTCCTGGGCAAGTGTTAGCTTTTGGAGATATTCGCGCTTAGCGCGAATATCTCCAAAAGTTGGTAATAGGAGATAGCGATGTTAGCGACTGTTTTCAGTCGCTAACATCTTGGCACGCCCACTTTGCATGTCATTAGTGATAAATATCACTGACATGCAAAGCGGGGTCCAAGATGGTCACTATCTCCTATTAGCTGTCGCTAACTGGTGTTAGCGACAGCTTGGTAATAGGGAGATAATTTTATCTCCGCTTTCTTGGCTTTTAAAGCCAAAAAAGCGGAGATAAAGCCCCTTGATAATATGCCCCCTGCTTCCTTGGGTCCACAAAGCCAAGGAGAAGAGCCCAAGCCCTCCCGACCTGACCCACGGCACGGAGCCTATAAACAGCCTATAAACAGGTAAAAAGGCTAGCCTGCAACCTGCAACACACAGCAGTGCAGGGGGTCAAACAAATTATAATTATTTATTAAAAACAAATGTGCAATAGCCGTAAAATCAGTGAGTGAAATTTAGCAGAATAAACAGTCTGTCACACACATACATGGTCTTCATACAATGTCATACAATGTCAGCAACTTGAGAGGAGCTTTATTTTGAAAGCAGTTAAAACAATGTTTAATTTTTTAAAGGCCCACAGAGAATGCTAGGCTATTTATCTCGAAACTGACAACAGCCAAGGCTTTTTAATGAAATGCACACATAATACATGTTCGCAGTACCAATTAAGATAACACCAAGCTTATGTTCTTTGAAAACTCAATTTAGCTAACCCAGGTTGGCATTAAGCTTTCTATGAATACCAAAGATGTTTTTTAAATGCCACATATGATGAAATATTAATTTGCTACAAACTGAATTGGCTACAAAATACATGCATTTCTAAAAAATGCCATATTTAGCTACACTCAGTTGTAAACATTACTGGAATTTTTGTTGTCATTTTTGGAATGTATAACTTTCACAACAGACATGCTCTAAGGAAAAAATCACAAACCTCAAGTCTTTAATGGATGCTGCTAGTGAGGACTAGATCCAAGAATCCTGCAAGAAGATAAGAGGCAAACTGGTATTCCCGGGAACCAGACAGTGACCTATAATGATCAATCAGTATTTCAATTTCATTTCAGACTAAACCAGAAATGCATAAAGAAGGAGGTGCTCCATAGGATGACGCATTGCTTGGTGCTTAGTGACAAATGTGAAAAAGGTGCACATTGGTAAGATTGATGAAATGATGACAGTAAAAATGAATTTATCAATGCACAGACTCTCCTCAGAGTTCAAGCTTCAGTTTCGTACATTTGTTTGGGCAGCCAACACATAGATATATCCACTTTTTACCTAAGAAGATTATTTATGGGCAGGATCTTCGTAAGGATAGGGATAAGACACCATCATACAGGGAAAAGTGAAAGAAATTACTCATCTGTCTAGGAAGAAATGTTGTCATAGCCAAAATCATGGGTGCCTTAACACTAGTTAATATGTAACTAATTACAAGCAGTGGCACACATTTTTCTTTATCTATAGGAAATCCGAATAGCTGAATATGACAAAATTGTTGTGCTACATTACTTGGAAAGTACACCAAAAAGTGATTGAGGACATGAGGCACGAGTGGGGACACCCAAATGAGTGAGAGAGAGGTAGCATTACATCATTAGACACTACAGCCAAACAATGCTGATGCCTGATCTGTCTAGGGAAGTAAATCTAAATTCAGAGTATGTCATGAAATATCAGGAAATAAATGTACAAATATCACAATAAAAAGGGCTTAAATAGGATGCCATGTACTAATTATTTATTTGTATATGGTTAATTAAAATCATTACCTAAAAAACGTACAAACGATATAAAATCAGAAATCTGGACCTTGTACTTCCTCCAAGGTTTGCATCATGAGAGTAAAAACATTGTTGTAATGGATTGCAAATGAGACGTTTAAGCTAACAACGATACAGTGCCTGTGCAGAAAGAATGATATTTTTTTAAGAGATTTTTGCACTTAGAAACCGTGGGCCATATTATCAAGAAAGGGCGATACATTATCGCCGCTTTTATCGGCAGGAAACTGCCGCTTACGCGGCGATAATGGGCTTGATAATATGCCCTTGTGAATTCCCATAGATAGAAGCTCAGGTTCTGGTGTTAACCTGGGCTTCTAAGGGAATTCACAAGGGCATATTATCAAGCCCATTATCGCCGCTTTAGCGGCAGTTTCCTGACGATAAAAGCGGCGATTTCCCTAGCTTGAGGAAGGATTGACGATCATGCGGCCATTGGTCTGGTGCTTGCCAATGGGATTCCTAGGTGACATGGTTTGTTCTTAGCTAAAGAGACAAGCTTGATCAACTGGATATTAAGATGAATATTATCTGGGTTAAGCGAGGTGATGATGGCTTGTCTGCGTGTACGGACTCCCAGAGTGTTCCATTCTTGCTGTAACCTAATTTTTCGTTTGGCCAGCTGTGCAGGACAAAGACACACAACATGTTCAAGGGATTCCTCGCACTTCCTGCAGTCCTTCCAGAGTGTGCCTTCCTTAGGTCAATGCCAACTGGCCACTCACCCAACCTCGGAGCTATGAATCCTGCATTCAGTTGATTGGAATAAGTACAGGCAAAATAAGTGGCAGGAGATGCTGGTCGGTAGATGTTAATGACCATCTAGGAGTTCTTGCGATTCGTGTGGACATCAATATCAGAGAGGTATAGCCAGGTGCAGACGCAGTTTTTGATGCCTAGTTTAAAGGATTGATGGCTCTGGTTGCTGTCCCAGAGATCTTTCACATCTAGAAGCTGCTGACGTTCCTCAATAAACTGATGGTGTTCTTGACTTGGGCCTCTAGTTTTTATTTCAGCTCAGAGCAGTACTTCTAGGTGGGCTCATGTGGCTGCATGCAGCTTTTGACACAGATTGAGGTAGGAACCAACACTTATAGCCCACTGATCAAGTGGTCCTAGTTCCAACCTGATCTGGGAGGCGGACAAGAGCCTTGGCAGGTGGAGAACTCCTTTGTATATTCTTGTGATATGTTTCCTGAGTGTATTGCTGTGTTTTTCCAATTGTATTTCACTGCCATAAGACAGCGTGGGTGACATTTTTAGTCTCATGACTCCCAGTAATGTGGATTGGGTTGGATCCAGAAGGGTCTTTGAGAGTTTGAAAGTTTTAATAGAACCGTCTGAGGTGACAAAGGCTTTGCTTTGGCTCACTTCTGACGCTGGACAAATGAGCCTCTTGCATCTATAAGTACCCCCAGGTACTTATATACATTTACATTTACATTTACATTTACTTATATGATTGGTCCACCGTAACCCTGCTGTTGTTATAAAACCAGCCTTCTCCACGCTGTTTTTTCCTTCCTGGTATTACTACCTTGGTTTTCTTTAATTTTATCTCCAGTGTGTTGGCTGTTGCATAGGCGATTTAGCAGACGTTGCACCCCAATACATGAACTGAACTGAAACTGAACATGGTGAGGTCATCAGCATAGAATAGGTTGCTGATCTTTATACCATCTAACTTGGGGGGTGGCTGTTAACAGAGGTGAGGTTTGTTACAGGTTGGTGATGAATACGTTAAATAGCAGGGGGGACATCATGCCCCCTGCTTTACTCCTCTAGTGGGTATGTTCCTTGATAACAGGCTCCATCACCTAATTTGATGCAAATCCACGTGTGCAGCTGGATTATTGCATCCAAGAGTTTTGGTGGAATTCCCCAGGTCTTTAATTTGGACCAAAAATCCCCCATCAAGACATGAGTAAACGCTGCTTTAAAATCAACTAAACAGCAGTGCAACAGAGAGTTTGAAGAAATTGCTATATCCAGCAGAATTGAGATTACCAACACGTTGGTGAGCATGCCAGATTTTGCGGTGACCCTTGTTTGTTTTTTGTAATGAGGTTCTTTGACTACACCCATTTCCCTAGGTCTTCCAGGAGCAAGCTGGCTTGAAATGTATCTTTTCTCTCTAGAAGCGATATTAATCTGCAATTGCCTGCATCTGAATGAATGAATGAATGAAAATACACTTATACAGCGCGATTGCTGCCCTGGGGCGTCCAAGCGCTAGGGAACCAGAAGAGGGGGTGTAATGAGGCTGACAGAAAACTGAAAGAAGAAGGGGGGCTGAATTGATTACGGGGATTTGAATAAGTGAGTTTTAAGTTGCTTACGGAAGGAGGCAAGGTTAGGGTTAGATCTCAGGTGAAGGGGTAGGGTGTTCCAGGTTTTTGAAGCATTGAAGGTGAACATTCTTCCACCTGCTCTAGACCTCTTGATTCTGGGAACTTTTGCCATAAAAGCCTGGCTAGAACGTAGTTCACGGCCTGGATGGATTAGGAACCACCTTTATAGATAGGATGAACTATGGTCCTGCGCAACAAATTGGGGATTGTCAAACTCCTGAGGCAGTTGTCAAGGAGTGGAGAGAACCTTTTTGCCTAGAATGGGACATTGTGTTTAATAAGGGCTTGCGGGAGGCATTTAGGCTTAGGTACCCCATCTATTCTGGCCATTGTTATCATACAGTACAACCACCTTGACAGTGGGCCAGGTCCATGACTTGGCCAGGTGGACAATCTTGATGTTGAGAGACACCAGGGGTGGTAAATAAGTCTGGGTTTTGAAGACCTTCATGCCTGTCTTGGCCAGCATCCCCTCTTGCCAGGAAGGGCCCAGAGAGGAAGGACAACCATTCTGGCATGGAGATGTTCATACAGTTGAGCCTGTTCAATCCATTCAGCTGCTTGCAACAAGTCCCGAAAATTCTTTGAGTTAGATTTCTTGGCCTTGTGTTAGAGGATTGCCCAGAAATAAATAAGGCTTCTTAGCTTCTCATCATAAGAGGCCTGCTGGAATTTTTCTGCGCTAAAGTTGTTGTATGTCGTTTTTGGATCTGAGCTAATTTTCCGGATGTATGCCCTTATAAAGGAACTCATGTACTTTACAAAGAACTACTATTCCCTTGGGGCTCTTTACTGACATTATTATGCCCGACTTTACGTCAAACTAGACACCTTCAAGGTATAAATATGCCTTCACTTGCTCTAGCAAGACACAGTGGTTCGGAGCAGTTCGACTATCTACTTGCTGAACGCAGCTCGCTACTGCAAGTGCTGAAGGAAGCTGACCCTCCAGCTGACGCACTGATCGAGAAGCTGTCCTTTCTCCCGCTGAGAATCCAGCTCCAGTGTTTCCAAGCTCCCATTGCCGGGTATTGGGAAATCGAGTCCCGAGACAAAGATACCAGACCTCCTTCATTCTAAACTAAGGTATGGAGCTGATTAGAACCTAAGAGAAATCTTGGATAGATTCTTGCCCAAAAAAAAAAAACCTATGCTACACAATACTTACTCCCTCCCGCGTACTAGACTTAGGTTAGGTACATTGGGGTAGGCATGTTTTAGAAGCACCAGTGAGTATTTTAGTCAATGTATTTATGTATGTATTTTTATATGGCTTAGAAACCATACAATGCTTTTCCAGTATTATTTGATAATATTATTCTCGCTGTACACATTATACTTTGCAGCCTGCATTACGATTGTAGCAGTTCACTTTACTTGCATGAGAAAGAAGACTGTTCAATAAAACCTTTTATTGAAAACACTTGTCACTCTATTTCTCTGCACCTCTCTTGAAACGAAGCATGCATGATTGAATGAGTGAAATACTTATCTATTGTTTCAGCAACTCTAGAGATACAATTCTTATTCTTGAAAAACAAAGTTGCCATGTTTATGCGGTTGTCAGAAACTAATCCCTTCTTGTGAATACAAGAACGTTTCTAGTGACCTCTGAGCTAGCTGGCACTCACTATTAAGTTTAAAACATTCGATAGAGACCTAGTCGACCGTAGTCCTACGTCTAAACTATAGGATATATTATTTTTGTGCGCTGTACCTATTGGGAATATAGGAAGTACACTAAAATGTAAGTGCTCCGATTAGTTCAATGGAATTGGTATTCTTCTGAACTCTCCTCAGTGCCGCTTTGCGGGCTTTCTTTAGACGCCAATTTGTTGTCGATGTAATAGCTGGATTTGAGGGACATAGCTGGCAGGCGGGGCTTGGAAATTTTGCAAGGCACAGAGTAGTGAAACTTATCCATGTGATAATCAGGGATTCTGTACTTGAGTCCATTTCCACTGCTAGTTTGGTATATTCAGCCTTAATGTTGCCATTAATAGCTTCACTCCATTTGTGGCACTTTAGATTATTGGTGTGCATTCCTTTTCAAGTTACGGTGAGCAAGGCGTGATGAGACTGTAATGATTTGAAGCCAATTGTCACTTTCAGTGCGTGGAGTGATTCTGTAACTTTGTACTGTTGAGAACATTTCTATGTTACAGATTGTGTAGTCCATTTAGGAGCAAGTTTTCCCATCGGTTCTTGGCCAGGTTGGTGATATATCTTAAGGCAGCCTGCCATTCAGCACTGTGAAGCCCACACTGTTAAGTTGCAGGATTACGCACTCGCCTGGTGGGCAACATTGGCAGCTTCTTGGTCTGCTTGGTCTGTGATATTAATAGAGGTTCCCAAGAGGAACACATTGAGTCCTCCTGATGGTTTTAGAAGAGTTTGGTGTTGAAATATCCAGTTTTCATACACTTAGCTTTTGGATAATCTCTGATTAAATCTAACAAGATCGAGATCAGCCGGTTTAATTTCAGTCTATTCTCCTTTACGCTGGGGCTGACATAATTGTTGACTATCAAGAGCGGATGCTGGGACCTGCAGTTACTTATTTTGATTCCATGCAGCCAATTCTCTTGGGTTGTTGCAGTTTAACTGAGACATGTAAGGACAGGCCACCCGTAGGTCTACAGAACTTGTACTCTCTCTGGGCTGGCTTCGAATGCTCGATAAATCCCATTATTGGGTTGTTCTGTTTAGCCCATGTTTCCTGCAGGACTATAATATCATGATCTTTTAAGAAATCTAATAGGTCAGAAGACTGGAATTTCTGCAGGAGGCCACTAATATTCCGTGAGAAGAGAGACCGTGCAATTTACTTGGAGCGCATGGATGTCAGCTGATCAATTCAGTGGGAACTTCCTTGTGAGAAGACTAAGGGCAGCCAATTCCAGCTGCTACTTGGGCGATCAGTTACTGCTACTCTAGATACACTATTTGCTGTGACTGTACACCCTAGGGCATTCTTCAGATTTGGGTACAGCTCTCTCCTGAAGGTCTCAGGGGCTGAGATTTAGCCAGAACTGATGGGTAGCACAATTGACTAAGGGAGGAGTTCAGGTTGGGCAGCAAGAGTGCCATCGTTTCTCAAAGGTCCATAGTCGCTCCAGCCTGTACGAGAAGGCATTGTCGTTTCTTCTTCTAATCTTGCATTGGGTCCGGGGAGACTGGCTAGGACTACATGAGGGACGGTGAGTACTTGACCATCTGTGGGGTATGGAGACAGGTCCTGTGATGATGTATGAGGGACACCTTCCACTGTGTTGGCCTGAGGAGGTCCATTTCTTGACTTTGCAAATAATGGGAACAGGCTGCAGGAGGCTGCTGGGATGCTGCTTGTCTTGTTTAATTATTTTACAGTCTTTTCATTTCCCCCTTAGAGAGGGGGCATAGCTGCTGGGGTCCGTCTGGCCTAGTATTTCCAAGGACAGCCTGAGCCTCCAGGCTTGAACTTATTGATTGAGGGTGTAAAAATGTAGGCAGGTCTACACAAGCCTGGGTGTTAGCGACGTTGGTGATCGCAGATAGGCTTGGCGCTGGCTGGAGGACTCCCGGCTCCGGGGTAAAACTGATAGACATGATATGCGTGTCTGTAATATGAGTGCTACAGGCCACATGCTTTTGCAAGGGGCTTGCTCGGACTGTTTGATGGTGTTCTCTAGGGCCATCCATCAACTGTTTAATTTCTAAGAAGATGGTGTTGAGAAAAGTCGGTAGTGACACCACACTGTCTATTAAAGGGGATCTGAAAATCAATTTGTTTAGGTTGTTGAGTTTGTCGTTGATCCCTGCTGTGAAGATGGCTAGCAAGTTCAGGAGATTGATTTGGAGATTCAGTTTGTCTGAGTAGTCATTTAATGCTGATACGGTGGACTTAAGTAGTTGAGTTCAAATTGCCATGAGGGAAGTCGTGTTTCGTCTGGAGTAATTTTGCCTTGCAAATGTTAACTACAGGTTGGATCTGTCAGATGGAGTGACTATTCCAAAAGGATTGATCATTAAGTTCCATGCCAGAAGATCTCAAGTCGGTGTTCCCTGAGTGCTCCAGGATGGTTGATTTTGCTGGTGACAGTGGAAATATATTCCCGGGAGGTGGACTGCACAGGTCCCCAAGGTTGAGCCAAGTCAGGGATTGGTTGTCTGATGTGAGAAGACTATTTGGGGGTCAGGCTCAGCACAATTAGTAGAAGGTATCCATGTGTCATGCGGTAACTAATGAAGACTTACCACTTCGGGGGACTCCAAGTATGGGGTTCTTGATCTGGCAGCTTGGCGGGAGCTGCATGTTGGTGCTGTCACCCAAGAGATTAGTTGAGGCAGAACCCCTGGTTGTAAGACATTAAGTCCAAATTGGTGTCTGTATTCTCGGAATGGCACCATCTTGATTACATTGCTGTCCTGGGTGGAACCTGTTGACTGGGTGGGGTGCAATAAAGCCTGAAATTTCTGCTGCATTAGTCTCGCCATCATCTGTATTGGTGCAGCTGGTGGTGGCATTGTCAGACCAGCTACTTGCTGAGGCACCTGGACTGGGTGCCATGGGGGTCTTTTTGAAGAAGTCCAGAAAGGTAGTGACACAAGCGACCTGCCTGGCAGCTCCTCTCGTGTCCAGTAAGGCAGCCATTGAGGGATCAGGAACAGTAAATAGTTTGGGTACTTGCAGATGTCACTGATGGTGGTGGAACCAAGTGCAGGAGCCTGGAACAATACCAGTGAGCAGTCAGGTTGTTGACTGGGCTCCAGGGCTGGAGATGAAGACTCTCCATTCCCCAGGGGAGAACCAGTCATGCCCACCATTTTTTTCAAGCACCTCCAATCTGCAACTGGCTCCTTTCACATCTAACCTGACCTCATCTGGTTTCCAGCAAGGCTAGCACACAAATGACCTCAAGTAGGAGGGTGAGGGAGAGCCTCTTATAGCACCGCTTCACCTCCCCATGCTGTTGTTGTGACTGCCATTTAACTGGGCACAAGGGAGGGGCATGAGCACACAATGTTGAGGACACAGGGGTGTTACATTTAGCTTGTCTGATAGGGGCCATTAAAAGGGGGGTAGGTGATGTGCTTTAACGGAACATGAGAGAGATTTAAAGACTTTAATTTGACACAATTAACATTGCTCAGCTGCTTATTTTTTGGACTTGGAACAGGGGGATACATGTATTGGGAGAGACAGAATTTTCCTCTTGCTGCAATTTTTCCTCTTGCTGGCTTAACATAAAATTGTGTTCATGAGAGGCAAATGATGCTATCATGAAGCCTCTGCATTGAGAATGATGTAACAATGTTACTCCACACACCGAGCCACAGGAACACAGTGGGACTGTTAGAAGACAGTAAATAGAGCAGATGGAGGCTAGTGAGGACTGATGGTAGACCCAAGGGCGCTCAGGCTGGGGATTGCCAGATGATGGCTCCCGCTGGAGAGACATGGGGGGCAAGCATGCACTTGCCACAAGCTGCACCCGATCCTGGTCAGGCCGCCTCCACAGACCATCAGCTCAAACTACTTGTAGATGGACCAGCACTGCCTATATCCTGCTGCCTCTGCCCGCTTGCCATTGTCGTTGTCCACTGCCCTCACCTCCTGCCAAAGGTTGATGGCACAATGGCACCACACTCAACATGCCTACAGGGATCTGGTTGCCGGGGGTCACTGCGACTTTTTGACAGGGACTCCCTGGTGGTGTATTTAAAGGCTTTCGGGATGTACACTAAGGGGCCTTGAGGCTGCGGGATGGCGGACTGCAATGCATCCAATTTCAGTAGCTGACGGCGTGAGGAGCAGAATGCTGAATGAGGGGGGCACGTGGAGCCTAGCGGGATGAGCTGAGTTGTTTATTCATGGCGGTGCTCCCTCCTGCATGGATCACGCTCACAAGGGTCCTGTATGCTCGCCGCTCTGCTCCACCTCAGCTGCAACACGTTCACTGGTACGCTGCTCCTCCTCTTCACATGTGACAAAAAAAACAAGGTCAAACACTGTTGTGCCATGAGTGGACCAGCAAAATGCTACCTCCTCTGTAAATTTGGGATGTTTTCATTGCGTCTTGAAGTACCGACAGAGCTATGACTAGTGCAGTATATAAGCATGAAGAAAAAATTGTTATCAAAGCTCATTTCTATATTGATGGTAATTACGAGATGCTTACACAGCAAAGAAATGTGGTTGGCACGAGCTGCAGCCTGCCCCAGGCGCTTTTTCACCCTATGTGTCAAAAGAGTAGTGTACAAGTTAGCTGTAGTGCCCGGTGATTTTGAATGACTTTGCATACTTTGCACAGGGCCTGACTCGTGACTAAAAATTCAGGGACATTTTTAAGAGCCTTAACAAACTATACTCCGGTATAGTTCTTCAGTGCTATGATGTTGCTGGTGAGAAATTAGGATACAGCCACCCAACGACCCTCAACCAGGTAGTGACAATGGACCCTGCCTTTACTGCCTGCAGAGCGGTACACTTACCCCACGGCGAGGCTGGTGGCCTTAGCTCAGTCGCCTCATGTCATGTTAAATCGCCTCAGCAGATCACTTTCCTCTTGTTGCTTGAAAGAAGTACCATCTTGAAAAAACACTCCAAAACAAAGGCAGCAAATCCAGTTATAACTCATTGACTGCCACACTGCCTGCCTTGTTGGTATGTGTTGCATGGCCCCTGCTCAGGAGTCTTGGGCTGTGAAAAATTCTGGTCCCATCAAACATCAAAAACGAAGACACAAACTGGAAGAGACAAATATTATTCATTAACCAGATGCTAACAGCTCGGCATCTGGAGTAGCTTTAACTAAGCAGACATTGGTGGGAAATTTAGTGAAGCCATCTCTGGAGACCTAAGAAAGCCTGTCTACAGTCAAGGAATAACCTTTATTTTTGAAAAACAAAACAGGTTCCAGTGCTGGGGCCAACTCATCTGAGAGCGTTCAATTTATGGTTCCACATTCCCACCTTCTAATTTCTGCTATGCCAGCTAGGAGTGAAGTTGGCTTTTCTCAATTATTGTCGCCTGCTTTAAAGAAGTATTTCCCGCTATCCCTACCTGCAGTCACTGAGCAGACCAACTCAGGGAGGAGAGGGAGCAAAGAAAATTAGTGCCAGACCAAGTGCATGAGGATCAGCAGTAGGGGGACAAGACACTTGTTATGCAACGGGACTCCGAAAATATGCTTAGGGCCAGATGTAGGTCGCCCTATACCGGTCAGTAACGGCCCAAATTACCGAATTTCGTCCGTCACCGATCGGTATTAGGCTTTTCAGGTGTTGGGGCCTAATGTTAGGATTTGGTAATTTACCGAATGGGTAATTTAATGAATCGGTAAATTACCGAATTCTTAAATACCGATTTGGTAAATTACCGAATCCTTAATGAAGGGAGCACTCAAATGAGTGCTTTTCCCATTTTAGGATTCGTTATTTACCACCAACTACAAGTTGGTGGTAAATATCGAAAACCCCAAAAGAAGCAATTTTTTGCAAATTATTACAGTGCCATGTGGCAGACATACATGCCCTTAGGGGATGTATGTGTGCAACATGTGCACCCATACACTATTCAGGGGTGCAACAGGGTGTCAAAGTGATACCCTGCCACCTTTTAATGTGTTCCCCCTTTTACCGAATCGGTATTTACCGATTCGGTAATTCACATTCATTCTTATGGGCCTCCAGGCCCATAGTGAATGGGAATTACCGAATCGGTAAATACTGATTCGGTATTTACCGAATCTTACCGATTCGGTTATACTTACCGAATTATTACCTACATCCCATTTACTATTTCTAAAATACAGAATCGGTAAAATTCGGTATTTTAGAATTTAAATCTGGATTACCTACATGTGGCCCTTAATCTTATTTTGGATGAGATTAGAGAACTCAACGCCTCTGAAACTGTAGCACTTGCTGCTCTACATGCCAGGCTCTCCAAGATTGAAGATACCGTGGCTCAGATCCCAGATAGGCTAAAAGAAGCAGAGTTCATGATTTCAGAACTTGAGGACCAGGACTCCACGATGCAGAAAGAGATTGATATATTTTACAAGCAATCGCTCAAGCTGGAAAATAAGCTAGAGGAATTGGAAAATCATTCTCAGCGTACTAATCTCCAGATTGTAGAGGTCCCTGAGGGATGTGAGGGCCAACAAGTTCTTCAATAGGTCGATTAATTTATAAAAACCCATGTTCTTCTAAGACACTCCGGTGACTCCACACTTGCTAGAGCTCATTGTGTCCCAGGCACAGTTGCCCCCTAACTCAAAATTTCAACTTACAATTCTGGTAAAGTTTGGGGGCTATAGAATTAAAGAGCAAGTGTTAACAAAGACAATCAGACAGAGACAGTTCACTTCACTTGAAGTACCTCTTTGCCGTATTATCCATGCCATGCCGGCCTCTGCAGCTAGGCATCAGAAGGAATTTGTGAAAATGATTTATTAGTCAAAGCTCAAGGCACTCAGGCAATGATTGCGCAGCAATCCAAATTGAAGGTGCTGGCAAAAGGGCAATTACATTTATTTTGTAATGTTTCAGAGGCACATGAGCAGATATCTAACAAGTGCTGATTATATGATATGACGTTGAACGCACAGTGGCATTTTTTAGTAGGTAGATATTAGGATTTTACTGACCACCTGTCTGTTCTTTGTTGTTAATTAGATGTGCCCAATATCAATTTTTGTTTCATAAGTAAGGTGGCACTTACTTTTTTTTTGTGCATGGAGAGGGGGATTGGAGGAGAAGGGTCAATGGGTTTTGGTACAGGGTCACTGCGCCATTTTATCAGGGGTGGGGAAGCAAGTCAGGTGTGCGTGGCAAGGTGGGCCACTGCTGGGGGAGGAGGGAGTGTGGGGGGGTAGGTGGTGCTTCAGGGGGATGGAAGTTGTAATAGGCTTGGTAAAACGAGATCCAAACTTATGATTTGTGGGAACATGCACCGTTCTAAAGGTTCAGAATGTTTAATTCAAATGTAGACGGACGCCAGTGCCAGGGTGAAATCAACTTTGTATTTCAACAGTTTAATGCTTGGAATGGATGGTCTGTTAAAGTAAAAGGCCAGGTTTACAGGTACTTTGAATCGGGTATGAATTGCAAGATAGTGAGGTATTTTACTAAGCATGTATCTGTGGCCAATAGCTTGGCAGGCTGGGTTTGCATGCTTTTGATTTGGGGTAGGTCATTGGATGTAAAGTTTTTTTAACATTAGGGTAACACCTTATTGTTTCTTTTGCACATAGAGCACTTTACATACTTTGTAGTTCTTTTTATTTACCTAATGGATTTACTGGGAAAAGAAAGTCGAGACAATGATGAATAATATTTGAAGGTAGCCTCTTTCAATATTAACGGTCTTAATAATAATAAGAAACTATGTGCAATAGAAGTGCTGAGAACTCTTCAGTAGTTTTATTGCAGGAAACACCTATCCTGGCAGGGAAGTTCTCAGAATTTTCAATGTTCAAAAACTGTGCATTTTAGAGTGTTTTTTCCTCTGCCCACATGGCGGTACTGACATTTTTTGTGGGCTGAAGTGGTTGATTTTGCCAGTGACAAATGTGGATGTTGCTGCTGGGTGAGCTGTCAGGTGTTGTCCAGACAACCCGCGT
Source organism: Lissotriton helveticus (assembly GCF_964261635.1). Taxonomy (NCBI): domain Eukaryota; kingdom Metazoa; phylum Chordata; class Amphibia; order Caudata; family Salamandridae; genus Lissotriton; species Lissotriton helveticus. Next base: position 883,626,766 of record NC_136069.1, on the reverse strand, counting down.
TTGTGAGTTGGCATGCCCCAGTGGAATATAATGCGGAACCTTATGAGGAGCTTTTTCAATCACTATTACAAATCCCAGGGCAAACTATTTTTAGAAGCAACTTTAACTTCTTGCAGAATCCAAGATTAGATTCCTCTGAAAACGTAAAGAGGCAGTTAATGCCCTAAACCTCAAAAGTATTACAATACGATCAAAACACCTGCTACTTAATGATCCATGAAAGGTGGCTTTCCCAACAAAATCTGAATAATCATGTTTTTTTTCTGGTCAATTTGATAGCTCTTCTCATATAGATTTGTTCTACTTTTAAAAGCTATGACTTTTAAGGGCCAGTGGATACTACCTAATGGTTTTTCAAATCACAAAATGATTGTCTTAGAGATATTGGTGGAGAAAAGTACAGAGGGGTCCAGGTGATGGGTTTTTACAAACAGTATTTACAAGAGGATGGCTGGGTCCGAATTTGCAAAGAGGATATAAAGAAACTCTTAGTTATTAATCACGGGTCCGCCCCCACCCCCCCAAGTGTAGCGTGGGATGCTTTAAAAGTCTATATTACAGGGTTGGTGATATAGAAGGATGCTGATAATATTTGAGGGGCTATACAACAAAAGCAAATTTCAGAAAAGTCAGTCCAGTGCAGTCAAGATAAAGTTTGACGTATCCATCCACGTTCAATAGAAGAGCATTGAATGAGGCCAAACAGGCCCTAAGTGAGGTGTATTATTTTAAGTGCAAGATTTTAAATTGTGCCTAAATGAGAAAGGTTTACAAGGAGAGCAATTTCACTGGGAGGTTTTTAGCCTGGCAGGCACATAAACGAACTGCCAATAATAGGATACATGCACTGAAAAGCCTGGTTTCTGTGGTTAGGTGCAATGAACAGGAGAAAGTGGGGGGAAATATGCTTGCTTATTATACACAGATGCATACTCAAAATCAAATTGCAGATAAAGGATTATTTGGACATTTTTTAGGAGACCTTAAAATCCCCACTTTATCCCAGGAAGGTGTGGAAAATATTGTTCGACCTTTCTCTAAAAAAGAACTGGAGGAGGTGGTTAAAAATCTCCCAAACTGTAAGGCTTGATGGCCTGATGGCTTTTCATCAGAACTTTTTGAATAATTTTTAGATGTTCTACTGGACTATGTCTTACTGGTTGCCAAAACAATGTTGGAAGGGGGCCCTTACCAGTTACATATCATATGGGAACATTGTAAGTTTTTTTATTAAAAGGAAAAGATGGTGAAGACCCAAACGTGTATTGTCCAATCACTTTATTAAATTTAGATTATAAAATAATTATGGAATTATTGGCTAACAGATTCAATTTAACAGCATCAAAGTTGATCCATTCTGATCAGAATGGTTGTATTGTTCGGTGCCAATTAGGTACAAACACACATTATTTAGCCGAAGCACTGGATTATCTCTCAGTAAATAATACATCAGCTGTAGTTCTTTTGCTATATGCCGAAAAAGCATTTGGCCTTGCTGTCTGGGAAACATTGTTTAGTATTTTCTAACCTGATTTGGGGTTCCTTCCCAGATCATTGAGTTTGATACATTGGATGTATTGGAATGCTGACGCCAATATCATAGTCAATGCTACAGAGGTGGGGAAGTTACAAGTTCATCGGGGGACCCTGCAGGGATGCCCCTTATCGCCGATCCTTTTTGCTTTTTTGATTGAGCAGCTGCCAATCATGATTAAGGGGAGCCCGTTGTATTTGCCACCCTTGCCTTACCGTTTTGGCCTGCCACGCTGCCTGTTGCTGCCTGTTTCCCCCTGGGGGACCTGGTTGACATTGTTGGGGGAGATGCTGCTGGGAGCCGCAATTGTCCCACCGACATCGGGGGACTACAATCCCCAGCAGCCTTTGCGGCGGTGACGCTGGGAGCACGCTGTTGGTGTCAGGAGGCGCATAAGAGGGGGCGCGGGCTACAACTGCGTGGGAGCCCATTGTATTTGCCACCCTAGCCTTACCGTTTTTGCCTGCCACTCTGCCTGTTGCTGCCTGTGTCCCCCTGGGAGACCTGCTTGTCCAGCGGACATTGTTGGGGGAGACGCAGCTGGGAGCCACCATTGTCCCGCCGATATCGGGGGACTAGAAACCCCAGCAGCCTTTGCAGTGGTGACGCCGGGAGCACACTGTTGACGCCAGGAGGCGCATAAGAGGGGGCCCGGGCTACGGCTGCATAGGACGCACGCGGGTGTGCCCGGGTGCTGCCCGGGTGAAGCTCGCCCCAAGTGCGGGCCCGTCCGTGTTCGTCGTAGCCAGGAGGAGGCAGGGCTGGGCCGCCCCCTTTTTATTGACATTCCCGTGTCTCCAAAGACTTGGTTAGTGACTTTGAATTCCAGGGCGCATTGTACTGTTTTTGTCATCTGTATATTTTAACAACTATGTATTTTAGTAACTGTTAATCATGAGCAAGGGCAGTTGTAAGGGGGCAGGGGGTTCAGGGGTGGTAGGAACTCTTGATGCTTTTCTTTTAAGGGCAGAATCGGTACTTAATCATGAGATAGAGCTGGCCCAAAGGAGACTTTCGCTAGATCATAATCGTGCCTCCACTGGAGTTTCTTTAACTGGCCAACTGTTGGTTCCGGAAACAGCAGAAATAGTAGACAAACTAAATGTCCATGTAGAATTGATGCAGCACTCGGGAACTTTATCACCGGCTGCCTCATTAGACGATCCATCTAATAAAGCCTGGGTCTCTACCCTTACCCGCCTGTCCCCCTCTAAAATCCTGACCCGCCAGCCACGATTAACTCGCGCAAAAGAAGGGGAGTGTACGGTCACCGCTATAGCTAAAAAAAGAAAAGCGGGTGGCTTGCCAGCTACTTTACACCAGGCCAGCAAAGTGCCAAAAACTAGAGGGAGTACCCGGGGTAAGAAAGGTTATGCGCACGAGCGTGTCACTCTAAGTACACCCAACCTAATACCTACTAGCTCACATGCCTGGTTTGGGCAGGTGTCTTGCGATTTGGAAGATCGAATTGTAGCAAAACTCGAAGAGAAATTATTGGCATTGCTGAAACCCATTTCTTCTAAACTCTCTGACATAGATTCCAGATTAAGTATAATAGAGAATCAGCTTCTTTCTCCTTAACCTAATCCATCTAGTGGAAGGACTAGTGTGCCCACTGCCTTGACAGGGGAATTAGCTGTTGTGTAAAACCAGCCCCCAATTATGGCTGGTGTAGGCTGCACTGTTGTTGCTCAAGCTCCCCCAGTAATTAGAGGTAGTAAGCGTGTTTTAGAAGTCATTGAAAGGCAAAGGAATGATTCAAGTGGGGATACAAATTATGGGTTGTACCGGGGAGACTTCCTTTGTCAAAATAGAGCCGACAGGCTCAATCTACCTCCTGAGGCTACGCCACACACTGTTATTCTGTTAAATGTACCCCCCTTGCAATCCGGAGTGGAGAAACATTGGGTTTCCCTTAGGAATAAGGCTCTCCACCATTTAAATATCTTAACAGGGCTAGGTAGTTGTATATTTAAAGAATTTAAAATGACCCGTAGGATTGCCTGGATAGGGAACTTGGTCATAACCAGTAGAGGTGACTGTGTGATATTGAAGTTTGGGTCCCCACAGATTGTAAAATTGATTTTAGATAGGGCTGGAGCTAGGCACCTAAGAGAGGATGGCATCAGTATTCTTCCTCTAGGTTTTTTTAACCGAAATATGCCACCAATGGTAAGAGGAAGGGCTGAACGAATGGATGGACAAAATATAAGCCCAGAGAATCTATGAGTATACTGTACCTATGCATAACAGATTTGAAGCATTTACACATCTGGAAGAGATAGATTGACCGGGCCTATCAGCATTTACTAAGACCACCACACACAGTAAGTTGGTTCATACTAAGGAAACCACAGCACTAGGTACTTCTATTAGGGACAGGGTAACACTCACTGAAATCTATGAGGGCACAAAGATACTTAGTTGGAATATTGCAGGGCTACAAAATATGGTAGATGATGTTAGGTGGAGACATTTTCTAAGTGAGTCGGACATTATTGGGCTACAGGAAACATGGGATACTAATAATCTGTTCAGTTTGGATGGCTATACTACTTATTCAACACCAGCGATAGCCTCCGTTATGGGGAGGGCGAAGGTTGGGTTATTGACCCTGATTTCCCTGAAAATTGCAGGCACTCACACCAAATTGGGGACAGGCTCACCTTATTGCTTGGCTGTACAAATTGTACCTACCAATGCTCAAACTATTCTCATTGTACATTTTTATAACTCTTTTGATAGAGCTTTTACTAATGAACATCTGGTCAGTCTGCATAATTTTCTTGAATTATATAATGTGAAAAATATGAATTCTTATTCTGTCATTGTTTAGGTGATTTTAATGCGCATTGCTGTAATGAAAATTGTTATGTTTGGGACAGCCTAGGCCCAGTGGATCAAGGAGAAACCCTCTTTGAACATTCAACGCAGGGAGTTTATTTGGAGGAATTGGTGGCAGAAAATGGCCTAATATATCCAAGTATATCCAATGGGGATATAGCTGTTCCAACTTTTAAAGGCAATGGTACGCGCTCAATTATTGATTAAATTTTTATCAGTGCAGCGCTGATCACCAGGGTTAGTGGCTACACTGCAATCTGGTCCACGTTTAGTGACCATAATCCAGTTGTGTTGACTTTGGTGGATGATCTCAAGAAACATTAGAAAACTAATAGAATAGTGGGTAAATTAGATATACGGCCTACAGACCAAACCCACAGAATTAAATGGTGCCGGGTGGTGCCACAGGATTTCCATGCCAATCTACTGATTAAGGCGGGCTGTGAGATGTCTATTTGTATGAATGAAAGTGCAGGGGATAAGCATGTTCATGTGGCTTACACTAAAATTTGTGCCCAGATTGCTTTATATCTCAAACGGCCATGTAGGATGCAGGATACAACAGGGGAGAGATGGTTTGACCACAATTGCTCATTAGCCCATCGGAAGCTGCTGGCTGCCCTGAAGTTAAATCCATCGGATAAGTCCATTATAGCAGCATTAAGGAAAACTTACAAAGTGGCTCTAGCAAAACAGAAAAAGGAGATCAGAAATGAAGCTTGGAATGAGCTATTATCTATTGACGTCATTAAAAACAGCACTTTTGGAAAGTGGACAATAAACCCTTTTTCCAAGACTCCTTTAATAACCACCTTGACTGTGGTATCGAGGAGCAGGCCTGTTGTAAATCAGTGTATGAAGGTGAAGATACCCGATGCCGGGTTAATAGTACATTAAAGATTGAGGCGTATATTTTATCCTTCACAGAGTTAGAAGTTTCAGAGGCTATAAACCAGATGACGTGCAATAAAGCCCCAGGACCGGACGGCGTTCCAGCTGATCTCTTTAAATCTGATGTTAAGACGTGGTCCAAAATTTTGCATAATGTTTTTAATAAGGCTTGTAAATCGGGTTTACCTAGCACTTGGTCTGAGTCAGTAATAGTACCTATTTTTAAAATGGGAAATAGAGGGGATCCTAGTTGTTACCGACCCATTTCCCTTATTGATTCTGCAGTTAAGGTGCTTGGAAGGGTGGTACTTAGCAAACTCACAGGATGGCTAGCTGAATAGAAAACCCTTTCAGATCTTCAATTTGGATTTAGGAAAGGTACGGGCACAACTGATCAATGTCTAAATTTACACCTTTTAATTGGGAAGTATACAGTCGCCAAGAAGGGCTCACTCTATCTAGCGTTTATGGACCTTTCCTCGGCCTTTGACCGAGTGAATAGGTCCAAACTATAGTTGATTCTTCTCAAACTAGGTGTTGATAAAAATATTGTGCACTTCCTTGCTGATCTGATTAGGGATTTATCTGCCACCGTGAGATACGACCATATGGGCAATTGCACAGGAGGAATACGTATTGCCAATGGCATCTGACAGGGGTGCATTTTGGCCCCTTTACTCTTCACCCTTTACATTAACAATCTGGCCCCAGTTTTATGTGAAGTGTGTAAAGACATTCCGCGGGTAGGGAATCGCCTGATCCCGGCACTTCTCTACGCGGATGATGCCCCCCTTTTAGCACGAACGGCGGTAGGGTTGCAACTTTTTTTAAGTTCATTTGCTGCCTTTATGAAATCTTTAGACCTCAGTGTTAATTTTTCTAAATCCCATATTATGATAATTGGCTGTAAAGCAAAAGGGGTCAAACCCTTTCACTGTGAGGGGAATGTGTTATCTAGGGTCTCTACCTTTCCGTATTTAGGTATTATATTTGATGATCCTGGCACATGGTCACCACAAATACAAGCGAAAAGAAATGTTCTGTCAATATCGACATCAGCTGTTTTGGGCTTTGCACGTAAACTGGGGGCCAGACCAATGCAAGCCCTTTTAAAAATATACGGATCAAAATGCATCTCCGTCGCAATGTATGGCACGGATATTTGGGGTATTAGGAATGCGACGGCAATTCAAGTGGTTGAGAACAAGTTTTTTAGAAATATTTTATCTGTCCCACAATCTACATCTGGGTATATTGTCCATCAGGAGTGTGGAGCCGGTTTTGTGGAGGATTTAATAGCCATTGCACCTCTTTTAAAATGGATTTTAACCTGGTTAAACCCTGAATTAGAGCTGAGCCAGGAAATCCTAAGAGATTGTTTAGCTCTTCACTATGGGAATTGCATCCCCTGGCTGAGATATTTTTACAAATTGACAGTAAAACTGGGCTGACCTGAGATATATAACTCTCCTGAAAAGCTGGTGAAAGGGATATTAAATGGGTAAAGGATTCATATTTGTCAATGGCTGCCATGGTCAGAGAAGAAATGGAGTTGGTAAAGCTGGCTGTAAGAGCTCACCAATTGCTAAAAATACCTTGTGCGATTGAACCATACTTGAACATTGTCACAAACCCAAATCATCGTTTTTTATTGGTCAGATTTAGGCTGAATCAATTTCATTTCCTCCTGGCTGAACCTCCGAGTTGGAAAAGGGAGGAAGATTTGGGGGTCTGTTCCTGTGATGGTTTTTCTGTTCAAGACACAATGCACTTTATTTTTTTCTGTGAGCACTTTCTTCAATATCGGGAGCGTTTTATTCTCCCAATTTTAAAAAACAAAGCCTTTTTACAAGTTAAGCCAGCCCTCCTTTATCTGCAGCTGCTATCGAATGAGTGGGAGATTTTTAACATAGATAGCTTTCTCAGTGCGGCGGTCAGATTAAAGAGGAAAAATAAGTTGTGTATAGCTCATTCTCATGAACTGGCTTGAATTATTTGAATTTAAGGATGCTCCAATCTGGAAATGTGTTTTTTAAGAAATTATCTGAAAATGAATTGATTATCTGTATTGAATGTATCTAATGTTTATATAGTTTTATTGCAATGTATGGCTTTTTAATTCAATTGTATGAAGTGTTTAGTATGCTTTTATGGTTGTAATATGAACCAAATAAAGTACTTTTGACTGACTGATTAAGGAGAGCGGTGACATCCTTCCTCCCCTGGCACAAATGGGGAACATACAACTATACGCCAATGATATTATGTTAAATCTCTATATATAAAAATGCTCACAAGAGAAAGCTTTCTAGATTTTTGCACGGTATGAGAAATTGGGGGGCTATACAATCCATTGGAAATGAATGAAATGAAATAAAAATGTATAATAAACATGCTCTACTACCCTGAGGTGTCTGGGTGCACAAGTTAGCAAAACCGGGCAGTACCAACTATGAGGCCAAGGGATATAGGCTTCTAGTGATTAACAAGCTGACTTTTTATTTTTTTCCTAAAACAGAGGAGATCTGATTCAGTTTTCAGGAATAAAGGGAGGCTGTACCAGAGACGGTAGGTGCTGCCAGAGAAACTTCTCCCGCTCCATTTTACTAGTTTTACTCTGGAACATTGCTATTACAAGCTGTTTCTGAGCGAAGGGATCGTGGCGGAAGGTACCATTGAAACCACAACTTAAAACCCTTTGGGGCTTCTCCATGGAGGGCCCTGAAAGCAATGCATAGGGCCCTAAACTGTATACACTTCTCAATAAGTAACCAATGGAGAAGAGGAAGGGCAGATGAGACTGATTCTCTTTTAGGTATGCCTAATAACAGGCAAGGAAGAAACCTGAAATCATTTTATGTTGGTGTAATTCGGATATACTCTCTCAAATACAAACCGGGGAGGTAGAGGAAAAAATGTAAATAACCAAAAAGAGTCCCTCCAGGGAGAAAAAAAACAAAAGAGTAAGGACAACAACCTCTTCATAGAAAGGAAAGAAAGTTTCCTTTCAAGTAACCCTCACTCACCATGGTTACCCCTTGGAGGCATGCTTCATCATAGGGTTCATCCCTAACATGCTACAGAAAGGGTCATGCTACGGCCAGCGGAGATGCAGGAGCACTAATTGTTTGATGTTCCTGTACACCTATGTTGATTGGGTTAGTATTTGAGTGGATTTTCAATGGTCAAAAAGAGGATTAAGAATAGCTAGCTAGTGGAATAAGGTTAGTTTGTTCACTCCCCTAGCTGACATGAATAAAATGGTTGTATGATGGAACAACTATCACTTGAACAACTACAGACTAAATAACGACTCCTTAGCAACTACTTAGTCTAAACCACTAAAGTTTTAACAACAACTATTTTTTACAAGTACTATGTCACTGACCATGTCATGAATGATGTAATATGTGACATCAGCAGCAGAGGATTGCGGGCGCGCGAGTTATAGTTAGCAGAACTAACTATAACGGAGGAATTTCAATGGTTTTGTACGAGTGAAATGTCCAGTTTACTATACCAGCCCTGAAACCTATGTTCTTTTCAGTGAATTTCTAAGGTTTTTTAAATGCTAATAACTAACTATTACATGTTTCAAACCTATGGTTTTTTCAGTGAATTTCAAAGGTTTTTTAAATTATAATTTTTAAATGTAATGATAGTTATATGTATTTTTTATGCTAATTTTCTACAGTTTTTTTACTGTTTATTTTTACATATTTTATTTCTTAAATTACATTATATCATTTTAATATAAATGGAAATAAAAAAAAAAATTAAATATTAAAACTGAAATATTGTTTTTTTTGTTGAATGTATAAGTGCAGAACTATAAGTGTGTTGATTAGTTAGGGGACTGCATGCATAGTAGATAGGGGTTTGAAGCAGTCCATGTGCTAAGGTCTGGCTCAGTGCATGAGTACTTGGGTACTGACTGAATGGTTAGAGTACTGCAAGGAAAGTGCCTGAGTGAATGTATAAGTGTTAGGGTTTTGGCGCAGTGAATGGATCTGTACATGGTGCTGAATGGGTCACTAGAGGTATGCAATGGGAGTGACAGGGTGTTTGCTGTAAGTGTATGGATACTGATTGGGGAATTGAAGGTGTGCAAGACAAGTGGGTAGGTGGTTAGAGGGCTGCATACATAGTGGATAGGAGTTTGAAGCAGTCCATGTGCTAAGGCCTGGCTCACTGCATGAGTACTTGGGTACTGACTGAATGATTAGAGTACTGCAAGGAGAGTGCCTGGGTGAATTTACAAGTGTTTGAGTTTTGGCGCAGTGAATGGATTAGTACATGGTGCTGAATGGGTCACTAGAGGAGTGCAAGAGGAGTGACAGTGTGTGTCCTGGTAGTGTATGGATACTGACTGGGGAATTGAAGGTGTGAAAGATAAGTGTGTAGGTGGTTACAGGACTGCATGCATAGTGGATAGGTGTTTGAAGCAGTCCATGTGCTAAGGCCTGGCTCAGTGTATGAGTATTTGGGTACTGACTGAATGATTAGAGTACTGCAAGGAGAGTGCCTGGGTGAATGTATAAGTGGTTAGGTTTTGGCGCAGTGAATGGATTAGTACATGGTGCTGAATGGGTCACTGGAGGAGTGCAAGGGGAGTGACAGGGTGTTTGCTGGAATTGTATGGATACTGATTGGGGAATTGAAGGTGTGCAAGACAAGTGGGTAGGTGGTTAGAGGACTGCATACATAGTGGATATGAGTTTTAAGCAGTCCATGTACTAAGGCCTGGCTCACTGGATGAGTACTTGGGTAGTGACTGAATGATTAGAGTACTGCAAGGAGAGTGCCTGGGTGAATTTATACGTTTTTGGGTTTTGGTGCAGTTTTTACAATTTTTTCAGATGGGTACTGGTGGTAACTAACTCTGACTAACCAGTCCTAGAGCCAGTGCTATGCTAAAAGACACTTAGAATACGGTTAAAACCCCTACATACACTAGGGAACACTATGCGTTGGGGGACACTGTGATCAGAATGACCTCCTCTAGTACATAATAGGGCAGGGAGATTAAAACTACCTCTTAAAACGCTCCACAGGGTGCGTTCGCACAATGGTGAAGGGACGGGGGGCTGAGCTGACGTGTGCAAACACGCCCTGTGGCTGTTTTAATTTGAGGGATAAGGTCCCCTTGAATACTGAGTGTCCCTTAGGTCCAACTAGCCAACCAGGTATCTCAAGTTAGTGCCACAGAGCTGCGTTGAAGAGAGGTGTAAAAAGAGGCGCGACCTGGACCACCTCTCTGCAATGCAGCACAGTGGCGTTTACTGGAAGCACCTGGTGGACTAGTTGACCCCCAGTGGCCCTCAGGATTAAAGGCAAATTATTTCCCCATCTTAAAACGCGCCACAGGGCATGTTTGCACACGTCACCTCAGGCCCCATCCCCTCCCTTCACCAATGTGTAAACACGCCATGTGGCCATTTTAATTTGGGAGATTAAGTCCCCTTGAATTCTACAGGGTCCCTAGGGTCCAAGTAGCCCACTAGGTACCTCCAGTAAGAGTCACAGAGCTGCATTGTAGAGAGGTGTCAAAAAGGGCATGGCCTGGACCACCTATGTGCAACGCAGCGCAATGGCGCTTACGGGAAGCACCTTGTGGACTAGTTGGCCCCCAAGGCCCCTCAGGATTGAAGGCGAATTATTTCCCCATCTTAAAACGTGCCACAGGGCATGTTTGCACATGTCACCTCAGGCCTCATCCCCTCCCTTCACCACTGTTTAAACGCACCTTGTGGCTGTTTTAATTTGGGAGATTAAGTCCCCTTGAATCCTGAGGTCCCTAGGGTCCAAGTAGCCCACTAGTTACCTCCAGTAAGAGCCACTGAGCTGCATTGCAGAGAGGTGTAAAAAGGGACACGGCATGGGCCACTTCTCTGAAACACAGCGGAGTGGCGCTTACTGGAAGCCGCTGGTGGACTATTTTGCACCCAGGGTCCCTCAGGATTGAAGGGGAATTATTTCCCCATCTTAAAACCCGCCACAGGGCGTGTTTGCACACGTCACCTCAGGCCCCATCCCCTATCTTTATCACTGTGTAAACCCGCCCTGTGTCTGTTTTAATTTGGGAGATTAAGTCTCCTTGAATCCTGAGTGCCCCTAGGTTCCAAGTAGCCCACTAGGTACCTCCAGTAAGTGCCACAGAGCTGCGTTGCAGAGTATTGTACAAAGGGGCGTGGCCTCTGAACACCTCTCTGCAAACGCAGCTCTCTCGGTAACTTTCAGAATTCTTCACAAGTTTATTTGTGGATTTCAAACAGAAATAAATATACATACCTACACACACACACCCCTATACTCACTTTTAATGTTATAAATTCCCTTTCAAACCGTAAACCCATATACACTCCAAGCTTTAAAATTACCCTTGCCACCCAAAAACCCATACCCACCCTAAACCCTAAAATTACCCTTGCCACTCAAAAGCCCATATCCACACAAAGCCCTAAAATTACCCTTGCCACCCAAAAACCCACACCCACCATAAACCCTGAAAATACCCTGGCCACCCAAAAACCCATGCTCACCCTAAACCCTTAAAAATACACTTGCCACCGTATATATATATTATAAATGTGTGTACGTGTGTGCGTGCAAATAATATATATATATATATATATATAATATATATTATATATATACACACACACACATATATACATATTTTTATATAATACACAGCAGTCATAAGCAATCCAAGAGTGCCATCTACTTGCTTCCGAAGGTAAATTTAAAGCTTGTTGTTTAGTCTAGATAGTTGTAAATGCATTAGTGGTTTAGACCGGATCATTGTTGAGGGATCGTGGTTCAGGCCCCTTGTTGTTAATGTTAAGGAGTAGTGGTAAAGGTTGTTTCCCGATTAAAATATGGGAATGGTGGGAAATGCCAAAGGTATTTGTTCTACCCGTTTCCCTGGTCAACTAGTTTCAAGCCCTAACCCAAGGCTTTTCTGCATCACCTGAGGCAGTTGATCCCACTCCGAAAGCCAAACAGTCTTTGAGTCCTAACAAATAAAGAAAAGTATAATATACAGCACCCAATTGGTCTGTTCTTATTTTCCAAAATCGCTACAGAGTTTGGGGAAGAAAAGAGGGTAATTAAAAATATGCACGGCCCATGGACCTTATCAACTATTTGTTTTTTATGCATTGAAAATAGTGAGTGGTGATATATTTCTAAAAACATGTGAGCACACTAGAAAATGAAATTGTCATGTGCAAAAAAATGGACACATACTACACAAAACAAGGAACAGACACAAACTGTATACACACACTGCACTCAATTCTAAATGGCACTGTATTTTCAATTGAAAAGAATTATAACTACATGCATGAAACAACTACCATATTAGGCCTCATGAGTACAAATAGGGGAAGTAGGGAGGGCTGTAGTCAGACCCTGTGAGTTAAGGAACAGAGTTTACCCCTCAATAATGTTAGATGCAATAGAAGCAATTCCTCCACCGTCTTGGGAGGTAAAAGAGGCCCGGGTAAGAATTCCAACACTTACTTCATCAAGGCTGCTCCCTCACTGGTGAAGAGACTCATTCGCCCGTGACTCCGGAGATGCCAGAAGGGCATGGCGTGAAGTTTTATATACCCGGAAAGCCTGCTGCCGTCCGCATCCGCGTGGCGGTTGCCCACAAGACTGCTAACCTGCTCAGCGGCAGAAATACTCACTTCCTGCGCCAAAAGATCCCTTGGCTCGTCCTTGTGGCAGTTGCCAGTAAAGCTGCTAACTACTGCTTGTGAAGAGCAATACTCAACTTACTATTTAGGAGGTGCGCCAGAAAGGGACTTGGTTTAAGCTATTCGATCTCTGCATATGCATTCCAAGGGTGGTCATTCATCTCTGTGATTTTAGCACACAATGTTGTTGGTGTTCCCTTTGGGATGGAATAGAGGTATGGCCTGTCTAGTTAGTGATGGGGGTATAGGTTGGCAAATACTAAGAGAGTTGAAAAAGCTTTGGGGTGGTTTGCAGATGCTTTACGATCAGTCAGGGCAAACCATCAAGAACTACTGGCAAAGTCACTATAAAACACGGGGTTGGGTATCCCTGAATGATCATATAAATTTACTCCATGGGATGTTCTCTTTCAACCGCACTTCATGTGTCTTCAATCTATAAACCCAATGTTGTTCTTTTTCGAACAATTCAAATTCATGGTTTACTTGCTCACTAACTGTCCTCCTTAGATCGTCAATTGTGTGTTGTTGTTCTAGGTAGTGGGTGGCCATTTTAGTAGTTGCTCTTTGGCAACTGAGATTGGTCAGATGTTCACAGATTCTGATCTTGATTTTTCTTGACATCATACCAATGTAATGTAGGTTACAAGGACAGGTGATCATATAGATCACCCGTTCAGTATTACAGTTGGTGAATCTTCTCATTTCCCATGTAATATTTTTGCTAAAAGTGATAGTTTTTCTGGTTTGTGTCAGGTGGCATACACTGCAGGTACAACATGGGTGGTGTATGCAGAAGGGAGTAATAAAACTCTGGCCTGTCAACCTTAGGTAAAGGTGTGCCACTACCCTCCAGAATACGCCAATATTTGTTGATAATTGGTTTGACTGTAGGTCATATACCTTTGGCATTTCCCACCATCCCCATAATTTGTCAGCTAGGGGAGTGAATAAACTAGATGGACTCTTTTTGTAATTCGGATATACTAATCCAGGCATAGTCTCCTGTATCAATGTGCAGCCGAAAAGGTATTTGGGCATTAGGTACTCTTCATGGATTGAGTATCTATACATTCCTAATTTTGCCACCACTGCTTCTAAATATACAAGATATGATTGCACAATGGAAGTCCCTTCCTCTAACCATCTTAGTGACGGTCATCCTGATCAAAATGTCGATTTACTCATTGTTTAATTTTCTTTGTCCTGCCATCCCATGTGTTTTCATTTTTTAGGATAGTGGAGTCTATCTTTACATCATTTATCTGACAAAAAAGAATTCCAAGAGCAGCACTAAGCACTTTATATGAAGAGTTGGAAAAAGGTGTTCTGGCGCTTCCCAAACTAAAGGATTACTATTTTGCTTATTTTTTAACATATCTCCAGGTTCAATGCAAAACTCAGTAATGGAATTTTTAAGAATGATTTTATGCAGCTGACTTTAAAAGAATTTGATATATTTGATGTGCTTAAATCATCATGAGGTTTTTTTTCAGAAGAGCATGGATCTCTATAGGAGATATTCCATTCTCCATATCAATGCTGTCACACCATTGTCAGACTTAGGTATGGATTCTGGCATTATTCTGGTACCTGATATAGTGCAAAAATAGATAAAAGTGAGGTTTACGAAGGTAGCAGACTTCTTAAGAGGAAAGAGGTGGATATGCATGTCTGAAGTCCGTGAATTAGTTCAAGGTGACTTTCTGCTGTTTTAGAATGCTGAATAGAGTATTTAGTAATTTAGAGTCTGGACAGATCAGAGGCTGTCCAAAATTGGTAACTGCTCTACTTGAGGCTTTCGATCATAAGTATCCCAGAGAATGAAAAAGATTGCTTGCCTCCATGCCTGGATCTTTGCCATAAATAAATCAAAAAATGGGTGGAATATGAAGGGTTGGAATCAACAAAAAAGACATGGGGGCTGACTACAATGGTGGGTGGACTTGAGTTTGCTCGCTATCGTAGCGGGATTGAGACTGTCCGCCTGTAAGGCGGTGGTCACGCACCCCTAATTACAATGCGACCGCCACCGTATTGGTTGCATCCAGCAATTTAACATTGCTACAGGTGCCGTAGGCTGCAGCACCCACCACAATGTTAAATGGCCATGTTGTGCTTTTCCCTGCACAACGTGGCAGGCACCATCTGATGCCTGCCTCCTTGTGCATGGAAATGTAGGGGGGGTACTATGGGTACCCCCAGTGCACCCCCCACACAGAGGGGGCTTACAATGGGCCCCCGAATCCAGTCTCCACTTGTCTTTATGCGCTGGATGAACCCCGCAAAAAGACAGGCGGAAAGGGATTTCGTAATCCCTATGGCGGTGCCTGCAAGGCACTGCCGCAATGCTGCCCTGTGTCCTGGTTCTGCAAGACGGGCGGAAAAAGACCGCCTTGTAGAACCGTGGGGAATGGACTTTCCGTCTGCCGCTGACACATTGGGATTCCCGCCGCCATCCTAATTTGGCAGTGGGAATTTCCTGTGTGATGGCGTAAGGACGGCCACTGCGGGCCCAGCGTTGGTAGTCCTTCCGCCATCATAATGAACCCCTTGTAATTAAATTAATACAATAAATTATAGTGTTTTGAGAGGAGATAATTGTTGTAGAATGTTATTTTTTTTGTAGTTGGCTTCTCTATTGAAAAGCACAATTTCTTGCACAAGTCAACCCTAGGTGGTCAGGTCGTTGTTTTCAATGCAATTTGGGAGCTGTGGCAAATTGGTTGCATGTAATCATTATGTGTCCCCCTATACAGAAATACTGGAAAGAAAAGGCTAAATAATTAATCTAGAAAGGAAGCTCTCAAGACCCATTCTTTGTATTGATGTCCTTCAAGAGTTTTAATGCAGTTTTGTTCCTGGATTACTTCTGTGATGAAATATGCTTTGGAAATACATTTATTGCTGGTGTATAAATATCATGAATTGATGTATTATATTGCAATTTTTGGATCTCAATAAAAAAATGTAAAAAGCTAATTTCTCACTTCATTGCTCTGAAAATATTAAAGACATAAAAGGTAGAGGTAGGAAAATCTGCACACATCATATAATGATGGCTTGGTGCTACAAAGTAGAAAAAATCTGGAACTCACTTGCGCTGGTTCAAAATCCGCATTCGCCATTGCGCAGTTTCACATTCAAATGTCCTGAAAGAAAAAAAGTCAGTCAAGCATAAATGTAAAAAAATCAAGAATTCAAACAAACTATGTCTAGACAAATAACTTCAGAAATTCGTAAAATTAGGCTTGAGTAATAATTATTTCTCAGAAGCTTGAACAATCTATAAAGCTTCCAGCAGATAGAGCTTGTGCAAAGGAAGTTGAAGGTGACTTTCCATTCTAGACTATAACAAGGGCCTGCAAAAAGAGTACCAGATCCGCAATGGAGGTTGGACACCTTGGGTATGAGATTATTAGTCCTGGGCATAGTGGGCATAGTGGGGCTACGTGAAGCATCACGAAGTGGGGGGAATCTATGCACACCCACATGCTTTGCATAGCCCTGCTACGCACTGCCCGCCTCCCTCCCGCCCTCTTCTAAATGCCCTTAGAACCATTAAAAGCATTCTTAAAGTAATGAAAACATCTTACCTGAGATGGGGCGTCCTGGGGCTCCCTCTTCCTGGTTTATCGCCGACTTCTTCCTCACAAATGCACGGGCGCCCGCGCATGCGCATTTCTCGCAAGAAATACGCATGCGCGGGCGCCCGGGCATGTGCATTGTTGAGGAAGATGGAGTGGAGCGGAGCACTACGCCCACCCCTAGATTAATCCCTTTCTGTATACACAGCATGAGAGAATAGTGCTAGTCGTAGAATACACCTTGCCATAAATGTTGGTCTCTTAAAGGACAAAATCATTTAGAGCAATAGATCATGGGAAATCGTTTCTCCACATTCTCCTGCCAAAACCAGAGAACAATTAGGTGCATATTCTGTGTTAATCTGAGTTAAATAAGTGATCATAAATAAATTGTCCTAGAAATGGGGTTTCTGGTTGGCAGAGGTATGCACCATGTCCAAGCAGGAACCCCAATCCTAGTTATGGTGTGTCACATATGCACCGTAAATTAACCTGTGCTCACCCTCTGGTACCTTGGCAAAGAGAAGTCAGGCATAACTTAAGAGGCAATGTGTAAAGTATTTCTGCAACACTTCAACCAGTAATTCAGTGGAAGCACAACAAAAGCACTCCACACCAGTTTAGATGAATAGCTTAGATTATTATAAACAAAACAAGACCAAAACAACAACAATCCAATGAGTATAATCAGAGTTATGAATTTTGAAAGATTAAATTAAATGGTACTGCTTAAAAGCTTAATGTGCCAGCCAGAGCTATCTGGTTGCACTAGACCGGGATAAATTTAAAAAGTTCAGGCTGACTGCAATGGTGTGCAGGTTGGATACAGGGACCAGACAAGGCCCGCTGAAAAAGTTCCTTGAATGGAAGGACAATGCAGGGAGCAGAGGAGGCAAAGCGTTGTCGTCGATCCTTACAATGGAGGTGATACGTTGGTTCTGAGTTGTGCAAAGTTGATGATTTGTTTGGTATGGAGGCGATATGTCAAGCTGTTGGTGAAGTGATGTCCTCGATATTCACAGCCGCAGCAAGGCGATGTTGTTGATGAAGGTGCAGCAGTTTCGAGGGGTGAAATGGTGTTGAGCTCTTATTGATGCAATATACTTGATCCCCCAGTGCCAAGATGTATTGGCATGGATGAAAGTGCGTCGAGCTATAAACGAAGCGATGTACTCGATCCTCAAAGCCACCAAGATGCATGGGCATTGATGGAGATGTGTTAATTCTGATCTGTGCCACAGCTTCAATGCATTGATTTTTGCTGGAGCAGCACTTTATACCGACTTCCAAGGACCCAGGACTGGGTTGGCACCTTTTGGAAGGGCAACACTTGCTGCAATCAAAGCCTGGGTGCTGTAGCAGGGTGAGATGGAGTCTTTGATGTTTCTGAGACACAGGAAAAGGGACCTGCCAACATGCCCTTGGAGTCACTCTGGGTTCAAGTGAGATTGGTCCAGTCCTTCTCAGTCAGGGAAGAGGGTTGCAGTCAGCAGGGCAGCACAGCAGAAAAGCAGTTTTCTTCCATAGCAGCAGTCCAGCAGAGTGGCAGACCTTTTAGCAGCACAGCAGTCCTTCCTTCAGGCAGAGTTCGTCACAGGGACAGTAGTGTACTGAATTGGTAGGGCCAGAAGTCTAGTTCTTATACCCAGTGGTGCCTTTGAAGTGGCGGTGGCTACATCAAAGGGTTTTGAAGTGCACAGTAGTCCTCCACCCAAGTTCTGGCTCCACACTCACCCTAGGAGGGTATGCAGCCCTTTCTGTGGTGACAGGACACAGCCTATTCAGCTACAAGTTTCACTTCCTCTCCTGCATCCTGCCCACAATGACCCATCAGGATGTGGGTGACCACTCAGTCACACCTTACCTCTCTTTGTGTGGGGCTGTCTAGAGGGAATGCACAAACTCCAGCTGTCACCCACACTAGACGTGTATTGGGGACAGGCTGCTGGCATGCAGGGCTAATAGCAGAAAAATACCATCTTTCTAAAGGGCAATTTTTTAAAGGAGAATGATAAAGAGGATTTATCATCACCATTTCAATTACATGAAACATGCTAGTTCTAGTCTTTCTCAATCAGGAATTACAGCCTAAATGTGTAATAAGGAATTCACAATGTTAAACTATGTGAGAGATAGGCCTCACAGTAGAGACAATTAATTTGAGTGTTTGTCCCTACCAGGGCATGCAAAACTTAAAATTATTGATCCTAACTTTTGATTAAACTGCACCCGATGCCATTGGCTACCTAGGGCCTTCCTTAGGGGTTACTTATATGTAATAAAAGGATAGTTTAAGGTTTGGCAAGGGGTTTCAAGTGGCAAGTAGACATGGCAGTATAAAATGCATACACAGGCTCTGCAGTGGCAGGTTTTTGAGACATGTTTAAAGTGCTACTTGTGTGGGTGGAACAATCAGCACTGCTGACCCACTAATTGCATTTGATTTACAGGAACGTATTGTTAAATTAAATATGCCTATTGTGGATAAGTCAATCAAACCATGTTTAGGAGAGCAATCACATTCACTTTAGCCCTGGTTAGCAGTGGTAAAGTGCTCAGAGTTCCAAGGCCAACACAAAGAATTAATCAAACCCGGAGACAAACAGGCAAAAAGTTCAGGAAAGACCACCCGAAGGCTGACACGTCTAACCAGTTCATTTGCCACAGTATCAGCATTTTAAAACATTCTCGGTTTTACGGTATTTCTTTTTTAACATTTCCATCTGGATTAATCCATATTTATTTTTAGACCATCTTATTGGTATTTATCCATATTTATTTTGTGTTTTGAGAATAAATGGAGTCATAAAATGGTATAATTCCACATGTATTTAACTGAAAAACATGTAACCATTCTTTGTTGCCTGTCTTGTTTTAGCAAATTAAGCAGCCAAATATAGTGCAAGGTTACACCCACTGGTAAATATTACCATTATATTACAAATATATGTTAACATATGCAGGTATTTATGGATCTCTCAACCTGTGTTTTAACTTCCCATGCTGTCTATCTGCTCAAATGTATTCCTGGACATCACAAAAGGCTGCATGGAAAGTCACCCACAAGAAGCACAGTTTTTAATATTTTTCCTCTTTTAAAAATAAATACTGACAAGAAACACACTGTTTTCTGTCTGCATTTATCTGTACAAATCAGTAAAAACTGAAAAAAGGGAGCTTTACTTACTATGGACCATTACTGAAAAGAATATTAGGCTGTACACTTCAACAACATTTTCACTGATATATAGCAAAATCACAGCAAATGTTCTCTGTAAAATCTTTCCATGGTTACCCGTCCCATCTTGCTTCCTATTTGGTTGGTTCTGCTTCCAACAATACGTTTTTGCATTTTAACTGCAACACCTCTTCAACTAAGATTTTACAGTGGAATTTCCAATTTTTTTTATAAAAATGTTATTTTCTATTCTCATTAAAGAAGAATAACTTTATTTTTTACAAAGATTTTTTGCTGTGAAATGTTTTGGTTCTTAATCTTATATCTTTTTCCCCCGGACAAAGCAAGAACCCCCAAAGAATGCCCTTCATAAGGTGCACAGCATGATCTGGTGCAAAGCAAGGCATTCAGCCACATCCTGTGACCATGCCTCTATCCTAGAATTTACCGTGCACTGCTGTTGATCTCATGCAGTGCATTTTACACTTGCAGCCAGTTTTGGATTCAGAGTACCTGTCATTTGGCTAGTTTTCACCCCCTTAACCTTAGCGGCTACTAGGTAGGACCTTCAGCCCTTTGCAGAAATTTTGTCAAACAAATGCTCGTCTTATGGACGCATTGTGCGTGCTCCCTGTATTCCTAAATTCTGTTGTCTGAGGCTTAGGGCTACAGGCTTCAGCTCAAATTCTCAACCATTTCATTTGGCCACATCCAACAACCATTCCACTGATCACTGAGCCCTGTGTCTATGACCTTCGAAAAAGAAAGATCCAAAATGGCACCAGCTGCATTGTGGAATGACACCCTTGCCGAAATAATGGTTTCATAATAAGATTTCTGGCAGTTCGGGCTGGACTGTTCCCATTGGGCACAGGGTCAAGACTGATGTGCATATGGCTTGGTTCAATCTGGAATGGCATGGTGAGCAAAAAACTATGGGGCATATTAGCAAGAACCTCGTTAAAATTATCGCTGTTTTAGCGGCATAAAACTGCCACTAAAACGGCGATAATGGGCTTGCTAATATGCTTTATAGAATTCCAATAGAAGTCCAGGTTAGATGTGAAGGACATCTAACCTGGGCTTCTATTGGAATTCTGTAACGCATATTAGCAAGCCCATTATCTCCGTTTTAGCGGATGTTTCCTGCCGGTAAAACGGCGATAATTTTAACGAGGTTCTTGCTAATATGCCCCTATGGATTCAGGCCCAGATCTCTGTACAGGGGTGATTGTATGACATTGTTCTGCATTCTGTCCATCAATTGTTGTTTTGCATTCATAATAAGATTAGCATAACAAAGAAAAAATAGGCAGTGGACAGTGTAAGCCCAGGTAACAAACAGGCTGCGGACCAAAAACCCTTTAAGAATTATTTGTCAAAGAGAAAATCAGAAATACCAACATTCCTACCTACCAAGCCATGTAAAACAAGGTACTCACTTGAAATGCTGTTTTATTTTGGCTTGTATTTTAAAGTTGCGTAGTGACAAATCCAGTGTAAAAGTAATGTTGCACATAATATTTTAGACATTGTATCCTAAAATGGATACAGAAATGTCCTTCAATCTGGTGAAAATGATGGCCTCAAAATACACATCTGGATATTGGCACATATCATTGTTAGATGATACCTGTGTATTATCTTGGATCAGCTACTTTTTTCCAGTGACGTATGTAGCATGTAACTAAAATATTATGCCATTGAATCAGCCAATAGATCTTTGTATGTTGAAATGCGTAAGAAAACTAAGCAGATTTGCAATTAAATTCTATCCTTTGAAGACTGAAGTTTTGTTTTTGTTGGCGAACACACCAACAACAACTCATCAGGACTAAATAAACGGACCCAAACAAAGTAGACCTATAGCAGCACCAGCATCTATAACAAATACTTAGAAAGATGTGGTTCTAACACTAAGATCAGCCTGGTTGTTTAAAGGGACACCAGATCATTTTGTATATTTTGACAAACGTAGCGGCTATTCACCCAGCCAACAGGAGCATTTTTTCTGTTATTTGCTGATCCGCTGGCTGAATAGTAGAAATGATTTACTATTTCACCAGCAGTCTTGAAAATAGCTGAGAAACTTCCCTATTTGTGCAGCTACTGGCTAAATAATAGAGATTCTGCACTGTTTGGCTAATGGCCGTGCAAATAGCAGAAAAACTTCATAAGTAGTGAGCTAAGTAGTAGAGCGTCTGCACTGTCTGGCTAACGGGCGTACAAATAGCAGGCAAACACATATTTACCCAGCTGCTGACTAAATATTAGCGATTCTGCACTGTGCGGCTCACAGTCGAGCAAATAGCAGAAAAACGTCAGTATTTTTCCAGCCGATGGTTAAATATTAGAGATTTTGCACTGTTCATTTGGCAGCTCTGCAAATAGAGGAACAACTTCACTATTTTCCAGGTTTGTATCTAAATAGTAGAGATTCTGCACTGTTTGCCAGCGCCTTTGAGGAAACGTCTCCTCCCCATGAGGCTCCCAACATCCTGTCCTAAGGGGACCATTCCCCGTGCAAATTAGTTACCACCCCAATTTGGTGGTTGTTAGCTCATGAATGGTTTTCAACAGCAAGTGCAGTCACAAACTATCAATATGTTTCTTTCCGAATTGGAGAGGGGAAGGAGGAAACCCTTTTCATGAATCCTATTTGCAATTCAGAAATGATTGTAAAAGTCCATTTATTAGTCTACAGAACTGTCCAACTCATACGAAGGGTTTTATACTGAATGATAAGTACATTTGTGAACACAAACCTTGTTATTTTGCGACATGAGGCCTTTACTGCTAAAACTGGTTCAGATGCAGGCACTAATTTTTAGGTCTAAAGGTCCCGAATGTTTGAATGTTTCCAAGTTATTTTGACAGACATGCCACAGAATGTCACTCCATTACACCATGGGCCAAGACATAGCGGCTTGTGAGGCCCTTTTTGGAGCTGTCTTGTGGTCCACAAATGCTCCTCTCCTTTTACATTTACCAGCATATTGTGGTAAATAAATAAATAATACCTCTCTTTTTGACTAGACATATATCATAACAGATAGCTCAATAAATAAGAGTCAAGATTCGAGGTAGTAGGAGTTTTGCAGGTTTAATATAGCATAAGGACAGGAACAGGACAACCTGCATAGGAATAGGATGACAGGGCCCAGCAGCTGCTGGGGCTGGATCTGGGATGAGCGCGCTGTTTTTTAATAACAATACATGAGCATATATACATAACGCAAACACATAGCATTACATTGCAGTAGGCGTAGCAGTGGGTGGAGCAGAAGGCGTGACGCGTAGCAGTCGCGAAAGATAAGGGCGAAAGTAGGTGTAACTGGGCGTATACATAGACATGTGATGCAAACGTAACAGAATATGTCATGAATGGGGCGGAAACCATGGAGGGGGCTACCTAAGGAGCCGGGACCTCTAACCTGATGGCGCGCGCAAACTAGCAATGACGTATCACTAGGAGAAGCTGGGGGCTATGAACTCTGTGCTAGGAGCAGAGACTGAAGTCTGGAGAGTCAGGGCGACATGTACCTAAACAGTATCTAGTATCTGATGTTTAGAGAACATGTTGATATAAACTAGAAGTTAGGAGGGGAAAGGCTAACTTGATTCTAAGACTGGACCATGCATTATTCTACATGTAGTGCGTGATGAAGAATATTAAATGACCATTAAATGCAGTATTTCTCTAACGTGGAGACGTGAAGGCTAGACAATGACGGAAACTATTGATGCAGTTCAGTAGCTTAGGAATGCAGAGAAGGAGGACTGAACTGATAACTGGAATCATAACATATTCTTGGCAGACTCAGAGACTGAGCCAGGCTGGGCCGGGCACTGCAAGGCAGGAAGTAAGTGAAGGGTCGAGGATACAGGTGGGGGCTGTATCGCTCCTCAGCGAGGTTTCAGGAGACAGGAGCTGAATCTGGTGTCCAGGCCCTTTTGAGGCCTAGAAACGGGGACTTTATAATAGAATAACGTGCACACTGAGAAACGTGGCAACGTAGCTTTACATAGGCCTGATATTCGTAGTATTCACGAGGACTGGAAACTGGCATACTAGAGGTGGACACAACTGTAATTGCGTCATTAATCGAACATGGGGAATGCATATGCATATTTAATCATGCACACATAACATATGATGGATGACACGTAGGGACACAGAACATGGCAAAATTTACTTTTCCACATTCCCTCCTTGTCACTACGTTTCATCAGGAAACATCAATATTCATGATACCATCTATCATTTCATACAGTATCATTTGCTCGTCTCGAATTATCCTGGAACGGGATTTAGAACGGGGCTTGGGACTAGGAATACAAGAGGTAGCACAAATGCCGCAAATCGCAGGGCCACATTGTATACAGAGACAGCAGCTGAATATGATCGCTACTGCAATACCTAGAAAGGACAATATTTTCCATCCCCATGCGGAAATTATATTCCAGAACCAACCGGACCATGTCCAGGTGCCTGGATCTTGGTGTAACAGATGGGCAATTTTATGGAGTCTGGTTATAGCTGAATAAACAGACGGCGCGTTATTTGGAATGAAAATGCAGCAACTAGATCCGATGACTCTACAGGCCCCGCCCCTATCGGCCAGTATGACGTCAAGGACGAGACGATTCTGTAAAACGACAAATCTCATAGCAGATTGCTCTTCAGTTAAGTTACCTAGAGCAGAGGCAGTCTCATTTACTACAGCTTCGAGGGTTCTGGTTAACCTACGGATTAGCTTACTATTCTGGATAGGTCCTATAAAGAAGAAGAAACCTCTGTTGAAATCTGTATACTGTTCTAGAGCAGTTTCAGTATAATCGACAATTGGGGACTCCCTTTTATGTCTAACGTGTACTAGATGTGTGTTTCTATGATAATCAGGTGGGGCTAGGAAAACTGGTGGCAGTAGGAAGGCAATGTAACAGGTTCCCTCCCAATCGAGGGGTAGACGAACATATGCGGTTTGACCACAAATAAAATAAGAATGACGTGAAGCTTTGAAGATAGATTTCCCACTGTCACTATACTTGATAATAGTAGTACAATCACTATGTCCTACATGTACGGAACCATTATTTCGGACACATAATTCACCTCTGACTGGTAGTACTGAAATAGCAGGTAAGTCTGGAGTAGTATCAGACTGAACATTCAGGACCATAAAATTCGAAGAATAGTTACCTAAATTATACACTTCATTTTCTAGATCTAAACCTGTTCTGTGGGGGAGACCTTGCTTGTCTGGAAAACATGTACTGTTAAGAAAAGACATATCTGTTGAGGATGACGTTAACGTGGACCATGCTCCACACGAACCATTATGTGAAATGGATAAGGAAAAAGTGGCAGAACTCCCTTCGGTGTCTGGAAAGGGGGGAGTCGACCACACACCCAACAATTAGTGGCATTGCTGGACTGGTGTGAGTAATGTAACATGCGGATGAATGAGTTATTTCGCATAGCGAGGCGGTAAGAGAGTTCATGAGGAGGCAGATCACTAAACGTGTGCTCTACTGTAGCATTAGCAGACTTATTTACATGAAGAACTGGGAAATACAAGAAAAATGCATAACTGGTGCAGGAAATCATAATGCTGAGAAATAATATGAAACATAGAAAAACAATACATCGGATTGAGTTTTGACTAACTCTCTCACTATGGGGGTCTATTTTATACATTGTCAGAAACAGTCTAACCGTTTCACCTAGGGGAGGACTTAGACAATCAAACTGACTGACTTATTTTACTAGACCGGAGTTTTAGCTTATACTCCTGTTGTGGAGTTTTCTCTAACAGGGGAGGGGTTGTAGCAATGTCTTTTGCGGGACAGTCCTTGAGAACAATATTTTGGCAATCCTTCAAATCCTGGGAAATGTTCTTTAAGACGGGTTTCAGTCCATTAAAAAGTTTAATATGAGAAAGGTGCACCCAGCCTTTGCGTCCTTCCAACTTCACGGCTGTACGGGTGGTGAGGAGGACCTGTCGGGGCTCTTTCCAACGAGGCTCCAGCGGACTTGATCTGTCAAAGTTGCGGACCATCACCATGGATCCTGGAACGATTTCATGCGGTGCCACCTCGGTATTGTCTGGAAATGCGGCGGCAACCTGTGAACGACATGAGTTGAGGGCAGACATCAAGGAAGCTAGGTAATCTGTCAGCATATTACTTGAAACATCGGTAATACTTCGGGGTCTAGGAGTACCCCACATGTTAGGGGGGCGGCCGAATACGACCTCATACGGGGACAGACCTGATCTGGAATGTGCGACCATGCGCATATAAAATAAAGCGACTGGCAGAGCTACTAGCCAGTCCACACCTTTTTCTTTACACACTTTTGCAATTCGGATTTTCAGGGTCTGGTTATGTCTCTCTACGAGACCGGCTGCTTCAGGATGGCGTACACAATGGAACTTCCACTGGTACCCTAACAAAAGGGAAACATGCTTCATGAGTTCAGATGAGAATGGCTGGCCGTTATCAGAATATACGACTCTAGGGAGTCCATAACGGGGGAAGAACTCACGAACCAACTGCTTGGCAGTGGTCGCGGCTGTGTAATCTGGGACTGGATATGCTTCTGTCCACCTGGACAAAGCGCATACAACTACAAGGACATACTTGAAACCTCGACATCGCTCCATCTGAATATAATCCATCTGGAGGACTTCAAAAGGGTGGTCAGGGGGCTGGAATCCACCTTGTTCCACCGGGACACTTTTACCTGGATTAAACTGACAACATATCATACAGGTACGGACTTTCTGCTTGGCTGCAGCTCGTAAATGCTTGTTGAACCAAATGTTCTGGATACTGTCTAACATAGCTTTTTCTCCTAAATGTGCTGGACTATGTGCGGTATTAATAATGACTTGAACCATAGAGTCGGGGAGAAACCATGTGGCTCTACCCTTTGTTAACCATCCTTGATCTGTCTGGACCCCTCCTTGTTCGGACCATTTCTTGATTTCTTCAGGAGTAGCATGTAACTGGATGTCTATGACATCTTGTGTAGGGTCCTTAACTGTCATACATGTAGTCGGATCTGGAGTATGTGTCTGTGTCGGATTAACTTGAATGTCTGGAGTCTGTGCTGTAAGCTTGGCTGTGCGATCTGCTAGATCATTACCTTGGGAAATAATGTCAGTAACTTTCGTATGTGCTTTGCACTTCATGATAGCGATAGATGTCGGTAAATGTATTGCGTCTAACAGAGCTTGAATAAGGAGACCATGCTGAATCTTGGTTCCATGAGAAGTCATGAAACCTCTCTCCTGCCAGAGCACTCCGAAGTCGTGTACACCTCCAAATGCGTAGCGTGAATCTGTGTAAACATTAACTTTCAAGTTCTTGGCGTGTATGCAGGCTTGTGTCAGAGCAACTAGCTCTGCTGCTTGAGCGGACAGGGTATCAATACGGTGTGTTTCAATAACTTCAGTGTCAGTAGTCACTGCATACGCGGCGACTAGTTCTCCTGTACTAGTTCTCATACATGAACCATCCACATAAAGTGTCAGGTCGGGATCTGGTAACGGAGTATCTGTCAGATCTTGTCTTGGCTTTGTCGTAATGTTAACTACTTCCACACAGTCATGTGTGGCAGAATTCGAAGTAACTGATGGTAATAATGTAGCAGGATTCAGGATGTTGCAGCGTCTGATTTCTATGTGTGGCTGGAACAGTGTCAATTCATAACCTGTTAAACGTGCAATTGTCAAGTGCTGAGTTTGTGTTCGGTTTAAAAGAACTTCCACAGAATGTGGAACTTGTACTGTCAAGGTATGTCCTAAGACTATGGAATCACTTTGTCTGATAGCTAGTGCTGTGGCTGCAACTGACTTGAGGCACGCAGGCAGAGCCTGGGCTACAGGATCTAATGTGCTCGAAAAATAAGCACAGGGCTTGTATTGTCCTGCTTGATCTTGTGTGAGAACAGATAATGCTGTACCTTCACGTTCAGTGACGAAAAGTGTAAAAGGCTTACTGTAGTTCGGTGTCGCTAGAACTGGAGCTTGGCATAAAGCTTTCTTTAACTCATTGAAACTAAGTGTATGTTCAGATGTCCAAGGGAGGACAGTCGATACGGCTGCCTCCTGTGTCGTTAACTGTATCAGTGGTTTGGCTAGAAATGCATACTGGGGAATCCATTGTCTGCAGTAAGAAGTGAGGCCGATAAAAGCACGTACCTCCTTCTGGGTCTTGGGCTGAGGAAGACTCGCTATTAACTGGATACGGTCTGGTGTCAACTGCCTACCCCTCTTGGACAGTAAGTGTCCTAAGTAGACCACTTGCTGGACACAGAATTGAAGCTTAGAAGGGGACACCTTGTGCCCCATCTCGGCTAGGAAATACAAGACTGTAAGGGATGCTTGCTCGCAAGCACGTTCAGAACGGGCTGTGATCAGTAGATCATCGACATACTGGAGCAGGGCAGTGTCAGTTGGCATGTGAATGTTGTCTAGTTGTCTCTTGAGTGCTTGACTGTAAATACTAGGACTTTCTGTGAAACCTTGAGGAGCTCGTGTAAACATATAGTTCCTTCCATTTAAACAAAATCCGAAAAGGAACTGGCTGTCTGGATGAATAGGAACACTGAAAAATGCGTTCTTGAGGTCTATGACAGTGAAGAACGTGGCTTCGAAATCAATGGCCGTTAATAGGGAAGAGATGTCTGGGACAACTGGGTACTGCGGAATAATACATTTATTAAGCTCTCGTAGGTCAATCACTAATCGATATACTGGGGGTGCATTTGGATCAGTACGTTTCATGACTGGAATGATCGGAGAATTACATACATTGGAGTCAGTTTCTACAACCACTCCTTGAGCCATGAGCTCGTCAATAATTTTGGATAAGGCTGCTACAGCCTCAGGTGGCAATCTGTACTGTCTGATTCGTGGTAACACTACACCTGGCTTGAGAGTCACACGATAGGGTGTGATTTGCATATAACCTACATCAGTTGGACCTTGCGCCCATAAGTGCTGCGGAACATTAGACAGTCTTGAATCAAAATCTCGTAATACATAGTGACCCTTGAAGTCACGTAGGAACAATCGTATTCCCTCTGGGGAACAGCATATAACTGCACCTAACTCTTTCAGTGTCTTAATGCCTAATAGGTTTTCTGGACATGATTTAGTAAGTAACAGATCAGTAGTGCGGGACAATGGACCTACTTCTAGAGTAACTGGCTTTGAAATCTCATTTACGATAGGTTTTCCTGAAAATCCAAGGGAAACATTTCTTGAGCCTGAGAGCGGAGCCCCTGGAACTTCGGCGTGACTAATTGTGGTCCTACTTGCCCCTGTATCAATCAAAAACTTTCTGTCTTTCCCTAATACTTGACTGTGAACATAGGGACCTTCTTGATCTACAGGTATCTCGATGAGAGGCAAGCCTACCTCCCTCTCTAGGCTGTTTCATGAATACTGCTGGTACTCTGGATACTCAGACTGTGCATACTGGTACATCTGCTGTGTAACATGCTGTGTTGCAGCAATAGGCTGCGGTGCGGTAACTGTCTGTGGTGCATTCTGTGGCTGAGGAATCTGTGAAACTTGTTCTTGTCTAGGCGGACGTGGTCTTTCTTTAGTCTTACCAGTAGCTATGTTGTGTTTCAGAACTGCACACTCATTTATGAAATGACCTGGCTGTTTACAATAATTGCAGTTCCCTTTAACGGGAGCTGCAGGATGACTGGCTTGATTCGGACCCCTCTTCTGACTGTCTTGAGGAACAGATTGTGCAACTAGTACTTTCATTTTCGTGTCTTTCATACGTTTTCTCTCGTGTTCTTGCTCTTCCCTGATTCTGTTCTGGTGGTATTGAAGCATCTGCAACATCTGGGACGGGGTATTAGCTTGCCAGGTACTTTCGACTTTTAGAACTCGATTTTTAATTTGTGGGCTTGAATTCTCGACTAATTTAGTAACAAAAAGGTGAGGGTATGACTCACTACTTGTCTTGAGGCCACTGTTGATGCTGAAACATTTTTCAAATCTAGAATAAAAATCACTAATATCCTCATCTTGCTTCTGTTTACAGGCTGAGATTGCATCCCAGTCTTCTTTTCTAGTTGTTAATAATCTAGGTAAAACTTGAATCAATAATTCTGGTAATTCTTTACATTTATCTCCAAGACCGGTACCTGGTACTCGTGCCTTATCTTCAGCTTCTAGAACTGCCCAATCGATCTTTTTCTCTCCCACCTCCCATTCTTTTTCCTTGAGCTTTTCATACACCCCTGCGGGCAGCAGAACCTTTAACATTTTAATTATATCTGGATACGTGTATTCTCCCATACGGAGCATGTCTTTTAATTCTCTATGGAACCCTGCTGGATCTTTGTCATGACAGGGAATTAATTTCTTCATCTCGAGGAGTTCCATCTTTGTAATCGGAGTGTAAACAAACACTCGTTCTAGTTCGCCACCCGTTCCTCTAACTGGGTGGACTTCTCGTAACGGATTCTGTCTCTCCATGTAAAATGGTTTACTTTCTGGGGGTGAGACATGAACAAAATGCGGGTTCAGAAACGTTCTATATTTGTGACGCTGTTCTAGAATGACACTAATTAAATCGGTACCTAAACCTTTCCATCTATACTGGAGTAACTCGTTCAGGACATCATGTAACGGACCTGGATCAGAGTGTTGACCCTCATACAATGTAATGAGGTGCTGAATCATATACATACCCACCAGTCGTTGTTCGGCTGGGGGCATTTTCAGAAACATTTGTGCCACTATTTCGTCTGGAAAAGTGGTAGAATCAGTAATCCATCGGACTGCTGATCGGGCTAGTTCTTGTTCATGCATGGTACTTAACTCACTGTAACCGATTCGTGATTTCAGAATGTGATCGGTAGCTTGGAATACTTGTTCTAGGGAACCTTGTTCTGGTGCTGGAGAATGAGAAATAGACTTGTGTTCTAGGCGTAAATGGCGATCTGGAAATCTAGATTTTCCTACATACGCTATTCTGGCGGGATTCTCGTCCTCTACCTCTTCAGTATCAGAGTTACTTTCTTTCTCGCTTACTTGTGCTGCTTTACGTTGTTCGTGTATCTTTATTATTTCTCTACGGATTTTCTTGTACATACTCTCCATAGCACCGACGGTCTTGTGCTTACCCTCGGCTATATTATCACTCCACCTTGTCAGGGTTTTCATTTCGGCCGGATCTTTAGACGGGTAATCTTGTTCTCTTATTAGACAATTGATCAGAAACTTTAATATCATGAGCTGGATCTCGGCTTTCCTTTGAGACATGGCCTCGCTAATACTTTCTGGATCATCCCCTGTACGGATGAAACAATATATTCTGTCTAGATCTTCTTTCATATTCGGTAAGGTGACTAGATACTCGGCCACCTTTCTTACGCGGAATGAATATAAAACCATATTATCCTCGCCTGGGACTGGATCATAGCCGCATTCGGCAAGGGATTTTCTTATTTCTGCTACAGTCTGATGTCTGGGCGTACGCTGTGACGCTTGTGCATGTAATTCGGCTGTCGTTAAACGCTTGTGTGGCGGCGGGGTTTGAGGAGTACCTCCCCCTGCGGCCCCTAAACTAGAGTCGTCTACTGAGGCTCTTCGTCCTGGCAGAGTGGGAAATGGAAATGTAGGCTGGACTTGTATGGCGGGCTGGACCGGGGGTACCGTAACGGGTACTCCGGTGTCTGGAGGAGCGGGAAGTGCCTGATTTACAGGGACTGGCGGAGCGCGAACAGGATTTGCATATTCTGGGATTGTGTCATCCAAATAGGACGAAATAAAAATATCAGCTGCGGTCTGTTTGTGACGTAGCTTGGTCGGAACTAATGGTGGCGGGAAATTACTGGATGCCTCTGGGGTCGCTTTTGGCAAGCCCTCGGCAAGAAGAGGATACATACCCCTAATAAGGGCATGCCTCTGTCTGTCTGACTGTTCGGCTTTGACTTGTTCACCTATCTCGATTAGTTCTTTTTCTTGTGCTCGTTCTAAGGATTCTCTACTTAATTCTGACTTTCTGATTTCCTTTTCAGTTCTTTTATGAGCTTCTTTGCGCCATAACTCGATGGCATCTTTCTGTGACTGTCTGGCTTTCTTTTTCCATAACGCCTCTTCTACTCGCATGATGCACTCGGCATCCCATGTACCCGATACGGGCCATCTATACTTTTCTTCTAACTGTTTGGTATACTCTACCCATAAATCTAGATACAATATGGCGCTTATGCCATGCTTCTGATACATAAAGTGACCTGGACTGTCCCTCGGCGGAACAGGAACTGCTTCTTCTAACAAACCCTTTCTAGTTCTTAGCTGACGTAATCTCGAAAAGAGAGACATTGTAAACTTGAATCGGAACACAATACAATACACGAGGAACAATAACAACTGGGAAAACAATTCAGGCATACCACGACATTGGAAATACATTGAACAACATCATAACATAACAGTTCGGACAGAATATTATCTGGAATACTGAGAACAGAAACACAAGAATTTCTCGAGAACGGAACAGACTAGAGTTTACTGGATGCACTGCTGAAACAGTACGGAACATACCGGTCCCATAAAGGGACGCATCAAGACCCGTATCCACCTAGGTGAACACTTCGTTTGTGAGTCTGTGTACCACCAACCCACGGACCAGAGTCAATTTAGATTGACCCTGTCTAGATACTACCCCAGTAATGGTACTCACCGGGCAGCAAGAACGGAAGGCCTCGGACTGGACTGGACTGCTACGACGACGGACGACGAACTTCGGACTTCAGTTACGGGTGGGCCTCCGGATGCCTCGGACCTTGGACTCTTGGCTTGGGCTCTGGTCGGGACTCGCCGCATTCCTCCACCGTCTCGTTTGGATGCTGGACCGCCTCCTCCGTCTCCTCCGTGGGCCTGAGGGATACTTGAAGCAGAAATATCTGCCGGTGCACAGAAGAGTTCCGTCACGACTGCAGAGGGTCAGGGGGTCGGCGTGGCTTCACCGACGCGTGGGGAAAGGGCAAGTCCCTATTCGGGCGCCATTATGTGGTAAATAAATAAATAATACCTCTCTTTTTGACTAGACATATATCATAACAGATAGCTCAATAAATAAGAGTCAAGATTCGAGGTAGTAGGAGTTTTGCAGGTTTAATATAGCATAAGGACAGGAACAGGACAACCTGCATAGGAATAGGATGACAGGGCCCAGCAGCTGCTGGGGCTGGATCTGGGATGAGCGCGCTGTTTTTTAATAACAATACATGAGCATATATACATAACGCAAACACATAGCATTACATTGCAGTAGGCGTAGCAGTGGGTGGAGCAGAAGGCGTGACGCGTAGCAGTCGCGAAAGATAAGGGCGAAAGTAGGTGTAACTGGGCGTATACATAGACATGTGATGCAAACGTAACAGAATATGTCATGAATGGGGCGGAAACCATGGAGGGGGCTACCTAAGGAGCCGGGACCTCTAACCTGATGGTGCGCGCAAACTAGCAATGACGTATCACTAGGAGAAGCTGGGGGCTATGAACTCTGTGCTAGGAGCAGAGACTGAAGTCTGGAGAGTCAGGGCGACATGTACCTAAACAGTATCTAGTATCTGATGTTTAGAGAACATGTTGATATAAACTAGAAGTTAGGAGGGGAAAGGCTAACTTGATTCTAAGACTGGACCATGCATTATTCTACATGTAGTGCGTGATGAAGAATATTAAATGACCATTAAATGCAGTATTTCTCTAACGTGGAGACGTGAAGGCTAGACAATGACGGAAACTATTGATGCAGTTCAGTAGCTTAGGAATGCAGAGAAGGAGGACTGAACTGATAACTGGAATCATAACATATTCTTGGCAGACTCAGAGACTGAGCCAGGCTGGGCCGGGCACTGCAAGGCAGGAAGTAAGTGAAGGGTCGAGGATACAGGTGGGGGCTGTATCGCTCCTCAGCGAGGTTTCAGGAGACAGGAGCTGAATCTGGTGTCCAGGCCCTTTTGAGGCCTAGAAACGGGGACTTTATAATAGAATAACGTGCACACTGAGAAACGTGGCAACGTAGCTTTACATAGGCCTGATATTCGTAGTATTCACGAGGACTGGAAACTGGCATACTAGAGGTGGACACAACTGTAATTGCGTCATTAATCGAACATGGGGAATGCATATGCATATTTAATCATGCACACATAACATATGATGGATGACACGTAGGGACACAGAACATGGCAAAATTTACTTTTCCACAATATGTGAGTAATGAAGATGATTAGAGCTGTTGCAAGACAAGTTAAAGCTGTTTACTCTTCTAAAACTATAAACTCGTTCTTGCTGACAAAGCCAAGGGAATGTACAAGGGCCAGATGTAGGATTACCAAAAGGCTCAATGCTATAGGAACATCTATTTTTATGCAGCAAATCAGTGCATTTTGGAATGATTCGCTCTGGTTCAGCTCAATTAAACAAATGATGAAGAGACAGAATATTGAGTTGGAAAGGTTGACTTACACAAATATTGAGTTGGAAATATCGTAATTCAGAAATATCGACAGCAAGAATATTGTGGTTAAGAATATTGAATTTAAGGTAAGAAATATTGCTTTTAAAAGTATAGAAGTCATTATTATTGTTATGTATTTTATTTTATATTTTAACCCCTTCCATGCTCATGACGGAATGGTTCCGTCATGAGCGCAAGTGCAAGTGTGCTTATGGCGGAACCATTCCGTCATGAGCACACTCTCAAATAATCTCTCTGCTGTAAACAGCAGAAGGATCTCCCAATTTTTTTGTTGCTTGTTTGCTCGTTTTTGCTCCAAAGCATGGTTAGGATTTTCATTGTAATGACGATCTTCATTACAATGAAAACAAAACGCAAACTTACTTTCCGTTTCACAGTTTCGGTACTTGTGGGAATATATCAGCCCTCCAAGCACCGAAAAACATGGGAGGGGTTTTGTTGGAAATGGGAGAATTTCCCCTTCCCAATGGCACCCTTCCCTAGTAGATCCCTGCTTGGGGATTGCCCCAGCAGGTCGATCTCCAAGCAGGGATCCACCCACTAGCCACAAGGGAGTGGGGAGCGGCCCCATGGGCAAGGGCCTTTACTCCCACCATAAAATGTTGCCAGACAGCCTTTCCGCTCCCTTGGCGGGCAGATTGAGTCAATAGCCCCCAATCTGCCCCCTAGCGGGCAGAACGCACTGTAGACAGCAGAGATTATTTTCACATGCCAGGGGTGGGGGCTGCCCAGAATGGGCATGCCAATGCCCCCACCCTACCCCCCAAAGAAGGCACAAGACTTTCTGCCCCCCCAGGAGGCAGATGGTGCAATAGCCCCATACCTTCCCACTGGGGTGTCAGAAAGCCCACTAGGCCCAGTGATTTTATTTTATATAAACATAGGGGTGGGGGCTGCCCAGAATGGGCATGCCAATGCCCCACCCTCAAAAAAATGCTACAGTATTTCTGCCCCCCCCTGGGAGACACTTTGGGGCAATAGCCCCTTATCTGTCCCCTGGGGGGCAGAAAGCCCTCTAGGCACTTGGGATTTTTCCTCCAAAGTTCAGGGGAGGGGCTGCCAAGAATAGGCATGGCAATGCCCCCTTCCCCCCCAAAAATGCCACAGTCCTTCTGCCCCCCAGGAGGCAGATGGAGGCCGTAGCCTTTGATTTGCCCCCCGGGGGGCAGAAAGTTACAAGGCACATGGGTTTGTTGTATATACTAAAGGGGGGCTGCCCAGAAGTGACATACCAATGCCTCAACCCCCCAAAAAAGTGCTACAGTCCTTCTGCCCCCCCGGGAGGCAGATGGGGCAATAGCCCCTCATCTGCCCCCCGGAGGCAGAAAGCCCCCTAGACACCAGGGATTTAATTCCCTCAAAGTTCGGGTTGGGCGCTGCCCAGAATGAGCATACCAATGCCCCCACCCCCCAAAAAAGCCACAGTCTTTCAGGCCCCCCAGGAGGCATATGGGGGCAGTAGCCCCTGATCTTCCCCCGGGGCCAGAAAGCCCACTAGGCACCAGGGATTTGGGTTTTTCATTCGTTGGTGTGGGGGCTGCTTAGAATGGTCTTCCCAATGCCCCAACCCCCAAAAAACTTACCACAGTCTTTTTGGCCCCCTGGAAGGCAGATAAGGGCAATAGCCCCTTATCTTCCCCCTCGGGCGGCAGAAAGGCCACTAGGCACTAGGGGCCCCACACCCCAAAAAGATGCCACAGTCTTTCTGCCTCCACCCAGGAGGCAGATGGGGCAAAGAGCCCACTAGGAGCAAGCAATTATGGTGGCTTTTTTTATATGTAGGGTTGGTGGCTGCCCAGAACGGGCATCCAAATGTCCCCACCCACCCAAAAAAGTAGCCACAGTCTTTCTACCCCCCACCCCCCGGAGGCATATGGAGCAGTAGCCACTAATCTGCCCCCCGGGGGGGGGGGCAGAAAGCCCACTAGGCACCAGGGATTTCATACATAGGGGTGGGGGATGCTCAGAATGGTCTTCCCAAATTGCCCAACCCCCATAAGTTTAACACAGTCTTTCTGGCCCCCTGGGAGGCAGATAAGGGCAATAGCCCCCTATCTGCCCCCTCGGGCGGCAGAAAGCCCACTAGGCACCAGGAGTAAAACAAAATAAAAATTCAGGAGTGGGGGCTGCCCAGCATGGGTACGCCAATGTCCCCACCCCCAAAAAGATGCCACAGTATTTCTGCCCCCTCCCAGGAGGCAGATGGGGCAGAGAGCCCACTAGGCGCATGCATTTATGGTGGCTTTTTCATACGTAGGGTTAGTGGCTGCCCAGAATGGGCATCCAAATGTTCCCACCCACCCAAAAAAATAGCCACAGTCTTTTGCCCCCCCCAGGAGTCATATGGGGTAGTAGCCCCTGATCTGCACCCCAGGGGGCAGAGAGCCCCCTAGGCACCATTATTTAATTCCCTCAAAGTTCAGGGTGGAGGCTGCCCAGAATGGTCCCCCCCGCAAAAAAGCCACAGTCTTTCTGCCCCCCCCCCCCCGAGGCATATGGGAGCAGTAGCCCCTGATTTGAAAGCCCACAAGGCACCAGGAATTTGTTGTTTTTTATTTATATGTTGGGGTGGGGGCTGCTCACAATGGGCTTCCCAATGCCCCCACCCCAAAAAATGTGCCACAGACTTTCTGCCCCAATGGGAGGCAAATAAGGGCTATACCCCCTAATCTGCCCCCTCTGGGCACCAGAAGGCCCACAATGCACTAGGGGTAAAATAAAACAAATCAGGGGGTGGGGGCTGCCCAGAATGGGTATGCCAATGCCTCCACCCCCCAAAAAAAGATGCCACAGTCTCTCTGCCCCCCCAGGAGGCAGATGAGGGCAGTAGCCCCTGATCTGCCCCCGGGAGAGGGCAGAAAACCCACTAGGCACCAGCGATTTTGGTGGCTTTTTTCGACGTAGGAGTGGGGGCTGCCCAGAATGGGCATCCCAATGTCCCTACCCACCCAAAAAAGTAGCCAAAGAAATCTA
The DNA here is from genome assembly GCF_964261635.1 of Lissotriton helveticus. Classification (NCBI taxonomy): domain Eukaryota; kingdom Metazoa; phylum Chordata; class Amphibia; order Caudata; family Salamandridae; genus Lissotriton; species Lissotriton helveticus. Next base: position 883,589,518 of record NC_136069.1, on the reverse strand, counting down.
GCACACCTATATATTTATTTTAAACTAGACACCCAGTGGGTTCCAGGATGTGGTGACTTGTGTGTCTCTCACTCGGTTCTGTTACCTAGAATCCCTTGCAAGCCTCAATCTTTAGAAAATAAAACACATTTTCCTCACATTTCTGTGATGGAAAGTTCTGGAATCTGTGCAGATCCACAAACTTCCACTCACTCTACTTTCCCAAAAGTCTTTTGATAAAAATGATACCTCACTTGTATGGGTAGGCCCAAACTGCAACGTTGACACACCACATTTTTACATTGAAAACTGACCCTTTTTTTGCAAAGTGCCTAGCTGTAGATTTTGAACCATAGCTCTGCTGGCACCTGGGGAAACCAAACAAACCCATACATTTTTAAAAAGTAGATACCCAGGGGGATCCAGGATGGGGTGACTTGTCTGGATCTCATCAGGTTCAGTTACCCAGAATCCAGTGGCGGCTGGTGACATTTTAAAGTGGTGAGGCGTAAAAGTAATGGTGGAGCACACCGTGCCAGCGAATGCAGCGAGCAAGCTGAACCACCTAAGGAGGGTTCGGGGGGGTTCTCCCCCGAGAAAAATTTGAAAAATTAGTAGGCAAATGGTGCATTTTCAAGACTTTCGGAAGCCACTGTGCCAAACAGAAACAGGCCACTGTCTCCCCTCAAACTATCATCAGTTCCAAGGGCTCATGAATAAACAATTCTAAATTGCAATAAACCACAATTAATTTTATCAATGTTCCATAAATAACTACCTCGAAAGGAGATGCAACATAACATAAGGTAATCCTATCTGAAATCAGCATCAGAGCTGCATAACTGCGAATAGATGCGATCCGAAGACCTATCCTATCTGCTTTTAGTGAACACAGAAACACATCGCGGTAGCTTTCCTGCAATGCAAAGATTATACTAAAGAACATATAACCCATGTTCCGATTTTTTAATTTTTTTTTAAAAGAAAGATTATAGGATGTTGCGACTAGCCATTAGAGATAAAATGTTAGACTACAGAACTACCCTACCTGATACCACGTAGTGCCATGGATTATTACCTAACCTCACAACAGAAGAGAATAAAATTAACAAATGTTCGGTGATTCAAGGGTGCAGATGATTTTCTTTTACAGCTTGTGGTGAAAAAATATTGTGCAGCCTTTCAAAGAACACGCATACAATGAGTTCTGCAACAACCAAATACACATTTCGGCGATATAATCACTAGTGAGCCAGTTGCAAAAGGCCCACGTGATGATGAGTCAACCCGAGCAAATACTGCAATGTTGGCATTCAGCTGAGTTATAGAATTTGACTTTAAAGTGCAGAGAAATTACAGTTTGAAAAGAACGACTTCCAGCGATAAAGCGCAGTATTGGAAGTGACAACATTACTGTCGCCGGATAGAGACAAAAAAGCAGGGAAACCACATGCCATAAAAGCGAGCAAGGCAGCTTGGAATGGAATTACAAAATGATTAATTGGTAGGCATGATAAAAGGTACAGGAAGTGGCAGTTAATGAACAGCTTAAATTACCCTAATCGCTTCCCCTCCAGTCGTCAGTGAGAGGGGAGACTGAGTGGAGAGTAAGAGGGGAGAAAGGTCTGACACAGACGAGAACAGAGAGTGAGGGGGTGAGAGGTCTGACACGGAAATAAGAGCAGAGAGTGAGGGGGAGAGAGATCTGACACAGACAAGAGCAGAGAGTAAGGGGGTGAGAGGTCTGACGCTGAGACAAGAGCAGAGAGTGAGAGGAGAGAGGTCTGACAGACGGACACGGAGATGAGAATGTGAGAAGGGAGAGATTAATTTCAGACAGATGAGAGCGAAGAGTGAGAGGGGAGAGAATGGCGAGTGAGAGGGGGGAGTGAAGAGTGAGAGGGGGAGTGAAGAGTGAGAGGGGAGAGTGAAGAGTGAGAGGGGAGAGTGAAGAGTGAGAGGGGAGAGTGAGTGGATAGTAAGAGGAGAGAGAACTGAGACAAGAGCAGAGAGTAAGGGAGGGGGTGTGGCTGACATGGAGGTGAGAGCTCAGAGTTAGAGGAAAGAGACTAAGAGAGGTCTGACACTGGGATGTGAGTGCAGTAACGGTGACAGCAGAGAGTGCTCTGACTCAGAGGTGACAGGTTGATGAGGACAGGACGGTGGTGGGTCTCCGGTTATGGTCAGGGTCTGAGGTGAGACAGAATCGATCCTCATCACTGCCAGGCTCCTTTGCTCAGCAGCAAATGATGCAGTGCTCGTCAGGAGCACGCCAGCCCCGGGCCGATGGCTCGCATTCTAGGTGCCAGCCTTTCAGGGAGGATATTGGAAATGTGCAGTTATCGCATCACGCCGAGGGTCCAAGATGGGGGTGGAAGGGAGAGGGATCATTCTGCAGAGTGGGCTTCAATAGGCAAAGTCCCATTCACTGCGTCTCTGCGCTTCCACAAAGCCGGCATCCTTGCAATTTGCGTCAAAGTCCTGAATCAGAACAGTTAACAACATTTTCATTCTCAAATGTAGTGTCACTGAATCCAGCAAATTGTTCAAATACCCACACGCACAAACATTCGAAGCACCCTTCACCCCAAGCATGCTATTCTGGAGTGGAACCGGATACCACCACACATGTGCGTGAACAATGCACAACCAGCTAATAACACATATACCCTGATAATTCAGCCTGAACCAACGAGGACTTCTGACACTAAAAGACTTAACATCATTGTCGGCGACATGCAGCACATCAATAAACAAAAACAGCAAATAATCCTACTGCTGTTATTACTGTACCAACAGCAATAACTAAGGCAATAATATCAGCAGCAATACTACGTTTACAACCATCACCATTAAATATTATTAATAATGTGAAGATCAGAAGAATAAACCATGCTCTCATTTTATGGTTTGTAATATAGTTAAATTCTACAATCATCCTTCCATTGCCTCAGTATAAAAGGAAGAATTGTAATATGGATTACTTTGGAATTTAAAAATGGAATAGGACAGTGAGAAGGACTACACTCGATACACAAAACGCTATACCAAATGCTAATTTATTAATATAATGAACGTACTTTCGATTAAGAAATGATGTGAGTGAGGGGGATAATAGGTAAATGAAAAAGAAAGTGAGAGGAAAGTGACAACGAAATCAAGAAATAAATATAAAAAGAGAGAGGGAAGAAAGTAAGCCAGACAGAAACAAATAACAGAGGAGAACACAAGAGGGCGAAAAAAACGAAGTATGCAAATTTAAAGAGTTTGTTTCCGAGTAAGAGATGCAGAGAAAGGGAGAGAGGAGTCTGTATGAGAGACTGAAAGGTGTTTCAGAAAGAAGAAATGAAGATGATTAATAAGAAAGAAAAGAGCGAAAGTAAGAAGAGAGAAAAGAAAGATAGGTAATAAGAAGGAACACATATGAGAACTACACAACATTGAAACTACAAAATACAAACGGACGAAAGAGAGGGAAAAAATGATAAGAAATCTATAAAAAATAGGAAGAAAGAAAAAATTAACAGAAGGATAAATCAATGAACGATAGTAATTGAGGCAATGGTATTCTTTATTTTTGCACACATGAGAAGAAAACATTTGCCCTTAGTTTGTGTAAGTTTTTTTTTTAGATTTAGTCAGTCTCATTTCAGTCCCCCCACGGTGCTATCGGGTTTGAAATGACAGTCCACGTTTATAAAATGTTTCAACGCGAATTTGGGCTCAGCCTCCTGAAGGAAAAAAATGATGAGGACACACCACGGAACCAAACAGTGAAAGCAGACAGACACACACCCTGGGAGCCAACCCTTCACCACTTAGCCTGCAGTGCGCTCTCCCCCCATCACCTCACCCCCCTGCAAAGGTGGGATGCATCAGTGACTGCTGCTTTGAGCATGTGGGAGAGCTCCTAAGATGGAACTCTGCAAAAAAACACACACGCAGGCATATCTGAAGGCAGGCCTCGAATCTGCGGCCTGTAGTCTAACGTGTTCAGAGCCAGCCATGGACTGAGCCGAGGGACGCACACACACACACCATGCGTATGCGTGTGCATGTGCATACACTCTGGAAGACAGTGACACCTGTCCTGTTAAACATGCATGATAAAAGTCACACACAGAAGCACGCACGCACACGTGAAATCTGCGGCCTCTACTTGTGACTTTCCGCCACACACAGAAGCACGCACGCACACGTGAAATCTGCGGCCTCTACTTGTGACTTTCCGCAGATTTGCTTCCCATACTTCTCTTGCAGCACTCCTCCCCTGCCTCATCTCCCTTCCACGCCATCCTCTTTCTTGCTCTCCCCCTTTCCGATGCCAGACCCAGCAAGCGTCCCCCCCATCCGTTACTAGCATCACTCTCCTTGCCCAGTTTTTTTCTTCCTACCTCCTGCTGTCGCTTTCTCAGGGTCCAGCCTGCCCCCCTCTCCTCTGTCCGAAGGGGTGAGGTGGGTGCATGCCCTCTCACACATACTGCCCACACAGTGAGTGACACAGCCCACTTGTTGCATACCTCTCTGGCCTGCGTGATGTGTAGTGTTGGAGTAACTCACGGCCCAGTCAGTCTACAGACAGAGCACGGTCAACTTAACACAGGCAGGCAGCACGTAGCAGGCAGCATGTGAGTATGTGCAGACAGTGTCTGCCACGTACTGGGCGGTGTGCGCTCCTCTACTGTTAAACAGCACAGTTCTGCTGTTTCCTGCTTCGGTGCACAAGGAGAGATAGAGCCAGGCCCGGGCAGGCTGTGACCGCATTTGCAGCCCAAAAGCAGACGTGCCTGTCATCCATGCTGCACAGAAGTGTTCCCTGCACCGCTGCCCCTGCGGTTAGTATGTGGTGCATGGACAGCAATAAAAATAGCCAGGGATCCCATAGTCACCCGAAGCTTTATCTGGCCCGTCAGTCCAGGGCAGCCTTCCTGCTGTGACAGCATGAATTACATCTCTCTCCATTGCGAGTAGCTGGGTATAGAATGGTTTATGGTTGCAGACACCACACATTTAACATGTTAATGCCCAGCACGTGTATTTCTATTTGATAATGTTTGCCTCCTGCAGTGCGCTGTCGAACCCCAGGCAGCTGTAGAGGAAAAATAAGTGACGGTCTGCGAAAAAGGGTGCCGGTGGCCACCGGCTCAAATTAAGCACTGGGCTGTGCACACGCGTTGAGGAGCGGCGCGCACCTGTGGTCCTCGGCTAGCAAGGAAGCCATGTGCAGCCATGCAGAGGTGTCGAGAGGGGCTCAGCAGCAGTCTACACTCGCAGGCCCCCCTCCTCCAGGTCGCGCTCTCTTTTTGCACCTGAAAGGATTACACTAAAAGTACAAGGCTGGAGTAAGCGAGGCGTGCAGCTCATTACAGCGCACTCCTGAGACCTGGCCCAGGCCAGGCCAATAGCAAAGTACCGGCTATTAATGTATACTATCTTTTTCCTTTCACCCACGCTACCAAGCTGATTGCTGTAAGTATTTTCTCCACATCCCACTGCACATTTTGTTTGTTGTTGAGTCAATCTTAATCACAAGTAAGCATGGGCGGATTTTGCGGATCCACGATTCACGAATTTGCGGATTCACGGATCGTGGATCCGCAAAATCCGCGGATTTAGCGGATTTGCGGATTTGGGGCGGGGCTTCCTCGAGTGTGTGGGCGGGGCCAAACTGACGGGGCTTCCATGCGAGCGCACATGCCTCTTGTGTATATTAAAGGTCAGAGATCGATCAGAGCAGCAGATTAAGAGACAGAAGCCCCCTGGTCACAGGAACAGCACGGGGGTTGCGCTCGTGAAAGTCAAAGATGCAAATGCATCTGGCCAGCATCACAGCGGATTTTCGATGGTATATTTGTGAAGAAGGCACATCTGCCCAGCCTCCCAACGCTCACAATTTTTTTTGGGCTGATGAATGAGTCACTGCATTTGCACTTCAACTAGTTCCAGCGACCAAGTGTGTGTTACTATGCAATCGCGCCGAAGTGCGCAGGGGTCCCTGGAGTGAAATGGCCATCATAGTGGATAAATGGCGGGAAGACGGTGCACACCTCGAGTGTGTGGGCGGGGCCAAACGGACGGGGGCGCCGGCGCTCACGATTATTTTTGGGCTGATGAATGAGTCACTGAATTTAAGCTTCAACTAGGGCACATGCGTTATTGATATCTGCAAGTGTTTCCTGTTGAGGTTTTTTTTTGTGCCAGGACCGTCGTGCCAGAATGAACCCTGCCCTTCATATTTATTCAAGAAGAAGACACCATGTAAATACTTTACGATGGCGCCGGCAAGCTGCCAGCGCCATCCTGCAAAAGTTACTTAATTAGCTTCAACAGGAAGCTCCAACTGATAAAAGCTGTTAGAGCTTCCTGTCGAAGCTAATTAAGTAACCATTTGAGGATGGCGCTGGCAGCTTGCCGGCGCCATCGTAAATTATTTACATGGGGCTTGAACTTTTGACCGCAAAATCCGCTCCGATCGCGGATTGCGGATTCTCGGTAAATCCGCGAGAGTTCGCGGATCGCGGATTTACCGAAAATCCGAAAAATCCGCGATCGGAGCGGATTTTGCGCTCATGCTTAATCACAAGGCAGCCAGTATAAAACTTTTAAAACGACTAGCTACGCCAGTGACTGCACACCACACCAATTACTAATATAACCAATTACCAATAAACAGTAATACGTCCTACTAACCTCTGAGTCCTGGCAGTCAAGTCAGTCGTGGCACCGGGCCTGTAAGCAGCAAACTGGCATTAAATGATGGACACACAACTTGAGTCAGAGAGAGTCGTCTCTGAAGTCCATGTCCCCGCTCTCTGACGCAGTGGCGTCCAGAAAGTTCCTAGGCAGACACGCAAGATGCAGTCTGAGGTCAAGTCTGCGCAGACTCGAATCCTCTGCTTTCCGCCTGCCACACCCCTTTCCTAACTCATCACAGGGTGGGTCCCACCGCGCCCTGTAATGTTTGGGAAAGCTCTCTGCACTCTCTGATTGACGTGGAGGGTTAGCGATCCCGGGCTTGGACTTAAAACACCCAGGGCTAACTTAACCTCCACGCCATCACGGGGTGGAGACTCGGCCCTGAAGCTCAGTCTTTGCCGAGCTGATGACATCACAACCTTCAGGGCTGTGGGGTTCTCAGCCGGCAAACGGTTAGGCTTCTTTGGGCCCAGGGGAGTCAGTCACGTGACATACCTCACGGCGGTGGTATTGGTGAGTGGCCGGGGCTACTGGGGCAGACAGGCTGACAGTCAGTGGCTGCTGTCACAGTCACTGTGTTGATTTATTGATGCCAAAATTTAGAAGACGTTAAAAAAAAAGTTTAAAAAAAATATATATGATTGAGCAATGAGGAGCTTTTGGGAATGGGGGCAGAGCCCCTACGCCCTCGGGGAGAAACCGCCACTGCCAGAATCCCTTCCAAACCTCAAACTTTGTAAAAAGTAAAAAAAAACATTTTCCTCATATTTCTGTGATGGAAGGTTCTACCGGCAAACCTCTACCGACGCCGCATTCCCCAAAGTCTTTTGATAAAAATGATACCTCACTTGTGTGGGTAGGCCTAGTGCCCACCACAGCAAACGGCCCAAATGGCAAAGTGGATAAACCACATTTTTACAGTGAAAACTGATCCTTTCTTGGTGAAGTGCCTAGCTGTACATTTTGAAACCTAGGTCTGCCGTCACCTAGGGAAATTTAGCAAAACTATACATTTTTTAACACTAGACACCCAGGGGAATCCAGGATGTGTTGACTTGTCTGGCTTCCACCAGGTTCTGTTACCCAGAATCCCTTGCAAACCTCAAACTTTGTAAAAAAACAAAAACATTTTCCTTACATTCCTGTGGTGGAAAGTTCTGGAATCGGCATGGATCCACAAAATTTCACCCACCCCGCATTCCCCAAAGTGTTCTGAGAAAAATGGCACCTTACTTGTTTTGGTAGGCCTAGTGCCTGTGACAGGAAAGGTCCCAAAACGCAACATTGGCACACTACATTTTCACAGTGAAAACGTACCCTTTTTTTGCAAAGTGCCTAGCTGTAGACTTTGAACCCTAGCTCTGCTGGCACCCAGGAAAACCTAAGAAACCTATCCATTTTTAACAATAGACACACAAGGGAATCCAGGATGGAGTAACTTGTCAGGCTCGCTCCAGGTTCTGTTACCCAGAATTCCTTGCAAACCTCAAATGTTGTAAAAAAGCACATGTTCCTCACATTTCTGTGGTTGAAAGTTCTGGAATCTCCGTGGATCCACAAAATTCCACCCACCGCACATTCCCCAAAGACTTTCAAGAAAAATGGTACCTCACTTTGTGGGTAGGCCTAGAGTCCATGACAGGAAACGACCCAAAAAGCAACACAGACTCACAACATTTTCATAGTGAAAACTGACCCTTTTTTAGGAAAGTTCCTAGCTATAGATTTTGAACTCTAGATCTGCCGGCTCCTAGGGAATCCCTGCAAACCTATACATTTTTGAAAACTAGACAACCAAAGCTTGCATGGCTCCGCCAAAGTTTCCCTACCCAGAATCCCTTGCAAACTTCCAATTTTGAGGTTTGCAAGTAATTCTGGGTAACAGAACCTGGTAAGAGCCAGACAAGTCACCCCAAACTGGATTCCCCTTGGTCAGTTTTTACTGTGTAAATGTGGTGTGTTCACGTTGCATTTTGGGCTGTTTCCTGTCAGGGGCACTAGGCCCACCCACACACGTGAGGTACAATTTTTCTCTGAAGACTTTGTGGAATGGGGGTGGGTGGAATTTTGTCTATCCACGCAGATTCCAGAACTTTCCTCCACAGAAATGTGAGGAAAATATATATTTTGTATTACAAAGTTTGAGGTTTGCAAAGGATTCTGGGTAACAGAACCTGGTGAAAGCCAGAGAAGTCACCCAATCCTGTATTCCTCTGGGTGTCTAGTTTTAACAAATGTATAGGTTTGCTAGGTTTCCCTAGGTACCGGCAGAGCTAGGTTTCAAAATCTACAGCTAGGCACTTTGCAAAAAAAAGGTCAGTTTTCACTGTGAGAATGTGCTGTGTCCACGTTGCCTTTTGGGCGTTTCATGTTGCGGGCACTAGGCCTACCTATACAAGTGAGGTACCATTTTTCTAGGAAACCTAGGAAGACTTTGGGGAACGGGGGTGGGTGGGAATTGGCAGATTCATGCAGATTCCAGAACTTTCCCCCACAGAAATGTGAGGAAAATGCGTTTTTTTTTTTACAAAGTTTGATGTTTGCACGGGATTCTGGTTAACAGAGCCTGGTAAGAGCCAGACAAGTCACCCCATCCTGGATTCCCCTGGGTGTCTAGTTTTAAAAAATGTAGAGGTTTACTAGATTTCCAAAGGTGCCGGCAGAGCTAGGGTTCAAAATCCACAGCTAGGCACTTTGCAAAAAAAGGGTCAGTTTTCCCTGTGAAAATGTGGTGTGTATACATTGCGTTTTTGGCCGTCTCCTCTTGCGGAAACTAGGTCTACGCACACAAGTGAGGGGCCATTTTTCTTGGAAGACTTTTGAGAATGGGGGGTGGGTGGAATTTGGTGGATGCATGCAGATTCTAGACCTTTCCACCACAGAAATGTGATGAAACTCTGTTTAATTTGACAAAGTTTAAGGTTCGCAAGGAATTCTGGTTAACATAATCTGGAGAGAGCCAGACAAGTCACCCCCTCCTGGATTCCCTTGTGTGTCTAGTTTAAAAAATGTATAGGTTTGCTAGGTTTCCCTACGTGCCGGCAGAGCTAGGGTTCAAAGTCTACAGCTAGACACTTTGCAAAAAATGGTCAGTTTTCACTGTAAAAATGTGGTGTGTCCACGTTAAGTTTTGGGCCATTTCCTGTCACGGGCACTACACCTACCCACACAAGTGAGGTACCATTTTTTATCGGGAGACTTGGAGGAATACACAATTGTAGAGCAACTATTATTACCTATTGACTTTCAATGCATTTCTGCCTTCCAAATGTAAGCCAATGTGTAAAAAATAAGTCACTTTTTAAAATGTCCTAAATTTCACATGCTAGTATGGGTACCCACAATTCCGGAGATGTGCAAATAGCTACTGTTTCTAAACTCTATATTTTGTTCCCATTTCAGAAATACATGAGGGTCTTTCCTAGCTCAAATTCAAATTTGAATTCGTTTTCTTCGATTTTCATTTGCAGTAAAAAAACATAAAAGCATAATACATTGATACAAATTGAATACATTTTGATCATTCTGTATAAATTCATTATTTTGGAGGTACCAGAATTATGATATACTGGCACTCTCTTACTCCGCCTTACTGAATAATGAATGTTTATTGATTCGTGGCACATTTCATTTAAAACCGTTTTTCCAAATAAAACCATACATTAAAATTCACGATTGTTTCCTACACTTAATTACGGCTTTTAAAAATAGTGCAATATTTCAGGTGTAACATTCATTCTCCAATAGTTGCAATGCGAGATAGGCAGGGCGGCACTGTCTCAAACCCCAGATTTCCAAGATTGGAAGTATCCACCTTTTTCTTTGTTCCCTATAATATTTACAAAATAAAACAATGTGGATTGTTGTTTGGGGCACAACACCATCACAAGGGCAGGGAACTAAATTTGTTGACCAATCATTTGTTATGGGGAACAATACTAAATGATAAAAGGAATCTAATCTATAACGCGTGAGTAGGAATCTATCATACCCTGTACCATAATAGGGCAAATAAGATTGCATCTTTGTGGAAGAAAGAATCATCTGGTGTAATCTAACAGTCGATTTGTGGGCTTCACTGGCATATCTGAGTTCTTCCAGATGCAACATACATTGGTTCTTAAAATCTTTCCTGGAAATGCCCATCATCTTTACTGGGTTGTGGAATAATTCAGGTTGTCCTAAGTCCCCCATAAAGTCTCTAATGTACGTCAACCATCTAATGGCTAGGGCTTGGTCCAGTTTAAGAGAATCTTCTATGACCTGTTGGTTAAAAGTTGTTTTAGTAGAGGTCCAGATTCGATGCCATAAAAGCACTGGCTGGACCCTTATTTTATCTGTGATATATTGTAGCCCTAGCTCTGTCTGATAAATGAAGATAGAAGTTGAGCAGGGGACAGCCAGTATATAAAGGATAAAGACGTTTTCCACTTTCTGTATATCTTCCACACTACAGTGACCCCAAATCCTGGCACCATATAATACTGCACACATTTCACGTTGCAAATTTTAATCAATTCCAATGGGGCCTTTTTCCTATTTTCTGTACAAAATTTACGAGGGCTGTTGTTGTTTTCATGAATATAAGTTTTTTTGCCCTTATTGCCTGTTTTCAAGTGCCCTTATTATCCACAAGGATTCCTATGGGTCAGTTTTTGCATTTCCAAGTTTATTGCCACCAATAAAGATTGATCTTTCTCTCCTACATGCCTTCCCACAACTAATTACATAGGTTTTGCTAGCTTTAATCTTTAGGGCAAGACTTTCCATATAGTAGTTACATCTGGTCAGTGTTCTTTGCAATCCGAGTGGTGTTTGAGCCATTACCACTGCGTCATCGGCGTAGAGTAGGGTAGGTATAGGATGAGTTTGTACTTGAGGCAGGTTCTGACACCGCTCGAGCATCACCTGCTCAAGGCTGTTCATGTACAAGGTGAACAAGAAGGGTGCCAGGACACAGCCTTGTCTAACCCCCCTCTCTACTGCAAATGGGCTGTATATTCCCCATTTGGCCCATACCGTACTCCGCCTCTGGCATCAGAATATAATTCTCTTACAATTTGGATTAGGGGTAGTTCGACTCCCATTGCTTCAAGAATTTTCCATCATTTTCTGTGACTCACGGAATCGAACAAGGTGGAAAGATCCACAAATGCTAGGTACGGTCTCCCTTTTTTGGCCTTGGTGTATTTCCCCATCAGAATTGTTAGAATGAGGGCCTGTTCAACTGTTCCTAAGCCTTCCCCAAATCAAAATTGTAGATCTTGTAATAAGTTTTTATCTTCAGCCCATTCCTGAAGGCGATTTAAAATGATACGACCTAACACCTTTTCCACTGAATCTAATAGGGAGATAGGCCGGGAACATATAGGATTTTGTCTATCGCCTTTCTTGGAGATTGGGACCATCAGTGACTCCGACCAGGTTCCTATGAGACCTATCCCCCAGGCTGCTACAAGGACTTGTTTTATTGAGGACCCCATAATTCTATATTTAGTTTGAATATGTGTACTGGTGCCCCCATCTAGTCCTGGGGCCTTGCCACCCTTTGCCAGCTTTCAGGGCTAGTTGAACTTCATCTAAAGTAAACTCTATGTCATTGGGAAAGGCAAGCTCGTAGGGCCGAGTGGTATGGGGCAGGCAATTTGATTACTAGCCTCTTCTTGCTTGGAGTACATTTTTGAAAAGTGGTAGACCCCTTGCCCTTCATCAATTGCAATTTCTATTTTTGGAGCTGTCTCCGGTCTCAAAAAGGTGGAATTGACCACGCGCCAAAATGCAATACTGTCTCCCTCTATACTTGCCTTGTGTAAGTCTGCCCAGGCGTTTGTTTTTATTTCCCTCTTTCTGATTTTTAACGCTAGGTTATATGTGTGTCGGCATCAGGCGCGCAACACCCATTGGGCTCACCGGGCTTCAGCCCCCCCCGTCGTCTTCTTCAGCCCGGGCTAATTGACACGCACTGAGATGACTGCGCATCGGAGCTGAGAATGTCATTGTTATTGATGCATTCTGAGAGGCCCGGCAGCCCGAGCCAGCCAGCCTCTGAACAGTATCAAGTAAACCCCCAGCCCCCCCCTCTTGTTTTCCTTTACTAGCGCCGAGGTGATATCCTTGCCTGAAGGCAGGGATTTCACCTAAGCACTTGATGTGTTCAGCATGGGGTGGGAGTGGGAAGATGCACACAGCAGGGGGAAAGGGCTGGCCAGTGCAGGTGACGCTTTTCCTTTGTAAAGGAATTTCTGCTGGTGTCATATCCCAGGGTTTGCTGTCTGTGCACTTGTATGGATGTGTATTCCATACAAGTGCACAGACCGCAAACCCTGGGCTATGACGCCAGAAGGAATTAATTTACAAATGAAAAGCTTCACTTGCACTGGACATCCCATTCCCCCTGCTGTCCATGCACTTGTAGGGAATTCACATCCACAGCGCACCTCACCAGATAAATGGTGAACAGGGCCATGTATCTTTCTCTAAAGAGGAGAGTCCCCTCCGAATATGAATATGTAGTGTAAGTTTGTAGTGTTCATTTTTTGGGGTGCTAGTGGGTAATTTTAGGGTTCAGGGTGGGTTACGAATTGGGGTGCCAGGGGGTAATTGTAGGATTCTGAGTGGGTATGGGTTTTAGGGTGCCAGGGATAATTTTAGGGTAGTAATGGGTTTTGGTGTGCCAGGGGGCAATTTTAGGGTTCAGGACTGGTATGGGGGCCAGGGGGTAATTTAGGCGTTCAGGGTGGATGTGGGTTTTGGGGTGCCAGGGGTAATTTTAGGCTTCAGGGTGGGTATGGGTTTTGGGGAACCAGGGGTAATATTAGGGTGCAGCGTGGGTATGGGTTTTGGGGTGCCAGGGGTAATTTTAGGGTTCAGGGTGGGTATGGATTTTGTTGGGCAAGGGTGTAATTTTAGGGTTCCAGGGGTAATTTTGGGGGTCAGAGTGGTAATGGGTTTTGGGGTGCCAGGTGTAATTTTAGTGTTCAGGGAGGGCATGGGTTTTGGGGTTCCTGGGGTAATTTTAGGGTTCAGGGTGGGTATGGGAATTGGGGTGCCAGGGGGTAATTTTATGGTTTAGGGTGGTAATGGGTTTTAGGGGGCCATGGGGTTGTTAGGGTTCAGGGCAGGTATGAGTTTTAGGGTATGAGGGGGTGGACATTTTAGAGTTTAGGGTGGGTGTGGTTTTCGGGTGTCAGGGGGCAATTTTAGGGTTCACGGTGGGTATGGGTTTTGGGGTGCCAGGGTGTAATTTTAAGGTTTAGGGTGGTTAAGGGTTTTGGGGTGCTATGGAGTTAATTTTAGGGTTCAGGGTGGGTATGGGTTTTCGGGTGTCAGGGGGGCAATTTTAGGATTCAGGGTGGGTATGGGTTTTGGGGTGCCATGGGGTTCATTTTAGGGTTCAGTGCGGGTATGGGTTTTGGGTTTGTGAGGGGGGGACATTTTAGGTTTCAGGGTGGGTGTGGGTTTTCGAGTGTCAGGGGAGCAGGGGGGCAGTTTTAGGGTTCAGGGTGGGTATGGGTTTTGGCAGTGGCGTCACTAGGTGGGTGCGGGGGGTGCGGACCGCACCGGGTGACACCAACACATGGGCTGACACCAATCTGCACTGCAGCCTCACATCTGCTCTCACCTTTACTGTCGCTCCCTGTGCAAGCTTGTTCCTCATGCTGTTCACACTCGCCAGCGTCTCGCAGGAGATCTGCAATTCTTGACTACAATTTTCTTTGCTCACAAGGCAACTCTATAGCAGCCTAGCTCACCTGAGGGTGCATGGTTTCCTATTTTTCAGTATCTTGCACAGTCTTCAGTTTTTCAGTGAACCAGTTCCAAATTTCAGCTTGCTTTTCACTACAGTGCAACCTGTTGATCGCACTCTTGTTTATACAAATCCAGGGAAGACAGATGGAGTAAGAGAGAGAGGGAGACAGAGGGAGCTAGAGGGAGTAATACAGAGAGAGGGCGCTAGAGAGAGCAAGACAGAGAGAGAGGGAGATAAAGGAGTAAGACAGAAAGAGAGAGGGAGCTAGAGGGAGTAGGACAGAGAGCGAGAGAGCTAGAGTGAGAAAGACCGGAAGAGAGGGAGCTAGAGGGACTAAGACAGAGAGAGAGGGAGACAGAAGGAGCTAGAGGGAGCAAGACAGAGAGGGAGAGGGAGCTAGACAGAGAGAGAGGGCGCTAGAGGGAGTAAGACAGAGAGAGGGAGCTAGAGGGAGCTAGACAGAGAGAGGGGGCTAGAGGGAGTAAGACAGAGAGAGAGGGAGCTAGAGGGAGCTAGACAGAGAGAGGGAGCTAGAGGGAGTAAGACAGTGAGAGAGGGAGACAGAGGGAGTAAGACAGAGAGCGGGAGCTAGAGGGAGCTAGACAGAGAGAGGGAGCTAGAGGGAGTAAGACAGAGAGAGGGGAGCTAGAGGGAGTAATACAGAGAGAGAGGGGGCTAGAGGGAGCTAGACAGAGAGAGTGAGCTAGAGGGAGTAAGACAGAGAGAGAGGGAGCTAGAGGGAGCTAGACAGAGAGAGGGAGCTAGAGGGAGTAAGACAGAGAGAGAGGGAGACAGAGGGAGTAAGACAGAGAGAGGGAGCTAGAGGGAGCTAGACAGAGAGAGGGAGCTAGAGGGAGTAAGACAGAGAGAGAGGGAGCTAGAGGGAGTAATACAGAGAGAGAGGGAGCTAGAGGGAGCTAGACAGAGAGAGGGAGCTAGAGGGAGTAAGACAGAGAGAGAGGGAGCTAGAGGGAGCTAGACAGAGAGAGGGAGCTAGAGGGAGTAAGACAGTGAGAGAGGGAGACAGAGGGAGCTAGAAGGAGTAAGACAGAGAGAGAGAGGGAGCTAGACAGAGAGAGAGGGAGCTAGAGGGAGTAAGACAGAGAGAGAGGGAGCTAGAGGGAGTAAGACAGAGAGAGAGGGAGCTAGAGGGAGCTAGACAGAGAGAGGGAGCTAGAGGGAGTAAGACAGAGAGAGAGAGGGAGCTAGAGGGAGTAAGACACAGAGAGAGAGAGAGCTAGAGGGAGCTAGACAGAGAGAGGGAGCTAGAGGGAGTAAGACAGAGAGAGAGGAAGCTAGGGAGAGCAAGGGAGAGGGAGACAGAGGGAGACAGAGGGAGCTAGAGGGAGTAAGACAGAGAGAGATGGAGCTAGACAGAGAGAGGGAGCTAGAGGGAGTAAGAGAGAGAGAGGGAGCTAGAGGGAGCAAGACAGAGAGAGAGAGAGATCTAGAGGGAGTAAGACAGAGTGAGAGAGAGATCTAGAGGGAGTAAGACAGAGTGAGAGAGAGCTAGAGGGCGCTAGACAGGGAGAGGGAGCTAGAGGGAGTAAGAGAGAGAGAGAGGGAGCTAGAGGGAGTAAGAGAGAGGGGGCTAGAGGGAGTAAGAGAGAGAGAGAGGGAGCTAGAGGGAGTAAGACAGAGAGAGGGAACCAGAGGGAGCTAGAGGGAGTAAGACAGAGAGAGGGAGCTAGACAGAGAGAAGGAGCTAGAGGGAGTAAGACAGTACCTAGCGCCGTACATTTCTGACAGAGGTGGTCCATGCGGTAAGTCGTGAGGGGGTGACACCATGAGTTACCCGCACCGGGTGACACCAACCCCAGTGACGCCACAGGGTTTTGGGGTGCCAGGGGGAGAATTTAATGTTCAGCATGGGTATGGGTTTTAGGGTGCCAGGGGTAATTTTAAGGTTCAATGTGGGTATGGGTTTGGGGGGCAAGGGTGTAATTTTAGGGATCAGCGCGGGTATGAGTTTCTGGGCTTCAAGGGGGTGATTTTAGGGTCCAGAGTGGTAATGGGTTTTGGGGTGCCAGGGGGTAATTTTAGGGTTCAGGGTGGGTATGGGTTTTGGGGTGCCTGGGGGTAATTTTGGGGTTCAGGGTGGTAATGGATTTGGGGGGGCAAGGGTGTAATTTTAGGGATCAGTGCGGGTATGGGTTTTGGGGAGCCAGAGGTAATTTTAGGGTTCAGGGTGGGTATGGGTTTTGGGGGGTAAGGGTGTAATTTTAGGGATCGGCGTGGGTTTGGGGTTCTAGGTGGATGATTTCAGGGTTCAGGGTGGTAATGGGTTTTGGGTTGCGAGGGGGTAATTTTAGGGTTGCATGTTTTCTCCACTTGACCTGAGCATTAATCGATCCCGTTTATCTGACATTTTAGCCCCGCCCCATTGATTAACATTAGCCACGCCCCTTCATTTGCCATGTTAGCCCCCCCGAAATTAAGACCTAGTTGCGCCCCTGGTCGGCATCGCCTTATTTCTTCTCTATCCCGTTCCTTATTATGTAGGGCATGCTTTAAGGTGTAATATGATTTCGTGCTGTTGTTGTCAAACCATCCAATTTTTCTTCCCTTCCTGTTTTTTGCTTCCTTTTTCAAGGTATTCCTTATAACATCTGTCATACGAATGTAGGACCCTAATATGTCTTCGTGTAGTGTGGTCTGATTAAGACACTTCAGAATGTCTTCCGTACTATTTTCCACCACTACTTTCGTAATTACTGAAGGTTCTACCTGGGCCCATTTTAATGAATATCCATTTATTTTGTTTATTGCTAAACCTTGTAATTTGTGAGTCCCTTGGTAATTTACTGTCCGTGTTTTTGACACAGCTGATATCTCTGGACTCTGTGTAAAGTGATCACTTAAGACATTTTTATTAGTCTTAAAGCTTAGAACCCTAAAGGCGGACCTATTCGGAATTATTATAAAGTCTATAATTGTGTTCGACCCTCTTCCATGAAACGTCGGGACAAACGGAATGGACGGCGAGGTCAGTATATTTGCAAAAGCCATATCTAAAAAGAAAAGAATCTCATTTAAGGCATCACCCTGAAAACTACGAATAAAATGAGGGAGGTCAGATTCTCTTTCATCTGCTAGGCCACATAAAACTTCCTCACTGTGCGGACATGAAGCGGTATTAAAATCACCCCCCCTCCCCCAAATCAATAATACATTGTCCCTATTTTCATTCTCAGTATTCACCATCGCGTTTCTGAGTTGGTTTAACATATCTTGTAAACATTCCCTTTGTACATTGTTATAAAAATTTACCAATATAATTGTTTCACGGTTTTCCAATTTTATAACCATTACTTGAAAATAGGGTTCTGAGAAGGCCAGCCGTACTTTAGTAACCTTTAATAAATTTGACACGTACATGCACAGGCCGCCCATTGGTCTCCCACTTTCCGATGGCAGTGCTGGAGTATTAAAAGTCTTGTACCCTTCAATATGATTTTCATCCAAAGACCATGATTCCTGTAAACAGAGTATATTGAATTTGCCTACAAAGATTAGCCATATCTGATTGTGTAATTTGGAATGAAGTCCTGCAATATTCCAAAAAAGTACCGTAATACTATTTATGATAGCTGTTCCCTGGTTTTAAATTTGGCTAACAGAATGTAATGGGCTACGTAAATTGGACAATACCGTCCTACTATGGTCTATGGTTTGTGAGTGCAATTGCCCATCTAAGCTATTAATGTTGCTTACTCTATGTAGGTCTAACGGGTGCTCGCCACTTGAAACTCCTTGCAAATGCGAGTTAAAAATAGTCCCAGGTATGGTATCTATTGCTGAGGTAGTATCAGTACAAGAACTGTTGGTAATAACTTCCTCTGTTAAGGAAAGGCAAATTGTCTATTTCGTTAGGCCTATCCTGTGTGCAATGGCTCAGAGGGGCGACATCTGCATAGGCTTTGAGCGGGTCATTTAAACAATCATTCAGTAAGTCTATCTCCTATAGGTCAGTGGTGCATAGTGATTCTCTAACATGATACCTGGATGGAAGCCAGTGCCTTTTCCGTATCCCCAATCTGTGCTGTACGAACCCCTTATGTTTTCAGGTGTATAAAAAGAGCCTAAGGGGAGAATGCCGATTTCAGTTGTGTTTAGGCACCCACTTCCCCCATTCCATAGGATCTTTTTTACTAGATCCGGCAATTTAAAAGTAGCACTATGCAGTCCCCGGGGAAAGTCTTTTGGCCTTTCCCTACCCAGTTTATCCTCCTAGCCGTTTTAAAGGCCATGAAGAGTTGATTGGTTAAACCCACTCTTCTGTTTAAGAAGTGGAGTGCTTTATTCCTTAAGTTTTCCCATGTTTCCTTCTCTTCTGGTCTCAACTTGAGCATGTTAGCTAGAACTATGGTGTACGGAGTACATGCTGGTGGTAGGTCTAAATGTAGTGGATCTTTATGTGTTTCTTTTATGAATCTATCTATCTTCCATTTGTTCGTGTCTTCCCTAGCTATTTTTCCCAGTTTATATTTTCCCAAATGAATTGCTATATACCCAGTACACAATAAAAAAACATTGCAAGGCGCTGCTCAGTTATTGGCTCTGGGTTTCTCGGGTTCTTGGTGAACCTACAAGTCCTATATATCCCCACAACCAGAAGGGTCCAGCGGATGTAAAAAAAATTGCTTTCAAACATTTGTCATTCTTAATAGAAGTTACAGGTAAAAACGTTGGTACAAAATGCTAGATTTTTTAACTCAATTTCAATCTTTCCAATTTTCAACTGTTAGGGGGTGATTAGGATGGCCTAACAATCACCACCGCCGTGCCGGCGATCGCGATGGATCCCAGTGCCAGCAGGTATTTCGATCCACGGAAGCATGATGAATTTGTTCTGGTGTCATTTTACAACACCATGGAAATATTCAAGCAGCACCCACAGGTCCGCATTCCGTTCAGAGCAGCATTGTGCAAATGGCAAAGGGGTTTCTAAGTTATACTTTCTGCTGGGTGCAAATCAAAGTGTTGATTTAAGGTGCTATTGTTGTAGTTATATAGTAGCATATTTACCTTCAAGTGCAGGTGAGTAGCTCATTCAAGGAATGTTCACTGTCTCCATGGGGTGAGGTTCCATTGAGTTTCGGCTGGAGACTGGGAGCTGCACTGGCATGCTGCTATCATTGGTGGTGTAAGGTTCATCTGATAAATACTTCATTATATCTATAAGTATTATGCAATATGGTGCATTTCTATTCTTTCTACCAGTGCACCTTCCTGCACTGAAACAATCCTAAGAGGTGTTTTCCTCTTTTTATATTTGTTGTAGAATAAAGAAATTTCTCCTCGTTACACCTCACCTCGGGAGGAATAAGGATCTGGTGCTTCAACAGGTTTACATGATCTTGCAAACCTGGGACAGCATCAAAATCCATGGGTTTTGCATGGGAAAACCTACCACTATGCCCATGGAACGCTTCCCAAGTGCAGAGTAAGGCAACACAGCGATTTGCTATGCCTAACATTACTCAATATCTCTAGGCCATCCAATGCCATGCATAGTGGCTTTGCGTAACTTCATGGATATGATTGTGTAACCTGCGTTGCCGGAGCAACACAAAAAGTGATGCTCTGTAGGCGCAGGGGGCTTGTAAATAAGACACCTGGTGTTGACAATCCTTCTGTCATATCACCTCACTCAAACCGTTGTTCCTAGTTTTTTATTCCTTGTAATTAATCTAAGCAAAAAATAAAAACGTATGCTATATGTTATAGTGGTATTGCAAGCCAGCTTAGAGATCCATGAGGATATGAAGACTGGAGAATATTGATAGCGATGAGGGTTGGCGGCCACACTAATACATTCGGATGTTGGAACATTATATATCATTGTGTGCATATTAGTCCGTTGGCAATAGAACTATTAGTCCTAATGAAGTCAGGGGTACACCTACCATAGAGGCATAGACGAAACACGTGTTGGCTGGCTACGCTACAATTCGTAATGGATGTTTTGGTTGCATACGAAGATTGAAATAAAAGAAAGATCATATCTACACCTACGCTTTGCAGAGACCTGTGATTGCAACATTGAGGGCTCGGGATTCACCTCATACAAAAAGGAACTCAGCCTGTGGCTCCGTGTCCCGTGCAATAAAGGAACTCATTAACACATGCATTATTCTCATAGCATCCAGTTGGTGGGTGCTTTATCCTATAAATTATTAATGTGCCAATTACGTAGGACAACACTCAAGATAGACCTTATTAAAACATTACAGTACAACAGTAGTAACAAAACATGTGATGTATTTTTTCCTATATTTGCGCAATTACCTGCTATTCTTTTGCCTGGCATTTTAATGAGATACTAGTTCGGTTGTGACCTACTCTTTTTTGCCTGACTGTTTAATGGCAAATATAGTTGCCCAGCTGTGACCGACCATAGAAGCAAATATTCAGATACTAAAGCCATACTGGAAATTGCCCTTTCTCTAACATGTTACAGTCTTCCCAAAGAGATCCTGCCACTGCCTTCCCTCTCGGGTGAGAAACCTTAATTAGAAAGAGCGTTGCAAGGGGCTTTGATGTGTCTGTACATGCACCGGGAAATATATTTGATCATTGTCTATAAATTAAATAATATCTACGAGTTATTCTCTTGTAAGGATGGCTAAGTGTTCAAACTGTGGCGGTTTGCGCGCGGCTCACTGATAGCCTTAATGCCTCGAGGAAAATCCATAGCTTTTCGAAACTGTGCTTTAATTAAACAGCCCATGGTTAATCCTCAGCCCTGCCTGTTCAACTACGTGACCTGCGGCGGCAAGGTCAGACGTGATATTAGTTTTAATGGCATCCACCGGGTGATCCAGAGCTGTCAATGTGGGTGCCAGGCGATGAGTATGGGTCGTTAGGCTCGATAGGTATTATGAACGCATTTGTGCACCTGTCTCACCATGGCGCGTGATTCAGCACGTGCAGCCAACAGCACAGAAATCAGCATGGTGGCACACGCTTTGAGGATCACAAAACAGCCCATTACTACACATTACTTTTGAAGCCTAGCGGGCAGTGATAACATCTTTATTGCTGCAACATGTCAGCCTCGCCGTTCAAAAACATGTTTTCATTGCTCTCATTAATCTTTTGGGGTCATATCAGCAAGGCCAGGTGATAATTATCGCTAAGCGCTAGAATAAACATCACAGGCTAACGCTGGTTTCTATCGCGGAGATAGCGTGCTATCAGCAACGCATATCTCCAATGCGTGCTATCAGCAACGCATATCTCCAATGCGTGCTATCAGCAACGCATATCTCCAATGCGATAGGAATCCAAGCGTTAGCTGGAAAACAGAGTGATTATCTCTGGAAATCCAGCGATACCGTGTTGATCGGGTAGGGTGGGGCATATTACCAACAAGTAGTGATAATTATCGGTAAATAGGCTTAGTGACGTTTTTCTTATCGCTGCCTATCGCTGGATATGTTAGAGGAGAAAACATGCTATTAGCAACGTTTTTCTCCATTGTGCTAAAATATCCAGCGATAGCGGCGAAATACGTGAATATCGCTGAGAATACAGCGATATTCACGCATTAGCGACGAAATGCTCTTAGCCATGTTATCCACCTCCCACTGGATAACATGGCTAAGAACTGGTCTGAGCAGGCGTTAGTTTTTGGCGATAGCGGGAATATTTCCATCACTACGCCTGCCTTGCTAATAGGCGATAGCGACGTTGGGTACGCCCACTTTGCATGTCATTAGCGATAAATATCGCTGACATGCAAAGCGGGCCCCAAACCGCTCGCTATCGCCTAAAAGCTGTCGCTAACATCAGTTAGCGACAGCTTGCTAATAGAGCGATAGAATTATCGCCGCTTAGCGGCCAAAAACGGACGCTAAACCGGCTATAATGGCCTATCGCCACCCTTGGAAATATGCCCCCCAGTTCTTAGCCATGTAATCCACCTCCCATTGGATTACATGACTAAATCTGATTACAAGCAGGCGTAAGGAAAGTAGCGATAACCGTGGTTAGCGCTACTTTTCTTATCGCTCTGGCTGTTTGCGTGCAGCTTGATTATTGGGGAAACGTCTGTTAGCAACACTTCTCCAGTTATTAGCGCTACTTTTCTTATCGCTCTGTCTGTTTGCGTGCAGCTTGATAATTGGAGAAATGTCTGTTAGTGACATTTCTCCAGTTATTTCGGGGAGGAACGTCCACTTTGCATCTCATTAGAGATGCAAAGGTGGGCGTTGTTGTCACTGGCGCTAAATTAGCAAAACACGTGATAGCGTGTCTTTGCTGATAAGGTGATGAAATTATCTCAGCTTTTTGCCCAAAAACGGACGCAAAAGCAGTGATAAGTTCATAGCGTCACATTGCTGATATGCCCCCTGGTGAGTAAATGTTTGCGGTAATACATTTCTGTGAATAAGAAAGTCACTTTTTGCTGAGAATTGATTAGTTAACATTTCAGCAAAGGAGTTTGTGCAAATGTTGACTGTTGTTTCTGGATCTTATACACATACAGATATACAGTTATGAAGAAGAGATTGTTTATGCCCCAGACTGCGCATCTGATTTTGTTTTCAGTGATTTTGTTTTTCAGTGTTATAATTACATCTTTTCAAAGTCAGTAGATCGACTTTGCACTCCAACTCAACTAGTGAGTTTTACTACTTGACTGCTAGTGCTTCCCCCTCCAGCCTCCCTAAACCCACTGCTAAGTCCTTTCCTGGATGTTAGAACTTGCTCATGTTTAAAACTTCATAACTTTTTTTAACAAAATATATCCACACCATATTCGCCTCCTTTTTTTCCAACCCTTGATGATTCTGAGTGTTCTCTGGGTTTATAGATTCCCCAGGAAGGAACAAGGAAAATCGGCGAAACCTAGCTACATTTTGTTTTCTTTGTGGGGAAAAAGGTGTTGTGCGTGTTTTTTTTCTCCTAAAAATGACATCAACCAAGGTTTTGCTGTTCTAAGATCACTGTCTTCCTAGCTTTCAGGCACAAGCAAAGTTATTTAAAACACTTTTTTACCACTTTTCTAAAAGGTAATCAATTTTTCCTGTTGTTTTGGTTTCATCCTACTTCCTGTTTGTGGTGGAAACTAGTGTGAAACCCATGGATGATCCTTGAAAGTTATACATTTCATAAAAGTAGACAATATTCTTAATTCTTCAAGGGGTTATTTGTGTAGCACTTCAAGGTTTTCCCCAATAAACTAACAATTAAAATAACTATTGAATTTAAAAAAAAGAATGAAAATTAGTTGAAAAAAGCCAGCTTTTCCTGTTACTTCTTGTCACGATGTGGGCTTTACAAAATCAATATACTATTACATTTTTCTGATAGGGCCTTCATGTCACTGCGATATATAGGGTTTGTTGGTTCTATAAAAACATGGAATACCGAGAGCTAACAACTGAGCGGCACCGTACAATGATTTTTCATTGTTTACTGAATATACAGCAGTTCATATGATAAAATATGAAAAATTAAAAAAGGGTATGACGGAAACCTATATATTTCTAAAATGTGCTCATAATATTGAGTTTAGGAACAGTAGTTATTTGTACACCTTTGAATTTGTGGTTAACCATACTATCATGTGATTTAGAGGGCAAGTTGCAAAATGTTTTCTTTCTTGCACACTGGCTTACATTTAGAAGCCACAAAGGCAGATAAATCCAATTGGAAGTAATACATGTTCTACAAGTCTGTGTTTCCACATGTCTCTAAAAAAAACGGTACCCCACTTATATGACTGGGCCTAGAACCCACAACACAAAGTTCCTCAAAATGCGACCTGGAGACATCATGTTTTACCCAGCAAAAAATGTTTTTTATAATGTGTCTAGCTGTGGATTTAGGGACCTAGCTCAGCTGCTACAAAGGGAAACCCCTCCATATCCAGACATTTCTGAAAGCCAGACAGACACTTGGGAAAGTCCATAGTGGTGTGGCTTTCCATCGATCTCATAAGGTTTTGGTACCCAGAAGAATTGCAAATCTCAAACTTTGACTTAAAGCACACATTTTCTTCAGATGTCTGTCAGGGTAAGTACAAGAATCCCCGGGAATCCAGAAATTTCCTATTATTCAGCACCCCATGTCCCAGAAAAACAGCACCCTACTTATGTGGTTAGGTGGGCATATTGCCCATGACAGGAAAGTGCACAAACACAACATGGACAGATCAAATCTTTACAATAAAAGCTGACCTGTTTTTGTACTGTGATTGGCTGTGGAGTTTGGGCCCAAGCTCTGGACCCAAGGAAACCTAGTAAACCCAGCTTTTCTGAAAACAAGACAGCTGGGGTTGTCCACGGTGTTGTGACTTGCATGATTCTAATGCGGTTTGTTTTCCAAGTAGCCATTGCAGACCTCAAACTTATCTAAAACCTATGTTTTCCTCGCATTTTTGGAAGAAAAAGTCCAAGAACCTGCAGGGATCCACAACTTTCCTACACACATCTACCAATACAAATAATACCCCACTTGTGTGAATGGACCTAGAGCCCACAACAAGAAAGGGCCCAAAAGGTAACATGGACAGATGACATTTTTACACTCAAAACCAACCTTTTTTGTTATATGGGTGGCTGCAGAATGTGGCCCTAGCACAGCTGGCACTCAAGATTAGACACCCAGGAGAGACCAGGGTGGTGTGACTTGGGTGGATTTCACAAAGGTGTTTTTTTTGTCCAGTAGTTCTTGCACTCCTAAACCTTTGGCTAAATGAACACATTTCTCCCATATTTGTGTGAGGCAAGTTCGAAATGGGCCTAGCACTCTCAGCAGAAAAGGACCCAAAAATGCAACAAGGACATATCAAAATGTTCCGCTCAAAACAAACCCTTTTTTTAAATTGGCCGTCCGGCACCTATGCAAACCTAGCAAACCTGAACAATTGTTTTAAAACTAGACATACAAGGAAGTCTAGGATGGGATGACGTTTGGCTCTTACCAGGCTTTTTGTACTCAGAAGCCCTTGCAAACCACAACCTTTTTGCAAAAACACAAGTTTTTCCCATATTTTTTTAATGGAATGTTCTGAAATCTGTAGGGAGCCACATAATGTCTACCACCCAGCATTCCCCAATGTTTCCAGATAAAATTGTACCTCAGTTGTGTGAGTGGGCCTACCTCCCATGGTTGGAAAGGGCCCAAAACACATCATGGACATGTCAACTTTTTCCACTGAAAACCAACGCTTTTCTGTAATTTCGTTAAGCTTTTGGCTGTTGAGAGCTAGCTCAACCAGCACCCAGGGAAACCTGCCAAACCCAGACATTTATGAAAACTAGAAATTTGTTTAGAGATGGCAGTCATCCTCTGGCCACTGCATACCCTCAAGTATTTTCTTTTTTTTACATACACAAAGGGGAAGGGGTCCCAAGGCAATTGCATGTTTTTGATAACTGGCGGAAATATAGGTCTTGCAGGGTTGCTATTTTGGGCCTGATTTCAAATTCCCATTAGCGATAATGGCCTGACCCTGTGTCCCTCAGAACCTGGGTATTTATAATACGTAAAACAGGTTGTTCTGTTGGGAATTACAATTGCTTTGATCTATGCATATAATACAAAATGAAATATTTCATTTCAGAGTGATCCACAAATGATCATTTTTTTAAAAAGAGAGAAAGGAAAGCACATCAGAACAAAGAAATTTGTCAAGGATAGAATTGTTTACTATTTTGTTATTTACAATGGAAATGAATGTAGCTGACATAGAAATATTGAATTACGGTGATACAATAGTGACTGTAGTGCAGAATAAGTAACACGTGGTGATACGTGCGGTCAACAGTGCTTTACAGACATAACAAACATGAGTGACATAAATGCAGTGGATTCAAGAACTTATTTCTTTCTGTCAATTAATTTACACATGAATTCAAGACCCAAGTATGATTTTTAGTTAGGGTCAAGGAGACCGTATGGACTAGTGTGACAGTAACGTCGACGTTTCGACCCTTGAAAATAGTGCAGGTAATTACGTGTCAAAAGCGGGTCATCTTCAGGACTGGTAAGGGGGTGTGGACAGCCGCAAGGTCTGAAAGAATAGGAAGCGATGTCTGCGATCCTATTGTATATTTATTAGAGATCCGGGTGCATGAGCCCTGCTGCAAGGTCAGGGTAAAATGTGGCTCCAACTTAATACCACCTAGTAGAGATTACCATCCGGTGAAATTCAATAATTGGCGACCAGCACCTTGAAGTTGTGGTCTGCGATACGGATGAATCTGTAGTGGCGCATAAGCTCCACCAGCCGGTTGGAGTCATGCAGTGTCGATCCTGCTTCAATTGTAGATTCCACCGATAGGGATCATTAACTAAAGAGATGCGTCGTGTGTTCCATCTGGCTGAACTAATTGTCGAGATTACAAATTTCGGCAGTGCGGGGCGGCCAGTACTCTACTGCTGCGCCCCCCACACCACCTAGACTTGCCGGGGACCACCCCTCCCCGATTACACGTTATTTGTTGTCTAGAAAGTGGGTGGTGTAGCATTCCTAGGGCGGTGACTCTTTCAAAGGCTCTGGTTCTCCATTAAAGCCTCACTCAGTTGCCAATTGTTCTAACAATAACCACTACTGTTGCATTTCATACCCAATTTAGCCAGTGGCTTTCCTGACACCATTTGAGTATGCCCAATTCAGACATGAAAGTCACTTTGCATACTCCTCAGAAAAGGAAGCAAGCTACTTCACCAACACCTGCCACGTCTAAACCAATCGAGTCAATGGCAAAGAGTGTGCAAACATTTTCGGCAATTAGTAGTAACACTGAAGGTATTTGCTCTGATATTAAACACATTCAAAGTCTTGGTGGGTTTTTCAATTAAACTTTCTGATAATGAGATTAAAATACATGATAATCAAGCTGCAATTTCTCATTTACCACCTCCATTTAGTCACATTACATCTATGAAAAAGGTGCTAATGGATTTGCAAAACTGAAATCGCCAATATAGCTTGTGCATCTTTAATATGTAGAGTGGTGTGGCTCACTGGTTAGAGGCAGCAGACCCGGAAGCAGAGAACGGCCCGGGACCAGGGTTCAATTCCCGACACGGCAGGGTTGTGGACCAGGGTCAGCGGACTCGATAATTCTCTCCTCGTGCCTACTCTAACCAGGGATCACACTTGGCAACTCTGGGCATTAGATTGCCTCATCTCTACAACGCCCCCCCACATTTGCCGGGGATGCCTGGTTTCACCTTGGAGATACCCAGCAGGGACCATCTCACAGGGATAGCCAGGACGTGTTCCCCAGCGGTCTACAGCGCCACGACGCCTCAGGGCAGCAGTGCGCTTTACAAGACACATACATTTACTATTAGGGTTGAGGGTTAGGATTTAAGAGCCTTTTGGAAAAATGTATTACCATCCCTATTGAAATTAAAACAATCAGAAAAGTTTGAAAACGGTAAAGCTCACTGTGTACCCTCACACCATAAACATAACCAATCTAAACAGTGACAAGTCATATTTAATATTAAATCTGTTTTATTGACAGTATATAAACAGAAAACAAATTGAGTCGCCTACAACCCAGCGGGCCGGCAGATTACATTTTCAGCTGTGCAAGTAAATCAAGGGGAACATTAGGGCTTTCAGATATTATACACAGCAAGCTGCCTACAACCCTACAGGGCAGGCCGCGTCATTAAGAAGATGGGAACTGGTAGACAGTGATGGGGGCAAACGCTGAAGGTAGTTGAAAAGCAGAAGGTCATGGGAGCCATGCGGCGACCCGTGAGGCAGTAGACTCTGTGTGGAATGTCGAGTTTCATCATTAAGTGAAACCAAAATGAAGTAAAACTGTAAAGAAAGCAGAACAAGATCCTCCCCCACCCCCCTCCTCTTCAGTGAGCCACTCAAAAAGTACGGGTATCCTGCGGGCTGTTGCAAAGTCACTGAATCAGGAGATGGAAGGGGACCACCGCTATACACACTTATGGGAGAATGGAAGTGTCGACAGGAACCAATTTGGGAATGCGAAGGTATTGTGGCCATGTCAGCTCCCAAAATTCTGTGGAAAGAATAGTTAGGAAAGGAGCCCAGGTTTTGGCATAATCTGCAGTCTTCCCCGCAGCCACCATGGATAGCTTCTCCATTGCTAAAAGGTTCCATAGTTGGTGTACACAGTGTATGTGCTCTGGAATTCTGTCTGATTTCCACTGTGTTAATATAATTCTGAGTGCCGCGTTTAGTGTAAGCACTATTTGCCTCCCCTGAAGCAAGTGCAGAGGAAAGGATATTGCATTAGGAAGGCCTAGAAGAGGGTACGCAGGGATCCAGGGTATGAAGGTATTAAAGGCCCTATCAATGTCGTAAAGAGTCTGGTTCCAGTAGCAGATTAGTTTGGGGAGTCCCTAGACTGTCACGGCCCCTCCAACAGAGGCCGTCGCACTGGGGTTGCCATTTGGAGACCCTATCAGGAGTATAGTACCAGTATGTCGCGATCTTGAAGGCCGTTTCGGTGTGACATGAGGAGTATGTAGTGTGGTGTACCCGATAAAAAACATCCTCCCACTCCTTGTCAGATTGCGTGCAGCCTAGTTCTGTCTCCCAGCATTTCTGTCCAGAAGTGTGCACCCGAGGAAGTGCCGTGGGAAGGAAAGCACATATTTCGGATATAAGGTGTTTGTCGTCTTTTTTCTGAAATGTCAACTTCGTGCGGAATGCAAGAGGCCATGTCGCAGGCCCAGATACCCAATGTATCATCTGTGAGCGCAGGTAAGAATCAGTTACCGACAGGTTGTTGTCTGATTGGAGTTCCTTAAAATGGATCAGGGCCTGAAGATTGAATAGATGGTCTAGGCGCTTACAGCCAACCGCTATCCAGTGTGCGCCCGCTTCTGTATTCATACCCGGCAGAAAGGCTGGATTCATAAACAGAGGGTTCAAAGGAGAGGGAAAAGTGGAAAGGTGAGCTTTCCGGGAGACCATGTCCCACGCACGCATCGTGGGAGCCATGACAGGAAAGGAATATAGGCCCCAGGCCCGTGCCTGTCACGGCATCCCGCCAAATGTGATGGCCCGCCACAGTCTGATCCATGAATACCCAGAATATTTCCATCATAGGACTATTCCACTCAACCAAATAAAGCAAATCGGAAGCATAGAAATATCGAGTGACATCAGGGAAAGCCAGACCCCCAACTTTCTTAGGAAGTTGAAGCTGTGTTGTCCGTAACCTGGGCGCAATCTTGCCCTGGACGAATCCTTCGATTGCTGACTGTATCTTCTGAAGGGCGTGCAGTGGAGGTGGTAGTGGTAGGTTTTGGAATAAATAAAGTGCACGCAGTAGTACATTCATCTTAACCGCGGACAGTCTCCCAAATCATGTCAGAGGAAGGCGGCACCACCGGTGCACATCTGCGCGGATCTGTTTTAGTAAAGTCGAGTAATTTATCTCTGCAGTTTGCACTAAACCAGCCCAAGATATGTGATGCCTTCTGATACCCAGTCAAAGGCAAACCAGTGTCGGAGAGCCTCCACTGTCTGAAGAGTGGCAGTGAGATTGAGCACCTGTGACTTCTGCATGTTAATTTTGAAGCCTGAAAACTGGCTATATACTTGTAGATTGTCCACAACCGCCTGCAAAGAGGAGAGAGGCTGCGCCACCGACAAAATAAGATCATCAGCATACAGGGTAATAAGGTGCCAGACTAAGCCTAATGAGATGCCATGCGCGAGAGGGTTGTCTCGGAGTTGCTGGGCCAATGGCTCTATATATGGGGAGAAAAGCAGGGGGGAAATGGGATAGCCCTGCCGCATTCCCTGTCCCACTGCAAAGTGATCAAAGAGGACGTCATTGACCCAAACGGCCGCCTGAGGCGCGCTGTAAATGCCTGCAATCCAACGGTGAAATTGCGGCCCCAAGCCAAAGCGTTCAAGAGTCGCAAAGAGGTATGGCTAGTGTACGTGGTCAAATGTCTTCTTTGAATCAATCGCTAGGAGAAGGGATTCTTCCTTTGACCGGTGCACCTTTTCAATGAGGTGACAAAAGCGTTTGGTATTGTCCCCACATTGCCTACCCGGAATGAAGCCAGACTGATCTGAGTCAACCATACCCGGCATATGGGGATTGAGTCTATATGCAAGGATACTAGAGAATAGCTTGGCATTTATATTCAGTGAGGAGATCGGCCGGTAGGAACTGCAAAGTTCCAGATCCCTACCTGGTTCAGGGATAACCGATATAGAGGTCTGTAGCATAGAGGGGGTGAGGGACCCAGTGTCCACAAAGGAATTCAATAAGCGGTTTAGCAAGGAGGCAAGTTCCGCATAATAAGTTTTATAAAAAAGGGCACTAAAGCCATCGGGCCCTGGAACCTTCTGCAACTTCAGCCTTGCAATTGCAGATATCCCTTCTTCCGTGCTGATAGGTGTCTCCATGGCGTCTGCCTCTCCTGCAGGCAAGAGTGTCACTGCTCCCTCTCTGATGTAGTTCGAAGGATCTGGGTGTAAGGAAGAATCTACCACATAAAGTGAGCTGTAAAAGGAGCGAAAGGCCGATACAATGTGGGCGTTGCCAGAGAAGGGTTGACCAGATTCATCACAGAGTGTTGAGACCGAGTGTGCTTCCTGCTGGCTGCGCTGGCAGTGAGCCAACATACGGCCTCCTTTGTTGGAGTCCACACAGTATTTATGTTTCAAACGAACTGTGGCGTGTTCAGCGCGGTCCAGGTCGAGGCTGCGAAGTTGAAGGCATTCTTTCTCTAGTTGACTTCATATGCGGGGAACGCCCGTGCGCTTGTGTATGGCCTCCAACTCTCTAACCGTAGCCTCCCAGTCTGTGCGCTTTGTGTGCCTGATCTTGTTGTCATAGACAGCTTTGGCTATGAAAGCACAACCCATACCGAGGAGAGTGGTGTGTCTCCCTTGTCGTTAGCTACTATATAGTCAGTAATGCAAAGCCTAACATCCGCAACTACATTTGGGGATCTAAGTAAGGAGTCTCACAAGCGCCATCGTAAAACCGATGTGGAAAGCTCAGAGGGAATGCGTAAGGACAGGGTAATGTGTGCATGATCAGAGAGGGTCCTCGCTTCAATAGTAGATCCCGTGACCAAGTGCCAAGTAGCTGAGGTGACTAGAAAGTGGTTGAGCCAGGCGTATGTCTTGTGTGCGGCCGAATAGTATGAATAGTCCCTGTCATTCGGGTGTAGACAGTGCCAGGCATCCTTAATCCTAGCGTTGCGAAGCCAGTCCCCCCCCTTCACAGCTGAGAGAGCGCCATCACCCCCAGTGCGAGAACCAGAAGGTTCCAACTTCCCATTCATCACTAGATTGAGGTCGCCACCCACCACCACGACAGGGGTCGGGAGAATGCAACACCTCAGCGCAGACCTCTGTTAGGAATTTCTCTGGGCGTTCATTAGGGCAATAGATAGAAACAACAGTGCAGGAGGAGGAGCCTAGCTGGAGGCGCAGGGCTAGAAGGCGTCCTTTAATCTCTGCGATGGGCCCAATTATTGAACCCATAAAGTGCTTAGCCACTAGGATAGTCACTCCCCCCCACTTGGTAGTCATGGAGGACCAGAACTGATGAGGGTAGTGTCTGTGTCGCATGCAGTGGGTGTCAGTTAGTAGGAGATGGGTTTCTTGGATGAGGCATAGGTCCCCCCTGAGTTTTCCAGTAATGACAACACAGCCCTCCGCTTGACTGGCTTGTTAAGGCCTCAGGGGTTGAGACTGATTATTTTAAGATCCAGATGGGAAGGGAAGAGTCAATGAGCTCTGTGGAGAAGGTGCTCAACCCCAAAGTGTAGATAGGGTAGTACAGACATGGTGACTGAGAATGACTAAGTGTGTGTGGCTGTTGTATGCGTCTGGCAAAAGGGCTCACTGAGGAGGAAACCCACCCGCCCCTAAAAAGAAAATAACAATCCTCAATACGAAACATTAAGATTAATAAAGGCATCATCAGACCAAGTCTATACTGTCAGTCGCTATGACGAAAGGAAAAAATCTGCAACAGTGCGGGAATGACCCAAGTCTGTCAAAGAACAGTGCTCAGGGGGGAAGTGATAGATCAGTTCCACGAAAGGGCAAGGTTGCCGGCCCTCCGGCCCGCACGAGTATTGGATTCCATGTGACAGCCAGTGAGAGGAACAGGCTGGGAATGAGTTGGCTGGACTGCCGGTCAGCGACGCCAGAACATTTTCTCTTTCCTTTGCTTGAGCTGCTGCGTCCGGGCCGAGGGACGAGGGAGAGGGTTTTTCCACTGTGTGCCAATGGCCCGGCTTGGAGCTGCGGGGTGTGAACGCCTTCCGTGGGTGCGACGGGACTGGAGGCGGGAGAACAAGGAGGACAGAAGCCTCGTGCAGTGATCCCAGTGGGTGTAGTTTCCATTCGTACTTGAAGATAATGTGGAAGGGATGACCCCATGCACAGGGGATTCACTTCTCCCTCAGGTGCTGGGTAACGGGCCTGAATTCCCGCCGTTTGAGCAGCGTGACTGCCGGGAGGTCTTGATAAAGTGTTGACGTGAGCCCAAGGAAATGTAGAAGGTGAGAGTCTCTGGCTTTGCGCATTATAAGTTCTTTCAGCTGAAAGCTGTGAACGCACACTAGGATATTCGGTGGGGGCGCAGTATTCAGATGGGGCAGGCCTACCCGGTGTACTCTGCCAATCTGGATCTCTGTTGGGTGATCCGGGCCCAGAATATGTTGAAACAGGGCTTGCACCAATGCCCCCATGTCATCTTCATCTGCCCCCTGTTTCACACCTTGAATACACACAGTGTTGCGGCGGGAGCGGTTCTCTAGGTCCTCTGCATGCCCCTGTAGCTCTACATGTTGTTCCTTAAGTCATAAAACCTCCTGCTGTAGCATTTTGAGTTCTTTGTCATGGCTATTCTCGTGCTCTTCCAGCGTCGCAACTCGGTCACCAATCTCCGATATATCGCAGCGGACCTCACGTAGATCCACTGACAGTTGATCCTTGAGGTCCTGGAGGTCCTCCTTAATGGCGGAGAGGAGCGAAGACATGAAGGTCTTCGTGGCCGGCGCATCTGCTCCATCCATAGCTCCCGCTGCCGTCTCCATACCTTGACTCAGCGCCTTGGTTTGAGGCATGTCCTTCACTGAGCGTTCCTTCCTAGGACGCCCTGACGCCATGGGGGCCCAGTTCCCAGAAGAGTCCATGCAATGGATTGCCGCCACCGAGCAGTGCCTGGGGGTATGAATGCCGGAGAGGTTATACTAGGAGCCGGATACAGGAAGAGCAATTGAGCTAATGATGGAGCAAAACCAGTCAGGCCAGTGGCTCTGTGAGAGGGCGCAACAACTGTGAAGAAGAAGGCTGATTTACCACCCGCCCATCTTGAGTATTCGCGTTAAGAACGCCGGACCTGAAGAGGGGGGGACATGCCTCACTACCTGTTCGAATCACTAGC